>NC_135351.1:40445643-41109542 GCF_023851605.1 Tamandua tetradactyla | reverse complement strand
AGAGAAAGAGAGAGAAAGAGAGAGAGGTCACAAGACAGTGTGGTTAAAAAGAAAGATCTTTGTAGCTAACAGGCTAACACTGCTGAGTGCTGTCAATATGGGAATGCATGTCCTTTGCCTGTCTTCTAAAGAAGGAATGACTTACTCATGTCCTTTCTGGAGCCATGAGACCCCTTTGGTTTAGAAATGAAAACTTCCAGTTACCATAGGCCCCACAAGTCAGAGATGCTAAACACAATTCTACAAATTTGGTTAAACCTGTTAAACCTGGTGAGCATTAACAGAAAGTCTGCCACCCTTGCTGCACGCCTGAAATCCTTCCCCAGCTATCGTGTGATCCTATGGTTTACACATGGTTAGAGTTTACTAATACACTATATCACCCTATTTTTCAAAACCCTTTCATGTACTTTAACCTCATAGATCCAGGTGACCAGCAGGGCCATTACAGGGCTCTGTAATAGGATATTGGATGCATTTACAAGGAAACACAGTGATGTTATTGAACAAGATCTCAGAAAATTGTGATTTCTTTTTCAAGCCTAGGCTCCTTTTCTTACAGTCTTTCCTGCCAGTGAAAAACAGATTCCAAAAAACTCAAGGTCAAGTATCCAGTATAAGCAAAAGTAGGTAGTATAAAGGGCAAGGCCAGTGATATGCCATACTTTCAAACGACAAAGATTTTATATTTGGAGTACTAGGAAGACTATTTTCATATTTTTTATTTGTGTTTGATCAGTAGAAAGGCATTTCAACACTGAGAAAAGCCAAATTTCCAAATACCTGTTACAAGCTTTTGAGAGTCATTAATTTTAGTTGTTATTACACTTCTAAGCTGCCAGCTCATTTTTCAAATAAGAAGACTCAATAGATGTCAGTGTTGAGGGGATTTAAAATTCATTCCAAAATTTATGGCTCTCACTTCAAGGATGAAGGATGATCCCCAAAGCCAAAATGACAGAAAAAAAAAAAAATAGTTGTTTTCGAACGAATCAAAGTCTGATTGAGACTAAAGCTTAGATTCTTCAAAATACTGATCCCCTCCACAGCAAAAGAATAAATATATTTATATCTCACTAGGATTATCCTAATTAACATGAATTATTTTATTTCTACCTTGAGTATATTTTTTCTGGTCCTAAATGTACTTGTGTTTTTATACTATCCTTTGTTAGCACTGTTAGATGTTATTATTGTATTTTAAAGAAAATTTCTCTAATAACTAGGAAGTTTAATGTTGTGTAAACAGTAGAAAAGTTTTACATCACAATAATTAGGGAATATAGTCATTCATTTTAAGGCGATCACACCATTGGATTTGGAATCCAATACTGTTGTTTGAGAAAGTCAATGTAAATACTAGCTATTACATAATTAATGGCCACATGTTCAATGAAAATTAATCTAGACCCCCTATATCTTGGACAGATCTTTCTGGACTTCTTTTATGTTTTCTCTCTCTCTTTCTCTCCCCTGCCCCTCAATGTTTTGAATATTGAAAACTCAGAATTTTGAAACTTTTACCATCATATTACCAAGAGAGCATCTAATCATTGGGTCTACCAATTTTTATCACTTACCTTGGCAACTAAGAGGAAATCATTTTAATAAATATGACACGGTAATACCTCAACATTCATGAAACATAAATGACAGAATATTTTTCTACAGATTCTTTTCCATGTGTCTTTACTTCTTCTACATTTCTACTATGATTGTGATTAATCAAACCTTCTGAACAGGAAAAATGATCATTAAACGTCCTTCACGAAATTAAGAAATGAATAAAATATAATGTAAACTCACTTCTTGCTCATTGTTTATTTTTCGTAATTTATCCTACATACCCTTTATTAAAGCTTAATCTTAAAAATTTAATTTCAATAAATATCATATTCTTTTTCTACACTATGATTTTAACAACAACAACAAAAATACATGAAAAAGAGACTAATTAAATACACCAAAATGTTAATAACAACTCTTGCTTCCTTGTTGTTGATATTTTTGGACTTTATTCTTTTTTCTGTTTTCCAAGTTCTTCATAATAAATATGTATTACTGTTATTATCATGAAAATTCAATTAGTTAAAATGAATCTATCACATCACTATCATGCTCAACTTGAATAATTGAATAAACTTGAATAATTTTCTGTTTCCTACTATTTTCGACACAATTTTCCTGATTACAAGGTTCCACTCTACGTATCTCATGCAATCATGGTCCTCTGAGGAGCACATCAAGGCAGGATTAAACACATAGGGATTTTATTAAGGGACGTGCCTACTTAAGAGGAATTAGGGTGGACCCAGTGAAGGCTGAGAGCACCATCAGACCGTGAAATGAGGCTGACCCCCAAGTGAAGGAGACAGGTAGAAGGGTTGGGTGGGGCCTCCTGGACCCATGAGCAACCTCAACAACATTCCACAAAGCCATTTGTTTTCTTTGAACTAATATTGTCAGGGAAAGCCCTGCTATGTCTTCCAAGAAAAGGCAGGCATTAGTGTTCCTGCCACACTGTCTTGTGGGAGGCATCCCATGGGAGGTGAAATCACAAGGATGAACTTCAAAGAACAGTAACTAGCACGCTTGCTCAATTGTGCATCTAGCACGGGGTCTAGAACTGGCATTATTCAGGCGACCACATAGCCAACGTACTCCTTTTTAAAACGAGGTCATTATTTCTTATGAACTCAAATTTGATTCACCCTTTCCATGCGTCTTTATAAAGTTTTGTTTCTGCTAACATCTTTGATTGATCCATGCTCAATCCATCCATGCAGACCAGATGCAAGCCCTTGAAGCCATTCATTGACATTTGATGTAATCGCTCCTACTGCTGGTTATGTAAAATGTAATGCAAAAACAAATACTGTCTCATGCAATTATTAACAACTTATTTGGTAATAATTACAATACTTTTACATTGTTTTGTGGTTGGCACAACATTAATTAAAGGTGTTAATAATAGGGTGGTATATGGGAATCCAGTATTTTATGCCTAACTGTTCTGTAAATCTACAACTTTGTAGAAAGAAACACCAACACCAGCAAAAATCCGCCATTGTTCATGCTGATCTTTCACAACTACACGTTGCTTTTCAATTTCCCAACCTGCAGTAAGTCCCCATGTTATGATTTCTATTGTGTTTCTACTTTATCAGGTGATATGGTATCATTTGTTTCCATAGTGAAGAACAAGAAAACCAAAAGCACACCTGGTAGAGAGTGGGTGCTCAAAATCTGTTTTGTGCATCAGTATATGAAGATGTGGACTAAAGTTCAGCTTCTGCTGTTTATCTTCATGTCTGTTGAGCTGTTTCATAGGCAGACCATTATTACACGTGGTTTCCCCTTCGACTGAATAGATTTATAAAAATTCATTTACATATAGAAGAAGCATGACGATCAGGTTAATTTTTTATTATATTCTTCCCGTCACTGCTTTGTGGTCAGAAATTGTACACTACATATCGGGAATTTCTTCTTGAAAATTTTATCTTCTTTGATATTTAATGGTATTTACCTTTAGTTTTTGTGCATGAGTGTACATTCTACATAGGTTATTGTTTCAATTATTGACCTATACAATTTTCATTTCAATAACTCTTTTGGCATATCCACACAATTTTGTAGAAATTGCTTTACATTTCATTTAACTCTGAGGGTAAATGATTTCTGGACTAAACACAAGGTAGTTTTTATTATTCTGAAATTTAGAGTTTCAGCTGGTTTAAATGTACATCTTCAAGTATGTTTAAATTTTTATCACTTTCCGAAATGGGTAAAAGGGTGATATAGTCTAAGCCTTTACCTGCCTGTCCCGGCCACATGGGACTGACAATTGATTAAGTACACAATTTGATCATTACCAATTTCCCCTCGATATTATTTAAATAACTCTTCATTTCCAATTGAAATTCCACTTATTGCTTTTGCTGTTGCTGATAAATCTCCTTCCTTGATAAATAAATAAAAAGCACAGTCCCGTGTGTGGATTTCAGGCCATTTTAGCTCTAGTGGTAGCATTAAATCATGCATATATATTGCATTCTGTTTCGGTTTCTTTTAGCTTCACTCCTGATCACTTAACTCTCAATTTCTGGTTGATAGAAACTTAGGTCATTCTCAGCCATCGAAGCATTCTCCCATTTGTGCTTCTATCTCTAACCCTTTCTGCTCAGTTATTTCTGAAAGCCCTCATCTCTGAATGGAGGGAGAAAGTGTGGACAGATGCCTGTGTCTCAACACGTGTGCACGGAGGTGAGAAAGAGGGATGAAAACCCAGAGTTCGACTTGATAAGGACTGAAGTCCTGAGAGCCAAAGGAAAAATCAAAGTGGATAGAATTCCTTTAACTTCTGGGTGAGAGGTCTGCTTTGTTTCATAGGAAAACCCTTGAGTAGTCACAGCTTGTACTACAAAATTAGCCTCATGGAATTAAAAGCTACAGGAAAATCCTCCTCTGTTCTGTGATGGTTTCTGGAAGGTTCAAGACAGTGAGGTGAGAGTCCAGCTCTCTTTTTGTTTTCATGGGTATTTTGGTTAGAATTTGGAAAATGCCACCTTAGAAGCTGCCTGCCAAATACCAATGTGATCTGACCTCCACATAATGCTTTTTTTTTTCCCCATGGGCAGGAACCAGGTATAGAACCCAGGTCTCCATCATGGTAGGCGAGAACTCTGTCTGCTGAGCCACCATGGCCCGTCTTGCATAATGCTTTTTAAATGTGAACCTTCCAAGCAAAGAGATTTCGTTTTAAATATGCAGTGCAATAATTTTAAATGTTAACAACATTTACCAACAGTTTTGTCACAAATCACATGAGTTTAAGTGAGCAAATCTGTTGTATCATTTGATCTAGATATCTGTTTCACTCAGATCAACTTTTCAGAGGTAACAAGGAAATGTATCATTGTTGTCATCTTCCCTTAATCTTTTATAGAAGCTTGACAGAAATCGGCTACAGTTGAAGGAATAAACTAACTTGTTGTAGAAGAATTATTACTTCATTCCACATTAAATCCTTTTTTGCTGTGCTTTTAAAAAATATTTAAATAATATATTTGTACTGTTATGTTTTACTTTTGCTGAACAAAAGTTATAAATAAAAAAATTTATGCATTTAAGGCCCATTTTAAAAGGTTATTGTGCTTACAACCACCAAAAGCAAGTGCAACTGACTTCACGCCTGTTAAAAACCAATTTTTAATTTTTATTGCCTTAAAATAAAATAATAAGTGGTGACTTTAGGACACTAAAACAATACTCCTATGCAAATACTTTAATATGCACAGATGATTCTAATATTTAACAATTTTCAAGGCTTTTCAAAAACAAACAAAACGCAATGCAAAAAAAAATACAATTCCCAGAAAATGAAAAGCCACAACAATGATTGGTTTATTTCTAATTGAGAAATATTTTCTACATTTCTACTATTTCTCTGATACATGCAGATATTTACAAATGATCAGGATTTAAATTTGGCACAGTGTGGTTTGGCCACATGAAACAAAGATTAGTCTATTAAAGGAAGCTTGAGCTTAATCAGTAAGCATTTAATAAAGTTCTGAATCCAGAGCAGATGACATTACTAAAATATTTAATCTGAGTCTTTGCATGAAATGATAATAGAAGAACATTATGCAACCACAAAATGTAAACCAGTTCCAACTTTTATTCAAACACCTGTTTAACAGAAATGACAGTTTTCACAAATGAATAGGACTAAAAGAGTGAGAGTCTTAATTTTTGTTCTTTCATTTACAACTGTTTGTCAGCCAGGTTGGGGAGGGGACTCTTCTCACGGAAAGCAGTGAAGGGTGAAGGAAGTGACTTGTGATTACTGATGCTATTGTATTTGTCTTTTCCAAGTGGTTAACCCCTTTTCCTTTCAGATCTTGTATCTGCTGATTGTGTCCCATTCATTGTCATTGGCCAATTAGCTGCTAACCTTGTCTATGGGGTCACACTCAAAATTTGTCTTTATAGAAAAATCCTTGTTGGATTTATATGCATTCTGTAAAATAACCTTGTTTTATAATTTAACTTATTTAATTGTTTTGGTACACTTAATGAAAATGTAATACTTTTTGATACTTGTGAAACATAAGAGATGCAGCCAGTCAAAATCTATATTCATTACTGCTAAAATTATTAACCTACGTTTTATAAAAAATTGCACATATATTGCTGAATTTCACCTCCTCATTTTGTTGAATATCTAGAGAAATATTTAAAATTATTATGAGCTTTGCATTGCATCTGTAGACCTAAAATATTCAAGAAATTTCTTACATCTTCGGCTATAATTTAAATTTGTCTTGTGCAGAACTAATGTGCTAGTTTTCATTTTCCACCTGAGTTTGGCACAGACATTGGTGTTTTTTCAAAGAATAAGAATATTCAGGTCCACCTGTGACAGTCTGAATAAAGGACCCTCAAAAGATGTTTACACTCTGTTACCTGGAACCCACCAGTGTTTCCTTACAAATAGGCTTTTCAGGCATGGTGACGTTAAGGAAAAGGAGGTGGGGAGAGCATCCTGGTTATCCTGATGGGTCCTAAATGCAGTGATACACCCTTATCAAAGGAGGCAGGAGAAGTCGGCACCTGGAGAGGAGAGGAGAGGAGAAGGCAATGGGACCCCAGAGGCAGAGATGGGAGCTATACCTCCATGACCAAAGATCACCAACAGCCATCAGCAGCCAGGAGAGGCAAAGAATAGGGCTTCCGGAGGGAGCACGACCTTGCAGACAGCTAAGATTTCAACCTGGCGATAGAGTTTGTACCTGATCTGAAGAAATGCGAGAGAAAAATTTCTGTTATTGTAAGCCATCAAGTTGGTGGTAATTTCTTCCAGCCGCCACAGGGATCTAATTTCATTAAAATTAACAACTTCTTCCCTGGAAAAGAAACTGTAAAGGAATTGAAAAGACAGGCCTTAAAATAATATCTGCCAATGCATATCTGATTAAAGGAATTGTACCAAAAACGGTAAAAGAGTTCATACAACTCAGCAATCAGAACACAAAGAACTCAGTTAAAAATGTAGATCAAAGATCTGAATCCAGATTTCATCAGAGAGGATATATTGATGGCAAACAAGAATATAAAAGGATATTCTTCATGATATGGCCTTAGAGACAGCCAAGTGGAAAGAGTCAGATGACACTGAACAACTCTTAGGACTGGAAATGCTTCTTGTGGATTGGCTTGTATTCCCCAAAATGATATGTTGAAGCTCTCCAATACCTTAGACATGACCTTATGTGGAAATACGGTCATTATAGATGGAATTAGGAAAGTTAAAATGGGGTCTTGCTGGGATTGGTGGGTGGGTGGGTGGGTTGGTGGGGGTTCTTAATCCAATATAACTGGTGCCCTTTATATAAAAGGAAGAAAAGTCACAGAAATACTTACACATTCAGGGAAGACAGCTGACTGGAGATGGAGGCAGAGATTGAGTGATGCCATCAAACAAAGAAGGCCAAGGAGTGCCAGCCCCTGCCAGAAGCCAGGAGAGAGGCTGGGAACAGACTCTCCCCTGCAGACCTTAGTGGACACAGGGCCCTACCAAATTCTTGATCGTGGTTTTCTAGCCTCCAGAACTGAGAGTCAATACATTTCTTTTAAGTCATCCATCTTGTGGTATTTTTGTTACAGCAGCCCCGGGAAACTCAGACAGCACCAGACTCTAGCAAGGATGTATAACAAGAACTCTCAGAAATTGCTAGTGGGAAGGCAAAATGTGCGGCCATTTTGAAAGGCAGTTTGACAGTTTCTTAGGAACCTAAACATTGTCTTACAATGTAATCCAACAATCATGCTCCTAGACATTTACCAAAACTATGTAAAAATTAGTGCTCACATGAATGGTTATAGCAATTTTATTCCTAATTGGCCCAAACTGGAAGCTAACAATATGTGGACAGATAAACAAACCATAGAATATCTATGCAATAGAATATTATACAACAGTTTTAAATATAAGAGTTATTAAGCCAGAAAAAGACGTAGAAGAAACTTAAATGCATATTGTTAAGTGAAAGAAGCTATTCTAAAAAGGTTATATGCTTCATCATTCCAACTATATGATATTCTGAAAAATATAAAACTGCAAAGACACTCAGTTACCTATACCTGTACCACTATATACATATATACATACATACATACATACATAAACATAGTTTGGGAACAGATGATCTTTTTTTTTCAGTTTTACAGATCCAGAGATGGATCATACCAGAGTCTTTCTCTTACCTAATTTAAATGGTTTATATGGTGGGATCTGAGTCAGTTGAGTAATGATGTTCAGATGAGGTTTTGGACTTAAGTTGATTCTCTAACAGGTTGAGAAATGTGGAAATGCTGAGATGGAGAAAATACATTTGCAGATTGGATGGTATGAATCTTTGGGAATCAGAGAGCAGGCTGTTGTAGGCTGACTACCACCCCCTGCCCCAGAAGAGATACATCCCTATCCTAACCCATGTATATATTATCACGTAAGGTATAAAAAGGCTGTGCCAATGCAGTTGAGCTTAGGATTTTGATAGGGGAGATCACTCTGGGTTTTGCAGGTAGGCTCTAAATTCCATGTTTCCTTATGGAATTCAGGCAGAGGGAGGTGGCACAAGCAGGAAACGGCTCGGCAATGAAGTCACAGCGGCTGATACTGGAGTGAGAGAGCCACAAGCCAAGGAAAGCTGGCAGTCACCAAGGCAAAAGGATGGGTTCTTTCCTAGGGAGCCCAGAGGGAAAGTGAGACTGCAATCCCTTGATTGCAGCTCAGGACCATGATTTCAGACTTCTGCCTCCAGAAATGTGAAAAAGTACATTTCTGTTGTTTTCAGTCACCAGATTTGTCATAATTTTCTACAGTAGCCACAGGAAACTAAAACTTATCATAAAGCATGATAAGTTCAACATACTTTTGAGCTGTCAGTATGAATATCAGTGCACAACATCCATTCATCATGCAAACAACTGTTAAAGGGTGATAAGTCATGCAAATAAAAAATTCCAATACTGGGAGGGTATTAGTGAGAGAGAAACACATTTATCAAAGTAAAAATACATTTTTAATTTGTGGTTTCCATCACTTCTTATGTAATAACTAGAAGAAAATTAAATGCATCAATAAGTTTCTTCTCTGTTCATACAAATCTAATTTCAAATGAATTGTTTCAATTTAAAATTTAATTATTGAATGATTTTCTCAGTATAATTTAATTAATTTTGCATCGACAAATATTCAGGCTGTGAAGTAAAAATACCACCCCTTTCTTCTTAAAGTTAGGTATGAAATGTGCTTATATCCGAAAGTGATGAGTTAAAAAATATAAAAACACTTATCAAAACCATGAATGTCACTCAAATTTAAATAGCCTAGTTTGTTTTGCAAGCAATTTACATATGCCTTCTTGGACTAAAATCATGATTTGTTATGAGCCTAACATGGAATGATATTTCACAAATGATCACATATATACAGTTCTGATTATGTTTATAAATATTTATTTCACCATTTTTTTAATTGTTAAACCTAAAATCAAAACTAAGAGGGATTTTTTTCCTTCAGAAGGTGGAAAGTACATTTTATTATGAAAATAGCTAGTGTCATAAATATACAAAAATTACTGTTTTTTGTAATTTTTGTAATAAAAAAATACTGAGTATGATTTATTTCTTTAACAAATATTTAGGAATTCCCTATTGTGTGCCTAGTAACCTTGGGGAATGATGTAGATACATGAGGAAACAAAGCAGAGCAGAGCCTGTCCTCACTGTGTTTACATTGCAAGATAAAATCAAAATAAATCTTCAAAGTATGTTTTAAATGATAATTTATAAAATTGAATTTACTTCACTGAAAAATCCTTTAAAATCTAGATTCAGGGTGGGCAATAGTGGCTCAGTGGCAGAGTTCTCGCCTGCCACGCTAGAGATCCGGGTTCAGTTCCTGGAGCCTGATCATGTCAAAAAAAAAAATCTTGTTTCGACATTTTAGCTAATATTATTATAACTTTTCTTTAAAGCGCCATGGATATATTTGGTCCTGATCTCTTTACATTGCCTGGATGACAACTAGATCACTCCCTGACCACCCATCTGTCTTTCCTACACTAAGCTCTGCATCAACCTATCTTTGAAGAATTACTCTCAGAGACATGATTCACACAAGTTCAAAAATGCATTATGTTGCAAAAAATATTAATTTTTGGAAATATTAATATTAATTATAAAACATTATAATTTGAATGTATCAGAACTATTCTGTCAAAAATTAAGTCACGTTGATTTCAGGTCAATCAGAAAATGACACAGGAAAATTGAGGGATTTTTTTTAAAGAACAAGATCGTCAATAATATCTTCACTTCTTGCAAATACTCTCTGTAAATGTTCTAGAAATATCATGACATTTAGAGAAGTGAACAATCCTATAGCTCACAACATTTTAATGAGACATATAAGTATTTAAGAACTGTATTTATCATATGCCTAATGCATATAACACACATATGTGTGTATATATGTACATATTGCATAAGTTTGTAAATTGAAAAAAGAAACTAAAATGGCCACAATAAGCATTAGTTGTCTATTTTACTTCTTATTCAGTTGGACACAGAGAGAATAGTACATATATACAGTAACCATTAATATAAATGAACCCCCCACAGCCTAGAGAAATCTACATAACCAGAACAGAACTCCAGAAACTGAATGTTGCTTACTCCCAGACCCTCCTGTTCTCTCTCTCTTTTTTTTCTTTTTTTGCATGGGCAGGCACCAGGAATCGAACTCAGGTCTCCAGCATGGCAAGTGAAAACTCTGCCACTGAGCCACCATCGCACTGCCATGCTGCTCTCTTTTAAGTACTATCACTAGGGTAACTAACAGCACAACTTCTAACACAGCATATGTGTTTAGCCCCTTTTTTGAACTTTATAAAAACTGAAACATTAATTGGAAACCATTTTGTGATTGGCTTCTTTTTATTTGACATGAAATAAATGCCACGTGCTTGAAACACGCAATTTAATAAATTTTGATGTATATGCAAACCTGTGAAATCATCAGTACAGCCAAGATGGTGAACAGCATTCAACCAAAACGGTGAATATCACCCCAAATGCTTTCTGTGTCACTCTGCAAACTGTTTCTCCTGCCCCACCACACCCCTCCCATGCACAGGTGACTGTTGATTTGCTTTCTGCCATTACAGATTAGCTCTTACTTTGTAGGGTTTTATAGGCATGAAAGCATGCAGTTTCTCACGTTGGTTGCTGGCTTCTTTCAACTCACCATAACTCTTCAGATTTGCCCCTTTAATAAGGGCGATTATTAAAATTGTTACCTCCAAAGTGCAAAAGATATTTGAGTCACATTTTTATATATCACAACTGTTGTCAGAGTAAAAGCATATGTACTTTGGAGAATGACTCCAGATTTTCATATACTTACTTAATATGTAGCCCACTCATAGCTACTAATCCAATGAATGACATTTGCTTGAGAGAATCCATATAATTCCTGAGACCTGGTATGCAGCTACTGCCATCACTTTCATTTTTTTAGGGAAATCACAATAGGTGAGCAGAAACAGTTTACCTCTGTCTGGGATAGCAGTGTACCCTCATCTTTACAGCTCTGAGCTAATGGACTGCCTGCACCATTACTCATCAGTGGGTCACACACGGTTTACAGATCACAGGTGGGGTTAACTGGCAGGCAGAGTCAGTACCCCAAGGCCATAAAACCAAGATGTAAATTTTTTTATTTTTTTTTTATTTTTTTTTATTAATGGAAAGAAAGAAAAAAAGAAATTAACACAACATTTAGAAGTCATACCGTTCTACATATGCACTCAGTAATTCTTAACATCATCACATAGATGCATGATCATCGTTACTTAGTACATTTGCATCGGTTTAGAGGAACTAGCAACACAACAGAAAAAGATATAAAATGTTAATATAGAGAAAAGAAATAAAAGTAGTAATAATAGTAAAAAACAAAAAAACAAACAAACAAAAAAACCCCTACAGCTCAGATGCAGCTTCATTCAGTGTTTTAACATGATTACTTTACAATTAGGTATTATTGTGCTGTCCATTTTTGAGAAACTTATGAAGCATGTAATAACATGGATGGACCTAGAGAATATTATGCTGAGTGAGTCCAGCCAAAAACTAAAGGACAAATACTGTATGGTCCCACTGATGTGAACGGACATTCGAGAATAAACTTGAAATATGTCATTGGTAACAGAGTCCAGCAGGAGTTAGAAACAGGGTAAGATAATGGGTAATTGGAGCGGAAGGGATACAGACTGTGCAACAGGACTAGATACAAAAACGTAAATTTTTATATTACAAATAAATAAATATTTTCAGAGAACAATTAGTAAGATTTAGAAGTAAATTCATAATTGAGGAGAATAAAGCCTGAAAAAAAAATCCAAACAAAAATAATGAGCAAAGTTTTGACTTAGGAGTCAAAAAAGAACAAAACCAAAGAAATTAAAAGAAAAATGTTTAAAATTTTATCAGTAGTTATTGAAAGAGAAAGTATCTAGTAGCAAAAACATGTCAATGACATAGGTATGGAAACACAGAACAATTAAAGAGAACCGAGTTTAGAAGTACACCCAAATAGTTGGGGTCAATTGATATTCAACAAGTATGCCAATTTAGTTCAATTGACATATAATAGGCTTTTCAACAAACGGTGCTCAGCATTGGCTAATGATATGCAAAAATATGAACCACAGAACTGGCCTTACACTATATTCAAAAGTTAACTCAAATCTATCATGAAACCAAAAGTAATTCAAAAACATAAATGAAAACCTATGTTCACACAAACGTCTGTATTAGTATTTTAATTAAATATAATAAAAAGCTGGAAACATCCAAATGCCTATCAAACTGATGAACAGAAAAACAATCTAGGATACATAAACTAAATGGAACACTACCCGGCTATTAAAAAATAGCTACTGATACATGCAAAACCGCAGGTGACTCTCAAAAGTAGGAATAAATGAAGAAGCCATACACAGAAGATTGACTATATAGTTATATATTTGTTCATGTTAAATTCTATAAATAGCAAACTTACAATAATAGAAAGCAGAGCAGGGTTCTCTGAAGCCCAGGTCAAGAGACAGGACTGATTGCAAAAGGGTACAAGTTAACATTTCAGGTGATGGAATTTTCCCATATCTCAATCATGGCAGTGATTACATTACTGTATATATTTATCAAAATTATGCACTTAAAATTGTTGACTTTTATTGGATGTAAATTCATGCATCAGTAAAGCTGTTTTAAAATAATTGTGCCAAAAGCACATAATAGACTCAGATGCTTTAAAATATGACTTCTACCATAAATAACAAACAATCCTCATTTATACACAGCACAATAGAGGGAGAATAGCAAATTGGGAAAACTCACATAATTTTATGAAGTTAGTAATATATTAAAAACAAACCAGTTGAGTATAGTATGAGAATATAAAGATAAAGGTCACAACATTTTAAAAAAACATTTAAAGAATTGTATGCCTACAAACTTATCTTACTGGAAAGCACAAATACAAAATTTTTTAAATGTTAACAAATTTACCTATGTATAAAAATGAAATACTAAATGAGAAAAACATAGCTCAACCAAACATATTTTCTTATAGCATCAAAAAAATAAAAGAGCTAATGATATAAACAGATTAATAGGAAAAGCACAAAATCACCCCTGTAGATAAGTAAAAATTAATCAATATGGTTTAATATACTGCAATGATAAAACTCATCAGAAAATAAAAATAGCCTAGAACATTCCTATTTTTAATTCCAGTTAAGGTGGAAATTGACAATTATAAGTAGGAAACTCCAGAGGAAACAATTCTAAAAGAAGAAACTTTAGAAAAATTCATTTTATAATCAGAGCTAAGGTATACATTGTCCCCATATATTACAATTTCTAGTCAACATTTTAATGAAATATCTAGATATTATTAATAAATATATTAGGTAAATGTTTATAAATATTGGAAAGAATGCACAACTGTCTTTGTCCATAAAAGATGTAATTTTCCAGATAAAACCTTAATGGAATCTACAAATACTACACTACAGATGAAAAAGAGAGAATGAGAACAGTGTTGTAACCTTGACATCTCAAAGTTAATGGCAAAGAATATTCTAAAACTAAATTATGACATCAACCCAAGATTCAGAAAGTTCTATTAATCTAAAGAAGGATAAATATAAAGAAAATCATAGTAAGGTGACATTAAAAAAAAAACTAAAAAAGAACCAAAATGGGAAAGGAAAAGATTCATTCTCTGCAAAATATCAAATGCAAGATTTAAAGCTTATTTTTTAATATAAATGGTGATATCCAACAGACAATAGAGCCATATCTTCAAATTGATGAAATGAAATAGCCATTAACCGAGTTCCATCGCCAGGGAAAATAGCTTTCAAAATTGATGGTGAAATAAATACATTTTCAACTGAATTTGTCAGCAGCAGGCACACAATAGAGGATGTTCTATGGACAGAATAAAAATGACAACCAATGAAAGCATTGGTATGTAAGAAGAAATAAAAGCAATGGTAAGCGTGTGGATAGATCTAAACTAATATCGGCATAAAGCAAAAGTAGTAATATCATATGAGGCTTAAAATACATAAATCTAAAATGTCCAACAACAATACAAAAGGAGAGTGAGGGTTCAAATATTTTAAGCATTAACATTATTGGACATTAATTAGCCAGATGCATCTTGGCTACCACTAAAAATAGCAAATGGATGTATGAATGATAGTCAATTGAAGGAGAAACATAATGTGTTACAGTTACACAGTAGAAGAGAAGAAAGAAGAAAGAAAGAAGGGTAAACTAAAATCAAAGTAAGTAAGAGACATGAAATAATAAACATAATAATAGACATCAGTGAAATAAAAACAAATAAACACTAATAGAGAGCATAATGAAAAAAACACAATTGTTAAACCCTTAGAAATATTGAAGAAGGAAGAGGATCAGACAAATTTTAAATGTAAAAACTAAAAGAGCTATTGCACCATAAATCCTAGAGACATTGAAAAATAATAGGGTGATATATGAACATTTTGCCAATAAATTTGACAGCTCAGATGAAATGGAACAATCTTTTCTATAAAACACAACTTACCAAAACTGACTCAAAAGAAAAATAGAAAATCTATACGGCTCTGTATCAATTGAATATATATAAGTATCAATCCCAAAATCTTTCCACAAAGAAAGTTCTATGTCAATGTATCTTTAATGGCGTATATTGTCAAATATTTAAGGCAGAAATAATATTAATTTTACAAAAATACTTTCAGAAAATAAGAAGCAAAAGCAATATTCAAAGCATTTTATGAAGCTACCAAATTTTAAAAGCAAAACATGAGAGCTTTATCAGAAAGAATATTACAGACCAATATCACTCATGAATTAAGTACAAAATGATTGCTAAAATATTAGCAAATCAAATACTCTATTATATACATTTACACAAGAGTAATACTAGATCCAAGAAATACAGGATTGGCTTAACTTTAAAACAGTCCATATAAGTTGGCATTTTAACTGAATAAAAGAGAAAAGCTATATAATTTCTCAATATATGCAGAAACATTTTTTGATGATATTCAACACCTATTCTTTGTAGAAACCCTTAACAAACTAGGAGAAAAGCTCTTTTCAATTTACTAAAGAGTGTTTAAGACAGAAAACCCTTTCCATTTTGGGAAGTAAAAAATTATTAGGAGAGATGGTTATCAAAAGCACTCAGTCCTTTCATCTATATAGATGTCTGCTGTAGCTCTTTTAGTTTTTACATTGAAAACTCGTCTGATCCTCTTTCTTCTTCAATATTTCTAAGCGTTTATAGATTGTGTTTTTTCATTATGCTCTCTATTGTTTATTTTTTATTTCACTTATGTCAGTCAGTCCATTGGCTGGTACCTGAGTTAGCCAAATCAGAATTTGTGCTCTTTGAGGATGAAGTTCTTTCCTATCTTGCTTATCACTGGAAATGGTGAGTGGCATGATTTGGGTGCTGAATAAACTTTAGTGGAATGAATTTGTTGTAATTATCATTTTCATCCAGATAGGAACTAGTGTGTCAACTGGCTGAAAGTATAAGCTTCCTCGCAGAGGGCAGAAGGAGCACTAAGTCTTCTTTAAGGAACTGTGTGGTTGTCCTTCAGACTCCATATAGGCTGGAGGTTCCCTGCAATGTGGGATCTGTCATTCTCCAGGGCCCAAGGCAGGCTTGCCCATCATTATTAGTATTTTGTCCCCACATCCCTCTCCTTTGTGGCATTCTTTGGGCTCCTTTTAAAAGTTCTTTATTGAGTTGTAGTTTTAATACAATATTTCACTTTTTCTTAGACATGGAACTCTATGAAATTGGACACCTATCCATATTTTATAACTACCTCTCAAATAAAGAGGGTTGGTATTTTCATCACAGCTAAAAGTTCCTCCTGTTCCCCTAGAGTTAATCCCCTTCCCACATTCTCAGCTCCTAGAAACCACTGATTGGTTTCTACCTTGGTAGATTTGCCTTTGCCAGAATGTGATGTAACAGGAGCAATGCAGTATGCTTAGTTTATGTCAGACTTTTTACTTATCATAATGCTTTTGAGATTAATCCATGTGGTTGCACATGTAATTGCACCTATCACCTTTTTCCTGTGCTGAGCAGTACTCTAGAAAGAGGACATACAGCAGTTTACTTCTTTTTTTCTTAAGTAGAGATAGGTTTAGAGAACAGTTATGCATAAAATACAGGATTCCCCTATACCACCCTATTATTAACACCTTTAATTGGTGTGGTATATTTGTTACAATTGATAACACATTTTTATAATTGTAGTATTAACTATAGTACCTGGTTTAACTTAGGGTTTTCCATTTGTAGGCAGTTCTATGAATCTGTTAAAATTTTTTATTCTGTTACCATATATACACCTAAAACTTCTCCTTTTAAGCAAAATCAGATGTATATTTCCATCCTGTTAATTGTGTTCATGATGCTGGGCCACCACAAAACCATTTCCAGGATTCCAAACAGTACATTTTAATCCTTAACTTCCCATTCCCTATCCCCACCCCATCCCCTTCGTAACCTATATTCTAGATTCTGACTCTCTGAGTTTGCTTCTTCTAGTTATTTCACATCAGTGAGATCACGCATATGCGTCCTTTTGTGTCTGGCTTATTTCACTCAAATAATGTCTTCAAGGTTCACCCATGTTTTTGCACGTATCAGAATTTCATTCCATTTTACAGCCAAATACTGTATGTATATACCCCATTTTGCTCATCCACTCATTGGTGGATGGACGCTGGGGTTGCTTCCATCTTTTGGCAATTGTGAATAACATTGCTATGAACAACAGTGTGAAAATATCTGCTTGAGTTCCTGTATTCAGTTCTATTGAGTATATACCTAGATGTGACATTTTCAGGTCATATGGTAGTTCTTTACTTAACTTTCTCAGGAACTGGCAAACTGTCTTCCACAAGCATCTACACCATTTTACATTCCCACCAACAAAAGAAGTCACTAACCCAAAGCTGTGATGAGCGATCAGCAGTGCCCACCCCTGAACTTGGGGAAGAGGACTTGAACATCCCTTTCTGTTGCCAGCAAGCTAGCCAGGACCTGGACCCCATGGCAGCCTGTGGCAAGAGAGGGGATGCTAGCTGGTGGTGGCTGTGTGGAGAGAGCAAGTGACAGCTCTTTACTGTAATGCATCAGCCTCTTCTTCCCTCTCATCCCTGGATACTGGACAGTATTGTTCTGGCCCACAGAGTTTCAGAATAGTGCTTTGAGGCAGCTCTTGCTTGTTTGATGGTTGTTCTGGCAGAAGCACTGAGCTCTGGAGCTCTCCACTCCGCAACCTTCCCACAATCCTCTTGCAACTCACTTGTTTGTTCAGCAGTTGATTGACATTTCTGGTGTTTCCAGTTTGAAGCAGTTGTGAAAAGAACTGTTATACACATTTACGTACAGGTCCTTGTGGGCATATTTTTTCCTTATTTTTGTGTAAATACCTATGAGTGAAACTGCTTTCTCATATCTTAAGCCCTTGTTTTTACATAAACTGCCAAATTGTTTTCCAAAGTCAGGATAATGGTCACCTCTGGGAATGCTGAGACTGGGAATTCCAAGATCTATTGTACAACACTGGGTTGATGGGAATGTTCTATGTATTGAACAGGGAAGATTTTTTTTTTTTTTACATGGGCATGCATCGGTAATCAAACCCGGGTCCTCTGGCGTGGCAGGTGAGCATTCTTGTCTGCTGAGCCACCGTGGCCTGCCCTGAACAGGGAAGATTTTGCACATGATCATCTTTATATTTTAATTACAAAATATATTTATGTTGTCGTTACATTTTTCATGTCTATTAGATTTTTCAATTCATAGAGATAAAAAAAAAAGCCTGGAGAGAAGCCAAATAAAAAATGTACCTTCTCAATTAAGTTATATATTTAATTATTTTATAAATAATTATTGAACTTATCCATGTGACCTGTCCAATAGGGTTGTCATTTTACAGCTAAGAGTTAGCAAATTAATTAGGTTTTATATCACATTCATATAGCAAATAAAAATTATTGGGTTTTTGCAACATCCAACTCTACTCTACATAATGAGAAAGGGATAAATAGCAGATTAAATAATGTCAGTGGTTTTGGACATATGTATTTTGGCTGATTGTGAAGTGTGCCAGAAGAAACTTAACAGTGTCTTGTCATAATTTTTTTGACCATTGCAGAAAGTTTGAATGACTGTTACCTAGTTAGACTCTTTTCTTCAGATCATTAATTTCTCCTCGATGTGACTTTTGTGTGCTTTCAATGAACAATGTGTATATGGTACCCAACTGATGTTCGAGATTGAAAGGAGTCCCAAGTTTCTAATAATATTTTCTGATTACAAATCTTCAAAAATTAATCCAAAATCCAAAGATTTTCCATTCCTACCCTCTTTTCCAGGTAAATAGTTCTAGAAAATTCACATGTAAAGCTATACAGCCTTTTTAGATCATTTTCTACATTACATTTTAATCAGCTCTTTGAATTTAACTAATGTGTTATAAACGTTCATGAAATCATATTACATATTTACTGCTAACTACCAGATGCCTAGTTCTGTGTTGATTGCTGGGGGAGCGATAACGTGAGCAGGACTACAGAAAAGTGCAAAGTTGTGCCGGTCTGAATCTGTGGTGGACCCCAGAAAAGCCATGCCCTTTAATCCTCTTTCAATCCTGCTGGGTGGGACCATTTTGATTGTTTCCATGAAGACGTGACCCAATTGTGGGTGGTAATTTTTGATTAGATGATTTCCATGGAGGTGTGTCTCCACCCACTGAAGGTGGAGTTGCTTACTGGACTCCTTTAAAAGAGGAAACATTTGGGAGAGAGTCCCTTTTTGGTAGAGCCACAAGAAAGCCAGCGGATGCTGCCATGTTTGCCATGTGCCCTCCCAGCTAAGAGAGAAACGTTGAACATCATCGGCCTTCTTGAACCAAGGTATCTTTCCCTGGGTACCTTAAATCGGACATTTCTATAGACTTGTTTTAATTGCAACATTGTCTCAGTCTTAGAACTGTAAACTAGCAACTTATTAAATTCCCTTTTTTGCAAGTCATTCTATTTCTGGTATATTGCTTTCTGGCAGCTAGCAAACTAGAACAGTTATCAAAGAGATCTAAAGTTATATATACCTGGTACTGTCTATAGGCTACTTGGATTTAGACCAGTATTTTATGTTCCTTTGACTAAGCTTCATCTTATGTAAATGTTAGAAAATTTTTGTCAGTTGATTCGTCTGTATATTCAATTAGTAGAAAAGTCTCAATCACGACAGGGTGAAAACAAAAGCAAATAAAATAATTACCTTAGAGAAAAATACCAGAAAACATTGAGATGAGAATGAATGGGATGAGAATGTTTGGGTGTTGTTTCCTTGTTTTTGTTTGTTTGTTTTGGTTTGCTTTTTTTTTTATAGAGTTCTGGATTTAGTTTAGAGTAAAATTTATTTAAAGTTTGTAGTAGAGTATTTTGAAATAATAACTCAGTTGACGAAGTAATGAATGTCTGATAAAAATGAATTAAGTGCAATTGCTATCAATTACCATGTAATGGTCTCTATGCTCTGAACCCAACTGTGCTGGTTTGAAAGGATGTGTGTCCCCTGGAAAAGCCATGTTTTAATCTAAATCCCATTTAATAAAGGCAGAATAATCCCTATTCAATACTGTATGTTTGAAACTGTAATGAGATCAGCTCCCTGGAGATGTGATTTAATCAAGAGTGGTTGTTAAAATGGATTAGGTGATGACATGTCTCCACCCATTTGGGTGGGTCTTGATAAGTTTCTGGAGTCCTATAAAAGAGGAAACATTTTGGAGAATGAAAGAGATTCTGAGAGCAGAAGAGAACGACATAGCCACAACAAACAGAGTCCACCAGCCAGCGACCTTTGGAGATGAAGAAGGAAAATGCCTCCTGGGGAGCGTCATGAAACAGGAAGCCAGGAGAAGAAGCTACAGATGATGCCGTGTTTGCCATGTGCCTTCTCATTAGAGAGAAACCCTGAAGTTCATCCGCTTTCTTGAACCAAGATATCTTTTCCTGGATGCTTTGGATTGGACATTTCTATAGACTTGTTGTAATTGGGCCATTTTCTCAGCCTTGGAACTGTAAACTAGCAACTTATTAAATTCCCCCTTTTAAAAGCCATTCCATTTCTGGTATATTGCATTCTGGCAGCTAGCAAACTAGAACACCAACATTCCTTGTTGCATCATGATTTGCTCATTCCTTTTACACATTGCTTAAATTGAACTGATTTATTCCTATTTAACAAGTTAGTGAAATGGAGCATTTTGCCAAATATCAGGTTCAACGGCAAGATTTTGTGATGCTTAAAATATTAATAGGCTTATTATTTGTCATATGTTTGGCACATTAAGACCACCAATGTACTATTTCCACTAAATGTTGCAATCCTTATCTCAAAAGCATCCTAAGGGGTGGGCGACGGTGGCTCAGCAGGCAGAGTTCTTGCCTGCCATGCCAGAGACACAGGTTCGCACCTGGGTGCCTGCCCATGCAAAAGAGAAAAAGAAGCATCCTTAGTTCCCCATTACCTACAGAGTACATCCACATTGCTTAGCTTAATGGTTAAGTCCCTACAGTATCTGATTATGCATCTTATATGTTTCTTAAGATTTTATTGACACAGATAAAGGTGACTATTCTCTTTTGTAGCAACTATCTAAACTCAACATTAAACATATCAGTTAAAGTTTATAGTAGTCATAAGCTCCCAGTATTCTCTTATGCTACTTCACATTTATTTCTTTTCATTGTCACATTGTTTGAATACTTCTAGGATACATAACACAGTTCAAATAATTTGGGATCCAAGCACACCATGTTCTTACAAAAGCATTGCAGTAAAATTCAGGTTTCATAGTAAGAACAATGTAATAACTATAAAGAAATTTCAAAGTAAATTATGTGCATGAAACTGAAAAGTGAACTTTACTGTAAATCTGGGATGGTTATGTTACAAATCTCTAAATGCTCTGAATTGATGTTATCTCCCTAAAATAGGAAATAGAACAGCAATATATGCTTAGCAAATAATTTTAGATTGCATGCGCAAACAATGTGATAAAAAAGGTTCCCTGGGAGAATAAATATTCCCCTGGAGACTGAGTCATTATGTGTACCAACATTTTAGAGTTTTAGAGGGAAGTGAAATAAAAAAACACACTCAGAAATGTACATCCTGTGCACTATTTAGAATATCTATCATGTATGTTTTTTACTATTCTATTAACAGATTCAACACATTGTTTCAAGGCTTCAGTTGCTGTTTATACTTAGCACCCCAGCTTTCACACTTCAACTAGGGTGTGCAAAATTTTACTCACTCTTTACAGAAACAAGAAGATCATTTCTCTGTGACAAAAAATAAAATCACGTAGATCATGTTACTTGAGCTGACAACGGGGTATAAAAGTTATGAATGCTCACCATTCAGCCTGAGTCACTGTTGGGAATTCCCTGGTTATCTCTGTCAACCCTTTTGGAACGCCTATGTGAATTAAAAATGCTGTATGTATGCAAAATGTCAAAAAATGGGATGGGGTGATGTTTCACTCAGAGAATCTGGATCTGAGAGCAGTTCCCGCAACCTCCTGAATCCAGGCCTCCTGGTTCTCTCAGAAGCCCTTGTGTCAAGGGCTGGGTAACATGATGGATGGACAGTTGATTTTATTTGGCATTTGCAATCCTAAGATTCATTATTTGGCTGTTTAGTATTACTCTGCATACCACATGTCTGCATACCTTCAGTGTACTCTCAATATTATGTAATAAGAAAGCAGTTTCAAAATCTGCAGATTACTTAACATCTCACTACTTATATAGCATCTCCCAATTAAAAAAAAAATGGTTTATGCTCGCACTAGTCATCGAAAGCATTGTCCAGTGAAAGTAGAAGGACAGAATCACCCTCCTAAAAACTACAAGGAATTTATATTGGTGTTCGTTGAAGAGCGCCTTCTGACCAAATATTTTGGCAATATTAACTGGTATATTTTTACTGCATGTGTGAATCGGCAGAAAGAAGGGTAGCCCTAAAGAAGAGAGTGGAGGTAGAAAAAAATCATAAACCATCGTTGTACTTGTCTCTATCTTTCTATCAACTTTACTGAGATTTAATTCATATAACATGCAATACATCCATGAAAGTGCAGAAATCAATGGCTTTTAGTATTTTCATGGATACAGGCAACTATCACCACATTCAATTTTAGAACACTTACATCACCTCGAAAAGAAACCACACACTTTCAGCTATAGCACGTGTATCCCCATCATTTCCAGCCCTAGATAACCACCAATTACTTGCTGTCTCTATAGATTTGCCTATGCTGGACATTTCATATAAATGAAACCATACACTATGTAGTCTTCTGTGCCTGGATTCTTTTGCTTTGCAATATATTTTCATGGCTCATCTGTGTTGTGGCATGTGTCAGAACATTATTCTTTATATATTCAAATAATTGGCATTGTACGGATAGAGCAAGTTTTGTTTATCCAAGCATCATTGATGGGCATTGTTTCTACCTTTTTGGCTATTGTAAATAATATTGCTATGAACATTTGTGAACAACTTTTATGTGCACATATGCTTTAATTTTTCTTTGTCATTTATCTAAGAGTGGGATTGTTGGGTAATATAGTAACTCCATGTTTAATGAATCAGATGAATTGCATGTTATATGAGTTAGATATCAATAAAGTTGTTAGAAAGATAGAGACAAATACTGAGGAACTACCAGCAGACTGTTTTCCAAAGTAGCTGCAACATTTTACATTCTCTCCAGTTGTGTATGAGCATTCTAATTTCTCCACATCCTCAGGAACCATTGTTATGTATTTGACTTTTTGATCATAGCTCTCCTAGTGGGTTTGAGGTATCTTGTGATTTTTGATTTGCATCATGGGATACCTTCCCATCTTCCTTATACATTCCACTTATGTAGGAGGGCAAGTGTTTCTACTACAGCAAAGATACTGTGGTAGCATCATGCACCATATGTAGAATTCAGTAAAATGTCCAAATCAACTTATCATCAAGGTGATGCCTTCTTCCTTTTGACTAGCTGCTGCTGCTCAGTGGGTCCTCTGACACAGGGCAGCATCTGCTGTTCTCTCACTTGTCTTCCAGGTTTCGTTAATTTCACCTTCTTGCTTCTGTAGCTCTCTTCCCTCTTTCTATATTCATCTTATTTATAAACAACTCCAGTAAGAGGACTAATACTCACCCTGGACCATGCCTTAACTGAAGGAACCTCATCAAAAGATCTACTTACAATAGGTTTACGCCCACAGGAATGGATTAGCTATAAGAACACACTTTTCTGGAGTACCTACAGTTCCAAATCACCACACTCCATCCTCTAGACCCTTAAAAGACATGTTCTTTCTATACGAAAAATACATTAACTCCATTACAATATCCTGAAAGCCTTAAATCAGGATACTGATGAGATGCAAGTCAGGATTTTGATGAGATTAACATCAAAATCAACTATAAATATGGTATAATTCCCCTCAGTCCAAGACCTGTGAAACCTATAAAGCAAGTTTTCTTTTCTAAAATACAAAGAGGGAGAGTCAAAGGATAAACATTCCCATTCCCATAGAAAGAAATTGGAAGGAAAGCAGGGGTCGCAGGTAGCAAAGCAATTCTGAAACCCAGAAGGGCACACTCTACTCTGTTTCAAGGTCTGAAAGTCATGTCATCTGTGGAATGATGTTTTGTCCTCCAGGCCATATGGAGAGGTAGCCTTACCTTTTCTGAGTAGCCATGCTCTCGCTGAACACTAGGGAAGAAACTCCAAACTCTGTAAACACTGGGGCAACAGCCACACTCTAGGCTCCACACTTGGGAAAATTGGGGTGGCAGCCCTCTTCCCGAACCATGGGGTGAAAGTCCTGTCCGCTACAGCACTGGGGCAGACTCACCCTTTTCACACACATGAGTGCGTCCCTCTCTTGACCTGAGAAGATGTCTTCAGTCCATACCTCATTCCATGCTTCTACCTTTGAAGTGATTTTTCCTTCAATCTGTCCCTTTTCTGTCCCTTCTAGTCTAGGCTAGCAGCAGTTCCATTTATCCAGATCTAGCAAAAAAAAAAAAAAAAAAAAAAAAAAGTCTGTTTCACCTGTAGTACACTAGGATCCAAACCATCAAACAACAAAAAAAAACTTTCCACAAATTCTTTCTGAATAATTGCATTTCCAATCCTTACCCACACTGAATGGATTCATGTTCAGATAAGCCCTCACACACAGCATTATTCTCCACAGACATGCTTTCTGGAAACTCAGAATCTTTCAATCCATCAATTTCTGATTTTTTTGTGCACAAGCATTTCAGTTCTCAACTTATGCCTTTCCGTCACAATTTACTATAAGCTGCAAGGAGAAGCCAGGTTGCAATTTCCAAACTTAGCTGGAAAATCTCAAACAAATAAAGCTTAATATTCAAACTCATTGTTCTAAGGTTCTACCTCCCATCTGACATTAGAACTCAATTTTATCAAGTTCTCTGCCACTTTAAAACAAGGATTGCCTTAATTCCAGTTTCTAATGACACAGTCATCATTTCTGTCTAAGGCCTTGCAGAAAGTACCCTTAGCATCCCATTTCTACCACCAATCTCTTCAAAGCCATCTAGGCTGTCTCTATCAAGTATCTCACATTTCTTTGGGCCTTTGCCTATCACCCAATCCCAAAGCCATTTTCACAACTTTGGTATTTGTAATAGAAGCACCCCACTCCCAGTACAAAACTGTATAAGTCACAGTCATCTAGAGAAATGATTCTGAAAGGAGATGTGTAAATATTATGAGATTTTATAGAGTTCTCCCAAGCAACAGTGGGGATTCTCATGTTGTAACTTTGTAGGGCAGGCTGCAAGTCAGGAAGTCTGATGAAGATTTTCGATGAGCTCTCCAGGAGAACTGGATGACTGAAGTAGAGATGGCTATTCTCTCTTCTGACTGCTGAAATCATACCTTCTCCTTTTAAATCCTTCAAGTGATTGGATGAGATTTCTTTCAGTGCTGAAGGCAATCTCCTCAGTTGATTGTAGACATGATTATCCATAGATAGAATCAACTTACTGATGATTTAAGTCCACAAAGTATCCTCACAGTAACAATCCAGCCAGTGCTTGCTCAACCAAACAACTGGAGACCAAAACCTGGCCAAGTTGACACCATTACAGTGTTCTTGCTCCATATTATATACCAAACAAAGACATGTACAGTATGATACATAAACTAAAAATGCAGTTATATTCTTCAAGGACTCTATGATTTAATACAGCATGTAATCAGAGTAACAGATTCTTTTACAATTTGAAATAAAATGGAAGAGAGATTAGTGTAATTTAAGCCCACAGAATTTAACACCACCAACATGATTTTGAAATGATTCAATTTTGGGGGGAGGGGGGGCTTCTATTAATTCTAAGGCCTACCTCTTCCCCTTAATTCTGTAGAAATGTCCATCTCAGTCTTTCTAATCTCTCTAGATTCTGTTTTATTTTCCCTCAAGATTTGACTATGCAACTTTTTATGCTTACATAGTTTTAACTGTGTTCTCAAGGCTAATTACTCCCCAAAGAACATCTTTATCTTGTCCTATCTGTCTCCCTTCATTCCCCCAATCTAATTACAGAGTGCAGTGTGTTCCAGAAAAATACTGACAGATCATTTTCCCATCAAGTTTCACAACTACTAAAATGTGTTTTACCCCTCACTTTCATTTCCCTGAAGTATTGACTCTAGTGCTGAATTTAGTACAGACTCCAAAATGAAAGTGTGCTAACGATTTGAGGGAACCATAAAACATGAAAATTACAAAACTTCAAAGCATTGCCAAGAGACTATAATACAGTACTCAGTGTACCAACACTTGATAAATAGTTTCAGATTTTTAAAGATTTTTATGAAGTGAGATTAGTAGTTTGAACTGCTGTAATAGAATATTATATAATTCCTAATTTATTTTCAAGATACACAAATCAGCAAGAAGAATTTGTTTCTAAGATGCTGATTCTGAAATATGTTCCTAATGTGTTTTGAGAGAGCAGAATACTTTCCCACTTGCCAGTTGTCTTATATTGGGCACCATATCATTATTTACCCAAAATATATTTCTCAACATAAGTGTTAACCATCAAATTATTTCTTGTTGCAGATACGCAAATAAGGAGAGATACCACCAAATGCTTTTGTCTCTTCCTCAATTGATATATTGGCAGGATTCTAATTTGGAGCTGATTTTCGAGTACTTATTTGTACAGTAATCAAATACTTTATAGAATTTTTCTGTTTATCTACGGAAATGTGCCATATCCTCCTCAACACCCCAAAATGTAAAAATAAAAATCTTCCAATTCATACAATAAGGTTCTTAAAAACAAGTGCAATGCAGAAATGTTCAACTTCAATATGATTAGCCATGTTTACTAAATAAATCTTTTATTTTAAAATTCTGGTTTTAATTTTGCAATTCATCTGAGTGATTTAAAATGGCCTCCAGAAAAGATGCAAGAAATAGGTGCTGCAATCATCCTGAAAGATTCAAGTCTGTATCTCACCATTTTCTGTTCAAATGCAAAATATTTATTCTCTAGGCTTCCATTAGTCTCTAAAATAGATGTAGGAAAAGCATGAAATTCATAAGATTAGATGTGACTATAACTATAAAAGAACATTCAACATGAACTAAGTTTTAATGAAAATCTCAGTTACTTTACTATATTCAGGATGTTGATTTTAGAATTATAAGTGGATCATTGTAAATAACTTTAATAATTTTTTAAAACGTTCCAGTCAAGTTAAGTAATATAGAATTGTGCTGAGTCTCCTGAGCTACCAAATACACAATCTGGGATTGGGGGAAACTGATTCCAGAGACTTCAACCATTATGATCCACTGAGTATAAACAGCAGCCCATAATATTTAAATATAACATCTACCAGGTGGTGAGTAAGTGTATAGATGGGGGAGGACGCATGTTTTATATTCTTGGATTTTTATGAACTATTATAGGAATGTATCATGTGCTACAGTTTCCTTTTTTCCAAAACAAAAAATTCTTTCCTCCCAGAAAAAAAAAAATTTTCTTTCAGTGTTAATTTAGAGATGTTACGGGCCCCCAAAAAGGCCATGTTGATTTAATCCATTCCTGTGGGTACAGGGCTATTGTGGGTGGGACCTATTGATTAGGTTATTTCAATTGAGATCTGACCCAACCCATTCAAGGTAGGTCTTAATCTCTTACCAGAGTCCTCTATAAAAGGATGAAGGACACACAGAAAAGGCCGAGAGAGCTCAGAGAAGCCCCAGGGAAGCTGATAGACAAGGCATACACACGAAAGTGAGAGAAGCCACTGAAGCTAGTACCTGAAAGCAAGGAAATCCAGTAGAAAAAGACCAGCATGTGCCTTCCCATGCGACAAAGGTGTCCCAGATGCCAGCAGCCTTTCTTCAGAGGTCTCATCATGTGGAGGTCTTAATTTGGACATTTACATGGTTTTAGAATTGTAAACTTGTGAGCCAATATATCCCTATTGTAAAAGTCAACCCATTTCTGGGATATTGCACTCCAGCAGCTTTGGCAAACCTAAACACCTTCTTTCTCTTTAATGTGTTATGTTTCCCAAAGAGCCAATTCATTCAGTAATCACTTACTGTAGTTTCCTTGGCTGAGATGGGGTGACTTAAACAATGGCAATTTATTAGCTCGCAGTTTTGAAGCTTGAATTTTGTCCAAAACAAGTCTTCATCAAGATGCTGCTTTCTCCCTGTAAACGGGCATTTTGGAGTTGAATGATGGTGACCGTTGGTCCTGGAATCCTCTATCATATTTCAATGCCCGTGGTGGTCTCTCTTGTCTTGTTTTGGTTCCATTGGATTCAGCTTCTGACTGTTTCCTCTGTTTTCCTCTCTTGTGCCTGAATTTCATTCCACTTATAAAGGACCACAGTGATAAGATTAAAACCCATTCTGAATGAGGCAGGTCACACCTTAACTGAATAACCTCCTGAAAAGTTCCTACTTATGATGGTTTCACACTGACAGGAATGGATTAAATTAAGAACTTGCGTTTCTGTGGTATGTACAGCTCTAAACCACCATAGCGCTATAAATAGCAGTCCTTTGCCTTATAACCAATTAACACCTTAGAAAAACATTAAAGTATTTTAGGTTAAACATATTTAATATAAAAATATTAAATCTATGAGAAAAAATTTTGGCTCTAAAGTACTGAAAGACATCTGAAAATTCAATATTAACATACCTATAATGTCTACAAATATTCAGCATCTCTCTGCATCTCTATCCTCTATCTGTATCCCTATCATCTATCTTTCTCTATGGCTCTTGTCTGTCTGTCTGATTCTCCCTAGTGTATAAAAGTATATTGACATATTCATATGGATTGTAGACAGATTGGGATGATGTGTTATCACATCCCTCCAAAAGAAAGAGTTTATGCAGCCTGAAAAGTTATGAAAATAGCCCACTCTACACCAAGGATTGCTTAAAGAATTAAGATGTTAATATGCCTTAAATATAGCCAGTGCATTTACCTCCCAGTTCTTTGCCTTCAATGTTATCTTTCAGATCTCTAAAGGTAGGCATGCTATAGCTCTGATTTAAAAATATATATATATAATGAACTTTATTTAGGTAAAATTAACATACAGTACATTGCACATATTTAAAATGTAAAATTTGGTAAGATTTTAAATGTAAATCACAAAATCATCATCAAATCAAGAAAATTAACATACTGGTCACTGGTCACCCCCAAGAGTTTCCTAGTGCCCATTGGTATTCCCTCTTACCTGTCCTTCTCTACTCCCAATCGCCAATGCTCAATCAATCAGTGATCACAATCACTGATCTGCTATCATAATTGATTCATCTCCATTTTCTAAAATTGTATAGAAATGAAATCACCCAATATATGCTCCTTTTTTTCTGCATTCTTTCAATCAGCATAATTATCATAATTATTTTGAAATATAGTCATGTTACTGAGCGTATCAAGTGCTTATTCCTTTTAATTGCTGAGTAGTATAACATTATATGTCTATACCACAATTAGTTTATCCATTGACCAGCTGTTTGACATTTGGGTTGTTTCCAATTTGGGGCTTTTCCAAAGGAAGCAGTCATGAACTCTCATGTAAAGTCTTAATATGGACATATGCTTTTTATTTCTATCAGGTTAATACCTGGGGGTAGAATGGCTGAATCAGATGTTAGACGTAGGCTTAACTTTTTAAGAAACTACAAAACAGTTTTCCAAAGGATATATCATGTTATATTCTCACCAGCAGAGTGTGAGAAGCCCAGACTTAGTGCAGTTCTCATTTTTTGTTTATAAATTTTAGTCATTTTTATGTTTTCATTTGTATTTTCCTAAAGAATAATAATTCTGAGCATCTTTTTACATGTTTATTTGTAATCCATTCTTTTAGTGATCTGATTTTACTCTTCAAATTTTTTGAGCATTTTCAATTGAATTTAATGTCCCTTCATAGAGTTTTGATAGAATTTATATATTCTGGATACAATTTATTTATCAGATATATGGCTTGCAATTATTTTCTTCTTGTATGTACCTTCTCTTTAGATTCTTTTACAGTGTTATTGAATTTTTTATGAATTTAATTAATCCTTTTTATTTCATTTATGTATCATGCTTTTGTATTACATCTAAAATGTCTACACTTATCTAAGATCACAAAGATATCCTCCTGTTTTCTTCTGTAAATTTTATACTTTTTTGGTTTACATTTAGGTCTAAATTTATTTTGGATTAAATTTTTATGGGATATATGATTGAAATTAATTTTTATTTAGATATCTAAATCATTCTAGCAACATTAGTAGAAAAGACAATCATTTCTCCAGTGAATTGCATTCAAAACTTTATTAAAAATTAATCAACTATACTTATGTTGCCCTATATCTGGACTCTATATTCTGTTTCATTGATCTTAATGTTTACCTTTATTCCAATACCTCAAAATCTTGATTACTGTAGCTATGCAATAATACTGAAAATTAGATAATGTAGCTCTCTAGTATAATCGTATTCTCCAAGCTGTTTTAACTGTTTTAAGTGCTTTGCATTTTGATATGATTGTTATTATCAGCTTGTTGATTCCTACCAAAAAAGTCTGCTAGAACTTCTATGGGTTTAATTATGTACAAAGAGATCAATTTGGGAAGAATTGTCCCCATAAAAAAAATTGTGATCCTTGAACATAGCTGTCCCAAGTTTGAAACTATTATGTATTCCAGAAAAGCCATATTTTAATCTCATCCAGTCTTGTGGGGGCAGACCTATTGTTTACTGTGGGAAACTTTGATTGGATTATTGAGATGTGACACACCCAGTTGTGGGTGTGACTTGTTAGTTAGATTACTTCCCTGGGGATGTGATGCACCCAATTTTGCATGTGGCCTTTAGATTAGATGGAGATGTGACTCCATCCATTCAAGATGGGTCTTGATTAGTTTTCTAGATTCCTTTAAATGGGGGAAACATTTTGGAGAAACTTCAGATGCAGATGCTTGAAGAACAGTTGCTTCAGAGTGTACAGGGACATGGGTGTTTGAAGACGCTTGGAGTGCCAACTAGATAGAACAGATGCCTAGATACTGGCAGAGCTCAGCAGACATTGCCATGTGCCCTCCTATGCAATACTAAGCAAGCCAGAACCCAGAGTTGTCCTAGAGGAGCTACATGAAGGCCCACAGATGCTTACAAAGGAAATCACTGGCATCAGAAACTGTGGGCATTAGAACTGGGAACAAGGAGCAGCAGATGCCATCCATGTGCCTTCCCAGATTGGCCTTCCTTGAGCCAAGGTATCTTTCTCTAGATGCTTTAGTTTGGACATATTTATGGCCTAGAACTTTAAACTTGTTACAATAAATTCCCTTTATGAAAACCATTCCAATTCTGGTATATTGCATTCTAGTAGCTTTAACAAACCAAAACAATGACTTATATCCATTCATTTAGGTATTTCTTTCTTCCCAAAAATATTTTCTAGTTTCCACTAAAAGTCATATATATATATATATATATATATATATATATATATATATATATATAGTCGTATTTACCTCATAGTAGATTGTGTTGCTCTATCCTATTACAAATCGCACTGTTGGCCTTTTATTTCAATGTTAATTGTTTATTGCTGATATATAGAAATATAATTGATTTTTGAATATTTATCTTGTGTCATGTAACCTTTATATGCTCACTTATTATTTCTAGTGGTTTTTTGTTGATACCACAGGATTTTCTACATGGATGGCTGTTTGAGAATAAAGAGTTATACTCCTTTTATAATCTAGATGTCTTGATTACTTTTTTGCTTGTTACGCTTTCTAGAACTTCCAGCACAATGGATGGAATGGAAGTGGTAATAGAAGACACCCTTAAATTGTTCGTGATTAGGACAAAAAATCATCCATCTTTCACTTTGCAGTCCTGTAGGTTCTCCAAACATACCATTGATCAAGTTGGGGAATTCTATTCTTAGTTGGCTGAGCTTTTCTGAGTTTTAGGAATGGGTATTGACTTTTGTAGAATAGTGTTGTTATTGTTTTTACATCTGTTGAGATGATCATATGGCTACATTCTTTAGTTGGTTACGGTGAATTACATTAATTGACATTCTAATGTGAAATTTTAACTCCTTGAACTAATATCCTTGTGGTCAAAATGAGTTCTCAGTTTGATATAATGTTGGATATGGTTTATTAATCTTTTAACAATAATTTTTGCATCTATGATCATGTGGTGAATTAGTCTGCATTTGTCATTTCTTCTAATATTTTTGTCAGGTTTGGGTATCAAACCAAAATGCTGACTTCTAGAATGACTTGGATGGTGTTACACCTCCTTATATTTTTGGAGAAGTTTGTGTAGAATTGAATTCTTTGATCTTTAAACGTGTTGGTAGAATTCAAGAGAGAATTCTCCTATGAGTGGTATAAAGCAAGGTTATCCAAAGAAAGATTAACATGTATTAAAACAATATATCCATTTAAAACACAATATCAAGAGACGACAAAAAATAAATAAAGACACGTCTCAGGATGAATAAAATATTTTACATAGTAAGCATTATTTTCTTAAAATATTTGTCCCTTATTCTAGTGTTATGCTTTCTTAGTAAACAAAACTTGATTTTGTCAAGATATGCACCACAACATAAGTGTATGATTCATTGTGAGCTAAATAAATCTTTAATTAAAATTAATAATTTCCGATTAAGAAAACTAAGAACTCTACATATTTCTCTTGATAAAAATTATGAGAATTTAAATATGGAAGGACATTTTAATAACTTAGGAAACCATTGATTAAAGCTTCATAGGTGCATATATAAAATTTTGATGACATACATAATAACTAAGAAGGCTTTTTGCTTTTTTTTTTTTTTTAATTCTTTTTACATGGGCAGGCACCGGGAATCAAACCCGGGTCCTCTGGTATGGCAGGCAAGCATTCTTGCCTGCTGAGCCACCGTGGCCCGCCCTGCTTTTTGCTTTATAAATGATATAACCAATTTTATAGCTTGGTTGGTCATCACTAATTTCATATAAGATATCTCAGATTACAACTTCATTTTTTTGCTTTGCTGGTAAGTCACATATGAAATCTTATAGTTTAATTCTAATCTCTGACTTAACACTTGGTATTGTTTTTCTCCTGTGCAGGCTATTTATTTTGTTGGGAAACAATGCATTTGTAGAATTAGCACTAAAATTAATTATCAAATATTTAAGAAACCATGACCAGTTGGTTTGGAGCACATTTTTAGCATGTAATGATTAAAAACATGCCAAAAAACATTAAAATTTAAAAATCATTTTGAAAATTTTAATAGAAAAAGTTAATCAAAATTAAAAACCAAAAGTTAATGATCAAATACTACCTATTGTTCAAAGGCCTTCAAGTCGTCTCATTACTGATATCAGGAAAAGCCTAACCTTGATTTCTTAATTATTATCTTGAGCTATGAAATCATTCACAAAGTACATAAAAATTAAATATTTTTCATTTGACAAGGTTGAGCATTTTATTCCTGCAGATGGAATGTTCTACTCTCAGTAACAGTGAAAATTGTACACGGTAACCAGTCGGAAAATGTACCATATCCTCAACTCTCCATAGGTTCAACTTAGAGAAGAGTTTTAATAACTAATTGTTTCCCCAAACTTTGCATTGTACACAGCACTGGGATAAATAATGTAAACTGAAGTTTGTGCCATCCTTTTATAATAACAATATAAATTAAAATATTACAATGTATTCTCATTAACACTGAATCTGAATATCCCTGGCATATGATGGATTATGACAAACTCACGTGAAGCATAGGGATATTTTGCTATCTCTGATCTAGTAATTTATTAATTGTTTCTCTTATAACACAAACTAAAGACTATCCATATGAAATGATAACATTATTATTAATTAAATTAAATAATTATTCTTTTCCCACAAGCATATCAGGAAGATTATGATGATACATGAAGAATATTTTAATCTAACTTCATGTGTTGCTGAAAGCAAGGGGGATTTTCCCACCTTGAGGCTCCTTTTGGAGAAGCTAATTCATGTAGATTTCAGCACACTGGGTGACTGATGTGTCCACTTCTTCACGTGCGGATGAATTTAATAATTATCCAAAAGTTGCCCTAAATAGAAATTCTGAGAATGCTCTAGCCACATCATGGAATGCTACTCAATGAAATTAGAGTACTATAATTACACAAACATCATAGATGAAACTCAAAGATGTCAGTAAGCAAAGCTAGATACAAGATAATACGTACTTATAGTAAAATGCCTATAAGATTGATTCTGATGCTATAAGACACAGAGTGACTGCCTTTGGCTGAAAGAGAAGATAGTGTTTGGAAAGCTCTGGAAGGGAGATTCCTGAGGACGGTGTATTAGCTTGTTAATTCTGCTGTTATGCAATATACCAGAGATGGAATGGTTTTTATAAAAGGAATTTATTAAGTAACAAGTCTACGGTTCTAAGGCCACAAAAATACTCAGACTACAGCATCCTTGATTCAGGGAAGGCCAATGTCATATGAGAAGGTGCTTGGTTGGCATCTGTGGGCCCTTGTTCCCAGTTTCATTGCTTCTAGCTTCTGATGCCAGTGGTTTCCCCTCCAAGCATAAGCATATGTGAGCTTTCACTTAGCTCTTCCAGGGTGTACGTTTACTGCACTCTGCCTCTCCAAAAGTCCATGTCTAGGCATCTGTCTCTCTGTTGGCACACCAAAATTCTCCAAATATCTGTGTTTCTGACAGCTCTGAAACAACCATTCTCCACGAATCTGCATCTGAGATTTCTCCAAAATGTTTCCCCTTTAATGGACTCTAGTAAACTAATTGAGACCCACCTTGAATAGGTGGTGTCACATCTCCATCTAATCAAAATGTCATACCTGCAACTGGGTGTGTTACATATCCATGGAAGTAATCTAATGGAAAGGTCACACACACAATTAATAGGTCAGTCTCCATGGAAACAATCTAATCAAAGTTTCCCCCCCTTAAAAATAGGTCTGGCTACAGAAGATTGGATCAGGATTACTACATGGCTTTTCTGAGTTACATAATAGCCTCAAATCGACACAGATGGTCTATTTCTTCACCTGTGTAGTTATTACATGGCATTTACTTTGCGATAATTTTTTGAGCTGTTAGGTACTATATTTATGCATGTTATACTTCAAGAAAAAAACAGTTTTGGGGTGTTTAAAATATATGTATCTTAAAATACAGTTTGCATAACTTAAGCAGCTCATGGAAAACAAATGAATATCGGAAATACCTGGCCCTTAGTCATTGATTGCAATCATTGATCTCGTAATTTTAGATATTATGAATGCATTTACATGAAAATAATTTATCTATCAATTTTTAATTACAATCAGAAGCTTCTTCAATGAAAATTCATTTACTCCATAAACCAAGTAAGAAAACTGTGTAGTAATAAAACCATGAACTTTTTATGCATTGGCAAAACTCTGTTGGTTTACAGTAAGGAAAATGATGTGAATTAATTGTCATCATACTGCTTTGAACATAAATGCATGGACAAAGGGAAAGCAATTTTACCAGACTCTTCTTTGTTAAGTGTTTGCTGTCGCACTGACTTTTCTCTTTGAAGTTGCTTTCCCCAAGGCCTTTAGAGTCATGGCAACACTCAGTGGTGGTCTACACCTCCCAGCCATCACTGTAACACCACCATATCCCAACTGATCCAGTCATCAGGCTACTCAACAAAGCAAACAGCTTTAAATTATAGTCGCTTCAACTCTTTCAATATGAGTAATCAATAATCTGTAGAAATGTATGACAAGTTGATTTTGTAGGAGTGTCTTTTGTTTACCTTCTCAGATAAATAGCCTATTATTGCATTTTCCTTCTATTGCATTTTCCTTCTTCTGAGACAGTGGCAGCACAGGAATCTTCATAATCCTCAGTGGAATCTTCATGAGAAGTGCCTCTGAGTTCCCGGGGGAGGCGAGAGATGAGAGACACTTCTTGGGAAGGAAAGGAGATGAGAGGCTCCACTTCCAGGCTGAGCATAGGGATTCCACTCTCTATTGAAAGGTGACATTCACCCCAGGGTTGGTTTGATGAGGCCTACAGGTTCGGTAATTTGTCTGGAGAAATACCTGCTGCTTAGGTTCTACCTTGAACTTGATGGGGAACACATGGGCACGCTAGAAGTGCTTGCCAAAGTGCCTCTGTTATCTGACCTTGGAGGGCTATTTTCACATCTGATAAGATGTCTTCTCTACTAAGTTTTTTGGAAGGAATTGTAAATTAATATTGAACCCAGTTTCCTGGGATATACATGATTTTTCCTCAAGAAAATGCTCGAGATTGTCTTTCTCTGACAGTAATCCCACAAGAGTTGATTTCCAAACTTGTTTCGTGCAGCTCTTAACTATACTGAGTCACAGTTTTCTCCAGTTGGTGGTTGTTCATCCAGTAGAGAGACCAATGCCAGCAGGACATTCTCTAAGTCTCTTAGGGCTGAAATGAGAACACACAGCATACCAAAGGACATTTTTTGTCAGGATTAGGTTTGTGCCTTCTCCCAGGCATGGTAAGTCATTTTCACTCATAATGTTGATCAGATTGGGAGAGCTTATCTTTGAGAAGTTTGATTGCTTTCTTTTTGTTTGTTCTGACCCATATTTCCCCCACAGTGCTTCAGGAAAGCTGGGCCCTTGTGTAGAGGTCTTGGACTGTGGGCCAAGTCTAACAGCATTTAATAAGTTGCTGCATGCTACTTATTGGTGGCTATTATACATGGAAATGAGTACAGAGTCTAATATAAATTTTCGGGATTGAAAAAGCAAAAGCCCAATGCGTTAATTTCCTATTTCTACTCAAATAAATGGCCAAAAACTTGGTAAAGCAGTGAAATTTATTCCCTTAAAGTTTAGAGGTCAGAACCTAAAAATGCATTGTCCAGGCTGCATTTCTTTTGGAGGCTCTGAGGAAATCTGTTTCCTTACCTTTCCAGCTTCTAGAGGCAGCATACTTTCCTTAGTTCTTGGCCCCATTCTCCACCTTCAAAGCTAGTGGTACAGCATCTTCCAATCTCTTTATCTTTGTTTCTGTTTTCACCTTGCCTTTGTCTTTTCTGATTGTAATTCTGGTTTCCTTCTTATAAGAACCTTTGTGAGTACCTTGAACCCACTCAGATAACCCAAGGTAATCTCTTCATCTGAAGATGCTCTACTTAATCACACCTGCAACAGAGGGTTGCCATGTGAGGTAATGGGAATTAGGAAGTGGACATATTTGGAAAGGGCATTCTTTTGTCCACCACACCAGGGTAACGTAGCCCAAATGACATTGATCTCAAAACTAAGAAGAAAACAATTTCCCACAAACCAGCCAAAGGAAAACACACCAGGCATCCACCTTTTCATGAGAATGAAAACGCTCAAAGAATCTAGAGCATAGTCAGCAAATCTACCACTTGCTTTTGTATTTTAATTGGAACACAGCCGTGCTGTCTTGCATATGTATTGCCCGGGCTGCTTTTGGGTTACATTGGTAGAGTTGCATAATCATGTCAGAGTCCACGTGTTCAAAAGCCAAAAATATCTGCCCATTTATTTTTTTTACAGAAAGAGTTTGCCAATATCTTACCAAAAAATTATCTAAATGTAAGGCTGTATTTTTTTTTAGATAATGTTTTCACCTATAGAACAGATAATAAGGAGTTTAAAATCCGCTGTCTTGACACGGACATCAGCAAAGCTCCTGGTTCACATACTACTGCCATCAGTGAGCACAAAAGACTGGGTCCCTTCATCAGAGGGGAAGTGATGGAAGCCCTACAATAGCCCTGTAGTTTTGTTACATGTAAAGGTTAAAAGCTCCAAAGTCATGTGGCACCAATGAGAAGAAATTCTTGGTTCTTATATGAGTGAAACTGCATTGAAAAGTAAATGATTTTGTTTATTTGTTTGTTTTTTCCCCTGAGACTTCTTGGTAGGTGCATTAGTTTGTTAAGTGCTAGAGTGCAATGTACAAGAAATGGAACAGCTTTTAAAAAGGCTGTGTGGGCTCTATCACTTCTGCTCTCCGAGCATCTGAATCAGCTCTGTTTTCTTCAAGTGTTTCCACTTTTAAAGGACTCTAGCAAACTAATCAAACCTGCCTTGAATGGATGGAGCCATGTCTCAGTCTAATCAAAAGGTCACCCCCACAACTGGATGATAATCTAATCAAAAGTTTCTGACTTACAGTATTGAATCAGAATTAAAAGAAATGGCTGCCTTCACAAGATTGGACCAGGATGAAAACATGGATTTTCTAGGGTACATAGTAGTTTCAAACTGGCACAGTAGGTTTATGCACGTTTTTAATCTTCTCTCTGTCCCAAATCTTACAGCATTTGTCATTGAGTCACAAAACAAAGAAGAAAAAATAAGATTGTTTCTCCAGAGGCAGGATACAGAGAAATGGCAGTATCTCTCTTTAAATCCCTGTGTTTGGGAACAGACTTTATCTGGATCTGTATTTTCATTTGTGTTTCATGTGTTTAGTGTGTTTTGTTTTCATGCTGCCTGTTAAATTGAAGCTGCAGTGGCAGAGGATTTCTTATTACTTTTGTAAATGTGCTCAAAGGTTATTAAGCAATAAGCCCCTCTAATAAATATAATTTATGAATACGAAAATACTCATAAATGACAATCAATTCTTTAGGGAACCCACAGAAACTCTGAATACATGGGATGATTCATCTTTTTTTGGGCTCTGCAATACATCCCCTGCATGCCATCAGTGTTGAGAGGAATGAATGCTGACTCTAAGAACTGTGGTGCAGGCCATAAATTATGAAGAACTGTCACATGGCTCTTTTGGAAAAAATATAGCATCCTCAGTTGTGATCATTATTTTCTCTTGATGAGTTTTCTGTTGTTAAATAACATTTTCCCTCCCAAATTGCAAGGCATTCCAAATATCAATGGGGGAACAGAATGTTATTTTAGTTTTAATTGATATTTTTATGAGAATATCTGATATTTGGACATGAAATAGGGAAGCTATGATGAAATAGATTAAACCATACATTTATTTAACTTTTGTACTACCTCATACAAAATTCCATAATTATCATTTATCATACTTTATTACAGACATTCATTTATATGTCTTTCATCCCTTCTAAACTGTGAGTGCCTTGAAAGTAAGACAATGCTTCATTTACCTCCATAGCCACTACCTGTAGCTAACATATAGGAGTCATGCAATCAATAGCTGTGGATTTTTAAAGATTTAACTGGAGAAAAAGCAGGTACAGTTTCTAATAATTAAGCAGTATGCATGCACCTAATAAAATCAGATATGTAAATGAGAGGTAATGAATATTATTAAATGAAAACTTAAATATAGAAATTGAGGTTTCATATTGATTGAAAGCAAACCATCTGCCTTGGGAGTGTTCCGCTTTGTTCACCTTCATGAGAAAGATGCCAAGAGACCTTCATTGTTCAAAGAGATTGGGAATCTGAGAATCTCTTGGTGTGCAGTTTAGAAGAAAAATATGATTACATAGATCTCTTTTAGGTGTCTATTTAACTTAGTGTGCTGGTTTGAATCTGTTGTTCACCCCAGAAAAGGCAAATTCTTTTATCCTCATTCAATATTACTGGGTGGAATCTTTTTTATTGTTTCTTGGAGATGTAACCCATCCAATTGTAGGCAGTAACTTTAGATTAGATGGCTTCCATGGAGATGTGTCTCCACCTATTCAAAGTGGGGTTGCTTACCGGAATCCTTTAAGAGGGAACCATTTTCAAAAAGCTTCAGAACTGACAGAGCCCACATAGCCAGAGACCTTTGGAGATGTATAAAGAAAATGCCGCCAGGGAAGCCATTGAAGAAGCCTGGAGAAAAAAGCTAGTAGATATTGCCATGTGGCCTTCCGCTAAGAGAGAAACTCCAAACATCAACAGCCTCCTTGAACCAAGGTATCTTTCCCTGGATGTTTATTTGGACATTTTTATAGCTTGCCTTAATTTGGACATTTTCATAGCCTTAGCAGTATAAACTTGCAACTGAATGAATTCCCTTTTTAAAAGTCATTCTGCTTGCAGTATATTGCATTCCAACATCTTACAAACTAAAACACTTAGCTCTTATATAAGCTGTTTACATGTGTGTGTGTATGTGTATGTATGTGTTATATCTCTTACATGTAAGATGTATTTTCTAGGATACATCTAGTATCCATGTTACAAAATAGAATCAACAAACATATATTGAGCTCTGATTTAATTCTGGACCTTGGGCTAAGGCTTTAGGGCACCAGGTGAGTAAGGAATACCCTCCTTATTTCTCTCATATTCTCTTAGGGCTGACAATCCCTATCAGTTCACTTCCTTGTTTTGCGCAAATCATATTTTGGAAATGATATTTTTCCAAAAATTCCATTGAATTTGAAATTATCAACAATTCTAATTCCAATTAGTATTTATCAAGCAATTATTTAGTGATGGGAAAAACAAGATTCTGCTAGGTTTACATTCTAGCTCTGTGGACATACCTAGTTAAAAAAGAATATTCTAGTTCAATGGAACTTCTTAAATACTTTCCAGAACAATCACATATCATAAAATAATAGATACTCCTTTCTTTGTCTCCTGCCTGACTAGCTATCTTAGCACAATCTAATACTGTTTTCTTGTGCTTGGTGCTGCTATCATGGTAGTGAGTCACACTTCTCCTCCACCACCTGTCTCCTATTCCATCCTGCCTGGTGACAAGTACAATCCTATTCATCTTGTTTTAAAGCAATCTGATCTTCTTACTAACCTAATTAGATCTACCTTGTTCCATCATCCCCACCACCCTGCCCACACTAGCCTGGGAAGAATAACTCCATTCTCCATTACCAGAACATCTTCCATCAAAGTGTTGTATCTTTATCTAGAGCACCTTCTCTACTAAATTGTGAGCTATTTAAATGAAGAGGACACGGCCCACTCATCCCTCTATTCACATAGTATCTAGTACAAGCACAAAGCATGGCTCTTAAAAATGCTCATTGGGTTAATAAATAATTTAGGACTAGTTAACATTATCTCACGGAACATTCTTAACAAATCAGGTAAAGACCATAAGATCATCTACTGTATAATTCTAAGGATGTTTTTGATTGAGCCAGAATCCAACACTAGATTTTTGGGATTTTAATATTTGTTCCCTACATTTGGCCTTAAAAATAAATGATGAGTTAATTGGGAAGGAAAGAATGTGAGAGTGTTTACTTGTTTCCTCTACATTCAATTAAAAGTTGTCTTTAGAAAACATATTCTAAGTAAAATATATACTGAAGCAAGATAGGAAACTACAGTCATTGATTCCACATGGGAGAATGTAAGTTGTAATTTTAGATACATTTTAAAAATTGAAAACTTAAAGTCATGTGAGACATTTTTTTCTGGAAAATGAGTGAATGGAAATGTAACTTCTTTGGAATAGCTGAGCTTCCACCGTAAATGTTCATGCTGCTTTCACTTTTCAAAGGCCATTAAGTGGCAAGCACATAAACTTGACCTTTGTTTTCATACTGCCTGAAGGAAAACATTGCAGTTTGGGATCCAAAAAATAGATGACTAGATCTTGAGCATTGAAAAAAAAAAAAAGTAGCCATTCTTAGAGCTTAAATATATCTGACACTATAGTCCATGCTTTTTCTACTTCCAGTGAGTTGCTGATATGAGGATATGGATGCTAGGAACAACTACATCCAGCAGGAATGATTCTACTATGGGCAATTGAAATATCAGTGCAATGTCTTGGGGAAGGGAACAGTAGGCTGTTCTAGAGTCAAGATGGAAAGAAAGGGGGTTCTAGAAGTTTTGAAAATCAGGAAACAGTGGATAGATAACAAGGTGAAAGCAGGCAATATTTTTCAATCAATTCTGTAAAGTGCCCTTTAGACCTACTACAGTTTTATTGTTGCTTTACTTTTTTATATTTTATTCTTCAGGAGATAAGTCTTTCACTTCTGGCATTTGCCTATAAATGGAGTGGGTGAATTTATTCTTGTCCTCTCGCTGTTGTTTGCTGTTAGAACCTTATACTGGGGTTCTCTTCCCAAGATGATCTCTCAAAATAGTGTGCTATTCACTGAACTCAGAAAACCCCACGCGATCATATAAATCAAGAGGTTTAAATCTTCATGTTGACTTTAAGAACACCCAAGAAGCTGCTCAGCCCATCAAGGGTACACATATTTGAAAAACCACCAAGTATCTGAAAGACACCTTGTGACAGAAGAAGCAACGTTTGCCATTCTGTCATCATAATGGGGGGGCTGTAGGCGTGCCCAGGCCAAGCAGTGGGGCTGGCTGCAGGGTTTCTGGCCCAAAAAGAGAGCTGAATTTTTGTTGCACATGCTTACAAAAGCAAAGAGCAATACTGATCAAGGGTTACATGCAGATGCCATGGTCACTGAGCACATCCAGGTGAAAAAAGACCCTGAGAAGCACTGTGGGATTTGCAGAGCTCATGGTCACATCAATCCATACGTAAGTTCCCCTTGCCACGTTGAAATGATTCCTTCTGAAAAAGAACAAATTGTTCCTAAACCAGAAGAGGAAGTTGTACAGAAAAAAAATCTATCCCAGAAGAAACTGAAGAAACAAAAACTTATGGTACAGGAATAAATTCATCATAAAATAAATGCAAATTAAAGTTTAAACAAACAAACAAAAAGAATCTTATACTGTGGATGGCAACTGTGTACAGTCCTTGCCAGATACTAGAAGTTTAACAGATATTTCTGGATACCATGTGATCTCTGGATTGGTGCTCTTCTTGCTTGATTATCTCACGAAGAAGAAGATAGATTCTCTATCTCTTCATCTCTTTCCTTGGCAGGTGCCGAGAATAAAAAGGAGCAAGCAATCACCCCAGCACGTTCCTGGTCTTTTCTGACTGCAAGAACCCCTTCTTGAATCATGAGGGTGGACACACTTGAAAGAGTCCATGAAAGTAGGGGTTTGGGGTGGGGGGAGTTATAAACCACCGTGGAAGCAGGTCCTGCACAGCTACAGGCACCCAGGGTGATGGACACCACCCCCTTTGGAGGATCCAAGGTCTTGTTCTCTACACTGGATGACCGTGATTGATTAAGGTTATGCTTGCCTTGGTGTGTTGGTTTCCCTTTGTGGTAGGGGGGATGTGTGATTGCCAGACTCTGATTTCCACTTCCTGGTGAAACTTCTCCCCCTTTCTCCTACAAGAATGATCACAATTCTGAGTTTTTGGTGTTCTTATGGAACTTCTATTAATTTTTTTTCTTCTGAATATTAAGAATTACTCTAATAGAATATTGAGAGATGATGAATTATAGATCACTTAACAGAGGTCAATTGAGATTATATAAGGATCATCATAATAAAATACATAATTTGAAATGTCAGAAGTGGATAGAATGCTTTGAACTCAATTCATTACTGGCTTCTTTTGTTAATAGATTTAACAAGCATTTATTCATTTATTATTAATATACATCAGTTAACGGCCATTATACGAAGTCAAGAGAACTCACATTTCAGTAGAGACATTTTTACATATCTAAAGATCCTGTTACATATTACTGATGTAAAAGATTTTTTATCAATTCTTTGTGACATTAGAAATATGAGCATGTGTTGAAACTTCATTGAGCAGAACTAAATTTTTACCTTCTGAAAAAAATTCAGTTTAATATGACATTATATTGCACATCGATTTGCAATCTTGATTACAAGAGACATTGAAAATATTTTCAAAACATGTTTTCACGAACTAGACATTTTTCTAATTTCTAAAATTTCTACTTTTAGGCATTATCTGTTTATGTTCTTGTCTAATTTATTGGTCGTTTACTAACCAATTTTAAAACTCTGTACCATAAATTGTTTAATTTAAAAAGATGTTTTTGCAGGGAGAAATGAGGAAGACTAAGATTGAACATACTAATCAATGGACTATGCTTACTGGTTTCTAAATTACCAGCCAATTAGCCTACTTCTAGACAATAAATAACTTCTCATGCCCATTATTTTGGAATACAAGGAAGTGGCATTAAAGGTAATCCTTTCAGAATATTATATAGTTAGAAATTTATTGTTCAGATGACAGAAGATGAGAGATAGGAGAGGTAGCAGAACTGGGAATGAAGACAGTGACGCGACTCCTGTCAAAGTTACCAGAAAACAGCAGCATACTTTTTAAACACCAACAACAGTATTGTCAGGGAAAGAAAACCACATGGTGGTAAAATTAAGATCGGTCTGTGTGTTTCTCCACCGCTGTTGCTATCTTCATTTTATGAACATGTTTTCTGAAAAGAGGAAAGTTACTTATCAAAGAATGGGCAATGTTCAGTAAAGTCAAATTGTGACTGGTTCCCAAAGTGGAATTTTGCACTAGTTTAATCTTTTTCAAGCATCAAATGGAACATACTTTTTTAAAAATAGATCATATTAGATAAGAAAATAGACATGACTGGATGCTTGAGGCTTTTCTTAAGCACCTACTGTTTAACATGAACCACTGTTAGAAAATCATAGATTTGGAAAAGCTTAAAACTTCCTCCTAATGCTTCAGGGAGGATTTGAATGTAATGCATTGCTAATCCCTATATTTACTTCTCTACTCCTATAGATTACTCAACAAAGGAGATTTTACAATTATAATAGAGATCTCTGATTTTCATGCACAAATGAAAAAGAGGGAAAAAATTTAGAACCCTAGGAATTTTACTGAGAAAAAAGTAAACAAACACTGCATGTACAGATCTGCTGATTTTGTTGGATGGTGAGTAAGATGTACCATCATAAGTAGAACACTGCCATTTTCCACCTGGATGATACAGCAAGGTACAGGTAAGCAAACCTTTTGGCAGGAAATAAGTCACTGCATCTGGTTGTCAATTGCAGTGTCCCAGTATTGAAATTAGGTTTAAAATTATGTTTTAGCATTTGACTCAAAATTTTTGTTATTCCATAGAAACACAGATTTTAATGCACTTCTTTCACTGAGTTTGCATCTATTCAATACCAAAGCAGTATACTGAAAATTACAGAAGCTACCCAGATATTTTGTTTATGTAGTGCCAGTTTTAAAAAAATCAATTGCTTGGCTGATCTCAAAGGATAATTTTTTTTTTTTTTTTTTTTAAAGGAAAGACAGAGAGAAGGAAGGAAGGATAGAAGGAAGGAAGAGAGGAAGAGAGGGAAACATCTTTTAAGCATTTTCTTGTTTTATTGTATTTTGTTTCTCCGTTTTCGTTACATGGGCTGGGGCCGGGAATCGAACCGAGGTCCTCCGGCATAGCAGGCAAGCACTTTGCCCGCTGAGCCACCGCGGCCCGCCCCAGGATAATTTTTTAAATATAAAGAAAATACAAGTACAAAATGAAAGTCATCGATTATCCAACTACTGAGAGTCAATCAAAAGTAATACACTGGCATATTTCTTTTATGAGTATGATTTAATATATATATGTATAAAATGTGATTTTTTTCTATCTTATATATTTAAGTAGAAATGTTAAATAAACCAACATCATGCTATACTGTATAATACAAAAAAGCATAAGAATTATATTTTACTGAGAGGTCTATAATTAAACTCCAGCAGACATTTAAATATTTCATACCCTTCATTTGGCAGATGAAGTTTCTTTATTTATATAATTTTTCTTTATTAAAGACAAATGATGGACACATACTTAGAAAACAGTCATGCATTCATACAGTTATGAAAATATTATTTGTTTTCAGTTATTCTTCCAATCAGGACTCTTAATCACTTCAGAAAAAATAAATCTCTTTTTAATAGTATAACATCATTTAATCTGGTAGGAGTTTTGGAAACTTCTATATAAAGTTAATTCATAGGAATTGAGTTCAGGTGAATCAAAAACTTTAAATTATGAATAATTATCTTAATCATCTATTGAACATTGCATATTTTAAACTCTTATCTCTAGATCCACAAATTAACATCTATATTGTATTGTATTATCATACCAGATTGGATTGATATTCAAATAAATGATTGAACAATGTCTCATATTTTCCAGAGTAGTTGAACTGACATGGGTGCCTTATTAACTAAAATTATAAGGGGGTTTTGAAAGGTAAAATGTCCCAATTTCATTTCATTTTTGTTTGTGAGTGTATGTATTTACCCCAAAGAGTTCTGACTCATTCGATGAACCAGAAAATTTTCTTTGATTCATTACATAGTACTCTCCTTCCTGGTTCACATTGTAAAAAAAGTGAAATCAGACAAAAAATAAGCAGTATTATCAATAGAGTCATGATATGAGCTTGTTATGAGAGCCAAATGCATTGCTAACTGAACCCAACAATTAAAATTACCCACCTGATCACTGGTAACTTTGGAGCAGAATATTATCTACATCCTGAATATGTGCCAGGTGACACTGAAGACATTTTAGAACAAAGAACCCTTGCTTCAGGCATGCAGTTTGCCCCCAGGAAGAAAGTTTCATACCCGAGCTGATCACAATGCATAATATATTCTCAAAGAGTCAATAATATCAAGAAACTTCACATACTTGGTGGAGAGAATTATTAAAATGGCAGCGAGAGGTCCAGAGTGATATACCAATAAAACAATCCACCCAGCAGAAAAATCAGCATATCCCTAACAAAATAGGCAAACACATACACACACCTAAATATTCTATGTAATGTGAGCACATTCAAATGGTATTAAAATTTTTAAAAATATCATTGTAGATGCCATGTTCCATTTAAAGGATGGAATCACAAACCCTGTAGCAGATTAAATCATGCCCCCTACAAAGACATATTCCAGTTTAACCCCTTGTCCAGTGGGTGTGAACTAAGTTGTACATGAAATCTTCGAAGGTCTTATTAAGATGAGGTGAAACTGAAGCAGAGTGGCCCTCAATCTAATATGGCTGGAGTCTTTCTAAGCAAAGGAAGTTTGGACACCATAACACAAACCACAGGATGAGACAGAAAGAGACAGATGGCCATGTGACAAAAAGCACTGACTGCCAATACAGTGATTTTGACTTTTTAGTCTCCAATCTGTGAATCTGTAACTTCCCGATGTTTAAGCCAACTGGTGTGTCATATTTGCCATAGCAGGCCTGGCAAACTAAGACAACTCCTTTAACCAATCCCCCACAATGTTGATCATTTTGGAATATAAGCAGTTTCAATTGTATTTCTTTCTTTCCCATAGTAGCCATTTTTAGTTATATTCTTGGGAAATTAATTTATTTAATATGCTTTCCAGTCACTTTCCTCTCTGTCTAGGTAGATATTCCAGTGAAGCAAAATTAAACTTTTTTATGCAAAATAATGAAGCAGCTTGGAATTATGCACTCTTCAATTTCATAATCCCTTAAATCTAAGGCCATTATATTTTTATCTCTTTTTAATATACTATTTATGTATTCCTTGGAGAAAGCATTCTGATTCTCACTTCAGTTATTTATGATTTAAATTTGCATACTGTCTTTCTTCTGAAAAGCTATGGCATTGAATAAAAACACTTTCAACCTTCATTAAACATCTGTCAAATCCAGGGCTAAGACAGCAGAAGGGAAGCTTTAAAATAATAAAGGAAGAAGCATGAGGAAGAAAAGAAAATAATAAATAGTAATAACAAGACATTTCACATACTATCATCTGAACCCCTGACCCAGCTTTAAGAACATTTCTACTTTTACCTTAAACATATTCATTATGCATAATCCATTTTCTAGACAATTTCTGAACATGCTGTACAACATCTCACCTCTGCAGATTTGTTGAACCATTGTTTAAAATGCTTATCATCTGCATTTCAATATTCATCCTATTGAGAATTTTCCACTAGTCTTTCAGTATCATGATTAAAACAAAATCTGTTGGCTAGGTCTTGATAGGGGTACCACAGTGTTTGAATCTTTGTGACATATCCAAGAGATTGAGAAATTTTACTAATGAAATGAGATACCCTTGGACAACATCAGTCCAACATTGAGTGAAAGAATATTCACCAAAAAACAAGAAGACCTGTAGGGTAACAAGAATTATTTGGGAAGCATTGGTGCAAAGATCAAAGGAATTTTCAGCTCTGACAGCAAGAGAACTATAAAACATTTTCACTAATAAATAATCATGACCAAACTGAGGAGTTCCAGCTTCCACGGAAATCCCAAAGGAATAATCTGAGGATGCAGCCAAAGCAAAGGAAGAGTTTAGCAAGCTTCTATTCATAGAGACTAAAACATAAATGTGGAAAAGTCGAACAAAGTGAAATGCTTTGGGACCAATGAACTATCAAATTAATCAATTGAAGTGACTTTCAAAAGTAAAAACCAACACTGAGAAGAAATTATTTGGAGTAGATGCCATATTGAAGAGTAAGAGAATGTTAGTCAAAAGAGTCATTTATTATAACACAGACAATGAGTAAAGAACAGAATAAGAAATAATAAAGGCCTGGTAAAAATATAAACACAGAACACAGCTACCATTGTTAGTAATGTATACAAACAACATAACATAACTTAAGGATGTAACTAAGATATGAATAAAACAACATAAATTAGAATTCAAAACTCTCAGAAATGAATACCAAAGATAACGTAAAATAAATAGAAGGTGGAAAGGAGAAAAAAGTGAAATAAAGAAGAAAAGGATATTATTAAAATGAGAAAAGATGGTATGCAAAGAATTAAAGCAACAAAGATCAGAAATACAGATTATCCAAATCCATGGAGGAAAATTAAAGCAAAGAAACAGAAAAAAGTACTAAAATTTATAATTAATATACGCTTTCTGAAACAGTAAAATGGCTGAACCTGTATGTATTAGGATACTACAGCATATCACTGGGAACAAAGTACCAAAACAGTCAATACCGAGCTATATTCTAGTAATACTGTTAGTAAGTAAAATTTCAGCCAGAAAAAACAACAAACTCACTTACAAGGGGTGAAAAAAACAGATTTACATCAGACTTTTCTGCAGCAACACTTCATATCAGGAGACAATAGACTAACATTTTGGCTTTGCAAGGAAGGAAAATGTAGACATGGATATTATATTCAAGAAATTGACTTTCCAGCATAATGGCTGCTAACAAATTGCCACATACATGCAAGAATCTCAGGATGTTGTTCTCGTGATCCCTTATGAAAAGTTTAATAATGAATGAGCTTTGCACAATTAATATGAATATGTAATCTTCCATGTAAGGTGTGTGTTGAACACGGAATATACAATCATCTGTAGAACTAAGCCCTTTGACGGACTTGAGAAAGACATCGTGTTATTTTAGGGTAACATATTTTAACAATATAGATACAATATGGCAGAAATTGGGAGAAAGTGAGAAGACTATATAAAAAATAGAATAAACCTGATGATTTCCTATAGTATTTATGTTACTTCAAATTAGGTGCTGTGGGTGAAGGAGGAAATAAATAAAAAATGCTCAGTGCTCAAAGTAAGGAACCAGGAGATATGACACACAAGAAAGGATTAGAGATAGTGTCAATATATTAGCATAAAAATAACCTTTTAGGCAAAGATGCAAGCCTTCTTGAATATCAATAAATATATGGAGAGACAAAAAGAGGAAGATCAGACAAAATGAAAGTCTTTCTATTAGACAGATTGGGATCAAATATATTTATCAGATACAATAAACTATTGTAAGAAATGAATACATTTGTCTAACAAAACAAAATCCATTCAGACAGGTAATAAAGGTAGAAAGAACGGATGCATCATATCAAATTCAAATAAAATGTATGCAAGGATGGAAACAACACATTTGAGAGTATAGAACTCTGTGAAAAAGAGTAAAAATCAGCAGCAAAGAACCACTCTAAAATGCTAATGCTTACAATTTTAAAATAAAATATGATGTAGATTAAATATTTTTGAACACGGTAACACAGCAACAACTTTAATGAGGTAAAAACTATAGGAGTGGCAAGGAGAAAGAGAAATGTGTTGATGATAGGGGACTTTAAAAACACTTTAAGTTCAAGACAGATTAAGTGACTGAAGAAAAAAACATAAGGAAGAGAACTAAACAATCAATGGGTAGAATGAACTTTGAACTCTGCTAACAGAGCACTCGTATATTTTCCAGGATATGTGGAACAATCAAGAAAATTAATTATGCCATCAAAAAAGCTAGAATATGTTTCCTAGAACTGAACTAATGAAAATAGCATTCTCTGAAAACAATGAACTAAAAACTAGAAATAATAATACCAAGGAAGACTTTTAGTCTAGAAAATTAAAAACATTTCAGTAAATACAATTCTTGGATCAAAGAATAAATATAGAATTCTTTGCAAATATAATGAAAATGTGGCATAATGGACATTCTAGAACATAGTTAAAGAAGTTATAAGAGAGAAATGTATGGGAGAAAGTATCTCTGTAAATACTCACATATATGCCTAAATAAAAATGGATAGTAAGTTAATTCAACTCAAGAGATAAAAATTTGACAATAGAATGTAAGCAAAGGAAAACAAAAGAGATTAAAAATATAAAAATAAAAGTAAAATTAATGTATTAGATGAAAGAGTAGAGCAGATATGTATTTGCTTAGGAATAATATTATACACAAAATCAAACATATATACAAATCATTAACAAAATAAGGAAGAAAGAGAAGAGCAAGCAAAAGTACACGATATTAGAAATTCCAAGAATAAAATAACCACAGAAGCATTACATTAAAAAAAAAGAGAAAGAGAGAGAGAGAGAACTATTTGCAGGCTGAATTCAAGGCTGGTTCAATGCTAAGAAATCCATTAGCATAACCATCATATTTTAGAGGTCAGGAGAAAAATTCCGAACATCTCTTTCTTAAAGAAAAGTTAGTAAAAATTAAGTGCTCACCCATATTTGAAAATGCTCAAAAAACAGAAATTAATGGGAAATTCCATATATATACACATTCCTCAGTCCAAAGTCAATTCATTTGGTTTAAAAGTCTCTTGACATAGTCCAGAAGTTGAAAAGAATTCCCACTATTTTCTTTACTTTTTCACAATTATTTGAATACATTGGCCAACTCCACTTAACAGGAGAAATAAATTAAAGGCATAGGAATTGGAAAAGATGAAGTCAATTATTTCTAATTGCAGATGATATAATTAAATATCTAGAAAACCTAAATAATCCATGGAAAATATTCACAATACCAGTTTATAAAATAAACATGCAATGATAACAACTTTAACACTTCCAAAAACTAGCTTAAATATATATCAAAAGAAAAGTTAATCAATAAGCAAAAAAAATGTTTTTAGACTTAGGCATAAGCAATAAAAATTATTCAAATGTATTAGGAAAACTATAAATACTATGGGAAAGACCCAAAATTAGATTCAAACAACTATATAGATTGACCCAGGTTTTGGCTAGGAAGATCACTTACCGCACAGAAATCCATTTCCTCTATATAGACATATAAGGTTAATTTAAGCTCAACAAATTTTGTATTTATTTTTCTAGTGTTAAACAAGTTGATTAGAAAATTCCTTTGGAATATAAAGGCAAACAGGCATAAAAACCACAATCCTAAAAAAATGGTAATTATTTTGAATTTTAAGGACTCATATTAAATACAAACAAAATGCAAAATGCTTTTATTCAGTGGAAAAATAAGACACTGATTATAAAATTATATGGGAACCTATAATCACAATTATATCGAAATTATCTCAAAGGAGAATAAATTTGGATGCTGGACATGATCAAATTTGACTTACACTAAGACTGTAATAATTTTGATACCACCACAGAAAAATGGGCTAATGGAACTGACAATACAGTCACAGACCCAGAAATGTTTTAGCCATGTGATTGGAAGCAAAGTGTGACAGGACGATGGCACAGAATGGTCTTTTAAAGTAAATTTTAATAAACTGTTGGGCCAATTGGCAACCCATCAGGAGAAAATGAACCTCAGTGTCAATATCAATATCTGGAATTAATTTCAGATAAATGATAAATCAATTTGTGTAACACCAAAGCTTGTAGAAGAACGCACAGCAGAATAGCTTTACGATTGGGAACAGAATATACTTTTTGAACATGGCCCCAAAAGTAAGACACATAAAAGAGAAAAATATATATACATTTGATTTTATTAAAATTGAATACATTATTCACAAAAGACACCATTGCAGGAGCAAAATCATAAGCTGGGGACTTTGTATTCATTTATCTATTAAAAGCCCCATATCCCAATCGAACAAATTCTTACAGATCAGTAAAAGACTAAAAAAAAGAGCATAGAACCTTGGGAAATGACTTGAAAATGTACATTAGTAAACAAGATATTTGAATGACCAATAAACAAAGGGAAAATTGCTCACTTTTTCAGTCATCGGTGAAAGAAAAGTAAAACTGCAGCGAAATAGCACCATTAAACCACCAGTTGGCTATTGTAACAACAAACTTGATATTCCCATGTATGGTATTGAAGTTATGAAGACACTCTTAAGTCTCATACACTACTGGTAGAAAAATAAAATGGTGTCAACATCTCGAAAACTACTTGGTGATATTTACTAAAGGGGAATGTAGGCAAATGTCGTCTAGCAATGTGGTTATTAGTATATACTCAACAGAAATGTGTCTCCCAAACAAAGAGAAACATTACAATCGCCAAATTTGTGGAACAACCTGTATCTATAGCAATGATAGAATGGTTAAATAAATGTGGTGTATTTGCAGAATGGGGTTCTATATGGGAAAAGTAAGAAGTTACAATGTCACACATGAATAAGAATGGGTTCTTATAAACAGTAAGGCAAAGCATACAGGCACAAGAGCATAAACTGCCTGACTGCATTTGTGCCAAGTTAAAAAAGTGCTAATCTAAAATATGATAATAAAAGTCAGGTGAGTCGTTCCATTTTGAGAGCAGTGATGACTGAGCTTTTGTACAAATGGCTCTTCTGTGTTGCTGGTCTCGCTCTATTTCTGGATTTGATGGGAATGTTCGCTTTGTGGAAATTCATTGAACTAGAACAGTTTGAATACTTTCAGTTTGCATGTTTTCTTTTTTTTTAAAACAAAAACATTTATTTATCGATGCTCAGTTATTTTGAACAAGGGATCTAATTTTGGTCATTGAGCTTCTATCCCCATGCAGAGATATCATCCCACTAGGCTAGTGATACGTGTGTGTGTGTGTTGTGCTTTTATTTGTTAAGAATGTAAGATGTGAAAAGATCTTCTGTAGGGTGCCCTGGTAGTTTAGCGGTTAGAATACCTGCTTTCCATGTGGGAGATTTAGGTTCGGTTCCCGGATCATGCAACACCCCCCTGAAAAAAACAGTTTCTGTACCCTACTCCCTTTAATAACTTCTATTCTGTTGACACATGTTCTATAATAAGTAAAGAGAAAAGTCAAGTATGAAGAGTGTAATGTGCATTTGGAATCAGGAAAACGTTGTTTTTAAAAATTCTTTTACTTTTCATTAAATTTATTAAGTGAATTTAAGTATATGCAGAGGGAATGATGATGGCGTTAACATAATGATCTTCATCCCTTTATTGTATAATAGACACTACCCTCCCCCTTTTTTTTATCTTTTCTGGCCATTGATATTTAGAGATATCTAAATTTGTTCTGTAGAATGTACCAAGTGATGGATTGGGCCAAATGCTACTTAATTACTATTACTTTTTTCTTTTATACTCTATATTTCCTATAAACTGATGCTTATATTAAACATTTTATTAGATAGAGATTTAAGGTTTTCAGCAAAATGCATCAGATATTTCTGTAATATTATGGAATAGATAATATATGTGTGTGCATATATACACATACACATATGTGCAGGCACATTTTAGGTATGTATATCTATACACCACTAGCACCTTTAGCCTCAGAAAAGGCTAAAGGATTTTCTTCAAACAGAATGCAAATAATAAAAGAATCATGCAGCATCAGGAAGGAAGACAGAACAATGGAAAAAGCAGCAATATGGGTGCATACAGTAGATATCGTTGTCATTTAATGATTAAAAGAAAAATAATAACAGCATCTGACACTCATGATGATAATATTTAAGAGTGGGGAGAATGAAAAGAAGTGATGTTTCTGCACAACAGCCAGTATTGTTGATCTCATCAATGAACCAAATTTTGGCTTTTTAAATGTTCCATATCGTTCACATGTTTTATATTTCACTGACATCCATAGTCATCTATACTATTTGCTGTCTCTTATTTACATTAGGTACAACTGTCACCATTTTTTTTAGTCCCTTATAGTCAAAACTTACCATTGCTTTTAATGTTTCTTCTTCTGTCATATAAATGTAAAAAGTATAACCCTCTCTATAAGCAATGCTTTCTCTGCATCTTAAAATTTTGATAATTTTTCTTTTCATTATTATACAATTGAAACATTTCCTTATATCACTAATGAGTCATGTTTATTTGGACATATTTTACTTGCATTAATTTAAAAAGGTTTAGATAGGTTTCAGCAATTTCTACATTGTTTCATTATGATAAAGTAAACATATTTTATATGATTTTAACACTAAAATTTATTGATACATATTTTTTATATCTCAGGAAGTACTCTAGCAAACCATCTGTGTATCCTCTTCTGTACATTATGTTTCTTAAAAATATTATATAGTTGGGTATTGATTTCTTATCCAGTCCTATAATTTCAGCTTTTAATTAGAGCATGTTCTAGCTTGCTAGCTGCCGAAATGCAACACACCAGAGATGGATGGGCTTTTAATAAAAGAGGATTTATTTCATTAGTTTTTCAGAGGAAAGGCAGCTGACTTTCATCTGAGGTTCTTCCTTAAGTGTAAAGGCACAGGGTGATCTCTGTTGGCCTTCCCTCCAGGCCTCTGGGTTCCAACAACTTTCCCCGGGGTGTTTTCTTTCTGCATCTCCAAAGGCCTGGGCTGAGCTGCGAGTGCCGAGATGAGGTACGCTGAGCTGCTTATGCTGTGCTATATTGAGCTCTCTCATTTAAGCACCAGCTAATTAAATCAAACATCATTCATTGCAGCAGGTATACCTCCTAGCTGACTGCAGATGTAATCAGTAACAGATGAGGTTCACATGCCATTGGCTCATATCCATAGCAATAGAACTAGGCACCATCACCTGACACATGAACCTAACTACCACACCTAGTTTAATGATATTTGAAGTGTAATAAATGGATGACTGCAATGCCATTTGGATCCCTCAAATCTTGGTTGCAAAGAGAGCTCTGAATTCCAAATTTTATTGTGGCTTCTCTACGTCTTAGCAGCACCATTTAACATGATCCTCAGTGCTAAAAAGAATCACATGACTCAAGAGGAAAAACTTAAATGGATCAAACATGTCCAAAATTATAAAGATAAAATAATTAGGATGAAATTGTCCAGGAGAAAGATTGCACTTAGCTTGGTCTAAAGCAGTGGTGGTAAAAGTGGAGAATAAATTATGGATTTAAGAAATAGTTGACACTTGAAATAGGATTTGATCATGGATGGAAATAAAGAGCTAATAATGTATAAAGGATGAATTTTAGGTGTTTGGTTTGCACAACTTAAAGGATGTTTGTAATATCACTGCTAAAAGGACAAAGTTCAGAAGGAATACTATGAGTTAAATTTTGCATATGCAAAATTCAGATGCTTAGGAAATATCCAAGAAGGAATACTAAGTGTGTAGTTAGTGCAATATATTTATGTGGAGAGCAAGGGAGAATTTTGACTAGATATACATACATATATACCCTAGAAAGAGAGATTGAAGTGAGTAAGAAAAGGAACTTGGAGCAAGCCTTGAGGAATTCAAATATTTAATGATCTGTTAGAATAGGATGTGTTCAAAGAGGGACCTGAAAGGAAACAGGCGCCAGAGAAGAAGTGCTGTGTCACTGAATTCAAGTGCAACAAATATTCTCAAGATAGAGAAAATGATCTCTGTTAGCAAATGCTGCTTTAGGAATCAATAATTTCTGTCTTTATCATGTAGAGCAAAATTGTCCCTACTTTATCTACAGCAAAGTGATTGGGAGGATTCATGAGATAAGATAAAAAAAAAAAAAAAAAAACAATGGAATTTTAACCCATTGCATGCTGCGCAATAAATAGATATTGGTATTTCAAGGATTAGGCAGTAGCCTTTCTCTCAGGTGTCCTCCATTTTTGCAATAGTCTAGCGTATAGAGCAGAGGAAATCTGAAACAAGTAGTTTGCAAGCATGTCAGACCAGAAATGTTTGGGCACTTGGCCAGTTATGGGTTGAAATGGATAGTTATGAAGAGATTGTTTTGGACTGGAGAATGAAGATAGGGCTGGGGTCTGGGAATATTTTCAGGTTTCTGTTAATAGCAGCATGATGAAGGAAAAGTTGCTAGAACTGCAGAGATGGGAAAAGGGAAAATATTCTAAGTGCACAGGGCACTGCCAATAGTTCAGAAACAAATAGGCAAACAAGTAAAGAAGGCTATAGGCATCCGAGCAATGGATTTCTAAATGACACAGCACTAAGCCTGTACTTCAGAATGCAGGGCAGATGGACAATATCTGGAGGTTAAGTACAATCTGGAGAAAGGACATATTCTACTTCTAAGCAACAGCATTTAGAAAATACGAACACCCAAATAACTGGATACATCTGCAATGCAGCTTTTTGTTGTTGTTGTTTTGTAATTTGCCTGTCCTAAAGGAAATTTCTTTCCCATGTTTTTATTAGCTCACTCTTATGCCTAATGGCAAAGAGTGCTAATAAAACAAAACTGCATGTACTATTTGTACTTATTTGGAAATAGATTTCTGGAGGCTGTGCTGACATACTGAAATTCATTTTGTTTAAAATCAGCATTGTGGTTTAAAAATAAATTCCAGGCCTGGATTCCCATACCAACTTATCTTTTATGTATATAGACAATATAATTTTAATACCTTTATTGTTTTGTCTTCTACTGTAGTGCAAATCAGAAATGTAATTTGGGGGTCTTCAAAAACATAAGGTAGAACATATCATTGCCACGAATCCAAGTATTATTGTACGGAAATTGGTTACATTTTAAATCCTGGGAGGGGTTTCATTTTAATTTACATTGTGCATAGGTCACTTTCACTTAGTTATGTACTTTTTCCTCATAGACTTATTTTTATGCTGTTCTGTTATCGCATTAATTTTTCACACTGGTGACCATGTGCTAACAGGCATATATTCACACACAAAAACTCAGACCATCGTTTTTTAACTTAATCAGTATTTACACTGATATAAAATAGTTATAGTTTTTTTTTCCCAGAATCCCTTTAAGAATACATCTATTATTGATTGTTTCTGTGTTGGAAACTCTTGTGACTGTAAATTAGAGTTTCAATGATTTTGTATAAATTCCTCATAAGATTAATCATTATGTCAAAACTCTATTTGCACCAATTAATCTAACTCTATATTATGAAATGTATTTATTTTATTTAATACACTGCAGGATAACCCAAGAAAATAAAGGACCATTCACTCCCAATTGTAATACAGTTGTGAGAATGTTTTATTTTAAGAGTTATCCCTATGCTACTACTGAAGTGGGGTCCGGAGCGCTCTTTAGAGATAGTATTCCATTATCCAGCTCTTGTGCTAGTTTAGAACTTCTATGTACCACAGAAAATCTATGTTTTGTTTTTCAATTCTAATCCAGTCTTGTGAGACCAAACCTATTGTTTAGGGTGGAACCTGTGACTGGATTGTTTCCCGGAGATTGACCCACTCAGTTATAGGGGTGGCCTTTTAATTAATGGAGATGTGACTCTGCTCATTTGAGCTGGGTCTTAATTAGTTTACTGGAGTCCTTTAAAAGGGGAGACATTTTGAGAAAAGCTCAGACCAAGACCTTTGCAGATGCAGAAAGAAAATTCCCAGGGACAAGCTGCTTGAAACCAGAAGCCAAAGGACCAACAGATGCCAGCTACATGCCTTTTCAACTGACAGACATGGTATAGATGCCATCTGCATTTCTTGAGTCAAAGTGTCTTTCTCTAGATGCCTTGGTTTGGACATTTTCACGGCCTTAGAACTGTAAACTTGTATTTTAATAAATTCCCTTATAAAAGCCAACCCATTTCTGGTATATTGCATTCCATTGGCATTAGCAAACTAAAATAGCACTATCTTCGGGCGTATGGAAGGGTTTCCTTTCCCCTCGGAGTTCAAAGAGTGGCTTGCTTTGGCTGATAAAAAAAAATGAATGGGAAGTGATGTGTGTCACGTGATAGGTAGAGGCATTGAATTACCTTTGCAAACCACTGCAAAGATCCCTTATCCTCGTAAATATAAACATAGATGCCTGTTCCATAAATAAACATGAAGAATAGAGACCCTTACTGGTCTTCAATGGATATTCAGCTTGAAATACAGTTTTGACTTTAAGCTGCTTTGATTGGGTATTATTTGTTACTGCAGCAGCTATTCTGACTGACACAATAGCTTGAAACAAAAATACTTATAACTATGGACCATCTGGTAAACAATTTCTGTTATTTTTTTAGCTAATTTTTAAAATTACAGATTATCATATTCAACTTACCTTTTTAACTCTATATCTGACAATTTAGAGGACTATATATTTAATTGAATATAAGAAAGGCATCCTATCAGAAAACAGAATTTGATCTGCAAGAGATCTCATGTGCTACATATGCACATGATCAAATGCAATCGACTCAGTTGGAGGTCTAAACAGTAAAATATAAGGGTCCCAGAGGTCAGAAGAATTTCTGCCTCAAGACTTCAACATCAACTCTTAGCAGAATGTCCAGTCTTCTAACTTCCCCTGAGAAACTCAGACATAAATTCAACATGACCTCTACCAGAATTGCTAGCCTGTAGCCTTCCGTACTGATTTAGAATTTGCCAGCCCCCACACTCATGTGCACCTAAACATTATACTAAATCTCTTAAAATATATGAATGTATATGCATGCATCTATACATATATGTATATCTATAAACATCCACATATACACATTCACATATCTTTTTGGTTCTGTTTCTCTAGACAACCCTGATGGATACAGTCACCTTACAAAAATACTTCTGCCTGAAAAAAGCTTATTATAGCAAGTGAAATGAATGTTGAGACTTGCAAAGATTAATTAAAATTAGATATATAGTTCATACTCATGCACCCTCACTATAATATAATCCCCAATGGACAGAGGGATTAGTACTCTATCACCAGCCCCTGTTACAGTATCTGGTACTTAGTAGACAGTTAAAAAATATGCATAAAGTGAATTATTTCATGATAATTCTGGGTGAGACAGCTAATGTCTCAATGAACCATTTAGTTTTCTAAAGAACTGTAGTAGACAAGAATCAGTGAACTGAAACCAAGATCATATATGCATAGAAATCCTGGTTTTGTTTCAAAAATTTTGTTGTACAAACATGACAGAGATGTTTTTACTGTGGAAAACTAAATGGAATATTTTAGGGTTTTAAAAGATTTACTGCTTTACTTATTCATGGCTTTCTTCCAAAAAGAAATATTTTGAGAGAATGACAGAAAATAAAGTAATATGATTTATGTTATACTCTGCACACTGTTAAACTCAGGTAGGAAATAACTCAGCTCTGTTCTTCACAGAGCATGTCATGGATATTTTATTCTGTTTAGTTTTAGGAGCTTAATGATTTAACAGAAGAGAGCCTCTGAGGTTGTAAGGGATATTTTAAACCATATCAGCATTTGCTAAGGGAATTGGGACTATTTAACATGGGGAAGAGGATACTTAACAGGTTAAAATAATTGTTTGCAAATATTTGGAATACTGAATGTAGAGAAGAGCTTTCAGATGGTGTGTATATCTCCAGAGGGCAGAAATAAGACCAAACCAATAAGTGAAAGTTTTGAGAAGACAATTTTCAGCTCCCTATTAGAATCTGCCAGAAATTAGAACTGTTTAACAATATAATGAGCTGCTTCAGAAAGTATGGAAAGCCATCTGATAGTGACATTTGTCGTTCAATTATAGAAGTTATTTCCCCCTCAGCAGGAAAACATTGGCATTTAAGGCCCTTTACAACCATCAGTTTCCATGTATTGTTTATATCAATCTTAAAAGTATTGATGGAATGAATTCTAAATGTACTCAGATGATTAAAACTAGACTCAAAATGTGTAGATCACTCAAACCTCAAGGGCACAATCAGTGATGTTAGAAGAGCTGGGCATCCCTCTCCTTTCCTGTCTTTCCCACTCACCTTTATATAGGGAGGAGGTTGTCCCACTGCTTTGTGAAAGCCTTTTTCTCACCATCAACACCTGGACACTCTTAGAGAAATCCAGGTTTTATGATGACACCATTGCAATGCATCATTCTCTTTTCTTTTAGAAACCTACACAACGGTGGTGTTGCTTTTTAAAGTTTCTTACAAGATTCACAGTGCTTTGTGTTCAGTTTTTAATTTCATTTGCTCTTTCAGTTTAAAACATTCTGCTCTAGTTCAGAAATTAACTGTTTCCCTCAAGGTTGGTTTGGAAGAAAATTAGGGAAAAGCATAAAATCTTCTATTTGCACTGATAATTTTTTTTTCCCACTGCTCAAGAAGAGAGCAAATAGGTGTCCACTCATTCCACTCATCTGCTTTAGTTTTCCATTCTGGGGGTTAGTCCCTACATCTCATCTTCCCACGAACCTACATTTTCCATAAAGTATCTTTCACTTATTTGTGAAGATGGCTGAAGGATACTATATTCTTTTGTCCAGTTCCCCTCCTCTCTCTTCATAGGAACTGCTCACCCTTTGTCCAGACCCACAAAGTCCTGGTGGGAGGGGAACAAGAAGACAGGTCTGGTTCCTCTTATCCCAGTTGTTTCAAGATCAGTCTTTCCCTGGAAACCAGTCTGTCATGAGGGAGAAGAGAGAAGAGAAGAACTGCAACGAGAAAGACAAGTGTCTCGAGGGAGTGTAAGTTCCAGGTTCTAGTAGTTTCTAAGGCCCAAGGCTACCCCTATTACACATGACCCTACATTCAGAGGTTTTAGATTTTATTAGGTTCCATGGGTCAATAAATTCCCTATCATCAAAGCTATCTTATGATGTCTTATTTGGTCTGAATAACAGACCAATGACTATCCCAATGACAATTTGCACTTTCTTAGCCTATTTTCTCTTATCGCTTCAAGTAGTAATTAACCCTGAATTATAGATTTAACATAGATCCTTTCTTATATTTTGTTGCATTTTGTTTTGATGTTTCTCTTCTGAAACCTAAATATTATGCAAATTTTGAGCCCAAAGTTTAGGTTGCCTACTTGCATGGTAACACAAAGATTTAGCATGTAGATTTTACAACCAAGAGTTACTCTAGAACCAAGACTGAGGTTTCTTGTATCCTTGAGTAACTTTCATTGGCCCTCCCTTCCTCGTGTATTTTAAAGCCTTTTAACAGGTGGATGGTTGTAAAAGGGACAGCAGGGTCTTGACTAGCTCTTGGCTATTTCAGAGTTAGCAAAGGAAGGAGATCCTTATCAACCACCAGATATATGAAAGTTCAACATATGATTGGGCTCTGCGCATATAAATCTAAATAGGAAGCAGTAATGCAGACCCTTTATCCTGTCTGGTCTTTTCATTGTTTTTAATCTGTCCGTACCAAAAGCCCAGAGTACCTGGGAAATGAACAGGAAGCAATCTTTAACACTTTTATTGTCAGGTACAGAAGCATTACCATGCCAGAGCCTTGCTGCGATTAGGACACTCCGCGGTAGCTACATCTCTGCAGGTGGGAGGTGGAGTTATCACGAGGCTTTGTTTCTTATCATGCCCGAGCTTGGCTTCCTTCGCTGCCCTATTTCATTCGTTACTGGATATTTCTGGAGTCACATTCCAATAAATCACTTTCTCACAAATCCTTTTTTCTAACTATACTTTTGTACTAACAGAAGCTAACATCTACATTAATGACTTGAAAAGTGATAGCCCAAGTCTGCAATGTTTGTCCATAGAAAACGGAACTTCACGCAAAGAGGCCCACCTATCCCTCAAATTGTAAGGTAAGAAAGCCTCACCCACTGTTTCTGTAATGCTGCCCTTATGCTTTATTCTGATTCAGTATTGCAAATAATTTTCTTCTGAGCTTTTGCTCAGTAACTAAATATGGCTCACATTATTATCTAACACTACCCATCAAATGGGTATGTGCACATATTAAACTTTCTATTGTGTATCACCCACTAATTATCCATACTCATGTTACCTTCCAAACCCAGTCTTTAATAAATAGCACTCATGCACACACATGACGTGAAAGTGCAAAGCTCCCTGAAATAGGTTCTAGATCTACCTAAAATTGAGCTTATAGCTGCTGACAGATCAAGGTATGAAAATTCTCTGGATGATGGAAAGGACAATGATGGAGTTGATCCTTTTATTTATTTTATTTTGCACTATTTTTTAAAAATGTCTTTTGAATTTATGTTTTGAATCATTGAAAAGATTCCTCTTATAAAACAGAATTGGTAGATTATGAAATTTAAATAGTCAGATATTCTACTATAATTTTGCAAGATGTTACAATGGGAGACAAAATAGTAAAGATTGTATGTGACCTTGCTGCATTATTTCTATTTCTTAAAATTTCATGTGAATCTACAATTATCTCAAAATAAAATGTTTAATTTAAAAACAACTAATTCTGTCCCAGAGTTAAAAGTATTTGTTCCTTAAAAAAAAACAGCTACACATTCTCTGCTTCTGCTGAATTTGCTGCTTGTACTATACCTATGAAATCTGGTTCCAAAAGCTGGGAAGTTCCAAAGGAAGCTTTCCTTAAGAAGAAAAAAATGACTTTGGACTTAAGTAATCTCGTTTCATTTTCTTTGAAGGTTTTCCAAGAATCTATATTTATTCTGATGTTCTGTTCTCATTCAACTTAATATATTCATTGCAGCACACCTAAAAGTTTGCTGTGGTTGAACTCATGCTCTAGAACCCTAAATGCATAACATGCATCTAGGCTGATCTAGTTAATAAAGAGGACCTTTTAGGGAGCATGTGGAATGAGGGACAGACTGGTGCAGATAAGCCATTCAGCTCCTGTTTCTCTCTGCAACCACAGAAATGGTTCAAAACAAGTGAAACAATTGAAATGTTAGCCCAGGGTGAGGGCCAAGATTTCCCTCCAAGCCTTGACCTCTTCATGCCACATCGAAGATCCAAGATGGAAAACTGGGGCTGAACCTGGTCTTCCTGGAGTATAGGGACTGTGCAGGCAAGCATCAAACATCTGGATGTGCAGTTTTCTTTCTCACTCATCGACTTGGCAGGAATGTAAGGATACTCAGATGGTTTCACTTACCTGTGGTCATTGTCTTCTTTTTAGATGTATTATTGTTTTCCCCAAAATAATCCTAATGATGGGCTACCCACCAGGAGTGGGAAATTAAACTGTGCTCACCTGTTTCCATTATAGACCTCTAAAATAGAGGTGTTCATGTAGTTATATAAACATAGTTGCTGTAACAAACCAAAAACAGATTAAAATAAAAAATAAATTTATCATTGACAGCAGATTCCATATGACTCCAGTCCAAAGGCTCAATGCACTTTATCTGCTTGCTTAATCACGAGCTGCCACCACCAATGCATGAGATGAGGGACACAAAGCACATTTAAAAGTGTAGGACACCAGTCTTGAAGTCCAATGGCTTGAGGTTATATGGGAAAGGACTAGGTGGTCCCTTTAAGGTGGTGTCTCTCCAGCCAGGTGACAAGGCATTCAGGGAAGGCTCCAAAGCTGATGGTGGGAGGTGCTGTCATCTAGGAGGGCAGCAAGCCTTGCAGCACAGCATGGGACTTGGAACCAGGAGTCAACATGACCAAGTATCCACCTGCCTCTTACCCGATGCTCAGGTAAGTGGATCTTAAAGGAAGTGTCCTTATGGCTGACATCAATCCAGTCCATGTGATATTATCCCATAATTACCTGCTTCTCACTTACTAGGGAAACATGTTCTTCTCAATTAGTTTACATTCTAATTGTGGTCAACATCTTCACAATGTTCATGGGGGGATATACAACAGGCCTCAAGGGGAGAACATCTGCTGGGAAACTCTGAACCCTTTGGCACTAAAGAACCAAGGCATTTCCCAAGCCTGGAGAAGAATCAGGTGTTCATCTTAAGTAGGTTAATCACTTTGGAGTAAAAGTGAGAGCTGGGGGGAGGGGTTTCACTTTTACTTCCGGAAATTGGAAACCAGCACTAGCACAAGCCCTAAATGGAGCTCCAGCCAGGAGCTGCTCCCTCCACATGGTTCCCATATGGCTGTTACCCCCTCTCCTCTGGCTGCCGTTATTTATTATTTTCATGAAGCAAACTGAGGCCCTGTGGTGTGGACAGTGGTATCAAAAGTGAAGTGAACGCTTCTTCCTAGATGCTGGCCTGCTCGGCTCGTGGAACCTGGCAACTCCACCTGTCACAGGTGGACCTACCTCCAGTGAGACATATTACCAATGAATTCAACTTTTACAAAATGACTTAGGATGACTTTTCTTATCTTCCTTTCTTTAATCCTAAATGTATTGTCTTGTGAAGAGCTACTAAGTTAACCTGCCTACACCCCAGTAAATGCCTGTAGAAATGTATGTTTTGTCTCTCATAAACATTTTCAATCTCATTCTATTCATTTTATATCTATGATTTTTCTATGCTCCTTAAAAGTAAGGAACGGAGGGAATTTTGCCTTGGGAACAAATATCAACCACCTGGAAACCAAGGACACTGGTTTTTAATTTCCTTTCTTTGACTAACTTGCCAAAATTTTTGGATAATCACAGAATCCTGGTACATCAAATCTGCCTTGAGTAAAGTAGAAGTAATAATGTAGTCAGGATTTATTGGGGTGGAACGAATGGATTTTATTACTTTGCAATGATAAAATATCACATGGGGACATTTAGAAATAGGTCTGTCACTCTATTGAAGCACATTTCCCAGCATATAAGCTCTTTATGGAAATTCAAATGCGAATAGCCAGGAATTGTCATTGTGTTCTTTCTTTTTCTGGATTCCATAGTCTTCAAAAACTTTCTTTATTCATGGATAGGAGAAGAAGAAGTAAAATTAAAGCAACTGATCCATTGTTCCCATTGAACACACCTCTGAAGACTAAATAGTCAATGAGGCCTAAAATGAACAGTCAGCTTACACCCAGCAGGAGTGTTCCACAGAACAGATTTAGAAACTAGCGCTTTTCCATTTGCTGATCTCTGCAGAGGTGAAAATTTCTAGGAGGTCATGCCAACTTAAATAGAGGACCTGCAGGGCAAAGAAAATTCCTCTCTCCTGGTCATCTCAAATCCCTACCTTCAATGCAGCTGAACTGCTGTTTGCATCAACTCCTTATACCTGTCGAGACTCTGCATCTCACCTGGGTCCCTACCATAGGTTTAAATAGAGGGGGCAGTGCTGGTTGCAATAGGAGATCAGACAAGGCACATCTTTTCAGCTCCAAAAAATATGATGTTTTCTAGACTCACAGCAAACCCAAGTCTCTGGGGATGAACTATTAGGCTTTTTCTTCTACACATTTAGCCATTATTTTTAATCACAATATTCATGACAGTGATACAATAACTGTAATATTTTGAATGTAATTGTGTCAACCATCCAACTATATGCTTTATATATGTAATATCTTGTTTTTATTCTCTCAAATACCCTGGAAGGGATTTTAATCCTTGTTTAATACATGAAGACACTGCAACATTGAAAATTTGGGAAACACAGCTAATACGTGGTGGACCTGGGCTAAAACTCCATTTTCTCTGACTCTAAAGCCCATACAACAAGTCCTTGCTGTCACTGTCTCTCTTTAGTAGAGATGCTGACATGGAAGGTGCTCTTTGTCCGTGAAGGTGTCTGCAGATCGCAACGCCATGGCCTCACGTAAAGGTCGGCCTGGGATATGCTACTAAGAGAGGTGTGATGACTCCAATTTTCCTGATATGGGGTCTACAATTTCATAATTCAGCATTACATACATTGGATCATTAGAAACCTCTTTAAAAATGGCAAATTTTAGTTGTTCACAGGTCCATGAGGATAAATGTCAGCTCACTTTTCTCCAATAGCTGTGGGTGACCGCTGGCTGTGAATGAACATTTTAACTGGGAGGGACAAAAGCCAAGGCAAGGGGACGTTGTGAAGTGGGTCAAATTTCTCTCCCAGGACCTAATGCACCTCCCTTCATCTGCTGGCCTTCTGAACCTGTAGGCACACCCCTCACATTTGTTTCTCTCACGCCCACATCTCTCAGTCTCTCCCATAATTCCCTCCTCCCCCATCCTTTCCCAACTACAAAGTCTTCTTGTCCACACCACTGGTCTACACTGCTGCGGTGGGCATTGTGAGAGCACCAGTGTACTGGTCTTGGAGGTCACATGGAAAGCCCTGAGTTTCATAATTAAAAAATATTTGTCAACAGGATAAATGGGTACAGGGAGAGACACAGTCTTATACCAGGGAATCAGCAGGTGTTTCCTGTAAAGGGCCAGAGAGTAAGTATTTTAGTCTTCCTGGGCCCTATGTTGACCATCACAGCTACACAACTCCGCCATTGTGACGAGAAAGCAGTTGCGGACAATTTGTGAACAAATGGGCTTGACCTTGCTGCCCTGAGGCTTTATTTATGAAAATAGGTGGGGGGCCAGATGTGGCCCATGGGCCGTAGTTTGCCAATCCCTATCCTAACCTCTCTTATGTCTCTCACTGCCAATATCTAACCAATCACAACATTTTAAATATTCCTCCTCTAAATTACAATTATTCATCTTCTCTTCTCTCCTAGGTTCTTACTGCACACATTCATTGTGCTAACAGCTGTGCATGCCTTATCTCATCCAACTTCCTGCCACCTGCTCTCTTGTCTTCCTACACCCATTTTGAAGTTTAGAGAGATTAAGTACCTGCCCCAAACCTCACAGCTGTTAAATAGTTAGAATATGTCTGATCAAAGAGCTTATGGTTTTCACCAGCTCTTCTGTAACCTTCTACCTTACCTCTCTGCCTCAATACCCAGCCCTACTTCCCATCCTGCTCAAGGCAACCCTAACTATTTAACTAACAATGAGACATGATCAGAGTCTTCACTCCCTTACAAGTCTGTGAACTGACCCTGGCTTACCTCTCCAGCTTTCCTGTAGTGAGAGCCCACTTATACACCCTACTCTCTCCACTACCACCACACACATACTCACACATTGAACTTGAATTGCCGCCAAACTTCTTAGAGTGTCTCAAACACAGAAGGCACTTTCCATGCCAGTTATGGACCGAATTATGCTCCCCCAAACACATATTCAGGTGAACACATTGGTAAATAGGATCTTTGATGATGTTATTACTTAAAATGAGGCCAAACTGAATTGGGGGAGGGTGAGCTCAATCCAACACGACTGGAGCCCTTGTAAGAAGTGAGAGCAGATGGCCAGGTGAGAAGGCAGAGCTAAGCCATGGATTGCTGTCAAGCTACCACCAGAGAGCCCCAGACTTCAGACAAAGCCCTGTACTGTTCACATCTTGATTTTGGACTTCTGGCTTCCAAAACTGAGACAGTAACATTCTGTTGTTTAAGCCAACCAGACGGTGGCATTTCTTAGAGCAGAGTTGGCAATTAAGACCACGCCACCACATTTTGCTCATTCAGTCCCCCTGTTCCCTGTTACTCTCCTTCCCTTAACCCTTTATCTTCCTCTTCCTTTCAGGAAGAAGGAAGGTCACAAGACAGTAGGAACATTTCCAAACTATCCTAACAGATGAATTTCACGGTTACTTCAAGAAAAACTTCTGAACACTGCCAGTTCAATTGAATCTTAACCTCTTTTCTTCTCCCTTGAAACCAGAATGTTCTCCTCTCACAGCTCATATAACCAATCACAGTATAGTATTTTTGTTTGCATTACTGTATAATTTTGTCTGTCTTTCTATTATGGAGACTAGCATACCATATGGGATGGATGTTGACTAATCATTGCACAACTGGATATTTTGACATTTTCAGGAGAGTAAAGAATAATGCATGAACAGATACAGGACTTTTTTTTTTTTTTGGTGATGGTGAGGGGAGCTGTAACGTGTCAAACATGCATTATGAGCCAAGTGGGTGAGCCCTGGGAGGGGTGGTGTTATGTACACCAATTGTTCAATAGCAACATTTAACCTAGAGAAAATAAACTGTTATATTCTTAATCTTATAAGACTATTACCTCATATCAGATTAGAATGGTATCTTAACTAACTTTTCCCAAGCATACTAGGAGCAATAAAAAATTGTGATTTTTGCCTATAACATTAATTTAGCTATTCAACTACTTGAGTTATCCTGAGAAGCAGATGTAAAAATGAAATCTTAGGCAACAGACCTATAATCACAAATCAAATATCTTAGGAATCCTCATGATGCTTATAGAAAATTTTACTGCAAAATAATTTAACATGTGCAAACACAAAGAACTTTATACTATTTTGGGGAAAATGTTTTCATAGTTTATGCTAACAGTGTGTTTGCCTGTGTTTTAGTCTGTAAGTTGCCGGAATGCAATATTCCAGAAACAGAACAGCTTCTAAAAGGAGAAATTAATAAGTTGCAAGGTTTAAAGTTCTAAGGCCATGAAAATATGCAAATTAAGGCAAGGATATAACAGTGTCCAAATTAAGGCATCCAGGGAATGATACTTGGGTTCAAAAAGGCTGATGATGGTCAGGGTTTCTCTCTCAGCTGGAAATGCACATAGCAACATCTGCTAGCTTTCTCTCCATGAATCTTCAATGGCTTCCCCCAGGCTCTGTCTGTTCTGTTGGCTCTGTCACCTCTGTTGGCTCTGAAGCTTCTTCCAAAATGGTTCCCTTTTAAAGGGCTCCAGTAAGCAAACCCACTTTGAATGGGTGGAGACACACCTCCATGGAAACTGTCTAATCAAAACTTACTACCCACAATTGGATGGGTCACATCTCCATGGAAACAATAAAAAATATCCCACCCAGCAATATTGAATGAAGACTAAAGAACTTGCCTTTTCTGTGGTACACAACAGAGTCAAACTGGCATACTCTGTTATCTTATTATTTTTCCACAAGAAAGAATGTTTTATTTTTTCATAGCTGTGCTTTCTCCCTAGGACTCTTTTCTATGTGATAGAAACCTTGAGAATGCGACAAAGTAACTGCGAGACTTATCTGTTAGTTTGGAACCTTGCTAAAGGGGCCACATGGAGGTAAATAAACCATCTTCCACAGCAATTGGCTGCCATCCACTCATGCCCAGGAGACCCAGGACACCCCAGGAGATACACTCTGCAACAGACCTTCTTATTCCAGAAAAGCAAATGGGGAGAAATAAGGTCACACCACGTTTAAGTCCTGATTCCTTACAATTAGTTGAGATAAAGCCACATTGTCTTATATGAACTCTATCATTAAAATGAGTTGGAGGATGCTGTGTTAGCCTTCAAATTTGCAAGGGATTTTGTTTTAGCCTTGATTTGGGTAATAATGAGAAATGTAGGGTAAAGACTCTTGAATGATAAAATATCTAAAATCACTATATATTCCGTGGCTGAGTCCACTGCTGTCCATTGGTGACCCCCAGGTCATAAAGCAGGAGATAGTGACTGTACACAATATATAGTATAAATGGCTTAACTTATGGTACCATGAAGGTGGAAAAAGAACTTTTAAGTATGGTAGTAGAAATAAAAAAAATCTCAATTGACAGGAAGTGCACTTCTACTATTTATAAGACAAAATAAATGGTGTGTGCGTGTGAAAGTCACGTTTTCCCATTTAAAATCTCTGAAGCATACCATACGGAGGATATGGATCTAAAGTAATACATTCAAAATATATCAGAGTATATTAATTAAACTCTCAGCCCATGGTTCTTAAATTATGCAAAGAAATTCATGGGGGTGCCACAGGGTATTTTAAATGATAGAGAAAGACAACGAGTTCCCAAACAAACTATTACAGTATTAGAATATGTCATATTCATTTCAATAACATCATGCTTTTGCAAATATGGGATGTTGATGGTTGCTGCAATGTAAAGCAGGCACTGCCTGGAATTCAGTATGGCACAGGAAAGAGGTGGGAAGAAAGGCATGCTGCCGTTCATTGTTTAGGATTTGTGCAGTGCCCAACATGTGCATACATCCCACTAGTAAGCAACTGTAGCTATCTAAGAATGAAATAAAATTAACATTTTTCTTCAATTCGGGTTATCTCTTTTTAGTGGTTGCTACATTCTCAGAACAAACATGCTTATTAAGTTGTTTGGACTTATCTACTTATTACACAGAATTTTTAAGGATTTCTTTTGCCCCATGTTCACTGTGGGAAAAAAAGGAAAAGAGACACCAAGAGTTCTGTGAACTGAGAATATTTGGAGACCTCTTCTCTGATATCAATAGGAATCAGTTATATGGCTTTTCAATTGGCTGCTCAAGCAAATATCATGTAATGGGCTGGTTTAAGCAATGGGGATTCATTCAGTCACAGTTTTGAGGCCAGGAAAATGTCCAAATCAAGGCACCACCAAGGCGATGCTTTCTCCCCGTGGACCACGGCATTCTGGGACTGGGTCACTGCCATCCTTGCTCCTTGGCTTTTCACCCGGCAAGGCACATGGCGGCATCTCCTGTCCCTCCCTTGTCTTCTGGGTCCCACTGATGTTCCGCTTCCGGCTGCCATCTGTGGATTTCTCTGTCATTCTGCTTAAGAAGGAGCTCCAGGAACAGGATTAAGACCCATCCTGACTGAAGTGAGCCACACCTTACCTGAAGTCACCTCTTCAAAAGGTCCTACTTCAAATGGGTTTACATGCACAGGAATTGGTTAAGTTTTAGATCATGTTTTTCTGGAGTACATACAGCTCCAAACTACCACAGGGACTAAAAATAAAAACATAATGAATGACAGTAAAACAAAACCCCTAAATGGGTATTAGGCAAGTGGGTATTAAAATTATTGGGTCTAGAATGAAAGATAATTGTGCTATAAATATTTGCATCGTGCCTACCTGCTTAATACAGAAATAATTAGCAGGAACCAAGGGCCAAGAAAGTTGTTACTTGAACTACTGTGTAATTCTAATTCTCAGTCACCCACTTGCATGGAGATGGAAGATCTTGTTAAAGCTGTTAACTAATACTATCAAGGTGACAGAACTAGTAAATGGTAGAAATGACAGTTTGCCTAGGTCTCCTTTTCACAAATCCTGTAGCCATTTCATATATTATTTTGTCAACATATGCTCAACACACTTGGTACTGGAGATTCAAAAAGGAGATTCAGAAAAAGACAAACATTTAATTGAATTTAGTTTTGGGATTAAACTTTAAGAAGGAAACTAATAAACTAGGATATGCTTAGAGTGATCAGGAAAGGGAATTTGATGTAATGTGATTTCAGTGACTATGGAAAGATACAGAGATGCTTTCCTGGAGAGAATGGAATCTTAGGGAAGCTGAAGAGCTTTACAATATTTGAAGGATGATCAACTGATGAAACCTCACAGTGGTTTCATGTGGCTAGAGTGGAGGAAGATTATCAGGGAGAGAGTAATTGACTCGAGATAAAGAATAATTTAATATAATGAAAGTTTTCCAAATGGCAGGCATTGTCTTTTGAAAGCAATGACATTTCTGTCTTTGAGGGTACTCAAGGCAGATACTTATTGGTGTAATTATTGGGTGAATTTTAAAGATATGTTTCTTGTTTGGGAACATATTTGGAATCGAATACATGCAAATGTCTTTAATCCCATGACTCTGAACAAATTTACCACTCACCCCAGTCAGGGCCATCCTGGCTGTTAATAACCAAATTGGAAATGACATTGGATGCTGGGTTCTCCGCAGGGGGCCCAGATGGGCTCAGGGGATTCATACTGAGAAGAGATTGGCATCAGAGGCCAGAGCATCAATTTAAGACAGAACCTATTAACAAACAAAGAAACACACAAATGCTGTTGAGAATTAGGAAGAGAGCACTCAGAAGAACTAAAGCTGGGATAAAGTTAAAAGGCAAGCAAATGAACCCAAAGAAAAAGAAGATCGAAGCAGAAAACTGGGGGGAGATGAAATGAAGGGTTATGATTTGAATTTTTCTAGGACTGGTCTTTTTGGCCACATGAGATCTGGTATAAAGGAACTGTTGGCTGAGATAAAATATCATACCTTAATGTAACAATGTTAGCTGCCTTTTTTTGAATGGTACCCCAGCATCGATGTTATGCCTGAGAACTATGCAAGATGCTGTTTGCATGACTGCTGCTTTCCCTGTTTAATTGAAATGAATATCACTTTACTAATATAGTGACTCGAGCAGGCAACTATGGGAACAACAATCAAATAGGATTAGTCAAAGCAAATGCAATCTGTTTCAGGCATTAATAGCTTTATTATCTGCTTTATGCATTTATTTGGAACACAAAGTAACATGGAGAGTAGCTTTGGTTGAATAATCTAGACAGGAATAAGAAGAACTGTGAAACAACTTGTTTCTTCTCAGCGTACTCCTCCTGACAGCAATTTCCCTACAGCTTCAGTAAGTACAGAGCATTTATCCTTCCCTAGGGTACAAAAGCCCGGAATGCAATGCCTCTGTGGAGCCATTCTTGAATAACCAGCTAGGTTTTGCCAACAGTCTCAGGCCATGGGACAGTTTTAGGGGTCAGAGATGCCCTCAGTGAGAGTCACAAGAATGACTGGTTCCAAGACATCTCTTCTTGGGAAATAAATGCTTTTAACAATGGATGATGCTGGGGGGTTGGGAAAGAGGGGTTCCCTGGAACAGGAGTGAAGGGAAGAAGAGATCAGGGGGCTGGGGGTGTGGAGGAGTGGGGAGGTTGGGGGAGGTAGGGGTGTGGGGAGTGTGAGAAGGTGGGGGTAGAAGAATACATGTGCCCTCATGGTAATTTGCATTTTCTGAAGTCACATCTCCCTGTTGTGCAATGAAATGCTGAGAGCAGTAAATGGGGGCAGATCCTTTAAGATCGGAACACCACTCAATGCCAGGAGCCTTTCTGAATTCTCCCCTCGCTAATCCATCCGGCTCCAAGTCAGATCCCATTCCTGGAGAGGCGGCAGAGAATCTGATGAGCCAGCGTCAGCCCTACCTGAGTGAGCAGCTCAGGTCCACCCCGCTGCCAGCAACTAAAAATTAACCGTGGCATCTTCAAAAAGGAACGCAGTAATTCATATGCAGCTCCTCTTCAGCTTGACCATATGTCTAAAGAGCATCTGCTTTCTCAAGTCGAGACAGTTGCACAAAATGAGTTTCTTTTGCGTACGCGTGCAAAGCTAAGCCATTAACGCACCTGCCGGGAAAGCAGGGAAGAAGGGGGGGAGAAAGTCACTTCTCTTGTAAACACACGTTCGTTTAATACATTCAGGTTTCCCTGTGCTGTCCTTTGAACACCCCAGTTGCCTCCGTTTGCCCTTCCAAACAAGTGGTGTGAATTTTAACAGGCTGGAATGCAATCAAGGGCTGAAATGAAAAGGGGCCCTTAAATCATTTTTACGCAGAAAAAGCAGCACGGGTACCTGCGCTCTGCCTATCTCTGGTTCTCTCAAGGGTGGGGTACCCTTGTTATGGACCGAAACAAACAAGATTTTATTTCAGTTTCAACCTCTACTGACTTTCCTCCGCATTCCTTTCCCCCAGTCTGCCTGAGCCTCGGTTCTGAGAATCATTAGCAACACCCACTGGTGATAACCATGCTGCAGCCCCCAGCGGCCCTATCTTGCCGGCGCCAGCTGTGCTTCCGTATTTATTTATTAAGATCACAATATTTACACAGTATGAACTCGCGGGGATGGTAGGGGATTGAGCAATGCTCCAACAGCTAAATTTCATCAGTGTTTTTAAATGGAGAGGGGAATTAAAAAAAACTAACTAAAACTAAAAACTTCTAGGGTTTATACTGTTGACATCTCCAGATAGAAAATTCCTGCTTCCACTTCCAGGCTGGTCGTGTTTTCCTGGCAGGCTGGTAGATAGAACCTGGAGGGGCTGAGCGAGCTGGCTCAGCAGGGGCTGCAGCTGTGAGCTCTGTGCCTCCAGGAGGAGGGAAGCTGAAGGCTGCCCAGAGGCCTCGGGCTGCAGGTTCCCGGGGCTGAGAGCTCCGTGGAGCCCAGAGCTGTGAGGGAGCAGTCCAAACACTTGCTCAAAATCCCACTTAACTTGAATTATTGTATCTTTTCATTTGCTCTTATGTAAGGATTTGCTGACATGGCTGGAAACAACCTGTTTGGATGCTCATCTGCTGAGGGAATTGCAATGTAAGACCCTTCCAGGAGAGGGATTTTGATGTAGATAGACAATTTTAGGACTTCATTGAAAAAAGACTGTAAAATCACATTTTTGGTGAGAAGGAAATAAATGGCCAGAGCAAAAAGTGCTTGCATATTCTTATCAGCGTGTAGAACTTCCTAATATTTCTGTCTTAAAGTTCCTTAAGAAAAAGTTGATGCTATTTTTAAAATATAAAATTATTGATCAGTGGGCAGAAATCCTGATAGGATGGAAGACATTTGAGTTGTTCTTTTATCTTGCTGACTTGACCATATCATCAAAGCTACCTTCATGTTTCTAGTCTCACATCATATATAGAGTTAGTTCAGTAGATTTGTATTGGCTTAATTTTTTTTAGTATTTTCAGTATGAGGCTTAATGGGTTATATAAATAGACTTCAAAGTAAAGCATAAATTATATCAAATATTAATATACATATTCTGTCAATTACAAAGTAGAAAGGCTTCAAAATTTAATTTTGAGGAATAATAATCTTATTATCTATTAAATAATTATCCTAATTGTTTACAATTATAAGTGTATATATGTGTGTATATATATATTTATATTTGCAACTATTTTCAGGAAGATGTAGTCTGTCAACTGCATTGCAGAAGGTCATAAATAATAAAGTTATTCTCAAGCACTGGTGATATTCATGCCATCCTTAGCCTTTTTAAAAATTAAAAAGAAGATAATGCAGCAGTTCAGTTGACATTTAATACTGTATTGTCCATATCACTTTATCTTTCACCAAGTTTATTGCTTTTATATTATTAAAATATTCCAAAGTGTTCTAACATGCATAAGAAATCTAGCTTTTTGTATCATTTTAGATAATGGTAAAATGTTATTTTAGAAAATAGCTGCAGAGGAGCAGGCTATTTGGGGGAAAATTATTAGTAATGTAAAATACACATACAGAGAAGTGAACAGAACATAATTGCACAGACTGATTAATGTTCTGGAGGTGAGAACATTAGGAATCCAGACCCTGACTGAGAAGAGAGAGAATGCCAGCAAGTCAGAAGCCCCTGGGCCACTTCAGCACTTCTCATCCCCCCGCCCACCGTATGCACTGTTCTGATTTCTAAGTCAGGGAGATCGTTTTACCATTCATAAAATAAATTACAACCTTCACTTCTGGTTTCACATGCTTGATATTCCAAATGTTAACATATAAAAATCATTAAGAATAGCAAAGAATAGCTTTGAATTCTAAGTGGAAGACCATGAGTACATATTTAGCCACTGCTGATATGGATAACTGTAGTGTTTATATCTGAAATGCAAAGCAATCCTGATTTACCTTCACTTGGCTATAGGTAAAATTCAGTAGCTGGAACTTCAGCACTGAGCTGACTCAGACATATACGGACATTACAAATTGCCCCAAGTTATTTAGTTCACAAGTTAAGGAAGGCGAGATCTTCAATCCTAGGTAAGATGGGACTCTAGACACTGGATAAAGTTAGCAGTGTCTCAGCCTTGGCTTATCCCAATTTCAGGTGACTATTTCAAGTATATGTTCAAAGATACTCAGGTTTTTGCTTCAAATTTTTGAAAGTGGGCAGCTTTCTTTGACTTTCTCTAATGTTGGGAGATTAGCTTTTCAAATATAAACCATGAGACACTTTAAAATATTGCTCATCTATTCTGTTCTAAGGGAGATGCTAATACTTGTGGCTTTCTTAGAAATAATTGCATCTGTGGAGCAATTGTCTACATCCCAAGCATAGCTCACTCACACACATTTATATGGAAGAGAAAGCTGATGAGCTCACACAACCCATGTCATAAAGGGGTGTATTTGTGGACCTGTAGCCTGTTGAAAGCCTTCTTGACTTTGGCATCCATGAATCACCTGTCTAATGAAGCAACACACTACTGCTACTTACAGTGTCACTCACAGAAAAATGGAATATATAAAAAATAATGTATTGGCATGGAGTGTCCAAACTGAAGGTCCAGCGGGGGGCTTCCTTTTACGTATTCAGTTTCTAGATCGGAAGACTCAAAACATCAAAATATGTCCACTTTGGAGCAGGCTATTGTGGGTGTTCCCAAGAACCATGGAAACTAAATACTGAGAACCTTCAGGACAACTAGTGACATCAGCGGTTCACATACTCTATCTCACACACTTACCTTCATCCATCAGCTAGAATATTATCTAAACCAGAGAGGATGTAAAATTATAATATCAAACCAAAACATAAAATTGGCAAATCATAAGAGGCTTTAACAAATGGCCTTCTCCTCAAACAACCCAATGAATATTCCTTATCTCCATTTTTTGTAATTCATCAGTTGTGTATAAAAGGTGGATGACTACTCACAGCTAAATCCTCACACACATACAGTCCTAAAATAGTGTACAATGTCTCACAATATCATTACAGAGCTGTGTATTCATCACCATGATCATTTTTTAGAACATTTGCAGCATTCCAGAAAGAGAAATAAAAAGAAAAAAGAAAAACTCATATACTCCATACCTCTCATGCTTTCCTTTCATTGACCACTAGTATTTCCATCTACCCAATTTATTTTACCCCTTATCTTCCCATTATTATTCATTTTTATCCATGTTTTTCTTATCTGTCCATACCTAGATAAAAGGAGCATCAGACACAAGGTTTTCATAATCACAGAGTCAAATAGTGAAAGTTATATCTATATACAATCATCTTCAAGAATCAAGGCTACTGGAAAACAGCTCAACAGTTTCAGGTATTTCCCTCTAGCCATTCAAATATACCATAAACTAAAAAGGGATATCTGCATAATGCATAAGAATAACCTCCAGCATTTCAAACTAAATTTATTTTAGCATTTGTTCCCCCTATTATTTATTTTTATTCCATATGTTCTATAGAAATGTTAGTGATCAATGAAAGCAAGGGGTAAGGGGTATGATAGTCATAATCTTCTTTTTTTTTTTTTCTTGTGTTCATTTTATTTCTTTTTCTATTGTCTTTTTATTTCTTTTTCTGAATTAATGCAAATGTTCCAAGAAATGATGAATATGCAACTAAGTGACGGTATTGTGAATTACTGATTATGTATGTTGTTTTATTTTGTTTCTTTATTTTTTTAATTAATGAATAAATTAAAAAAAAAAAAGAATAACTTCCAGGATAACTTCTCAGCTCTGTTTGAAATCTATCAGCCACTGAAACTATTTTTGTTTAATTTCTCTCTTCCCTCTTTTGGTCAAGCAGATTTTCTCAATCCCTTGATTCTGGTCCTGGCTCATCCCAGGAGTTCTGTTCCACATTGCCAGAGAGATTTACATCCCTGGGGGTCATATCCCACTTAGAGGGGAGGGGGCAGTGTGTTCATCTCCCAAGTTGGTTTAGGGGGAGAGGCCACATCTAAGCAACAAAAGAGGTTCTCTGGAGATGACTCTTAGGCATAATTTTAAGTTGGCTTAGCCTTTCCTTTGCAGGAATAAGTTTCATAGGAGCAAACACAAGATCAAGGGTTCACCCTATCGATTTGGTTTCCCACTACTTGCGAGGATATGAAAAGTTTTTCAAATGGAGAGGTTGAATATTTCCTCCTTTCTTCCTAGTCCCCCAAGGGGACTGTTCTAGTTTGCTAGCTGACAGAATGCCACACACTGGAGGTGGATTGGATTTTAATAAAAGGGGATTTCTTTTCTTAAAAAATGTATAGTTCTTCAGAAGAAGGGCAGATGACTTTCAACTGAGGTTCTTTCTTATGCAGGAAGGCACAGGGTAATCTCTGCTGGCTTTCTCTCCAGGCCTCTGGGTTCCAACAGCTTTCCCTGGGGTGATTTCTTTCTTCATCTCCAAGGGCCTGGGCTGAGCTGCAAGGGCTGAGGTGAGGTATGCTGAGCTTCTTTGGCTGTGTTACATTGAGCTCGCTCATTTAAGCACCAACCAATTAAATCAAACATCATTCATTGCAGCAGGCATGCCTCCTAGCTGACTGCAGATGTATTCAGCAACAGATGAGGTTCACATGCCATTGGCTCATATCCACAGCAATAGAACTAGGCACCTTCACCTAGCCAAGTTAATACTTGAATCTTACTACCACAGGGACTTTGCAAATACTGCTTTGTTCAATGCCCAAATTACTCTGGGATATATTGGGGCATCACACTAACCTGTACAAACCAATAGAATCTCATGCCCTATTCAAGATTCGATGTACTGAGGTGTACAATTAAGCGGACCCTATAACTTAAATTAAGTAATGTGCTACCTAAAATATAAATTTCGCATCAAATAAACATCTCTGCCTTTGTTCTTGCACAGAAGTTGGAGCTTTAAAATATGGACGATATTATCCTTTACACCGTATTCTAATCTAACTTAGTCCTATCCAGATCAGCTTTCTTCCACCATATCTCTAGTGGAAACCAGATCCCTGTTTCAACTTTTTAAACAGTTCAGATATGGGGTACTACTGACTTTCACAGCTTCAGAAATCTAACTCAGGTGTCATATACATACCCAAAGTTTTTGGAAATAACCAGATTATATACAAACAGCTCAGTATCTCAGGATTTAAAAATAGCAGTTACAAACTCCTGAATATATGCACTGCTATAAGAGCTTGCAATCTAGGACCCTTTATAATAGGCCTCAACCTCATAACCCACGCCCTCGACTACAGTTCACCAAGTTATTATATTATAATTAGTCCATATGAGCGAGGCATGATAATGTTTGTCTTTTTGTTTCTGACATTTCATTCAACATACATTCCTTAAGGTCCATTCACCTAGTTGCATGCCTCACAACTTCATTCATTTTTGTGGCCACTCAGTGGTTTGTTGCATGTATACCCCATAGTTCCCTCTTCCATTCCTCAGTCATTGTACCCTTAGGCCACCTCCATCCATTGTGAATCACAAACACTGCTGCCATAAACACCAGAGTGCAAATGTCCATTTGTGTCCCCAATATCAGTTCCTCCAAGTATATACTGAGCAATGGCGTTGCAGGATCATATGGCAACTCTATCCCTAGCCTCCTATGGAATTACCACATTGCCCGCCAAGGGGCTGCACCTCTCATTTCCCTCCCGACAGTGAATAGATACATCTCTTTCTCTACATTTTCTCTAGCACTTGTTCCTCTCTGTTTATTTTTAAACAGTTTTAATCATATCTCATACAATCCAACCTAAGTATATGGACATGGCTTCACTACCATAAGCTATACGAAGACATTCCCTTTTCTTCTAAAAAGAATCCACACCCCTCCCCCCTGCTGCCCTGCCTGTTGACATTTAGTTTTGGCATAATGCCTCTGTCACATTCAGTGAAAGAATATTGCAATGTTATTGTTTACTATAGACCCTAGCTTGCATTGATTGTACTTTTCCCTATATACCTTCCATTCTCAATACCTTGCAATGCTGATATTCATTTGTTCTCCCTCATACAAAATGTTTTTTTACCTGTACACTATTCACCATCTATGTCCACTCTAGACATTCTTGAGTTATACCGTTTCAGTCTTTATCCTCTATCTTTCCTTCTGGTTTCATATGTGCCCCCAGCCCTTCTCCCTCAATCATACTCACATTTAGCTTCATTCTGCACACTAATATTATTGTGCTACGATCAGGTAGTATTGTGCTATCCATTCCTGAATTTTTACAATCAGTTCTGCTGCACAATCAGTATTCCTTTAGCACCAAATACCCATCTCTACCCTATCTCTGTCTACTGATAACCTGTGTTCTTAACTTCAACTCTCAAAGTTTACTATTTAACGTTACTTCATACGAGTGAGACCATACAGCATTGACATTTTGTCTCTGCTTAATTTCACTCAACATAATGTCCTCAAGGTCTATCCACATTTTTACATGCTTCATGACTATTCTGTCTTACAACTGCATAATATTCCATCATACATATATACCAAAGCTTGTTTAGCCACTCGTCTGTTGATGGACATTTGGGCTTTTTCCATCTCTTGGCAATTGTAAATGATGCTACTATAAACACTGGTGTGCAAATGTCTGTGTCCTTGTCCTCCTGTCCTCTGAATAGATACCTAGCAATAGTATTGCTGGATCATATGGCAATTCTATACATAGCTTCCTGAGGAACCGTCAAACTGCCTTCTAGAGCAGTTGTACCATTTTACATTCCCACTAACAGTGAATAAGTTTGCCTCTTTCTCCACATCCTCTCCAGCACGTGTTGCTTTCTGTTTTCTTTTTTTTTTTTTTATAATGGCCATTCTAGTGGGTGTCAGATGATATCTCATTGTGGTTTTAATTTGCATTTCCCTAATAACCAGTGAAGTTAAGCATCTTTTCATGTGCTTTTTAGCCATTTGTATTTCCTCCTCTGAGAATGTCTGTTCATGCCTTTTGCCCTTTTTTTAATTGGGTTGTTTGCTTTTTTGTTGTTGAGTTGAAGAATCTCTTTATGTACTCTGAATACTTATCTGATAAATCCTTATCTGATATGTGATTTCCAAATATTGTCTCCCATTGTATAGGCTGTCTTTTTATTTTCCTGACAAAGTTATTTGATGTACAAAAGTGTTTAATTTTTTGTTTACTTCACTTATCTATCTCTTTTTTCAATGCTCATGCTTTGAGTGTAAGGTCTAGGAAAGGACTTCCTATTACAAGATGTATAAGATATTTCCCTATACTTTCTTCAAAATGTTTTATGGTCTTAGCTCTAATGTTTAGGTCTTTGATCCATTTTGAGTTAACTTTTGTATAGGGTGTGAGGTATGGGTCCTCATTCATTCTTTTTCATAAGGATATCCAGTTCTCCAAGCATTATTTTTTGAAGTGGTTTCTCTGTCCCAGGTGGATTGGCTTGACCACATTTTCAAAGATAAATTGTCCATAGACAAGAGGTTTTATTTCTGAACACTCAATTCAATTCCATTGGTTAGTATATGTATCTTTGTGCCAGTAACATGGTGTTTTGATGACTGTGTTTTGTAATATGCTTTAAAGTCAGATAGTATGAGGCCTGTTACTTCATTTTTCTTTTTCAAGAAGTTTTTAGCTGTTGGGACGTCCTGTCCTTCCAAATTAACTTGGTTATTGGCTTTTCTATTTCTGCAGAGTAAGTTTTTGGGATTTTAATTGGTATTGCATTGAATCTATAAATCAATTTTGGTAGAGTTGACCTCTAACTATACTTAGTCTTCCAATTCATGAACATGGTATGCCCTTCCATCTATTTAGATCTTCTATGATTTCTTTTGGCAATTTCTTATGGCTTTCTGCTTATGTCTTTTGTATCCTTAGTTAAATTTATTCCTAAATATTTTATTCTTTTCACTGCTCTTGTAATTTTTTTTTTTTTTTACTTCATTTCCTCCTCAGATTGCTCATCACTACTGTACAGAAACACTATTGGTTTTTGGCTGCTGATCTTGTACCTTGCCACTTTGCTGTACTCATTTATTATAACTTTGCTGTAGACTTTTTTGGATTTTCAATGTATCATATCATCTGCAAACAGAGTGTTGCTTGACTTCTAGTTGGCTTGAACTTCCAGCACAATCTTGAGTAACAATGGTGACAGTGAGCATCCTTTACTTTTTACTGATCTTAGGGGGAAAGCTTTTGGTCATTCCCCACTGAGGATGATGTAAGCTGTGGGCTTTCCATATATTCCCTTTAGCTGTTGAGGAAGTTCCCTTTTATTCCTTTCCTTTGAAGTGTTTTCATCAAAAAGGGATGTTGAATTTTGTCAAATTTCTTTTCTGCATCCGTCAGGATGATCATGTGGTTTTGATTTGTTGATATGGTGTATTACATTAATTGATTTTCTTATGTTGAAATATCCTTGCATAACTGGAATGAATCCCACTTGGTCACGGTGTATAATTCTTTTGATGTGCTGCTGAATGTGATTTGCAAGTATTTTGTTAAGGATTTTCGCACCTGTAGTCATTAAAGAGATTGGTCTGTAATTTTATTTACTTGCAGTATCTTTGTCTGACTTTGGTATTAGGGCAATGTTGGCTTCATAGAATGAGTTAGGTAGCTGTTCCTTAATTTCATTTTTTTTGAACAGTTTGAGCAGATTGATACTAATTCTTTCTTTAATGTTTGGTAGAATTCACATATGAAGCGAATTATGTCCTGGACATTTTTGGGCAGTGGGGGGCTTCTTGATGACTGATTCAATCCCTTTACTTGTCATTGGTTTGTGGAAGTCATATATTTCTTCTCAAATCAATGTTAGTTGTTAATGTTAATTTCTTTCTAGGAACTTGTCCATTTCATCTAAGTTATCTTAATTAGCATATAATTGCTCAAAGTATCCTCTTATTGCCTCCTTTGTTTCTTATGGCTTCTCTTCCATTTCCGATTTTATTTTTTGTATTCTCCCTCCTTTTTTTGGTCGACTTAGCTAAGGGTCTATTGATTTTATTGATTTTCTCAAAGAAACATCTCCTGGTTTTGTTGATTTTCATGTTCTCAATTTCATTTATTTCTACTCTAATCCTTTCCTTTTGTTTGCTTTGTGGATAGTTTGCTGCTCTTCCTCTAGTTCTTCCAAGTGAACGTTAATTCATCAATTTTTGCTCTTTCTTCTTTTTAAAATATAGGCATTTAAGGCAATAAATTTCCTTCTTAGCAATGCCTTTGCTGCATCCATAAATTTTGATACATTGTGTTTACATTTTCATTTGCTGCACAATATTTACTGACTCTCCTTGCAATTTCTTTCTTGACCCACTGGTTGTTTAAGAGTGTGGTGTTTAGCCTCCCGATATTTGTGAATTTTCTGGCATTTTATCTCTTATTGATTTCCAGCTTTATTCCATTATGATCTGAAAATGTGTTTTGTGTAATTTCAATCTTTTTACATTTATTGAGACTTGCTTTGTGACCCAGCATATGGTCTATCCTTGAAATGATCATGAGCACTTGAGAAAAATGTGTATCCTTTTGTTGTGAAGTATAATGTTCTGTAAATGTCTATAAACTTTAGTTCATTTATCATATTATTCAAATTCTCTGTTTCTTTATTGATATTCTGTCTAAATGTTCTATCCATTGATGGGAGCAGGGAATTGAAGTATCCAACTATTTTGGTAGGTGTTTCTATTTCTCCCTTCAGTGTTGTCAATGATTGCCTCTTGTATTTTGGAGCGCTCTGACTTGGTGCATAAATGTTTATGATTGTAATGTCCTATTGTTCAATTTTTTTTTTAATTAATATATATTGTCCTTTGCTTCTTTCAATTGTTTTACACTTGAAGTCTAATTTGTTGCATATTAGTATAGCTACTCCTGCTCTTTCTGATTGTTGTTTGCATGAAATATATTTTCCCAACCTTTCACTTTCAACCTATTTTTGTTCATGGGTCTAAAATGAGTTTCCCATAGACAGCATATAGATGGGTCGTATTTTTTTTATTCTGTTCTGCCAGCCTATGTTTTTTGATTGAGGAGTTTAATCCATTAACATTTAATGTTATTACTGTAAAGGTAGTACTCTCTTCTACTGTTTTTTAATTTTATTTTATATGTCACATCTAATTTTTTTTATCTTATTACCTTTGCTGGTAGTCTTCATTTCTACGTTCTTCTCCAGACCTCTCTCCCTTGTCTTTTCCTATCCATCTGTAGTGTTGCTCTTTGGTACCTCCTGCAGAGTTGATCTCTTAGTCACAAATTCTCTTAGTGATTATTTGTCTAAAAATATTTTAACCTCCCCTCTTTTTTGGGGGGGGAGGGGGGCGGGGGCATGAGCAGGCTCCAGGCATCGAACTTGGGCCTCCAACATGGCAGTTGAGAATTCTGCCTCTGAGCCATTGTTGCCCACCCTAACACCCCCCTCATTTTAAAAGGACAGTTTTGCTGGGTATAGAATTCTTGGTTGGCAGTTTTTCTCTTTTACTACTGCTTTCTCTGCCTCCATGGTTTCTGCAGAGAAATAAACACATAATCTTAGTTGAATTCCCTTGTATTTGATGGATTGCTTTCTCTTGCTGCTTTCAAGATTCTCTCTTTGTTTTTGACATTTGATAATCTGATTAGTAAGAGTCTTGGAATATGTCTATTGGATCTATTCTGTTTGGGGTATGCTGCACTTCTTGGATCTGTAATTTTATGACCTTCAAAAGACATGGGAGATTTTCAATGATTATTTCCTGTTAGCCTTTCTCCTCCTTTTTCCTTCTCTTCTCATTCTGGGATACTGATAACACACATATTCATGCTCTTCATATTGCCATTCAATTCTTTGTGACCCTGATCATATTTTTTCCATTATTTTCCCTATATTTTCTTTTGTGTGTCAGATTTTAGATGTCCACTCCTCTAGTTCATTAATCCCTTCATCTGCTTCTTCAAATTCATTGTTGTAGGTTTCCACTTTCCATTGTTTTTTTTTATCTCTTCTATTTTGCCTTTTATTCCCATAAGTTTTGTGATTTGCTTTTATAAAACTTCGAGTTCTCTCTAATTTCCCAATGTCTTCCTTATATTCTCCTTCAACTTGTGGATTTGATTTTGACAAGATTTTCCATGTCTGTTCACACATCCTGAATTAGTAGTTTCAACTTCTGTATCTCATTTGAAGTGTTGGTTTGTTCCTTTCACTATGCCATATATTTGATTTTACTAGTATGACATATTTGCTGGTGTCTAAGCATTTGATTTCCTTAATTAGTTTATTCTGGAGGTTCTTTTCACTCTTTTACCTACAATTTTCTTGCTGGATAACTTTGTTCTTTATTTGTTCTTTGACATTCAGTTCAACTTATTCTAGACCTCCAAATAGGTTCTGTTCAACTGATCAGAATTTTTCAGTTCTTGTTTTTCTTGCCCTGCCTATATGGGGCCTTTTTTTTCAGGAGGGTTCCCTCAGATATTATAGACCCAGTCAGATTTTCCAGACAAGTCAGGCACACACCTCAGGAGGAAAGTGTAGCCAGTATCAGTTTTCCCTGAGGGTGAGACCCAGCAGACTGTCAGACTTTCCTATGAAGCCTCTAGACTCTGTGCTTCTCCTATCCTTCCCAAAAAGTGGTGCTTATTGGCCCATGGCTTTCCAGCATCATTTTCAAATGATGTGGTGCCTTACATTTCAGCAGATTCTCCCTGCCAGGGGCATGATTGATACTGGGGTGAGGTAGTAGGGAGGCTTTAATTGCTCCATTTTCCTAGCCTCTGGGGCATAAATTCCTTGAAGGAGGGATTTCACTTGAGCTGGGCCCTGCCCCCTTTTTCTTGGGACAGATCCACTTTTTAGGGAATTAACTCCTTTCTCCTGACTAGGTACTTTATCTCTCAGATAAGCTTAATTCCACCTTTGCTTAGGGAAGTGCTGGAGTCTGAAAGTGCTTCCAGTTCTTTCTAATGTGTTATTAAGAAATTTTTAAAAAAATCGAAAAAGCTTTTTCAGAGCTGTATCCCTGCTCCTCAAGTTTGTCAACCAAGAAAATGAGTTGGTACATGGCTCTACATATCTTCAGGCTCTGTGTGCCTCCTTTTCTCAGGGTCCAGCCCTTTTCCAGTATTTTGTGCTGTCCAACTCATAAAGCCACTTATTTTTTCTGTTAGCCCCACTCTCTCTCTGCTATGGTAAAAACTCCTAGTTCCTTTAGTGCTTTTCCTTGTTTATCTATGCTGGGGACCTGTTTTCAGTAATCATAATTTGTTCATTAATTCCACAATTGAAGACTGGTTGAGCTAAACCCTTGCTGCTAGTAAAGTCTGTTTCCTTTCCCCACTGGGAACCAGCCTACTATGCCCATGGGGAAGGGTCACCAGCCTCCACAGCTTAGGGGACTTACAGTTCTGTGTAGGGTCTCAGCAGTTTCACCCAGTCCAGACTGGTGTATGCTGTGTTTCCAGTTACTGATATTCTGTACCATTCCTAGCTATTTACTAGCTGGTCTGGAGAACAAAGTATATTCCAGTCCTCACTATGCCATCATCTTGCCTCCACTCCTTGGATAAAATTTTAATGCCTGTGGCCAGAATGGTCCTGGACTGAAAAGGCAAGTAGGACAAAAATCACTAGATGTCTTAACCTAAAATGTGACTGATCTGATAAGCTTAATCATTTAAGTTCAAATTTGTGATAATTCAAATGTTTAATATTTGTTGTTAATAATATAGGGTAGAATATTTAATTTTTGTTTTGCATTGTCAAATAATCCAGATCTGCTGAATTTTCAAATTTTGTCTTACTTTATCAGGTTTTTTTCCTAAGTGATGTTTGCCAAGACCTGATGTATATGTCATTGAAATTAATTCCTCTGAAATGTATTCATACTACTGACTAATTTGTGCTTTCTCTAAATCAAAAAACTTTATCTCTCAAACTACCCTCTCTCCAACATTTACTATATTGCATTTACAAGGGATTTAGGGGACTGATTATCAGTTAACAAAAACTTTTTTTCTGAATTTAGACAGCTTCAAATTTTGAAAAACATCAAACAGAAAGACTATCAAAGGTTTACATTTTAAGCTACGCATCGGCTGCTATTTTCTTTGTAAATCAACTCTTTTCAATTGTCCAACAAAGGTTTATCTGATGACCTTGACCTTCTTCTTCACCTTGAGTTTGTAGTGCAAATTTTAGCCTTTTTTTTTTCTTTTGAGCTCACTGAACAGTGATGGAATTCAATCTTGGGACAAAGTGTGGTTTAAAAGATGCTCTCAATGAGGTAAGATATTTCTTTGGAAACTTCTATCAAGTTAGTTGTTACAGTTGGCAGAGAAAAAACATCAATGCGAGGATTTAACTTCATGTTGACTTTCTATTGGTTAAATTGCTCTCAAGCAAGTTAATCTACCTGATAAGCCGTTTCTTTTTAATAAAATGAAGATCAGTGAACTTATTTCAAAGAGGAGTGCTGACAAAGGCACTTTCCATTTTCTTCTGTTCCATATTGCATTCTTTTATTCCCTACAATCCTTCCCTTAATCACACAGGTATGGATGTCTGACTTTCTTGGTGAAATGGAATTGAGATGCAAAGCTGAGTCAATCAAAAAAAAAAAAATGGGTGGGCTTTAGAGTTTCCTACATGTGCAAATCACAGCAAACAAAACGGACAAAACTCCAGTCCTTATGGAGCTTCATGATAGTGGTGGACAACAAACAATAAATTGCTGAAACGTAAAGCATGTAAGATGATGAAATATGTTATGGAGAAAGATAATGAAATAAAGACAGACAGATGGCAGGACTGGGAGTTTAACATCTGTATGGTTAATAAGACTTAAAGCAATGACAGGGAAGCATCATCATTGTTTATCGCAGTTAGCATTATTAGCCTACCCTTCTCCCAGTTCCCAAAATGCTCCATATTATCAGACACAAACAGCCAACAATCTCAAGTCTTTTAGGGATAACTCAATCTTTTTGAGACAACTCAATATATTTGGTGTTTTAGTTTCCTAGGCTGTTCAGGTAAATGACATGAAATAGCTCATCTTAGACAATAGGAATTTATTTGCTCGTAGCTTTAAGGCTAGAAAATGTCCAAATCAAGGGGCAATGCTTTCTTCCTGAAGACAGCTGTCAGTGAGCCTTGGTTCCTCTGCCACCTGGCAAGGAAAATGGCAATATTTCTTGGTCTCTTCTTCTTCTTTCAGGTTCTGTTTCAGCTTCTTGCTTCCTCTTGCTTCTCTTTCTCTGTCTGAATTTCATGCCACTTACAAAAGACTCCAGCAATAGGCTTAAGACCCACTGATTGGGTTTGATTTGGTCTGGAATTTCATTCCACTTACAAAAGACTCCAGTAATAGGCTTAAGACCCACTGATTGTGCTGGCACACACACACCTTAACTTAACTAGCCTCATCAAAATGGCCTACTTCCTATAGCTTCAAGTATGCAAGAATGAATTATATTTAAGAACATGTTTTTCTGGGGTACATGCAACTTCAAACCATCACACTAAGTTTGCAGAAAATATTTTCTTTTGGAAAGTGCTGAATTCTATATCAGCATGAGAAAAGTCCCATAGGAACCTGTGTCTGAATAAGCTCCCTGTAGCTTAAACCACATACAAAATACAGCTTCACGGATGGCAGTCTCAGGACAAACTGAAGTTGATTATAAATGCTCATGGAAAGGTCCATTCAAAGTCAGCTAATATTTGCTACTTACATACATTTCCCATGGATCACCAGAACCAACAAGCAGGTGAAGTAAAATTAAGCTTGACCCCAACAACTAATATACTGTCTATAGCTTCTATTCACATGCCAATCAGTATAAAATATGATAGTTTAATTTAGAGAAATTTCATGATATGTGAAGGGCTGTTAGTTTACAAGCAAGCAATAAATCCCAAGTCTGTAGTCACAATATCTCTGTGGCAATTAAGGATTTTGGTCTCCTTTGCATTTTTTCAATTCCATGTAATCTAGTTGTGCTGCCCTCTGACCTCTATAAAGAGTCATAAATGTATGTATATCATGAGCTATTAAGTCCTCCTAGAAGGTAGGGCTATACTCTAAGGTGTGGAATACATAATTGAGAAAACAGACTAAGCTTGCAGGATTTCTCATGTCTGAACAGTGGAAAAAAGAGTAAAGAAACATAGAGAAATGAAAATCCCTTTCTCTTCTTAGGATTCTTTCTTGAAGTCCTGTCCGTCATATGGCCTTTAGACTTGTCTGCCTTAATATGTTCTGTTTTCATTTCTTATTCCGAAGGTTAGTAGCTCAGAGGCAAAGGCTAGAATATTTTTAATTTATACTCCGTATTTGGAGCATAATGAGTTGAATGCCACCATTGGTTAATATAGCTCTGTTAGGCAAAAAATTGACTGTTATATATCTTTTAAGGAGAGAGTTTATTTTATGACCATTCTTTTTTAAAATTTTGTTACCATAAAATATGTAGAAAATAAGAACTATAAGCTTGACTTTCAAATGTTCTTATCTACCTAGTCCACAGTTTCTGAAGAAAAAAATAAAACTAATCTCTAGTGAGCTATGCACCTGGGGTGTCTGATAATAAGAAAACATAAAAGCCAGTGTTGAAGGCCACTGTCTCATTCTCATCCATATAGGATTTCAAAAGAAATAGGAAATCACATTTCAAAATTGCAAACCACTTAAAGAAATGATCCATCACAAACCAGGCTCAGTAGAAACCACACGTTAGAGTAAGACTTTGACTAATAAATAATAAAATCTTAGGAAGAAACTGTAAACAATGTGCTTAAAATTACTACAGGCATAAAAATGCAATCAAACATAAAAACACAATGAAACCATTTTTAAAATACCAAGGAGTTTGAAAAACTACAACTAATTTATCCCAGAAATGTAAAAGATTGACACAAAGAGATAAAAATTAAAATATACAAAAACAGCAATTTTGAAAACTAGAGAATAGAATAAAAATATTAAAAACATGTCCATCCAAAGTTCCCGAAGTAGTGGCAAGACAATGCAAAGAAGCATTATTCAAAATAATAATGCTCAAAATCATAAAAAAAAAAAAATGTAAATCATGAATCCTCAGATACAGGTTATTATAGTGGTTCCCAAACAAAACAACCAAAAGTATTTAATATATCAATAGATCTTAATAATATGTAGAACATCAATAACAAATATAAGAACTAAATCTACCATCAACTAAGAAAGTAATTGCTAAGGAGGAAACACAATTAGATGGATATTATATTCTGCAGCAGAAAAAACAAATACTTTACTATTAATAGATTTTCAGTTAAAGAAATTCCAAATGATAATCCTTAGGAGATAGAAAATAAAACATAAAATAATAAATCAAATTTGAGAAGGAACATGTGAACAAAAATAATGCATAGTAAATTGAGTTCTACTTCCTTTTAGACATAGAAAGCCCCCAGGAACATTTCTCCCTCAGTAATAATGAGAAAAGGGTGGGAAATCTACTGAATCCTACTATTCTGGTGTTTATCAGAAAGCTGAGAACATAAGGCAACCAGACTAAGTGAATTTCAAAGACAAGACACATTAACTTTTTACCTTTGGAAGAATTGAGAGAAGGAGGGGCATACTAAAGGCCAATAAGGAAGAAACAGCTGAAATTTGAAAAAAACTCTTAAAAGCTGAGTGTGAATTCCTATGAAGGTTTAGAATTCCTGAGGGCCCCAGTCACAAGAATTCTTACTCACTCACCAGCTGTTTACCACAGGCCTCTGACTGAAGACCAGCCAACACAGCAGATCTGAAGGACAGTCTCCTCATGGCAGAGAGACAAGTGGCCCCACCAAAAGATAGATTGATAGATAGATAAATAGATAAATAGATGGATGGATGGATGGATGGATGGATAGATAGACAAACATATATACAGAAAGATAAACAGACAGAAAGAGAAAGAGAGAGAGAGAATGATATAAAAAATGCAGCAAAACATTAAAAGTTAGCAATTTGGGTATCTAGGGAGGGGATGTGTTGATGTGGTCTATATTACTATGTATTACTTTTGCAATTTTCCTGTTAGATAGAAAGTATGTCAAAATTAAACATTAAAAAAAAAGAGAGTTGTGAAGAAGAACCAAGATACTTTCCTTATCCTATTAAAAAAACACACTGAGGAACAAGTTAGAACAGTGGTAGAGTGGTATGAGTGTGCAAAAGAACCCTGATGTGGCAAATACACACAAGACTTGCTGAAAGCTGAGGGAGGATCATAAACACAGAAAAATATCTCAACACACAAGTCTCACAGGGATCACGATGGACCAGCTGCCTGCAACTGGAAGAATTTGATGTGATTGCTCTCCAAAGACAACTGTTGCAACATCAAAATCCCAACCAGCTCCAAACTTTCACAGATTGCCTGAAAACCCCATGATAACAGTCTGACAGAAGAAGTGTGCCCATCTCTGGGCAGAATTATCGTTCACTTAAATTTCCAAATGTTCCTTCACACGGTGTCCATCACTGACTGAATAAAAAATTAGGAGATACATACGAAAATAAGTGGAGAAAACACCCTTAAACAAGAGACAAGGCATTTCACAGAACCAAGCATAGAGATTGTGCTGGTTTGAAGCTGTTATGTACCCTAGAAAAGCTATGTTTTTTAATCCTGATTCAATATTGCTAGGTGGAATCTTTTTGATTAAGTTGTTTCCATGGAGATGTGTCCCACCCAATTGTGGGTGGGACCTTTTGATTATGTGGTTTCATTAGGTGGAAATGTGTCGCTATCCATTTGAGGTAGGTCACTTACTGGAGTCCTTTAAGAGGGAACCATTTTGGAAAGAGCTTCAGAGCTGACACAGACAGAGACCTTTAAAAGAAAACTCATCTGGAGAAGCCATTTGAAATGATAAACAGGTAGAGAAAGCTAGGAGACATCACCATATGCCTTCCCAACTGACAGAGAAGTCCAGAATATCATCAACTCTTTCTTGAGTTGAGGTATCTTTCTCTAGATGTCTTAGTTTGGGCATTTTATGGCCTTAGAACTGTAAACCTGTAACAATAAATTTCCTTTATAAAAACCAACCCAAGGCAGCATGATGGTAGCTCAGTACCAGAATTCTCACCTGTCATGCCAGAGACCCAGGCTCGATTCCTGGTGCCTGCCCATGCAAAACAAACAAACAAACAAACAAACAAAAAGCCAAACCATTTCTGGGATATTGCATTTCCAGTAACATTAACAAACTAAAACAGAGATTATCCACATATTAGAAATATCTGACAAGGGTTTTTAAGGAGCTATGATAACATATGAAGGACTCTAATGGAAAAGTGGACAGCATTATGAACAGTTAAGGATTTCAGCAGAGAGGAGAAGTGTGAGTCTTACAACTTTGCTCTTCTTTGTCAAGATGGTTTTGCCATCTGGGGCCCCTTACCCTTCCAATACATATATAAATAAATAACAGGAGAAGAATGACAAATCTACCATAAAGAAGAATTTCAGGTAATCTATATTTATATCTTGAGATAGATAGATAGATAGAGAGAGAGAGAGAGAGAGAGAGACTTCTTTCTCCAGAGTGAAGCTTATTCACTCCCCATTGAGTGGTGGGCTGAACTTAGTATCTTGCACCAAAGAATAGAGAATGGAAAAAGACAAAGTAACTTTACAGTGTGGAAATCTGCAAACACAGCCTTAACCAAGTGACCAAGGTTATGACACCAGGCAATAGTTATGATGCACGTTCCCCCTTGTATGATGAGCTGAGAGTGGCACTTAGACTCTGTGAACTTCTTCCCCCAAATCCATACACCATCAATTCTAATTATGAGAAAAATATCAGACAATCCCAAATGGGACATTTTTCAAAATATCTGATTAGTACTCCCAGGAGTACAGAGAAGTTCTCACAGACAAGAGCAGGCTGTGGAAACACGATGACTGAATTGAATGTAGCATACAGGATGGGTTCTGGTGTATAATAAAGGCATTTATAGAAAACCATCAAAATTACAACAATATGTGGAGTTCAGTTAGTAGAAGTGTACCAATCCTGGTTTCTTAGTTTTACAAATAAACCATGGATCTGTAGTGATTTGCTGTACTTCTTTGTCACTTTTCTGTTTGATTAAAATTAACCCCAAATAAAAACAAAAGCTTATTAATAAGAAAGTAGAGCTTCACTATCAGGCAAAATAGATATTAAGGAAAAATACTGTGGGTATAGAAACTCAATATCTATTCACTGGAACATACAAAAATCCACTGGAAATAACTTATTGCTTCAATATATTTATCTAATAATGTGATTTGCATTTATTTAAAGGATCTATGGACAGATTAAAAACATGAATTTGCCTGGAATTGTGATCTATTAACACAGTTCTCTTAATAACTGATAACTCAAGGAAATGAAAAAATAAGAAACAGATTCCAACAATGTAATTAAAAACTTGACCTTGGTGTATTAACAGAACATCTGTGTATAAGAATTGGAAAGCACATTTTATAGTACAGGATAGGAACATGTGCAAAATGTTGATTCACTTTTAGTCACACATAATGTAAAAGAAAAGTCAGAATGGAAACTAAACATTACTGAGAACTGAGAGATAAATTACTACAGCCCTAATTTCCAGGATGTAGCTAAGGCTATGTATCTCTATCTGCAAAAAACAAAAATACTAACTTGATTTGTGTAATGCTGTTTTATATAATTCCATTTGAGAGAGCACAGGACAGTGTATCTGATAGAAAGGAACTTTGAAAAGTACAACTAATCCAAAACTTCTCAAGCTTTCCCTAAAGCAAGAAAACATCTCTTTCACAGAACTCCTAACAATGTCTCACAAAAGGTCAATACTATGGAATCCTTGGGGAAAATGCTGTTTCCAAGCACATTATCTTTTCAGGGTATAGTAGCATATGTTCAACATTGTTTGCTTAATGGTACGTGCTCAACATTGTGTACTTAATAAGTTTATGCTACTGACGTATATAGAATGCTATTCAGATGCCGAGTGCCTGGGCTCTGCTCAAGGTTTTCTTAGGCTGAAATAAAGATGTCAGCTGGGCTGAGCTTTCATCTCCAGGAGCTCTGGGGAAGAATGGAAGGCAGTCAGCCCAGCTGTCTGCTCTCTTACATGTGTCCCTGAAAGCGTGCTGAGGTAGAATTGCATCTCAGTATGTAGAGTAAACCTAAAGTTACCCATTGTTACCATACTGAATTGGAACAAAGATTGTATAATCTATTTGAGAAACATAATAGTGTACTTATAATGTTCTTATTTGTACCATTTCAGAACAGTATTTTTCTTTCAATAAATAACTGTACACATGGTGTTCTTTCCAAGTGATTTGTCATGTAATGTTTTCTTCTCAATATCTGTAAAGTATATTGAAAAATTAAAATATTAACAGTGTAAATAAATGATATGATCATATATAATGTAAGCCTTTATTCTAATATCCTTAAAGTTAAAGTGTTGGACTAGTTGGAAAATTAGTTTGAGTGCTAAACACAAACAGATAGTTTTCATTAATCTGTTTAGGAAACTTAATAACAGCAGAAATTGTTTTTATATTTTTGAATGATGTTTGTAATTTTGCATTTTGCTTCACTGATATGATAGAAAATTCTACATGATGGACTCAAAATTATTTTGCTTTGTTTTTAAGCTAATTTTTAACTATAATTGAGTTCAATTTGTTCTTATTTTGAAAATATCTGCTTTGTGAAAGAAGTGAGGAAACACTATGTAATGCTTGACACTTATAATTTCCTACTCTATTTGAATATCAGCACCATGATGAAACTAGGTGGAGTGACAAGAACCTTAAGGTTCAACTGAGATCAACCACATGGATAAAAATTAAATATGGCATACAGAATCAAGTTTTCTAGATAGATTCTACCACATCTTTTCTCTCTCTTTTTTATTTTTTTGTAAAACAAATTCAGCTTATTAGTAATAGGCATAAGGAGGGATTTTTGCTAAAACTTCGCTCCAATACTTTAGAATAACTAATGTGTGTGCTAACATGCTTATTAACTTAAATAAATATTTCCTCTCTTTAAATACCTACAGTGAAATTCTGATTTAGGCACATTTGTTAAGTATCAGATGGAAAACATTGCTGATGAGACATTTTTAAAGATAGCTGTAAATTTGCATGCAATATTATTACACAAATATAAAAACTGGAATAAACAAAATAAAAGGTAAATCCAGACAGGCACCATTTAGAATAACAGAAGAGTTGAAAGCTTATGGAGTCAAGATTATTTTCTAGTGTATCCCCATAATATCACGACTGTTTTTAAAGGTAATTATGTAAGTGACACTTCATAATTATGGTTTAGAATGGAGCTTAATTATTAAAAGAGTTTTATATTTGAAATATTATATTCAAAATGTTGCAAAAATCTGTTTGACTTTTTTTCTAATGGATATTATAGCTGCATTCAACTTTTTCATTTATTAAGTCCTGATACCAACTCTCATTTGAATAATGTTATTATCTGTTTTAAATGAAGTAAATGGTCTTCAAAACATTATAAATTACTCTTTAAGTATCTGATAATGTGTTTAAATAGGCAACACACCAACAAAGTCTTAGCAAATCAATAATGAAGCTTAATTCAATCTCCAACAGCTCTGCTGGCTAGTAGAACATTTAAAAATTGAAGAGTATTTAAGCTGCTGAGAAATGTCCTGGCGTTTTAATAGGCCATTTATAACAATCTTTTTTCAGCTTGTATAAGCAATCATGACCATTGTTAATGGTATCTATTCGAAACTCATTGTCCTTTTCTTTCCGTTTTTTGCTCTTGGCGTGGCATTTGCTTCATCCCATCATTTAAACTGACAATCCTGGCAGAATTGAATCAGTTCACTCATCACAGACCACTGCAGGGTACATTTTAGGTAGAATAAAGGTGGAGCCTTTCAAGAACTGAAGATCAATCAAATGAATGAAGAGAAAACTGCATTCTAGAGCTATAAATAAATAGCTGTATATAACATTAAATCAAATTACTATGGGAAGGATATCAAAGAGTCACATCAGTCACTGTATATTAACAGACACACAAAATGAAATGATGGAATCTTAGTTCTAATTAAATTTTTCATTTTTGTGCAACATTAAATTATGGCTACACATGTCTTATAAGAATCATTATGTTCTATAGATTTTCTTGCCTGTCAGGGACTTAACCACAGGTTAGACAGATGATAGCACATAGGCTTTTTTATTATTATTATAAATTGCCTATGAAGCATTTAAAACTTAGCAGTGCTTTGAAATAAAGGGGCATGCCCACATTGAAAAATTAGAATGAATATATATAGATCTATCTATCTATCTATCTATCTATCTATCTATCTATCTATATGTTTCTTTAGGTAAAACTAAGTTCATTGACTACTATTGTCAATAACAATATGCTAATGTCTGTTTAATAGTTTTCAGATATAATTTCTGAGGTCTCAATGTATTGGGGGAAATTTCAATTATATGTAGAACAAGGTAACTTGCAATCTTACAGCAGTTGGCTCTTTCTGATTTTCGCAAGTAGTGGAGGAAATTCACAATTCTTCCTACCAGAGGACTTCTACCAAGAAAATAACTCCCTTGTTTTTCACACATGTACAAAAACAGGAAGCTGTTTGAAACAGAATTAAAAGAAAAAATAGATCTCATATTTCTTAACATGGTGCAAATTTAAATGACAAATTAGTAATTATAAAATACAAATTTCTTAATTGTTTTAATCAGAGGAAATGGCTTAGGAATTTTAAAAATACATACCTCTTTAGCAATCCTAGTGTTACTATATTTAGATATATTTAGGTTTGGGATTCTACTCTTTTAATACAATAATTTTCTTCTTCATTCAATGACATCTACATGTGCACTCATTATTTAGAATTGCCTATCCAAGCAATGATTGCAAATTACAAAAGTAAAAATAGTTTTCTGGTTAGAACATGGAGGCCAGGACCCACTTAACAAATAATCTGATGGCATTTGGGGAAAGTTATTATTAAAAAAGAATGGAGGAGCAATGCTTTCAAATAACTCTTACATTTGACTCATAGTACCAAGAGATTGCTCAGAAAGGATTGTCAAGTAGGAACCAGTTTCTTTTCTTTTCTTTCTTTTTTACTTTGAAGAGCCTATTATACATGAAGTTTGAAAATTTCCTTGTGTGATCTGAAATGATGACATCACTGAGTGAACAAAAGTGAATACAGCTTTTAAAGGACTATTTTCAAATAATTATTTCAATACAGGTAGCTCTCTCGGTGGACTCATACACTGTACAACTCTAAAAAAATCTCATCAGAGGGAATAGTAAAATAAATTGGTTTATCTATGCCAAATTGATTTAATTTATTTCTTTACAACAGTGTTGATCCATTCATTTAAGTTGTTTCAGGCTTTCAATTAAATTCAGCAAATATTTGTTGAGCACCTACCGCATAGAAGGGTCTGTACTAACTGCTTCAGGGGCAAAATAATGAATAAAGATAGCATCTTGTGCCAAGCTATTTATAGTTTCACTAGACAGACTGATATATGAAATGATTATTGCCCTATGTTTATAAATACGTTTTTAAAACTATGTACTTTATTGTCTAGGAAGATTGACTATGAAGATGAGTTTTATTGTAAACGTGCACCACCAATCAGTCTGGCTGCCCTGCAGGTGCCATGTGAGCTGATAGTGACACTAATAGTTATAGAAAGAACTATCAGTATGGGGAAACAGATTCAGTAAAGTTAAGTAAATTTCTTTATGCTCCCAATTATTGAGTGGCAGAAATAAGCTTCCAACCAGAACCAATCCACAGACAATGTTCAGAAACCGAATTAGTTAAAATATGAGAAAGTGCAGTTTTGACTAGATGACATGCTTAAAAGATACCTGTTTTCCCAACAAGGGACCCAAATAAATTCCTGAGAATAAATAATTAAATACAAATAAATATCAATAAAATGAATTAAGAAGAATTGGAAAAGTCCCTAAAATAAGGAAAAAGTGACTAGGAAATGTATTTTGTGAATCGACTTGAAAAATACTCATCTTCCTTCTGTTCAAAGAAGTGAAAATAATATATATATATATATATTTTTTGGCGGTCAATCACCAATATACTGGCATTCTATTTTCCAAAGTTACAATACATTAGTTAGAACTTAAACATCTAGTTTTATAAATACAGTCTGATACAAACCAGAAAATGATCCTTTTAGCAGAAAGATACTAGGTGTTCACACATAACCAGAAAATTTCCAGAAGTCACGTTCATGTAAAGCCAAAATATTTTTCACTTCCCATTTCATGCTCTTTTTTTGTAACAGAAGGAAATAAGCTGGCATGTATATTTACGAGTACAAAAAGGAAACCATTTCACTAGGGAATGGTCATTTTCTAACAATATCTATATAGCAGACTGAAATTAGTTAAATTTGAAATTTAACATATTAGTTCATAGATATTCAGCGCATTAGAATACAAAATCACCATTTTTCAGAGATCAAAAGTATTCACTTACTAATAGTTACTGGGACGTTCTTACCTCCAGTCAATCCCCCTGTGAGCTTTGTCACCCTCTGAGGGAAAAGGAGAATCAAAAAAGGGGAAAAAAATAATAACTACTGTTACACAATTCTATGTCTGTCATAAAAATAACATACATATGCAGTACAGTGAAATTTCTTCTTTTTTTCCACCCCAGTATTTCTCTTCTCTCACTGCAAAACATATGTAATCAATGAATGCAATTCCAAATATTTTACTATGCCACATAAATATTGCTTGACTACATATATTAACTTTCTAGTCTGCATATATACAGAGATACCTAGATAAATGAATAGGAGAAACAGAAAGAATGTTGAGACAGAACAAATATATATAATAATGAGCTTTGGTTTTACATAAATGGGATTATATTGCATAGTCATTTTTTACTGTCTTGGGATTTTCTTCTTAAAAACTTATTTTAGCAGTCTTTACATATATTATGTATACCACATTATTTTACCAGCCTCATAGAATGTGATGATATGAATGTACTATCCTCAGCTTAAATAGTTCTCTATTATTGAACATGTTTTCATTTTTCTCTGTTAAAAATAATCTGATTCTTTGCTTACAAAGAAGAGAATTTCCAATAATTGATTTCTCTGATTTGGCAGGTCAAATGGAATAAAAAGTTTGAATTTTATGAGTATTGTCCATTTGTCCATCAAAAAGTCGTTACAAATGCACACCACCACCAAAATTCTATCCCATATGATTGCATTAGTCTCCCCCTTTTTAACAAAAGAGAATTTATTCATTTTTAGTTTATATTGCTAAAATTAAGATGTCTCATTATTTTATTTGCATTTTTGCATTTATCTATCCATCTATTATCTATTTATCTAGCTGTCTGAAAACATATTATGTTCCAAAATAGTATCTTTGTAGGGCCTACTGTTATAGTGATAGACAACTTACATATGCCCTGGGTTTGAATTTCCATTCCACTGAGAGGAGCTAATCAATACATATGCCATCCAATTATGAACAAGATATATTAATTATATTTTAGTGTGAATTTGTGTTCATGTGTTATGCCCATTTTGTTAATGGATGGCTAATCTTTTCCTTAATGACTTTTATTTTAATATGCAATTACTCAAGATTTTCACTACTATTTTCTTTCTTTTTTTGAACCATAAGTTTAAAGTTTATAAAATAATAACTGTTTATATTGTCCTTTATATATTTCCTCACTCCAATATTAGAAAAAAAATTGCAAGCCTCTATTTTCTTCTAAGACTTTTATCATTTTGAATTTATTTTTAGGAACTTGGTCAAACTGAGCTTTATTTCTGCATACTATGGGAACTCAGGCTCTCTGTCTGCTTTCCAAATGGATGATCAATTGTTCTAGTAGTGTTTATTGAATAGTATAGACTTTTTTCTACTATATGTGAGTGATGATTTAAAACCACTTGAAATTATATTTTCCACGATTCATTTTTTATTTCTCTACCAATACTACAGTATTTTAATTTTATAATATCTAGAAGGACATACCGCAACTTTGACCATCTTTTCGAAGAGTTCTCATAATATATTGCTAAAAATTTTCCTTTTCTGATTGCAGTCTCATTAAAACAATTGTGTTGAGATTTCTGAATGAGTTCATTTGAATTTCTATATAAAATGGAGAAGAGGAGCTTTATTTAAGTAATGTGCTTTCCTCTCAGGAACAAAGTATTTCATTTCACTTATTCAACCTCCTATTTGTGTGTCTTTTAAAACATTTCATTGCACTAAATGTATAATTTTGTTTTTGATATTATTCTCTTTCTTCCTTGATTGTGTAAATTTTACAGCTTTTTTTACTGGAGACTTGGTTGATTTTCCTACATTGATCATTTACATGAACCACTTCCTAAATTGTTTCATTAAATCAAATAATGGCATAAGGAAAATGAAACTAGAAGAAAACGTAGAAATGTAACAAGGAATGGAACACACATATGGAAGAATTTGGTTATTTTTCGAAATGTAGCAATTTCCATTGTTTTTGGCATATGATGTTTTAGAGGAAATGACTCAGACAAGACAGAATCAATGTCTTTTCAACCTTTAAAATGGCATTCCAGAATATCATAAAATTAAGAGTGTTGGGGAAATACAATTTCCATTCCTATTTAGAAAGCCTACAGGCCAAGCACCTGCTTAATCTAACAGGTATTGGAGAGGAAGGACCTAATATAGCATTCACCTTTTTTGACTTTTTGTTCCTTTCTTCTTTTTACTGCTCTCACTGGACCTCCAGTGCTGGGCTCTTAAGGCTTCGCTCTGTCCTCCTTCCCTTTGTCTCAGATTCACACAGAAGCAAAAGTTAAGACTCAAGGAAATCACCAATATGGATACAAAAGAGGCAGATTCATATAATTCCTAAGCCTACTTTTTCTTGTATATTTATTGCACGCTGTGTGTGTATAAAAATATACATATACCATTCACTATGCACATTGTAGAGATGAGAAAACAAGCATTTAATAACTAACATCTTGTAGTCACTATTTCACTTAGATTCCAGGAAATCTCTACAAGGTGATAATATCATTTACAGATGATAAGTAAGGGAAAACAATACACTCCAGATCCAAAAGAAAACATATTACCTTAAACACAAAATAGTCTAGGGATTATTCCAGTTCCAGGCTGGGATGGAAACAGGGATTCAGATTAGGAGACTATGCTGATTTCTTCTGAAAATCAGCTCAGTCTTCTCCTTTCTGCCTCATGAGTGGGCTCCATTCTCTGAAAAGTTTCATTTCTGGTGGTAAAATGGCTGAAACCCATCCATCTTGAAGGCCCTGAGGTTAAACAGACAAGACAGAGACCATTTCTTCCCAATTGCTGACACGCTATTTTACATTGGCGATGGCTGGCTCGAGTCATATATCTGTCCCCACATCTGCTGAGGTAGAGAAGGGAGTTCTGGTGAGCAAGGGCTAGACTTCAAACTCAGGGACCACTCTGGAGTAGGAGGAGGCTCTTCTACTGAATTGCACTGACTAACTGGAAGAGCATTTCCCTGCCAAATAAAATTCAGAAACTGAAACGGGAGAAGTGTTAAATAAGACTGTATTACAATAAAGCTATTTTTTAAACTTAGGGAAAATAATGTATTTTGCCATTTGAGAGTTACAACAAATGTCAAAAGATAACAGTAATGCATTTATTACCATCAGAAGGACCACCACATCTCTTTATTATTCCAATCCATTCAAATTTAGAGTTATGTGCATTTAGAGTATGACTGACTGTTTTTGTTTGCTAATGCTGCTGGAATGCAATATACCAGAAATGCAACATTTCCCTTTTAATAAGGGAATTTATTAAGTTACAAGTTTACAGTTTTAAGGCCATAAAATGCCCAAACTACGGCATCCAGAAAGAGTTGATACTTTGATTCGAGAAAGGCCAAAGTCATCCAGGATTTCACTGTCAGTCATCCAGGATTTCACTGTCAGTTGGGAAGGCATGTCTGATGTCTGCTGGATTTCTCTCCTGCTTCTGGTTTCACAGAGCTTCTCTAGAGACATTTTCTTTCTGCATCTCCAAAACACCTCTGTGTTGGCCCTGAATTTTTTATTTCTCCATGAGCTCTCTTAAAGACTCCAGTAAACTGATCAAGACCCACTCTGAATGGGAGGAGTCACATCTCCATCTAATCAAAAGGTCGTACTCACGATTGGGTGTGTTACATCTTCATGGAAACAATCTAAATCAAAAGGTTCCACCCTAAGCAATAGGTCTGCCCTGCAAGATTGGATCAGGATTAAAAGGACATGGCTTTTCTAGGGTGTGTAACATCTTCAAACCAATACACTGACCTTAGAAATCTCTGTCATAGTCCATTTTATAAATAAATAACAATTTACTAACATAAGGTAAATTGCTGAAACAAGAAAAAAGAGCAAGTCTTCTCTCAGCCCAGTACTCTATCAGCTACATGCTAATGAATGACTCAGGATAAAAGGCAATCATCCATCCAGAGTGTACAGTGCTTCTGTGATTCATAAGGAAAAGTTGACTAAAACCCATGACCATTAGAGTTCACTGACCACTTTACATAATCCTAATTTCTAAGTCTCAAATCCAAGGCAGCTTTCTGCACAAGGATTCCTACCATCTTCTAGCACCCCCCATCCTTTGTTAAAACCTGCCCAACCTATGTATAATAATGGTCTGGAATCCATAGATAACTGGGAGATTTGAGGGCTAGTCCACACTAAGCATAACCCATTGGGATATGGTTTATTGGGTGCAAATATCACAGAAGGTTTTGTCTGTGTGTATAGGTTCCATTTCATACTTGCCTATTAGCAACCCAATCTATCATCAGTTTTGAATAAGGCATTCAACAAAAAAGTCTGAATTAAAGTTCTGGATGCCAAATAAATCATGGATTAAAGTTCTTTGGGATATAACTTAAAATTGAATTTTTCTCAAATATCCTTAAGTTGTATAACTGAGCTAAATTAAAGGAAAGATCCATAAGAATTAAAATCTCTAAAAGTTCATTTTAACGTGTTTCAAATTTTATTAGCTTATTTATAATCTTTGCCCAAACCACTGCTATAAATGTTAAATGAAGCATACTTACTTAATTAAAAATACCCAACTAACCCAATACAAATAAAATTAACAAACAAAATGAGAAAGTGGCTCTAGAGTACAGAGAAAGAGAGAACCGTTCTCAAACAGAGCATGTTTGAAGTAAAGGTAGCTTTATAGGTTGGGCTACCTGGGAAGCACCCTCTGAGAGGTTTATGGGGAGGAAGTGTGCATGTGTGAGGTAATGGAGGAGTGTTCTTGCTAGACGTGACTGGGCTGAGGGAAAACTTGGGCCAGGAGACAGTTTTCACAAAGACTTCTTAGTACCACAGAGCCATTCCTGGAGCTAAGCTTCTGCAGAGGACTATCTTCAAGAAAGGGGATCAGATGTGAGGGATATCCTCCCAGAAGCTGGAGAAATGAGTGCCTCCATCCTGCAAACAGAGGTGGGGTGAGAGGTAGGACATTTGTGTGACTCCACCCTCCTTTGGCACTTTAGCATTAATGAGATAAAAGCCCCACAATATTGCAGTGAAAGATAAATCAGTTGTACAGGAAGGACAACGAGGAAACCTCCAAAAAACACCTGTTTTCAGCTAACAACAAACATGTCCTTAAGCATGACTGTGCTGGTTTGAAAGGATTTGTGTACCATAGAAAAGTCATGATTTAATTCTAAGCAATCATGTGGGAGCAACTCTTTCTCTTAATCCCTATTCATTACTTCATTACTATAGATTGAAAACTTGATTGGGTCATCTCCATGGAGATGGAAGTCAATGAATGTGGCTATTAAACTTGATTAGATAGAGACATGTCTCCACCCATCCTATATGGGTCTTGATTAGTTTACTAGAATCCAATAAAAGAGGAAATATTTTGGAGAAACTTGGAGATTCAGAGAGAGCACAATGACATAGACATGAGAAGCAGAGTCCATCAGCCACTGACCTTTGGAGATGAAGAAGGAAAATACCTCCTGGGGAGCTTTCATGAAACAGGAAGCCAGGAGAGGAAGCTAGCAATGAAGCTGTGTTTGCCATGTGCCCTTCCAGATGAGAGAGAAACCCTGACTGTGTTCAACATGCGCCTTTCCAGATGAGCGAGAAACTCTGACTTTGTTCACCATGTGCCTTTCCACTTGAGAGAGAAACCCTGAACTTCATCAGCCTTTCTGAACCAGGTATCTTTCCCTGGATGCCTTTGATTGGACATTTCTATATACTTGTTTTAATTGGGATATTTTCTTGGCCTGAGAACTGTAGACTAGCAACTTATTAAATTTCCCTTTTGAAAAGCCATTCTGTTCCTGGTATGTTGCATTACAGCAGCTAGCTAACAAGAACAATGACTTTTTGGTTGGTGAACATACACCAGTTTATGCCACAAAATGATTGAGAATTAGTAAATGGAACCCATCTGTTCTGCAGAAACTGATTTAAGCAAAGAAACTTAAAGTCTTTCTGACCCAATTTCTCTGATCTGCATAATTTAAACAGTGTTCTAATTTTAATTTTCTGGTGCGTGTTCCTCAAGACCATGCTTTTCTTAATGTACTGTGTGGATTCTAATTGGTACAACAGAAGGGAAATGAGGACTTATGGAAATATACAATAGAAGTGCACAGTTTAGCTAAAAATAGTCAAGACTTCCCCAAACCCCAAACCAATAGTAGCGAACTCCACAGGGGATCACTTAAAGGTCAGTGTTCAGTATCGTGTGCTGTTAGATGCTGCAAAGTAAATATAATGTTCTTGCATTTATTAAGCTCGAACAGTTTAAGCATGAGGCATGAACCAATTAGGTGGGCCTGTGCTGCATTATCATTAAAAACAGTAATTATCTTTACTGCTGAGTGAATTAGTAAATTGTTCCTGACCCACTTCCCCAGCTATTCATAAGACAGGACAGATTGCTATTGTTTTCCTAAGGATTATATTCAGTGTGCTGGCCTCAGTGTAATACAACTGAAATCTAAATGAAATTATCCCAATAATTTATGAGACTCTGTCTTCATGAAGCCAAGCTTTTGAGTAGAGAATTTACTAAACCTCGCAAAATCTGATATTGCTCTATTTTTCACTATAAATCAAAAATTGTTTCTCAGCATTTTCTTCCAAAGGTTATCAAACTCCTGGTCCAGGAAAAAAAAAAAAAACAAAACAGTTGGAACATATTCTTTGCGTTCCTAACTGAAACGGCGTTATTTCACAAAACACTCATTCCGAGGAAATATCTTTATGTCCTTAACGCATAGTTTAGCATGGACAATTAATTATACTTACTGTTCACAGTCTACAAATCTACACTCATTGCCACATCTGTCATCGAACAAGGGACCTAGTAGCAATGCTTGTTGATATATTTTATAACTGACTTCCCTTAAAATCAAGTGAAGGCACTAAATTATTCTAACTATTTTAATGTGGGGAGCATATATCCAATCTTTCCAGGATATTTTGCTATTATATATATTAATGTTCACCACATAAAAATAGCTATATAGATCTATACAAAAAAACATAATATGTGAGGAAATACCCATATAAACTAATAGTTTTTGAATAGTATTTTAGAAATGAAGGAAGGTTCAGCCTCATCTCTGTGAAACAGAATCTCTGGGAATCTCTCGAGAGGCTGGTGAGATCTCAGAATCTAACCAAGAGGAGAAGGCTGAGCTGTCCAGAAGCCAGAGCTCAGAAACATCATATATGGCATATCCCATGCAACCACACGAGGTTAGTGAATCCCTGCACGCCGGCGTTCAAGAAGGATTACTTCCATGGAAGTATCAACAGGTCTGGGTTGTTTTTTGTTTTTCTGTTTGTTTTTTTAGTGCATTTAGTTGAGGGAAGAGAGAATGTATTTCTCTAGAGCAATTCATCTTTCTTCTGAAGACTCCTAGGGTCCCAGATAATCTAAGAGCTCCAGGAAGCCAAGCTTCTTTTTCATTTTAATCGGGAACCCCTCTTTGATGTAAAACAAATTCTTATCATGACTGCAAACTCTTTCAGATTCACCTCAAGTTCACTTAGGTGTTTTCTTTTCAATCATTCCTTTTGGATGCCTTAATGGTTGGGCTAAAAAAAGTCAAGCAGGTGAGGATCAGTTCAGTAATATTTCATTTTCTTCCCATACCAAGATGGCAGGTGACATTTTGTAGAATGTATGGGAAGGGTGGAACCTTCCTGGCAGTGGAGAGGATGTGTAAAGGCTCTGAAAGCAGACAATCCTGTGGAACGGAAGAAGACCTGCAGTGCTGGGTTAGACTATTGGAAGTTTGGACGTGGGTGGAGGGATGCACATGGAGATCACACCAGGCAGCCACGAGTGCACTCTGACGAGGCATGAAGATTTCATTTGGAAAATATAGGGTGTATATTTGTGAGAGAAAATGTTTGGCTGATGAAATTTTGTTTTGGGATTTTCTTTCTGATGCTATTTCCAGGTTAATTTGCTGTACTCGGGCTCTCTCCAGCCCAGAGCTCCCTTATACATACATATGATATCATATATCATATGATATATATCATATAATTTATCCCTCATTTTTGTTTCTCTTTTATTAAATTTTAAATTATTAATGTCGAATTTATTATATTTCCCTTTAATGATGTGTACTTTTACAAATCCCAGCTTTAGAAAGAGAGTCTTTTACGTTTTCTTATAGAGTATTTAGGGTTTTAGCTTTTAGATTTAGGCCCATAATCCACCTTGAAATGCTATTTGTATACACTATGATTTAAAGATTAAGGTTTATGATGTACTATATGTTAATCCAGTTCTTCCAAAAACCATTTGTTAAAAAGACGCTCATTTTCCCATGGAATAATCTTATCATCTTTGTTGAGTATAGTTGTCTGTCTCCATTTGGGTGGACTTTTCCTGGAACCCTTACACTTTTCCATGCATTAACTTATGTACCTGATGCCAGACTATGACGTCTTCATTACTGTAACATTAGGGTAATTTTGAAGCCTGTTAGGGTATGTTCCCAAAGTTCTTTTTCAAGATTGTTTGAGCAAATCAAAGTCATTGAATTTTCATGTAAATATCAAAATCAACTTCTTTAGTGTCTACAAAAAGTATATTGGGGTTTTAATTGCTTTACTTTAAAGTAATAGACAAATAAACAGATAAATGTTTTTCTCTATATCAGGTCTTCCAAACCATGCAGATGATATACCATTCCATTATTTATTTCTTCTTTATTTTGATCACCAAAATTTTCAGTTTACAATGGAGAAGGATTACACAGATTTACTTAAAGATTTAATTAAATTTATTCTAAAATATATTATTTGTAACCCTGATGTAAATATAAATATTTTCTTAATTGAAAAATTTGGCTGCAAGAATATGGAAGGTAAATTCTTTTTTTTTAATATTGACATTGCATTCCTTCAACTTGCTAAATTCATTTCCTAGTTCTAGCATGTTGTTTTGAAGCTTTCCTAAGGTTTTATACAATAACAGCTTACTGAGAACAATGTTTTGCATCTTATGTATTAGCCAGGGTTCTCTAGAGAAACAGAACCAATAGATGTCTCTAAATATGACATTTAAAAGGTGTCTCATGCAACTGTGGGGATAGAAAAATCCAAAATCCATAGGGCAGGCTGTGAAGTTGTGGCTCCACTGAAGGGTCTGGATGAACTCCACAGGAGGGGCTTGCTGCCTGAAGAAGCAGTGAAAAAGTCTCTCTTCTTCCTTGAAGTTTGGATGGAATGATATATCACCTGCATGGTTTGGAAGACTTTCCAACCTTTACTGAATTGAATTATCTTGACACATGCCTTAGTTGACCACAAAAGCAATCAGCCACAGATACAATCAACTGACTGATGATTTAATACACCAACATTCTGGTTTATCAACCAGTCATGAAATATCCTTGCAACGATGGTCAGGCCAGTGCTTGCCTAACCAGATAATTAGGCCTCATCACTTGGCCAAGTTGACAAGAGCAGCTAACTATCACATCTTACTTTCCCATTTCTATATGTCATTCTGTTTTCTTGCCTGATGGCATTGTCAGGAATTTCAATACAGTATGGGAAATGAAGACAACCTTGCCTTTTCCTACATTCTTTTATATCATTATATGCATTACTTGTTAGGGCCATTAGTACTTTCTTTGATTCAATTTAAGAAAGTTAATTTTACTTTGAAGAGATATTTTATCAGCATGTGTTGATTTTGTCCAATGCATTTTTGGCATCTACTGAGATAATTGTATAGTCTTCTCTTATTCAGTTAAAGTGCTCTACTGTGATAACTGATTCTTTAAAAATTAAGCTTACCTTGTATTTCTAGAATAAGTAACTCTTGGTCATGAGCTATTGGCCTTTTCACCCATCACTGAAATCAATTTGCTAATATCTTATTTAGTTTTTTTTATCAATAATTTGTGAGGGAATGGTCTCTATATTCATTTCTTGAGAAGTCCTTGTCAGGTTTTGATGGAAGGCTATTCTATGCTAGCCTCATAATGTGTGAGTTGTGGATTTTACCTCATCTTCTGCTCTCTGAAATATTTTGCATAATACTGAAGCTATTTCTTCCTAAAGTATTTTACAGAATACACCATTGTAACTATGTAGGCCTGAAGTCCTCTTTGTTGGAAAGTTTTTTAAAAGTTTATTTATTCTTCATTACAGAGTTTGTAGGTTTACAGAAACAACATGCAGAAAATAAAGAGTTCCCATATGGCCGCCATCACATGCACAGTTTACTCTTAGCATTAGTGTGTTACCTTAGCTACAATAGATGAAACACTATTATTATAATTGTTTTATTAACTAGTGGCCATGGTTTACATAACAATTCCTGCTTGTGTTGTATAGTCTTGTTTTGCTTCTTTTAAAATTTTTGTTCTACCAACATATAAACAACCTAAAGTTTCCACCTTTTAAAACACATTCATATATGTATATATATGTGTATATATATATATATATATATATATATATATATATATATATATATACACAAGCTACCAGGGGCCCTGTTAGGTTTAGTCCTTGCACATGGAATACCTTCCAACTATTTTTTCCTCTTTGATTTCTTTCAGCAATAATTTTGTGGTTTTATGGGGACAATTTCTTTACATCCACGGTTAAATTTATTCCTAGATATTTGATTTTTTTGTTTGCCATTATAAATGGGACATTTTTTCTTAATTTCCTTTTCAGATTATTCCTTACTAATATGTAGAGACATTAGTGCTAATGTTGATATTGCACCTCAGCAACTTTACTGAATTCATTTATTAGCTCTACTAGCTGTATTATAACTTTTTGAGGAACATATATATATATGTATATATATATATGGATTCATGTGATCTGCAAACAGGGAAGTTTTTACTTCTACCTTTCCAGTTTTGGTGTCTTTTATTTCTTTTTCTTACCTATTTGCTCTGGCTGGAAATTCCAGTATGATGTTGAATATAAGGTGGTAAAAGAAAGTATCCTTTTCTTGTCCCTGATTTTAGGGGGAAAGCTTTTAGTCTTGAATGTGAGGTTAGCTTTGGATTTTTCATGTATATCTTTTATCATTTTGAGGAAGGGAACATTTTTATTAAGAATTTAACTTCATACATAAAAAGATATATATTTGGATTTTCCATTTTTTTCTTTAGTAGGTTTCCCAAATAATTTTTCCATTGAATCTAAAATATAAATTTCTTGGCATGAATCATAACAATCGCTTATAATTCTTCAGTGACTGTAGGGTTTGACCTAATATATCCTTGTATATTTCTGATACTGGTATTTTGAACTTTCTCTCTCTCTTCTCCAGTCTTGCAAAGAGTTCTCAATTTAAATAATCTTTCCAAAGAACCACTTTTTTCAGTTTTTTAAAAATAAATGAGTTATTTTATTTTTTTACTTATTTTTCTTTTTTGTGAAAAATTACATACATACAAAAAACAATAAATTACAAAGCACATCACAACAATTAGTTGTAGAACAGATTTCAGAGTTTAGTGTGGGTTACAACTCTACCATTTTAAGTTTTTACTTCCAGCTGCTCGAAGACACTGGAGACTAAAAGAAATATCAGTATAATGATCCAGCAGTCATACTCATTTGTCAAACCTGTTTTTCTCTGTATAACTCCACCATCAATCACCTTTGATCTTTCTCCCATGTGTTAGGAGTATTTGGACTGTGCCCCTTCTAACTTTTTCATACTGGAAGGGGCTGTTGATAATATGGGGTAGGGGGCTGGAACTAGTTGATGTTCTGGAGAGGCTGGTTCCTCTGCATTTCAGGACTTATCTAAGAACCAACTTTTTACTTTGTTGACTTTATCTTATTTTTGCCTTTAAATTTTTATATATTATATTTTATATTATGTTAATATGATAATCTGCATTATTATCATATCATATAAAATGTCATATAGTGGTTATATATCACATTATATGATATAATTAATATAATGTAATATATTGTAATACAACATAATATAGTATATATTGTATATTATAAAATCTGATTATATATTTCTGATACTGTAATTTAGAACTTTCTGTCCTTATTCTCCACAGTTACAAACACTTTCCCTTTTAAATAATATTTCCAAAGAACCAACTTTTAATGTTGATAACTTCATCCCATTTTTGCCTTCTAAAACAAATTAATTTTGGCTTTCTATTATTTTCTTCATTCTACTTACTTTGGGTTAAATAATCTCATCTGTATATAACCTTAATGTGAAATCATTAATCATTATTATTAAATCTCATTACTTTTTAATACAAGTATTTGAAGTCATGTATTTCCACAGTGCACCACAAATATCACAATCCCAAAATTTTAACATTTGTATTTTAATTATCATTCCCTTCAAATGTTTTTCTAATATCCCTTGTGATTCCACTTTGACTTGAATTATTTAGTCATCTATAATTGAAATACATAAAATGTCTGGATATTCTAACTTAATTTTGCTTTTTGTCAGAGAATATTAAGTGTAGTTTTACAATTCTTTGAAATTTTATTTGATGTGTTTTTATCATCTGGCATATGTTCTATCTTGGTCACTTTTCACGTAATCTCTAAAGACATTTGTACTCTGCTTCTGTTCAAATCTTCTATATCCTTCCATAAATTTTGCCTAGCTGCTTTATCATTCACTAAGTAAGGATTGTTAAAATCTCCTAGGGGTGTAGATTTGTCTATTTTTCCCTTTATTACTGTCAGTTTTTGTTTCATGTATTTTGACACTCTGCCATTAAGTGCAAAAAGATTGTTATGTCTTACTGATGAATTGGCTCTTTCATAATTACAAAATGTCCCCATTTCTCTCTGGTAAAAGTTCTAGTCTCAGAGCCTATTTTGTCAGAAAATCATTGAGCTGTACACTAGCTTCCTTACGTTCAGTGTTTCCATGCTGTATCTTTCTCTGTCTTCTTGCTTTCAACTTCTTTATGCTCAGAATTTGAACTGTATATTTATTCGCCTTAATCTTTATAGATTCTTCAGTGATTGTGGAATTTGGGGTATGATTGTTTCCCATTCTGCACTTGAAGGATCTTGTTGCAAATGTTTTACTCCAGCCTTCCTGAGGAAAGTTCTGCCACCTTTCATACCTCGATCTTACCTACAAAACTTGTCTTTTTCCTCTTGTTTCTTTAAGGTTTTCTATATATCTTCAACAACATGATTCTGTAATAAGCATAGAGATGGTTCTTCTTATATTTGTTCTGCTTGGGTTTTGCTGAGATTTTTGGATCTATAAATTGATATTTTGTGGGGTTTTGTGTTTGTTTTTTTTAATAAAATCGGGATCTTTAAATCACTATCTATTCATGTATTTTTCTGTTGAATTTCAATTTGGGGCTCTAATTATCTGGATATTCTATCACTCAATCCCTTGAGATTACCTGATTCTTTTCCTTAAGTGCATGAAAATTCTATCCATATTTTTAGTATTTTTCCTTTTCTTTAGACTGGGTAGCTTATATTTTTCTTTAGTGATTATTTACTCTTTCTTTCCAGAAACCGACCTGATATTAATCCAAACAGAACATCAGTAAGGATATAGAGGTCTAGAACAACTCTATAAAGCAAATTGAACTAATTTTTATTTATAGAACTCTCCACTTAGCAACAAGAGAATACACATTTGTTTTCATATTCACATGGAACAAACAGAGAAATAGTCTGTTTGGGGGGCCATCAAACATGTCTCCAGTGAATTTAAGGTGGTTGAAATCAAGCAAACTATGTTCTTGAACTATAAATCAATAACAGAAATATATGTAGGAAACCACTAAATATTTCATAATTAAAAAAATGTGATTATAACTAACCCATGGGTCAAAGAAAATTTACAAGTGAAATTACAGAATTTTTGAACTGAATGAAAACTGAAAGCACAACATATCAACATTTACAGGATACAGTTAAACAGTGCTTGTGGGAAAACACAGTGTTGAATACTTAGAATAGAAGGAAAGTCTCAAATCAATGACACAATCATCTGCCTTAAGAAACTAGAGGCAAACATCAAATTAAGCAGAACAGAAATAATCAATGCAATGGTGGAAATAAAAATAGAAACTGGAAAAATCATCAGTAAAATCAAAAGTTGTTCCTTTGAGAAGACCGATAAAATGCATAAATCTTTAGACAGACTAATTAAATAAATGAGACCGAAGATACATACAAACTACCTGTATCAGGATCAGGATACCCGATAGATATTCAGTGGATGTTTTATTTCATACATTCTAATTGTCATCTCTGGGGTTGTTTTCATAGTTTTCTTTGCTGTGCTGAGATTCCAGAAATATTCGCTATAACCATCTTTACCTTCATGGCTTTCAATGTATTTACGAGCTGCTTAAGAATCTTGGTTTTATAATTCTAAATGTACGGTCACCGTTGCTCCTCCCCTCCTCTTCCTCTATCTTCTTATACTTTTCTTTTTCTCTTCCTCTCTTTCTTCCTCTTTTCCTTCCCCCTCTCCCCCCTTCTCCTCCTTCCACTACTGCTTTTCTTCTACTTCTTCGATTTCTTCCTCTCTTCTTTTCTCTTTCTTCTAGTTCTTCTTCAGGCCATTGTCACATGTCCCTGCTTTATTGCATGTTTAGTGATCTTTCATTGTGGATGCTATGCTGTCGACAGTCCATATTATGCCATTTTTAAAGAGATTAAATCCCATACTGGCAGGTAATTAAAGGTGGATCCTTTTTGTCCTGTTTGATTTGTGTTTATTCTTTGTTATGATATTTCCCTCCCTATTCTATCCTTAGTTTTGGATGTGACCTTCATCCTGGGGATGGACATGAAGTTCACTCATAAGTGGGACTTTTCTGAAGTTCCAGTTGCATATCCAGTTCTCAGTGAGGTTTCTCCATACTGGCTATGCTGGAGCTCCCCTGAGTCCCAGAACTGCTTGTCCTCTGTATCTGTTCAGCTCATAACCCCACAGAAGCAATCTCTTCTGTGACTTGCCTAATATTCCAGCCCTTGGTAAAGGATCAAGGTAAATCTCCATGCGGACTTCTGAGGCCCCTCTGTGTAGTTTTACCTTTTCCAGTACACGGTCCCACAAATTCTAGTCATTTCTGCAGGCTGGAACTCCTAAGACTGCCTGCTTCACTCAGAGAGGCACCAAGACGCACCTCCCTACAGCATGGCTGAAATTGGCCCCAGGGGAAACACCTGAACACAGTGAAGGGCTCATCCCATGTGCTTTCGTTCTCTTGAGAGCCACAGTCTGTTATTCCAGATCTGCAAACAGTTGGCTCATATGTGTGCTCTAACTTCATAATGACTTTGGCAGCAGGGGTAATCTGGGAACATTTTCTGTCTTGATCAGCATAAGTCATCATTCTATAATAATTTTATTAGGGGTTTCCATGCTAGAGCAGACCTACATTCAATGCCCAGTGTATCCCCCAATATTGCATTTCATGTAGATGACCATGGCGTTGGAAATTCTTTTTATTGACTTTTTTATTGTATAATTATATATATATATATATAACAAAGAAATAAAAAAGCAATAGTTTTCAAAGCACTCTCCAACAAGTAGTTACAGGACAGATCCCAGAGTTTGTCATGTGCTACCATTTGATCCTCTCGTACTTTCCCTACTAGCTGCTCCAAAATATAGGAGACTAGAAGGCTTAAATATTTTTTTATTATCACAATCAACTTTTTTTCCTTTTTTTGTGAAAAATTACATACACAGAAAAAAACTATAAATTTCAAAGAACAGCACCACATTTGGTTGTAGAACGTATTTCAGAGTTTGACATGGGTTACAATTTTACAATTTTAGGTTTTTGATTCTAGTTGCTCTGAAATACTGGAGACTAAAAGAGATATCAATTTAATGATTCAACATTCATATTAATTTGTTAAATCCTATCTTCTTGTTATAACTCCACCATCACCTTTATTCTTTCCATCCCTCTCTTTAGGGGTGTTTGGACTATGGTGATTCTAAATTTTTCATATTGGAAGAGTCTGTCACTAATATGGGGTAGGGAGATGGAACTATCTGATGTTCTGGAGAGGCTGGGCTAGGTTTCAGAACTTATCTGGACCAGGGACCCGTCTGGAGGTCTTAGGTTTCAGGAAAGTGACTCTAGTGCATGGATTATTTACTATACATTTCCTAAAGGCTAGCTGGCCATTTAAAACTCAACCTATTGAAAAATAAAACTGTACTCTAATCTCCTTCCAAATACCTGAACTACTGCTATGTGCTTTGTATGTGCTAATGTTTGATTGAGATGGTGTCCCCTGGGTCAAGGTTTCCTCTTTTCTTTTCCCCACATCTTTTCATCCACATACTGATTAGATCCATACTTTACATCAACTTTATTTTCCCTGTCAGCATTCTTGTTTAGACCCTAAATCCTATTTATTGAAAAAGGGCAATAAACACACTCTGTTTTGATTATTTCCCCTCAGCTCCTTTTATCAAATGGGAATCTCCCAAACCTCCAAATATCTGTTTTAAAAACATTATTTAGAGTATCCCTACTAACTGAAGGAAAAAGTCCATACTCTCTTTCCTAGCTTTCTGTAGCTCCCCAAATCCAAAGCACTTTTGTGGATTGTGCTGGTTTGAAATCGCTTTGTACTTCAGAAAAGACATGCTTTTTTAATCCAGTCTTACTGGTGCAGACTTACTGTGGGTGGGGCTTTTCGATTAGCTGGAGATGTGACCCAGCCCATTCAGGGTAGGTCTTAATCCTTTTACTGGAACCTTGGGTTCCAGTAAGAGAATGAAAGGCAGAGAACAGAGAGAGAGAACTCAGAGCTGATGCAGAGAGCAAGAGATGAATCAAGACACAATGTCTGGAGATACAGAGGATGCTGAGAGAGCTGTTTGAACTCAGAAGCCAGGAGAGAAGGACAGCAGACATCACCGTGTGCCTTCCCATGTTACGGAGGAACCCTGGAAGTTATGTCTTTCTTGAGAGAAGGTATACTCTTCTTGGCACCTTAATTTGGACATTTTCACAGCCTTAGGATTGTAACTTGTAAACTAATAAATTCACTTTATAAAAGCCAATCCACTTCTGATCTATTGCATTTCGGCAGCTTTAGCAAACTGAAACAGGGAGTTATTTATTAATAATTATTCCAATACAACTGTTGACGTGATGTGGGTTATATTCCAGCACATTTATCACAGAACTCTAAGGAGGTGTGCACTGTAAATAGCTGCATTTCATGTTTAAGAAATTAGGAACCTAGATAAAAAGTGTCTAAAATGCTTAGTGTCAAAGATTTTGATACCTTAAGCCCCTTTGCTTCAGTTTCTTTATTAGTAGCATATTGGGTATTAAGTATGTCTACTTAATATGTTTTTGATGATAAAGTAAATTAATATATACATTATTCTTTTATTGTTTCTTGTATGCATTAGGTTTTTAATAAATAGCAGTTCTTTTGTTTTTAGAGAATTGAAGGGAGAGCTCAAGGGGTGAGCCAGAGATCTAAACCCCAGTATCCTGATACCAGAGTCCCAACACCACCATTACATGTATATTTCCCTTCAAAAGTGTTGTCTGACAACATTCCAAGGGTTTTACACACATTACATCCCACACTTCCCTTAAGTAAACAGTTCGATGAAGACAAATTTATTTCCTGGGCCAATAATAAATTTTTCTACCTCCATTCACATGGGTGCCCCTTAATCAGATTCTTTGTAATTCCAATATCCTGCTCAAATATAAAGTCTTCCATGGAGCACACCACTGCTGCTTATTGTGTCCCATTGTGCTATGCCATTCACTTCATCTTCTATTGGGAATAATCACTCCAAAGAGCATACTCTCAGTAATACTAGTTTCTTCTTTACATTTCATATGAATGTCTGTTATAATTTAATTCATAACATTTAATATCTCAGTTGTTTTCTATATGCACCCCATTCAATCTTTAAGGAATTTTAAAATTGCCTTCTTTTTACTGGATAAGAATTCTTCTTATATTCTGGATACAAGTCATTTTTCATATATATGTGTTGTGAATATCTTCTATAAGTCTTTGAGATTATTCTCCTACTCTATGATGTCTTTTGACAGTCACTTTTTGCATTAATCATAATCAAACTATTTTGTTATCTCTGGAATACCTTCATGCAGATTTTATTTCTAATATTCTGTCTAAGTTTTCGAGTTGTTTTCACTGGTAAAGTTTGCCTCAAATACCCAGCTAACCACGTTAAAAGTATACTTTCCTTGGTACACATGAGCATTGTGTCATCCTAATAATGCCTTCAGTTTCTGCATTCCATAGCATACTCTTATCTTTACTATGTACTTGATAGTGGGAAATGCTGTTCACTTTGAAGAAGGGAAAGATAGTGGGGAACTCTCTCCATACAATAAGGAAACAAAAATCAATTGCATATTGTAGAAAAGCATGCTATGTCATTTTAGTCCAATTATTTGTTAACAATATGGTATAATATTATTTATAAGCCAAAGAATGTTTGGTTAAAATATTATATTCAAGGTCCTATATACTAATCGAGTATAGAACCCATCAAGAGAAGTTTATATTCACAGTATTATGATTTTATAAGCTAGGTAAATTCATTTTTTTATTTTATGTCATGACATTTAACAGGCTACATTTCTTTCTGTGTTTGGCCTTAGTCCTTCTACATGTCTTTATGTATTAGGAAGAGTAGGGCTAGTGTAGGAGCATTGACAAATTTCTTTAATAATAAGCACTCATGGCTAACATTTCCAGAAGTTTCAATAGAGCATTTGGAAAGCTACAAAACATAAGATGAGAGACAATAAGAAATCACTGGAGCTTTGGAATGTGTTTGTTAATTATTGGGACAGGTTAATAGAGAGAAACAGAACTGTAGTGGGACAGTGTGACTGCATCCCAGGATAAAACCTAAAATCATTTCAAGAGGCAAACTCCTGCATAGGTGAGAGACTAAACAATGTCCCCAAGAGTTTCTGGAAAACAGATCTTACCAGAGAATTAGACAAAATCTCCTGAAGGGAATTTAAACAAATCGATAGAAGCAAAGTTTTAGAAACCATTTTGAAATTTCTTAAATGTGCATTCATACATGTACCCGCATGTTGAGAAACTATCAAACAAATCAAATTTTAAAAATTATTTAAAAAATTATACATTTAAATGAAAACTGAGTGTTTTCCAACAAGTTGAGAAAGTCCTAATAAAAGAATGTTAAAAATGATAGTAATTATAGTACTTTGCATTTATAAAGTATGTCCTAATATTCAGTATCTTTTCACATAATGTGTTCTCATCACAAGTTGTGAACGAAAAAGTTGGTGCTTATTTAATTTTATAAAATAAAATGCAGGGATAGATATACCACCAGCATACAAGCTCACACAAATAAATTGTTTTATTTCATGCATTGACTGAACCACATGTCGGATAAACCAAAACATAAAGAGGTAGTCATTTCCAGGATTTTACAGAAAGTAAGAATTGCCTGTTTTGGTTGTGAAGTGAGCAAAATGAAAGAAAATGATGTGAAATCCACCTCAAGCTTCTTGGAAGGTGAATTCTATTCAGGGAACAACCAACACAATATTAAAATTAGTTTCTTTAATATATAGTCAAATGTTTCAAAGATTAAAAAAAATATATCTGTTCCTGGACATTTTCTTAAAGTAAAATGTATGATTTTGAACACACAATCCACTTAGAGAATAAGCCAACAAATTTATATTTTGAATCTCATTAGAATTAAAAGTAACTTGTTTTTTAGTAGGCAATTACTAATTGCTACTGATTTCCCTTCAAAAATTTCTGATGTCCTCTCTTCCCCCTTGTAAGCAAGAAAAAAAAATATGCAAAAGTATTTTTAAATGGCACTAATAAAATATGGCATTTGCTACTATTTGGGACAAAAACGGTAAATTTCAAGTCAACAGACAAAATTGGCCCCTCCACACCCTGATGAATGAATGAAAAATACAATTTCAGAGATAATTAATAAAGTCACAAAAGAGAAAAAAAGAGAAGAGTCTCACACCATGTATTTTGGGGGAGAGGTGAGTTTGGAACAATAGTTCTTTGATTCAGGGGTGATATCGGATAAAAGAAGGCTCATGAGGAAAACCCTGAGGAAAAATATTAATTCTGTACATTTTTTTTGTGAGTCAAATATAGTTTATTTGAGCATTGTAAAAAACAAATTGTGATTTGATCATAACAATATAGCATATATCTGAATATACACTGATTATATGGTACATTCCATTAGAAGCCTTCTGAAAATATTACAAGTGAAGAGGCACTTATAGATATTTTTCTCTATGATAATTGCTTTGAAGGTAGAAATATACTAGACATTAAGCTATTTCTAAGGGACTCAAGGTTTTCAAATTAAAATCAGTGTCTTTAACACATAATATCATATTGATGAATATTGGATTGACTAAAACCAATAAATTTTTGAGAAAAAGGAGCAGAACAACAATTGACAGTTTGGTGGTGAAAGTGAAAACCCTTCATAGGTATTAATCTTTTAAACCAATTCATTTCTCACTGAAAGCAAGAAAAATGGCAAGAATTTGATGCTTTGCTTTTCTCAGTTTGGAAGAAGGTAGAAGTGAACAAGCAAAATATATACCCACCATCAGCCACTTATTCCAAGTGTACACGCAGGTTTAGGAGGATGGGTAACCTGAGGACAAACAAGACAAAACAACAGCTGAACCCTACCTCTGACGTCACATAAGGCCGGCATTATTAGGTACTAAGAGTCCCAGTTAAGTTCTCTACTCTCAGTAGACCAGAAACAATTTGACCCAAACTTCTAGTTATACATTATTATCTTTTTTAATCTTACTTTTCTTTCACTAGTTAAGAGAGGATGTGTTGAAAGAAAATGGCTCCATCAGAAGCGAAGGTTCCAGGTTTTCCTTAGCATAGGCAGCATGCGGGGTCCTGAACACCTGCTGCTGTCCCCTCGCAGCCATGGGTGTTCCTGACTGGTGCGAAGGAGCCTGAGCCCAGGGTTTTCATGTCTCTGCAAACCAAATGTCGAGACCAAGAGCACCCTGCAGGATTCCCCCAGCTCTAGCAGGCCACTGGCCGCGCTGAGCTTTGTCCGCTCCTCATCAACTCCTAGAACCATGGAACCAAAACCAGACAGAGCATGAAACAGCCAGTCCTTAAATGGTCAACCAGAAAGGAAAAAATAAACATTTTCTTATAATGTGGAAAATGATTCAGAGACATCCCCACATTAAATTAAAGCAACGATATTTTAGATAAAACTGACCATGCTAAATGAGAAAAGAAAAGGCAAAGGGATAATACAGAATATATCTCTATATAAGATACATTGACTGGACAGAAAGGACTACAGTTGATAGGACAATAAAGCATAGGGCAGCTAGGGGAAGGCAGTGGGAAGAGTATTTGGGGGAGAATATTGTTCTGCTCTTGTCTGCCCCCCACCCCACCCAAAGCTTGAGAAAGACCAACAGTTTCTGCCTTGACCATTATAGGGCAGAAATACTCTGTACCCATGTGGGATGCCCAGTTACAGTGGGTGGTTTTAGAGAAACACATCAGGCTCTTGGGATTGAGAAACCAATACAAACAGAAACTGAGCAGTCCAGTTTGGCTGCACATCCCTCTACTAATCAGTCTAACCTCCAAGGCTGAAAACTCTAAGGCGATTGTCTCTTCCCAAGTTACATCATTTAGAGAACACAAGCTAAAGTTGCCAGTGACTTTGCAGAGGGGGTGCTACCATTTTAATACAGGCTTTCAGTGATGGGGTTCATCCTCCTTGTTTCTGATTCAGAGGCTCCCAACGTATGCCAGACTCATGGATCATGCCAGAAGAGGACCATAGAGATTAACATAAATATGAATAAAATTTCAAAGGCCAAGAAAGAATTCATGCAAAAATTACATAGATCGCCTGTTTTGGCTCCTGTCAATGAATGTAATTAATGCAGTTTTTCACTTATATAATATATGGATTGAGTTGTGGCATGGCTTCAGCAAAATAATTATTGATAACATTTGATATTCCAGACTGACAGATCACTGATGAAGGATAAAACCACGGGCTTCCAGGTCTTCCAAATCAGGAATTCCTTGTTAAATTCTCACCAGTGTAACCATAAACCATCTTATTTATATTACACAACTGTTTTGAAATTCTCAAATTAAGTGCATATACTCATTTGGAATGACAAAATTTAATTATCGCGGCTACTATGATAATTTGGTAATATTCACTTCTAAACTATTATACTTATACTTATCGCCGTTTTCTTTTTGATGGTTCCAAGAGGGTTATAAAATTGTTTTCCTATTTTTCTTCATAACTCCTTTATAGATCTTAAAATATTTAGTCACATATCAATTCCTTTTAGATAGGTTTACTGTACTCTGTGAGTTTAGACATTCTGTGAGCAAAATTGAAAACTTGAGTATGGGGTTTGCATTGAGGTTGCTTTCATAAGTGTGTACAAGAGATAATAAAAAAGATGAATGCCTAAGAGGAATGGGGCAAGAAAGGAGGGAATGATGGTGACAGGAGAACTTAGTTAGCAGGTCAAATACATAAGACTTGGCAATTAATTGGTTGGAGGTTTGAGAAAGAAAGGGCTTTTCTAACCAAGTATTTCTTAATTTCATTATTTATACAATAGTTGCTAATGAGGCCTTATACTTGGCACTAGAAAGATCTAAAGACAAGCAAGGGAATAAATAGAATAAATTGGCACTGAGGTTTGTACCGTTTGGATCAGTTTTTTTAAATTCCAACAAAGCAGGAAAATAGAAGGAAGCAACAGGAGGGATGCTATCCCTTATGAGAATTGTTTGCTTTTGCAACTCGAAAAAGAGTTGGAATTATTAAAGAAAAAACAAAACAACATTATATGAGAACGATAAACTTCAGTCGTTAAAAATCAACCCTACCATTTAGATGTGGCAAAGGTGAAATATATATGACAGAGTGGTTGTCTATCCCAAAATAAGATCGATGATTTTCATTTCATTTGCTTTTATTTGAAGACATTCATTCCTTTCAACAATCCTGCAGTAAACTGGTGTGTGGGAGTGTCTGCATGCTGTTCCAAGAAGGATTGGAATTCCTCAGATTAACCTTGTCAGAATGTCCTGTCTTTTCTCATACTTCTTTTGATTTTACATGGGTTGTCGTTATCTTTATTTGTATTGGCAATAAACTTGCTATTCCAGAGATAAAAAGTGCCAGTTGTTTGATATGTTGTTTATTTGAGGGAAAGTGAATTCTCCATAGCCATGAGATTTAAAGATCCACCAGTAATTTAAAATAAAGAAAAGGAAAAACAGGGAAAGTATTCCTTTTCAGAGAAAATATTTATTCACTTTCTTATCCTATTCAAAAATTGTTAGAAAAATAATGTAATGGGACATTTCCTTTAAAAATATTTTCTCTACAGGGTATCATCTTGTATTTATGTAAATAGCATGTTCTGCATTTTTCTTGGATGGCTTTATTGTAATTACTGGTTAGGTTGTAAATGAGAATAATACCTTTATTCCTTAATTTACTCCCATTGCCTGTTCATCTACCTATTGTTAATTTTCTAAGTGCAGCCTCATAGTTTCTTGCTATAGTAATGACTCCATTGCCAGAATATAGATATGGCCAATACAGGCAGATTGACACAGAAATCCCTTATTTTATAGAGAAATACATATCAAAATGGTGCTGATGTGTTCAATTGATTTAGTCAAATGGAATTAAGAAATACTTTGTTAGAAAGCATCTTAAAATTCATTGAACTGGGCTCCTCCATGATGAAAGACGTTGAAATCAGATTTTATACCTGATTATATTTTCTACTGTATTTCTAGTTGTAAATCATCTTTTGAAGGCAACTAATTCCATCAAGTTATATTGGCCTCAGATCTGACATTGTAACTTCAGCTCTTTTAAAATTCAGCACTGCCCTGTCCATCACTTAGGACCCGGCTCAAGGGCTGAGTACTGGATGGAGAAGAGAATGCAGGAGCTGCCTTCCCTTGCAGCACACAGAGCTTGGCAAAGGACAAGACTTTGGTTTAGAACTGAAACCCAGTCGTAGTTGCCCAGGGATGCTGTGACACAATAGAAAAGTATTTCCTCATAGTTCTGGAGATGAAGTTCAAAGTCAAGTGTCAACAGCCCAGGCTTCCTCTAAAATCATAAGGGAAAGCTGTTTTAGCCCCGTGTAGATTTTGGTGGTTTGCTTGCAATCTATGGTTCTCTCCATGCTGTCTTGTCCAATTTCCTCTTCTTACAGGGTCACTGGGAGTCCCACCTTATTCCAATATGACCTCATTTTAAATATTTTTCTTCTTTCTGGAATAACCCTCTTTCCAAATAAGGACACATTGTGAGGTACTAGGGAGTAGAGCTTCCACATGGCACAATTTAATCCCTAAAAACCTGCCCTCTTTTCTCAAATAGTTCTCCCCACAGCTCCCAGTGCATAGGAATGGGCTTGGAGCTGAGAGGCCCAGGGAAGAGCCGGAGACTTTCCCAAGGGTGGCGCCCATTTCCCGGACTTTCTCCAGGCCTGCATGGGAGTAACAATTCACCAGGAAGGAGTTGAGTCTGTGCTTCTCTTCCTTCTATAAAATTATCTTTGAGTGACCCAACTAGCATTTAATGCACAGGGCTTTTTGTTTTGGTTTGGTTTGGTTTTGCATAAAATGGAAATTGTTCTATTTTAACTCCAGGAAGGCAATTCTGTCCTTTAAATGAGGGGGAAATGAACATTTGATTTTAACTATTTCCAGGCATGCACCGAATAACAAGTCTATTTAAGAGTTCCACATTTTCAATATATGCAGAAAATCCTTCAGAAACAAATAGCACAAGTGAATAACTTACCACACATAGATTCCAACATAAATATGCAAATAAATGAGCAAAGCACACGCCATTTTTACTATTATTTTCCCTTTTTAGAAATCATTATCCCAGTAGAGTTTTTGAAACTAGGTTGAAAATGAAAATTTTAATATCGTTGCAGTTGGTCTAAAATGGGGAAATAAGAATAAAGTCCAGTTTTATCACCCATTACAGTTGTGATGTTAGACTTTTAACATTTATCCTTTCATTTCAAGTATATTAAAAATGAAGAAACAAAGTTTAAATATAATAGAAGCAGATTTTCCACTGGTAACTTAAGATAGTTCTTATATGATCACAAATGGAAAAACACTAGGGCATGGCTGAGTTTTTTCAGTTGTTCTTGTATATAGGAAGCAAGTAGAATAGCAACTGTGTTGGTTAAGTTCATGAGACAAGTTGACTCAATTATGGTGTCCAGTTGTTCGGTCAAGTAAGCCTGGGCCTGACAGTTTGTGTGAGGATATTTTGTGGATTTAAATCACAAGTCAGCCAATTGCATCTATAGCTGATTACATGTACAATCAACTAAGATTACCTTCAACAGTGAGAAAAATCTCATCCAATCAGTTGAAGACCTTAAAAGGAAAATGGATGATTTCAGCAGTCAGAAGGAAAACTTTCCATTACTACTGCAGTCAGCCAGCTTCTCCTGGGGAATTCACTGCAAATCTTCAAAGTTCCCAGCTTATGAGCTGCTGCATGGAATTCAGACTTGCCCATCCCCAAAGTCATGTGAGCCAATTCCTATAATAAATCTCATAATATTTACATTATATATTTTTGTGTGTTTCTTTTTCTCTGGAGAACGTGACTAATACAGCAACTCTTCCATGAGCTCAGGATCTGGGAAAAATGTGTGTGTGTTTGTGGGTATGTGTTTTCCTTTTCTGAAAGGTTTAGACACCTCCTCATAATAGAAATGAGAATTCAAGATACAGTGTATTTCTTCCTTCCCTAAAAGCCAAGCAGAACATGGAACATTTTGAACCTTAACCACTGTCATGCATTGGAGTATGTTTTCTGAAATATTTTCCAGTCTTTATTAATTCAAAAGGGCAAGTATTTTATATTAAAGCATATGTGTTACTGCTTAATAATTTTTTAACAATCCATCCCAAAGACAAAACTGGAATTGATATAAATCTACAGACAAAATGAAGGAAGTATTATAAAAAATATTATGTTTTTGAAACGCTCCACAATTCTGATTTTAAAAATTGGGGAAATGATATGACCATGGTATTCACAATGACAACATAAATTCACATTGTGACATTTAATTTTGAAATAAATTATAACATCTATGAGGCTTTGACGGTATATTGTTAATGAAAAATAGCTATTTCTAAAATTAAAATTTCAGCAAGCTTCAAGTACATGAAGAACTTTGCAAGCACCATATATTTCTCAAGTTGGTGGGCATGATAAACCTCAGGAAATGTATGCTCTCCTGATCATTTACATTCACCTCTAATTCTGGAAAAAGAAAATGGGTATGGAAGTTTTACCTAAACTATAAGGAAATGTTGGCAAGCCGAAAACAAAAGTAAGTAAGGTTATAACATGAATGGGAAAAACTGTTGCCTAATTTTATTTATTCCAAAACTTCTGTATGTATTATTTGATGTTCTTAAATGCGACTGTACATGATACAAATATGGATGTAGTTGTCAACAAATAAAAGCAGAGTAAAATAAACATATTATAATTGTACATATAAATGACATTTAAAAATATCACTTTTAAATTGTTTCTATTAAGTTGATCAAAGGAATTTGATTCCTTGATCATATTAGTTTAAGTTAGGTAAAGCCAATTTAAGTAGTTATTTTTCAACAATAAAAATACACTCTGGTTCAAAATTGACTGCAATTGAATTACTGTGAGGAAATGATACAATCGAAATATTTGAGAAACTAAGATGTGCACCTACTTATGATACACCTAGAATCATTTGATGTAGGATGCCCAAAGAAAATGTTTCTCTTGTGGATTACACATGATATAAAGTGTATATATTTATTTTAATACCTGAGTATTTTTACATACCTAAGCAGAAAGGGAAATGTTGCTTTAATTTGAAAGTGCAATATACATTTTGAGCTTTTACAGAGAGGAAAAGGTGAGAAAGTTCACATCCATATGACTGTGAAGATCCACAATAATTAATTGAAAAGCATCATCCATCTATGAATTTTCACAAGTGTTTAAGACAAGTTATCCTGATACCTGATTCCCACTTAAATTATGCATATAAGGAGTTTTTATAGGAATCATTCTCAAAGTTTCTACTCACACTTCTTTCCTAAACCCTACTTTTGCTTCTTAGATAAATCCCTGGAGGGTAATAAACTTTTTCTAATGGCACAGTTTCATCTTTGCAGAGCCAGGTCCAATTGCATCCTACAGTAGATGATTTGTCCCTACAGTACATGAAATTTTGAGATTTAGTGTTTGCATCAGACTCTTTGTATTCACCTAATCTTTTATCAAGGGACGTTCCTATTGCAGCCGTGCCCCCTTTCCTCAGCTGCAGGACTGTTCTTGTAGGAAATTATAAGCAGGACAAGGCAAGAATTGCAGGGAATCTGTATAAAGAGTAAATTAACTGAAAGCCCAGATGGCTTGCTCTCTCAGAATAAAGTAAATATATTCCATGACTTCTAATATCCTTGGTAAACAGGATTTTATGTTTATTTTCTGGTTCCTATCATGCTCTTGGTTGGTTGAGGTTGTCAGATGAAGGCTTAGAAAAAGAAGCTACCAGCTGAGGATCATTTGGAGGCTTAATTTAATCTAAAGTCAAGTTTAAATACTATGTGGTTTACCACTGATTTAGCACCAATTTTAGCTCTTAAGAGTACTTAAAAGATTGTATCACTGACTGCTCCTACCTCCTGCCGCATCAAACTGATCAAGAGTATTGCATCTGGGAAGGGGGAGCGGATTAAGCTATTTTGATGTGCAAACATTTTGCTAAAGAAAGACATGCACCAAATTTGCAATCACTTGTCATTTTTCAGGAGAGAAAATTTTAATTAGCTCCCAAATCTTATTACATTACTTTTGAAATTATGCATTTGAAACTATTTTGGAAAAAGTCTTGTTCTACAGTAACAATTTATTTAATATTAATCTTAAAATCAGGAAAATTATGAGACAAAAGTAATAGAAATGAGCTCTTTCCTGAGGTGAAATTGAATACAATTTCTGGAACTCAACGACAAATATTCTGTAATAGTCATGCTTACAGTGAGATGGATCTCCTACAATAATACATGCTGTAAATAGATTAAAGGGTTCATTTATTAGTATGTGGACATTTCTAAGATGAACCAATCATTATGAGAATCAAAGTACTTTGAAATAAGTCAAAGCAGTGCAAAAAGGTAAAGGTGAGTTCGGCGAAGAGTTGGAAAGGTCAAGAATGAAGACATGAGGAAATGCTGCTCTGCTTTCCTCTTCACCATTTTCCACAGTGGGACAAAACTTGGGACTCTCTGGACAGCAGCCCTCCTGCCTCATGTAACATTTTCCCGCTTCCGTGGCCTGCTTGTTCCTAAGGCAGGATGCAGGTTCCTGAGGCATTTCTCTAAATGACCCCCTCTGCGGTGTCTCCGTCTGATTTATTCCTCTCCCAGAATACCTCCAACTTGTTGATGGGTTCACTCTGGTTCCTTCGCCATCTCCATTTGCTGAGGTTTTGTCTCTCCTCCTTTTGCACCCACCTCAGGATCAGAGGAAATGGGTACTCTACAATGGGGCTCATTTTGCTACGAATTTTCTGAGTTTAAGACTCCAAACTGTGCGAATGGTTGAACCAGACTTTTCCCTGTTAATCTTTAAAGTATTATAATATTTTAATTGAGGATCTTTTTTCAGATGGCCAGGAAACCTAGAGTGTATGGATAAACTTTAAAGGCATGCAAAAGTGTTTTTGAGAATATATTTTTTCTAGTTGTATTCTGAAAGTGTCTATTTAAATTGGAATTTTTAGTTATGCATTATCCTCTAGTCTCAAACTTAGTATTAGGGAGGTGATAAACCTTTGTTTTCTTAAGTTGACTTTTATTTCAAACATCTAATTTTTGTGCTTGAAATAATTGAAAATTACTGCAAAAAAAAGAGTTGGGAATTTTTAGAAATTTATTTAAGAAGGTTGGATCTTTAAAGGACTTAACGATTTTAAAACTGAGAATATACAAAAAGTATATGTATTTCAATATTCAAATAATTTAAAACATCTGATCAGCTACTCAAAATATGAATTCTTTGTTGTATTTTATTTGTTCACAAATCTATTATTTTGATTATAAATTTGTGTCATATTTGTAATTACACATGCAAATATTAACTCTTTGGAAAATACAAAAAGAATTGTTTGGAAGTATGTTATTTGAATCGCAATTATTTGTCAATTGAAAACCATTTAAAAGACGCACTTTCAAGATCGTAATTTTTTAGCTCTCTTGAACTATCAAAGTTTGTCCTTTCAAAGGGAGATATTTTAAGGGAAATGTAACAAAATGACTATTTTTAAAACAGCAGAAATAACCAAGGCTGTGCATTGATAAGGAAAGTGAGTGTCCTCACCCAGAAACATCTCTACCATCAACTTTTCTGTGCATTCAGCCTCATTAGTCTAGAGACAGAAGTGATAACAAATTCCTTCTAACCATCTCTGTGTATGCCACTCCCTTGGACTGTGTACCACTGCCAAAAGCCACGTGAGTGCTCCATTTGTACTCCTCCAGCCCTGGCTACCCCTCTGATCACAACCTCATGACAAATCCTGATCTGATCCAGAACCAGCCAGCTAAGGAGCTCCTGAATTCCTGACCTATAGAAATTGTGTAAGATAATAATTTTTTACTGTTGTTTTAAAGCATTGAATCACAGATAATTCCAATAGGAATACAAGGCTCAACACCATTATTGTTATAATATAAATGAAAATGGCATGGAGCAAATAATTACTTTCAACTTGAGTGGCTGGAAAAAAGAATGCCTATCTAGATGAGGTATAATAGGTACTGGATATCAAGAATTTAAAAATGAGTAATAGATAGCTATTACTAGGCATAGGAAAATGCTTTTTAGACACTGAAAATAGCATAAACAAAAACTCATATGAAGAAAAAGATCATATTTGGAGGAATAAGTGCTTAAATTTTTATAAATATATTGCATATGAAAGCAATAGTGAAGATTAAGATTGGGATGGTGTATAGAAGTGCACCTTTTGTTTCTTTTTTCTTGTTTTATTGTGCTGGCTAGAACCTCTGGTATAATGTTAACAAAAATAGTAAAAGTGGGCACCCTTGTTTTTATACTTATACTGGGAAGAAAGTATTCAGACTTATCGCTAAGTACTATGTTAGCTGTAGGTTTTCACGTACTTAATTTGTCAAGTTGAGGTATTTTAGTCAATTACTAAAAAACCGAGAGTTTTTGAGAAATGGAAGCTCAATTTGTCAAATGCTTTTCTTTATGCATTAATAATCACGTGTGTGTGTGTGTTTAATCCACAAAAAGTTGAGTGATGGGCTTACAAGTCAAGGAATAACAAGGATTGCCAACAGCACCAGAAGCTGCAGAAGCAAGGAAAGATTTTCCACTTGAGCCATCAGAGAAAGCCTGGTCCTGCCAAACCTTGATTTTGGACTTTTAGCTGCCAGAATGTTGAAGGAAGACATTTCTTTTGTTGTAAGCCTCTAAGCTTGTTGTAATATGTTACGGCAGCCTGGGTACACTAATAGGGTTTCTCTATTGATTTATTTTTTCCTCCTCATTTTTTTTCTTGGTATTTTTTATTAGATGCTAGATTGTGATACTGCTCTCTGTTGCTCTGTCTCTGTCTCTCTGTATCTCTATCTTTACTTTCTCTTTCTCTCTCTCTCTCTCTCGCTAAAATTAGGACATTGTTGTGTCAGTTTTCTGAGACTTTTTCAGTTTTGGCACTGAATTTCTAAAATCCTGATAAACTCCTCAGGCAGACGGGGTTCTTTGATCATCCCAGCTAATCTTTTCCAACTAATGATGCAAAGTTCTTCTAACCAGTGATATCTGGGGTTCTCAACTCTGGCTGGTAGGAACAGGGACTATTCCTCAATTTTTTTGAGGGACTATTCCCCAATTTTTTTGAGCTCTGGAATAGTTTCCTCTAATCCATTCAGATGACTTTTCCCACAGCATCAGGTAGTTTCCTCATGTGCATGAGCTGCTTAGTGCATCACAGAGAGTCTAACAGAAACTTCTGCAGATCCCCACAGTTCTGCTTCTTTGTGCAATATTCTCATCTCTGCTACCCTTGGAAATGTTGTCCTCTTGATCTTGATTGTCTTCTCAGTGCAGAGAAACTACCAAGCTCCTTTTGAGATCCTCTTTCTATTCCTGGAACTGTTCAAAGCTGTAAACTGGAGTAATTGTAGGGTTTGCTTTATTTTCCTTCTTGCAGGGACCCCTGTTCTCTTTATCTGGGTGCTCAAAGTCTTTAAAGCAGTTGAAGACTGCTGCTTCATAGATTTGTTTGGACCTTCACTTGTTACAGGTGGGAAAGTATATCTATCCCCTGATTCTCTATCTGCGTCTGAACCAGAAGTTCCACCACTTCTAGTTTGTAAGGGAGGAGGTTTATTCTGTGGGAAAAAACTTTTAATGAGATATGAAATGCATGTTTTCAAAAGCATGGCAATGTGTTGACAGGTATGATCATAAACCCTGAACAAAATTTACATGGGACTCAGGGGCAATTAATTAATATGAGAGAAAACAAGTCTAACTACTTAGGGAATGTTGGAGTCATTACAGCCATATTTACAAATTTTTCTCCGAAATCTTCAAAATGGGGAGGATTTATTGAATTAATAAGTGAAGAAAGGAGTCAACTAATTCAACATTTATTGTTGGTGTGTATCTGCTATGTGAAGTCTATCTCAGAGGATTATACAGTATGCTGAAAAAGACATCGATGCCTAAATATTTTGAGCCTTGATATCAAGTTTATAATCACTACCCTCATTCTTTCAACTTTCCAAATAAATACACAGTTGATAAAACACTAACCGGCACATGTTATTGAGGAAACACTGTAAGTTGTTTACCTAAAATCCTTTTCTCTACCTTCTTCCTTGTTGGTAAAGCACAAATTGTGTTATTGTAAGAACAATCTTCTTGCTTTTAATTGAATCAGGTAAGGGCACACAATCTAATATGTGACGATGAGAAGAAATATCTTTCAGGTTTTCCAAGAAAGTGTTTTCAATAAGAATGAGATAACTTGAAATGAAATAGCTCTTTTGGGATCACAAAGAGAACTAAGCTAAGGCTGAAGGCAACATGCTGAGAGATGCTTTGTAGAAAACAATAATGAACAAATGCAAAATTCACAAGAACTGGAAGCACTATGTGTCAAGACTTTCTGTTAGAAATGATATTATAGAGCTTATTAAGACAGTTATTTGAGTTTTTAATGATCCTTTCTTCCAAGAATATTTGAAACATGTCTTTCTATACTTTAATAGGTGGATCCTGAAGTTTATTAAATTCACAACAGAGCTTAGGACCAAGACTTTCATAAATGAATTTAACTCATCAAATTGCATTTCTTGGTTAATTCAGATTTATATGTAGGAGGTACTCCAGATCAGGGATTTTGAAACTTTAATAGGTCTATAAATCACCCAGACTCTTATTAAAATGCAGATTATGTTTCAGTAGGCCAGCATTTGCAGCAAGTCCCCGGATGATGTCCTTGTAGCTGGGCTGAAGAGGCTCCATATGGCTTAACCGGCAGGCTGCTTCACTGCTCAGTTGTGAACTATCTAGTAAAGACTGAAACTGCTGAGGATGCTGAGTATATTATGTTGACTATATTTTGGCTGTTTTACATGTAAAATAATTAGGTGAAAAATATAATATTTCTGCTAAGAAAACATATCATTTAAAAGAAAGTGGTTTTATGTTGGGCCATGGCCTACTAAGAAGGAGAAATGAAGACTATAACAGAGAAAATTTTAAAAATTATTTCCACGGAGAAAATGCTTTTTGGTTAATTCTTGGAATTTATCTTTTTCTGTTTCTCAAACACTTGGCTAACTAAAAATTCATATAGTAAAATTATTACTAATCCCTCTTCCTGCCTGGGTCAATTTGCAATATAATATTAACAAATGTTAAGCTGGCTATTTTGTCATTTTAGATTTCTACATGCTGTGATGAGTGTTTCATTTTTTGTAGACTGTTGGACGAATTTTTAAGTTTGAATATTATAACTTATAAATCTGATTTAATAGAAGAAAATAAACACTTTTTTTACTGCATCAGAAAAATTTGTCACACCATTGTGAAAAAACTGATTTATTTACAGAAAAATCCATGAAACTGAATATAATATAGACAAATGTTTTGTCATTTTATGTTTTGAACTTAATAAAAAAATAAAATCGCCTATTGTCTCAAGCTCAGTTTTATTAAGAAGATCATTTATAATTTTAACAAGACGGATTTAATTTAAAGCAGAAAATAAAGACCTGTATTTGCTTGAAGGGGAAGAACTCTTATTTTATCCATCTTGATTCAAAAAGAAATGTGATGCTTTTGCAATCAGCAAAATTTGATCATTGTAATCCACAATAAAGGGCCATTTGGATTCTGGAGATAATCTGAATTAAAATCTAGCTTTGTTTCTCTCAAATTCAATGACCTTGGAAATGTTATTCAATGCTCCTTTATGTTGTGATAGTGTTCTTACTTCACTGCCATAAAGTATTCAGTGGATTACATTTATTCTAGTGCCTGGTGCATAACAAACACTAAAAAAATTGAGCTGCAGTTATTGCCTTAACATGAGAATATGGGGTTCCTTTAATAATCATTTTTATCAAAATGAAGTCAAGACAAACCTTGGATAAATGCCCCTGCTTCATGCCAAGTCTATACTCTTTTGGCTGGAGTTATATGATCCTGTACTATTTTTTCCCATTTGTTACCTAAAAATAGAAAACTCATTTAAGCAAACAAAAGCAAAAACAAAAGACACCATTCTTCTCCAGTCCTTTTCCTCTAGTGCTAAACTTGCCCAGTACCTTTTTTTGATTTTAGTAATACCATAGTATCTTAATATTTATACTGAATATCATAAAGTTAGTTTTAACTCTTTTGTCTTCCCATCCCATCTCTTCTGCCACCCTTGCTATGTAATTTTAAAGTGGAATTATTTCAGTAGAGACTGTTATGGAATGAATTTTGTCCTCCCTAAGGACATGTTCAAGTCCTAATCCTGGTCCTGTCGATGTGATTTTATTGTAAATAAGATCGTCAAAGATGTTAATAGTTAAATGAGGTCAAACTGCATTAAGGTGGGACATCACCTAATGTAAGTTGTGTTCTACAAGAAGAGGAAATCTTGACACAGTCAGTAGGAGACACAGAAAGAGAGAAAGACGGCCATTTGACAGAGGCAGAGATGGAGTTATGCCATGAAACTGCCAACAGAAGCCAGGAGAGGACCTGGAATGGGTTCTCCCTTGTAAGAAGAGCATAGCCTCACTGATACCTTGGCATTGGACTTCTAGCCCCTAGAACTCTAAGACAATAGATTTCTGGTGTTTAAGCCAGAATGTCTGTGGTATTTGTCACAGCTGCCCTGGCAAACTAAGATAGGCTCTCCATCATATAGGACACTTTATCTTCTGGAATTCAGAAGACCCTATCCAATAATGTTCAAATTCTCTGTACCTAATCAAGTCCTTGTTGAAAATTGTTAGTTTCTACTTTATGTTGCAGTGGATTTGTTATAAAGTCCTTCCATGGTGTGATCTTTTTCAACCTGTTTAAATACACATCCTCAATATAGAAACACCCTTCCCCATATTCAATACAACCTTTGTGTTCTAGTTTGCTAGCTGTCAGAATGCAATATACCAGAAACGGAATGGCTTTTAAAAAGTGGAATTTAATAAGTTGCTAGTTTACACTTCTAAGGCCGAGAAAATGTCCCAATTAAAACAAGTCTATAGAAATGTTCAATCAAAGGCATCCAGGGAAAGATACCTTGGTTCAAGAAGGCCGATGAAGTTCAGGCTTTCTCTCTCAAGTGAAAAGGCACATGGCAAACACAGTCAGAGTTTCTCTCTCGGCTGGAAGGGCACCTGGTGAACACGGTGTCATCTCCTAGCTTTCTCTCCTGGCTTCCTATTTCACGAAGCTCCCCGGGAAGCATTTTCCTTCTTCATCTCCAAAGGTCACTGGCTGGTAGACTCTCTGCTTCGTGGTGCTGCAGCATTCTCTGCTCTCTCTGAGTCTCTCATTCTCCAAAATATTTCCTCTTTTATAGGACTCCAATAAACCAATCAAGACCCACCCAAATGGGTGGAGACATGTCGCCCCTTAATTCAGTTTAACAACCACTCTTGACTAAATCACATCATCCAGGGAGATGATCTCATTACAGTTTCAAACATGTAATATTGAATAGAGGTTATTCTACTTTTATGAAATGGAATTTATATTAAAACATGGCTTTTGTTAGGAGGCATACTTCCTTTCAAACCAGCACACTTTGCATTACCCAGAACATGGGGGTTGGGCATGTAATAGACCCTAGGTCGTACTGTCTTCCTCTCTGGCAGTCTTCAGCCTGCCGGACTCATCTTCATAGCTCAGGGAAATCACCCCCTTCCCTACAGTATTTTTTCTGATTTCTCTCACCCGTATGCATCCACATATCCAGTGTCATGGCCACCTCTGGTTTTGAAAAGCTCTTTTGTTGCTTGCTTTTATTGTCATTTTGTCTCTCCAACTCTATTGTAAATTTCCTAATATTGTTTTTCTCCAGCTCCCCCGATAACTCACAGAGATTTCATTTCAGATCAGTAGTATGAGACAGGAAAAAGAAAAGACTCATTATTTCCTATGACACAGTGAGTTGTTGATGAAATCCAATGCATTATACTCCCAGACCCTCAGGCCTCTCAAAGCTGTTGTATATACAAACTAAGTGAATAGTAGTAGCTGCTCATTGTTATTTACTTTTTGTTTTCTCAAAGAAGTAAAGGAGACAAAGAATTGGAAAAGAGAGGCATTTTGGAATCAGAATCATTGGGAATGGCAGAGAAGATGGGGAGTTATAGACAATGACTATAATTTGGATGGAAGCTGAAAGACAAGTTTCCAGCCAGGAAAAGCATTTGGATAACTGGAATTTGGCAATTTGTAGGTTTGGTGGAGCCGTGATAAGCAAAGACATTCAAAGACTGCTCTTGGCTGGGGCAGGCGTATGCCTGGACTTTGGAGAGCCAGTCCCAGCGGGGGGCACTTTCTCTACACACAATTACACCCAGCTGAGGGGAGCAGCTGAGGTCAGAGCTTTATTCAACTGATATTTCAGGCCTGCAGCCACAGTGGCATTCTCATGCAGATAGAGGCCTGAGATTATTCGGTGAACCTGAAAGCTGTGCAACAAGAGAGGGATGGCTTCCTTTCAGAATGAGCCTCAGCAAGTCAGCGCTGGGAGCAATCAGTTCTGGACCCTGGTCATGTTCCTCGGTGATTAGCAGAGCCCTATGCAGACGTGTCAACACATACATGTGCACACACATACCCGCATGTGCACACACATATGACTCTTCTCCTTTTTGGCAAAATAAAATCTTTGCTGGATAATTTGTGTTGTTTTTTTCTTTTTTCCACATGGGCAGGCTCTGGAAATTGAACCTGGGTCTCCAGCTCAGCAGGCGAGCATTCTGCCACTGAGTCACCAGTGTACCACCCCATTTATGTGTTTTAAGTTAAAACCCTTGGTAAAGAGAATGAATGAAGCACTTAGGAAAGCTCATTTAGTGATTAAAGCTCCATCAGTGTAGTTGTTAGCCATGTAAAAACTAGCTTTATCACTACCTAAGATGGGTATTTGTTGTTTCTGGAAATTATGAGATTTCACTATCTGGTGATATTTTTTTCTCCTAGAAAAAAGCACCTCAATAAAGGATTAAAACAGTGGGTTGGACTCCGAATTTAATATATATGTAAGGAGCATGGTCATTGTTCTAGTTTGCTAAGGTTGTCAGAATGCAATCCACCAACAATGGATTGGCTTTTATAAAGGGGATTTATTTGGTTACTCATTTACAGTTCCTGAGAGGAAGGGCAGCTGGCTTTCTTTAGGGTTTCTCTGTCACATGGTAAAGTACACAGTGACATTTGCTGCCCATCTCTTGTGGCTTCTGGGCTCATGCTTTTCCTGGGGGCATGTCCTCTCTGCATTTCCAAATGTCTGGGTCTGTGTTGTCCTTGAGCACGAAGCTGAGGTGGGCTGGGCTGCTGAGCTCTGCTGAGCTCTCTTCTGACCTCTCTCATGTAAGCCTCCAGCTACTTAAACATCACTCACTGCTGGGGGCATTCCCTTTCACCAACAGCAGATGTAATCAGCCATAGATGAAATTCACATGCTGATGATTTAAGTCCACAGCAACAGAACAACTGGGCACCATCATCTGACCAAGGTGACATGAGAATTCAACTACTACAGTGTCCACCCTTTGTCAAATTAGCAACTATACACACCACCTTAAACTATATTTAATCTCTAAATAGAAAACAATAACAAACATATTGTTCACCTAGCAATGCTCATCTGTCTTGCATACAATGCACTAAATCTTTCAATATACAAAACACATCACAGTATCAAAAAAAGCTTAAATCATTTCAGCAACAATACAAATATAATACCAACTCAAAAATAGTAGAGAATCTCATCAAAATCAATTATAAGCATGGTCTCTCCCAAAACATAAACCTTCTTTGGCTGTGGACCTATGAACTTAGAGCAAGTTCTCTGCTTCCAATATACAAAGAAGAAACAGGCATAGGATAAATGACCCCATTGTTATAGGGATAAATTGGAAGGAAAACAGGGGTCACTGCCTAAACAATTCTGAAAACATGCTGGGCAAACTTCATTAGATTTCAAAGTCTGAGAGTCATTCAACCTGAGTGCTTTAGAAAGTTTCAGTCCCACCCTTTCCAAGGGCTTATGCAGTGATCCTGTTCACTTCAAACATTGGGATGAGGGTTGCAACATTGGGGAACATTGGGGAGACCACTGTTTTCTCAGGCCCACCCTCTTCAAGCATCTAGGTGGCACCTGGATTTTCTGTCATCTCCAGGGCACATGTTCAAACCCTTCAGAACAATGGGGTAGCTGAGATGCTCCCCCCAATCCTCAGGGAATGTGCTCCAGCCTCCCCAAGGCCTGGAGCAACAGAATTCTACCTGAACATCAAGGGAGAAGGCCAGATCCCTATCTCCAGGGCAAACTCACCCCTTCCACATAAACAAATGGATCTGCTCTCCTGGCCTGAGCTTTCTTGGCTTCAGAACTTAGCTTCTATCGTTGTGTTTCTGAGGTTATTTTTCCTTCTATCCATCCATTTTCTGTCCCTTCCAGTCAAGATCAACAGTGGTTCCATTTTGTAGCATATAGAGATTAAGGCCGTCAGACAATAGGACTTTCTACAAATCCTGTCTGGATAACTCCATCTCCAATCCTGACTTGTCCTGTAATGGCTGACTGGTTCCATGTTTGGCTAAATCAACCTGCTGGGCACTATTCTCTGAGGTCTCAACTTCTGGAAGCCCAGAATTCTGTAGACTATCAATTTCTGTTTATTTTTTTGTACCCAAAAGTTCAGTTCTTAGCTTATCCCTTTCTTGTCACATTTGACTATAAGCTGCAAGGAGAAACCAGGCTGCACCTTCCACACTTAGTTTGGAAATCTTCCCAGCCAAGTATACCAGGTTATTACATTCAAGTTCTCCCTTCCTTCCAGCACCAGGACTCAATGTTGCCAATTCCTCTACCACCATAAAACAAGGAACGCCTTCCCTCCAATCTGCAATGACAAATTCCTCATTTTTGTCCAAGGTCTCAACACAAGTATCTTTAGAGTCAACACTCTATCAACAGTCTCTTCAAAGCATTCTAGGCTTTCTTTATCAAGCACTGCACGATTCTTCCAGAATCTCTCCCCTACCCATTTAAAAAGCTCTTCCAACATGTTTGGTATTTGCATTCCTTCAGACATGACTGTTATGCTGGAGAATCTACTCATTTGCCTTTATCAACATTGTCCTTGTGTATCTATTGCAGTCATTGTATTTGCCCCACTTTCTTTGTCTTTTTCATTGTTTCTCAATAAATTATAGAATTGACTAATTTGAAGGTTAAGTTATATAAGTAACAAGGAATGATATATGTTTTTCAAAATTATAGTCTTTGAATATTTGTATGATTGCCATATTTGACACATGTACATTTCCATATGTAATTTTTGCAATGGAATGTAGGTCATGGAGAATTTTAAACTCTATCCTTTCATAGCAGTGACTCTTAGCTGTTACTTTAAGGTCACTATCACAGTTTTCTTATTAGTCAATTGATGATCATAATATCTAAATCAAAAAGCTGCTGTGTCCAAAAGCAGGGACCATTAAAAATGAGATTGACATGTTTGGCTACGTGTAGTTGTAAATCTTCTCTAAGCCAAAACGAAACAAAACAAAAAGCAAAAAAAAATGAAAGAAAAAAAGAGAAAGAAGAAGTGGGAAACTAAAATACTTAATAATAAACAGAAATTAAGGATATAGGGACGTATTTTCCATAAACATGACATATAAAGAATTATCTTTGGTAGAATAAAAACTCTTGCAAATCATTAAGACAGAATAAAATAAGGATCTTTTTTCCTGGTGCCTGACCATGTGAAAAAGAAAATAGAATAAAGAGCAAATATAATTTATGGGCTATTCTTAGAAGTAAAATTAATACAACTATCCAAACAATCAAAAGGGAAACATTTTCACGTGACATGAAAACTTATTTGATGTCAATAATATGAAAAAATAAAAAAATCAATACAATGCATATTTTTTATAAAAAATGACATATTCCACAGTAATAGTGATCAGTGTATTGGGATGGGAACATGGGTATTGCTAATTTGCAACCTCATTTTAAAATATGCACCATCAAGCAGCAAGTAGTCAATAGGTACTTACTTCTCTTTCTAGGAATTTCTATACATTTATCTTATGACAATGATTTGCAAAGATCTAGCTATAAACCATTTTTAAGAATGGGAAAAGTTTAGACAACACATTGCCCGGTGATAATGAATTGGTCAGAGAAATTCTGTTACATACTTTTTAGAGGATATTCCCTTCATTTTTGGATACAAGATGATATCTTTAACATATAATTGAACAACACAAAGTAAAATATTACCTTAATGCCAGCATGAAATCTATTGGAGGATTATATGCTGCATATACATAGCTTCAAAAATGCCATGGATACACACAAGCATGTTAACTGTATTTTCTTCTTGGCGACAAGATTATGGATTGAACAAACAGCAAGATCTCAACACTTTTTATTGCTTAACTATTTCTTATCACCAAGTGAGTTTGGAAAATGAAGTAAGTAATGTATTGACAAATGAAGAGTAGTTGCACATTGGTAAAATTACATGTTTGTAAATTACAACTCTTCTATATTAACTAAATAAAATTGAAGTGTGAGAAATTTAAAATTATGTATTAAATCATTCTTTAAAAGTTCGAGTTAAAATATGTATAGGTTTAATATTTTAGGCTTAAAGATTTTACACATCAAACTTTGAGTAAGAGACCAACAATATATTCCATATATTTTTTTCTGGAAATGATGCTAATTTTGTGAAATTTTATTTTATTTTTATTTAATTGTAAACTACTTATGAAATGACTTAGAAATTATGAAAAACTATTAAAGCAGAATTTGTAGTTGAGAAAATGAAAACCATCAAGTAATAAAATAATGAGGGGAAATTTAGCTAACTAATGATTCAATAAATGTACTTTTTCTAGTACTAATATATTGGCTACAATTAGAATATGAAGATGTAAAATTAAGTATAGATAACGTGGAAATGTTTAAACTTATAATTGTGTTGCCATAGTAATACTGTGTTCCATTATTATCCTTCTATGGAAACTTTTCAATATATGTTTCCACTAGAATAACACTGTCAAAATTTAAAAACCCAAGTGCAATGTCTTAAAAAATAGGAACTTTATCATATCTAACAGGAAGTCCAGAGGTAGGCTGGCTGTGTGGTTGTAATTTGGAAGCCAAACAACTAGGCAACTAGGCACATATCCCTCTGGCATTTTTCTTGTGTTGGTTTTGAGTTTGCATTATCTCTCATAGAATGGGTTCCACAGTCCCAGGTACCCTTGCAGACATGACCATGTTTAATGGATGAAGCAAATGCATCTTTTTGCCTGACTATTTATTCGAGAAACGAAGTATTTCCCCAAATCCCCCTCCAAAATGTCCCTTGTTCCTCATCTGCCAGATGATGGATTTGTTTTGTCCCCCTTAAACCAACCACTATTAAGAAAATATTTAAACTATTCAGGATTTATATCAGTTATGGGAATAGGAATAGTTAACATGAATAAAATCAGACCTTTTCTAAGAAATATGGTGAAATGAATGCTAGTAAGGAGCCAATGATGTCTGTTGCACTTTACTTCACAATTTTAATAAATTCATTTGTAAAGTAATTTTTCCAATGATGGACATGCTAAGAGATGTGCATGTTTCAATCTTGTGTTTTCTTAACACTTTTTGGACCTCATTATTATTATTATTATTATTATTATTATTTTATTAACAGAAAGAAAAAAAAAGAAATTAACACAACATTTAGAAATCATACCATTCTACATATGCACTCAGTAATTCTTAGCATCATCACATAGATGCATGATCATTGTTTCTTAGTACATTTGCTTCGGTTTAGAGGAACTAGCAACACAACAGAAAGAGATATAAAATGTTAATATAAAGAAAAGAAATAAAAGTAGTAGTAATAGTAAAAAACAACAACAACAAACAAACCAACAAGCAAACAAAAACAAAAAAAATCCTATAGCTCAGATGCAGCTTCATTCAGTATTTTAACATGATTACTTTACAATTAGGTATTATTGTGCTGTCCATTTCTGAGTTTTTGTATCCAGTCCTGTTGCACAGTCTGTATCCCTTCAGCTTCAATTACCCATTGTCTTACCCTGTTTCTAACTCCTGCTGAACTCTGTTACCAATGACATATTTCAAGTTTATTCTCGAATGTCCGTTCACATCAGTGGGACCATACAGTATTTGTCCTTTAGTTTTTGGCTGGATTCACTCAGCATAATATTCTCTAGGACCATCCATGTTATTACATGGTTCATAAGTTTATCTTGTCTTAAAGCTGCATAATATTCCATCATATGTATATACCACAGTTTGTTTAGCCACTCTTCTGTTGATGGAGATTTTGGCTGTTTCCATCTCTTTGCAATTGTAAATAATGCTGCTATAAACATTGGTGTGCAAATGTCCGTTTGTGTCTTTGCCCTTAAGTCCTTTGAGTAGATACCTAGCAATGGTATTGCTGGGTCGTATGGCAATTCTATATTCAGCTTTTTGAGGAACCGCCAAACTGCCTTCCACAGTGGTTGCACCCTTTGACATTCCCACCAACAGTGGATAAGTGTGCCTCTTTCTCCGCATCCTCTCCAGCACTTGTCATTTTCTGTTTTGTTGATAATGGCCATTCTGGTGGGTGTGAGATGATATCTCATTGTGGTTTTGATTTGCATTTCTCTAATGGCCAGGGACATTGAGCATCTCTTCATGTGCCTCTTGGCCATCCGTATTTCTTCTTCTGGTAGGTGTCTGTTTAAGTCTTTTTCCCATTTTGTAATTGGGTTGGCTGTCTTTTTGTTGTTGAGTTGAATAATCTCTTTATAAATTCTGGATACTAGACCTTTATCTGATATGTCGTTTCCAAATATTGTCTCCCATTGTGTAGGCTGTCTTTCTACTTTCTTGATGAAGTTCTCTGATGCACAAAAGTGTTTAATTTTGAGGAGCTCCCATTTATTTATTTCCTTCTTCAGTGTTCTTGCTTTAGGTTTAAGGTCCATAAAACCACCTCCAGTTGTAAGATCCATAAGATATCTCCCAACATTTTCCTCTAACTGTTTTATGGTCTTAGACCTAATGTTTAGATCTTTGATCCATTTTGAGTTAACTTTTGTATAGGGTGTGAGAGATGGGTCTTCTTTCATTCTTTTGCATATGGATATCCAGTTCTCTAGGCACCATTTATTGAAGAGACTGTTCTGTCCCAGGTGAGTTGGCTTGACTGCCTTATCAAAGATCAAATGTCCATAGATGAGAGGGTCTATATCTGAGCACTCTATTCGATTCCATTGGTCGATATATCTATCTTTATGCCAATACCATGCTGTTTTGACCACTGTGGCTTCATAATATGCCTTAAAGTCAGGCAGCGCGAGACCTCCAGCTTCGTTTTTTTTCCTCAAGATGTTTTTAGCAATTCAGGGCACCCTGCCCTTCCAGATAAATTTGCTTATTGGTTTTTCTATTTCTGAAAAATAAGTTGTTGGAATTTTGATTGGTATTGCATTGAATCTGTAAATCAATTTAGGTAGGACTGACATCTTAACTATATTTAGTCTTCCAATCCATGAACACGGTATGCCCTTCCATCTATTTAGGTCTTCTGTGATTTCTTTTAACAGTTTTTTGTAGTTTTCTTTATATAGGTTTTTTGTCTCTTTAGTTAAATTTATTCCTAGGTATTTTCTTCTTTTAGTTGCGATTGTAAATGGGATTCGTTTCTTGATTTCCCCCTCAGCTTGTTCATTACTAGTGTATAGAAATGCTACAGATTTTTGAATGTTGATCTTGTAGCCTGCTACTTTGCTGTACTCATTTATTAGCTCTAGTAATTTTGTTGTGGATTTTTCTGGGTTTTCTACATATAGTATCATATCTTCTGCAAACAGTGATAGTTTTACTTCTTCCTTTCCAATTTTGATGCCTTGTATTTCTTTTTCTTGCCTAATTGCTCTGGCTAGAACTTCCAACACAATGTTGAATAATAGTGGTGATAGTGGACATCCTTGTCTTGTTCCTGATCTTAGGGGGAAAGTTTTCAATTTTTCCCCATTGAGGATGATATTAGCTGTGGGTTTTTCATATATTCCCTCTATCATTTTAAGGAAGTTCCCTTGTATTCCTATCTTTTGAAGTGTTTTCAACAGGAAAGGATGTTGAATCTTGTCGAATGCCTTCTCTGCATCAATTGAGATGATCATGTGATTTTTCTGCTTTGATTTGTTGATATGGTGTATTACATTAATTGATTTTCTTATGTTGAACCATCCTTGCATACCTGGGATGAATCCTACTTGGTCATGATGTATAATTCTTTTAATGTGTTGTTGGATACGATTTGCTAGAATTTTATTGAGGATTTTTGCATCTGTATTCATTAGAGAGATTGGTCTGTAGTTTTCTTTTTTTGTAATATCTTTGCCTGGTTTTGGTATGAGGGTGATGTTGGCTTCATAGAATGAATTAGGTAGTTTTCCCTCCACTTCGATTATGTTGAAGAGTTTGAGGAGAGTAGGTACTAATTCTTTCTGGAATGTTTGATAGAATTCACATGTGAAGCCGTCTGGTCCTGGACTTTTCTTTTTAGGGAGCTTTTGAATGACTGATTCAATTTCTTTACTTGTGATTGGTTTGTTGAGGTCATCTATTTCTTCTTGAGTCAAAGTTGGTTGTTCATGTCTTTCCAGGAACCTGTCCATTTCTTCTAAATTGTTGTATTTATTAGCATAAAGTTGTTCATAGTATCCTGTTATTACCTCCTTTATTTCTGTGAGGTCAGTAGTTATGTCTCCTCTTTCATTTCTAATCTTATTTATTTGCATCCTCTCTCTTCTTCTTTTTGTCAATCTTGCTAAGGGCCCATCAATCTTGTTGATTTTCTCATAGAACCAACTTCTGGTCTTATTGATTTTCTCTATTGTTTTCATGTTTTCAATTTCATTTATTTCTGCTCTAATCTTTGTTATTTCTTTCCTTTTGCTTGTTTTGGGATTAGTTTGCTGTTCTTTCTCCAGTTCTTCCAAGTGGACAGTTAATTCCTGCATTTTTGCCTTTTCTTCTTTTCTGATAAAGGCATTTAGGGCAATAAATTTCCCTCTTAGCACTGCCTTTGCTGCGTCCCATAAGTTTTGATATGTTGTGTCTTCATTTTCATTTGCCTCTAGGTATTTACTAATTTCTCTTGCAATTTCTTCTTTGACCCACTTGTTGTTTAAGAGTGTGTTGTTGAGCCTCCATGTATTTATGAATTTTCTGGCCCTCCGCCTATTATTGATTTCCAACTTCATTCCTTTATGATCCGAGAAAGTGTTGTGTATGATTTCAATATTTTTAAATTTGTTAAGACTTGCTTTGTGACCCAGCATATGGTCTATCTTTGAGAATGATCCATGAGCACTTGAAAAAAAGGTGTATCCTGCTGTTGTGGGATGTAATGTCCTATAAATGTCTGTTAAGTCAAGTTCATTTATAGTAATATTCAGGTTCTCTATTTCTTTATTGATCCTCTGTGTAGATGTTCTGTCCATTGATGAGAGTGGTGAATTGAAGTCTCCAACTATTATGGTATATGTGTCTATTTCCCTCTTCAGTGTTTGCAGTGTATTCCTCACATATTTTGGGGCATTCTGGTTCGGTGCGTAAATATTTATGATTGTTATGTCTTCTTGCTTAATTGTTCCTTTTAATAGTATATAGTGTCCTTCTTTGTCTCTTTTAACTGTTTTACATTTGAAGTCTAATTTGTTGGATATTAGTATAGCCACTCCTGCTCTTTTCTGGTTGTTGTTTGCATGAAATATCTTTTCCCAACCTTTCACTTTCAACCTATATTTATCTTTGGGTCTAAGATGTGTTTCCTGTAGACAGCATATAGAAGGATCCTGTTTTTTAATCCATTCTGCCAGTCTATGTCTTTTGATTGGGGAATTCAGTCCATTGACATTTAGAGTTATTACTGTTTGGATAATATTTTCCTCTACCATTTTGCCTTTTGTATTATATATATCATATCTGACTTTCCTTCTTTCTACACTTTTCTCCATGTCTCTCTCTTCTGTCTTTTTGTATCTGACTCTAGTGCTTCCTTTAGTATTTCTTGCAGAGCTGGTCTCTTGGTCACAAATTCTCTTAGTGACTTTTTGTCTGAGAATGTTTTAATTTCTCCCTCATTTTTGAAGGACAATTTTGCTGGATATAGGAGTCTTGGCTGGCAGTTTTTCTCTTTTAGTAACTTAAATATATCATCCCACTGTCTTCTAGCTTCCATGGTTTCTGCTGAGAAATCTACACATAGTCTTATTGGGTTTCCCTTGTATGTGACAGATTGTTTTTCTCTCGCTGCCTTCAAGATCCTCTCTTTCTCTTTGACCTCTGACATTCTAACTAGTAAGTGTCTTGGGGAACGCCTATTTGTGTCTAATCTCTTTGGGGTGCGCTGCACTTCTTGGATCTGTAATTTTAGGTCTTTCATAAGAGTTGGGAAATTTTCAGTGATAATTTCTTCCATTAGTTTTTCTCCTCCTTTTCCCTTCTCTTCTCCTTCTGGGATACCCACTACACGTATATTTGTACGGTTCACATTGTCCTTGAGTTCCCTGATACCTTGTTCAAATTTTTCCATTCTTTTCCGGATAGTTTCTGTTTCTTTTTGGAATTCAGATGTTTCATCCTCCAAATCACTAATTCTATCTTCTGTTTCTTTAAATCTGTCATTGTAGGTATCCATTGTTTTTTCCATCTTTTCTACTTTATCTTTCACTTCCATAAGTTCTGTGATTTGTTTTTTCAGTTTTTCTATTTCTTCTTTATGTTCAGCCCATGTCTTCTTCATGTCCTCCCTCAATTTATCGATTTCATTTTTGAAGAGGTTTTCCATTTCTGTTCGTATATTCAGCATTAGTTGTTTCAGCTCCTGTATCTCATTTGAACTATTGGTTTCTTCGTTTGACTGGGCCATGTGTTCAATTTTCTGAGCGTGATCCGTTATCTTCTGCTGGCGTCTGGGCATTTAGTCAGATTTCCCTGGGTGTTCGACCCCACAGATTGAAAGATTTTTCTGTGCAATCTCTTGGTTCTGTTCTTCCTATCCTGCCCAGTAGGTGGCACTCGTGGCACACGCCTGTCTGTGGGTTCCACCAGCGAAAGTTGCTGTGGGTCCCTCAACTCTGGAAAACTCTCGCCGTAGGGGAGGTTCGGCAACCGAAGCGTCTTGGAAGAATGCCATCCGGCCCGAGGTTCCAAACGCGGGGAGGGTCGCCGGCCGTCGCAGCACAGGAGAGCGTCCGGCCAAATTAGCCAGTCGGCCCGGGGCACCAAGCGTGGCGGGAGGGCGCCAGCTGTCGCAGCCCGGGAGAGTGCACTGTTCCCAGTCGACGGGGGAGTCACGTGTTTGGAAGGGATCCCCCGGTCACTGTTCTCCGCAGTCTGGGGATTTCCAACCCAACTATCTCAGTTGTTCCGGGGGGCCTCGTGTGGTGGGGGCACCAGCTGCCGCGGCCTAAGGGGACCACCTGTCCAATTCTACCAGCTGGCCCAGGAAGGTGGAAGGGAGGGACTCCGGTCGCTTGCCGTCCCACCCAGGAAAGCCCGTGCCCCTTGGTGATCTCACCGGAGCTGGTTCTCCCAGATAGTCAGCCGTTCCAGGATGGGGTACGCTGTCCCTTTGATCTCCCTCGTGGCTCCGGGAGCTGCTCTGTATTATCTCCACTCCCCCAGTAGCTGTTCTGGAGGAGGACAGGTGAGGGCAGCAAGGCTGTCGAGGCTGGTGGCGGAGGAGCACGGTGAAGGCGGGGGAAGAGGGCACCGTGGTGGTTGGAGAGCAGCCGGAGCAGGAGGGGGAGAAGAGGGGGGAGAAGGAGGGCAGGCGGCTCGGCTGCTGCGGGGCGTGGGCGCCGCGCGGCGGGCCGGCAGAGAAAGAGAGGTATTATTATTATTTTTAAGTCAAAAACTTATTTTATTTGAAAATAAATATCGAAGATCCTCCTTCCCTACAATGCTATAAAACTTCTGAATGTGTAATGTTCAATACCTTATCCATTTTTAGTATGTTATAAAACCAACACAAACTCCACTTGTCTGATGATGAATGTGGGAGACTTTTTTTTTCTAAGTTGATGAGGCAACTACTGGAAAAAAATCCTTAGCTAAAGGCTGAAATAAAATTCAGTATCTGCACAGAAAATACCATTAACTTAGTAGCCTTTGCTTAATAGATGGGATTAATTTTCCATGAAGTTAAAGCAGGATTCAACAATAATTATTTACTGGTATTAGTTTCATAATAACCTACCACCCTAGAGTTACCACCTCCCTAGAGCTGCCTGTGCTTGTACCTCCTTAAGCCCATCATCCTCCCCCCTCTTTAGGTATATATATATACTGTTTAAAGTCTTAGTGTCTGATAGCAGACTCTCTGACTTCACTACTTACTAGATGGCAAATATTGAGCAAATTACTTAGTGCCTTAGTTTACTTTCATTGTCCATGAAATGCTGCTTTCTTTGCAATAAAATAACTCATAGGGTGCTGTAGCAATTAAGATAGTCTATATAAATCATCTATCTCTATGCCTGCCACATAATAAATGCTCAAAACAAATTCCTCCTTCTTGCTATTTCTATAATAAATATTTGTGCTAAAGTTAGTATATAGACACTCTCATACCCTAATTAGAAGGTCCAAACTTGTTTATTCTCTTCATTGTCTTTAATTTCCTGCATTTTTAAAAAACCTTTAATTTTCCAATATTGTAGGATAGTCATCATTCCCACTTTTTCCTAATTTATCCTGAGAGGCTTCTTGCAACTTATGTAATTCACACTAAACAAAATTCAAGCTTGTTTTATGCAGATATTGATTAAAAACACTGCAATATACTGCAAGCTCACAAGAAGAGACTGCTGGTAGAAAGATCATTGCAGGTCTAGAAGTTATTATTTTAATTATTTAGCTTTATTGCATCCTTCATTCAAATTCATATGGAAATAGTATTTCAAACAGTGATAATTTTTAGCAGTAATACCAACCAATTATTTTTCCAGCCCTGTGCTTGAGCAAATGTCTCTCTGCTGAACTACTGTGAGAAATAGGCTGTTTGGTGTGTGCTCTTAAACCTGCTCTCTGCCATCCTGTGGGCAGCAACTGCTGCAGGTGAAGTCATAGAAAGGTCTCAGTGCAGATGCTCCTCAGAGCCAGGCCTCCTTCCTCCAGCAAGAGAGGCCAGGGGAACTGGCATATTATATGTGTCAGCCTCTTTTCATCTGAAGAAAGGGGGCACCCCATGTCTCAGGATCACTCCTTCCCAGACAGTGCACTTAGCTCTGCATAGGAGGCCATGTAGGGTTAAGCATTTAACTGATACGGTATCTCTGAAATCTATTAGAATCACATCTCATGCATGAATTTTAAAAAAGTTTTTTAATGAACATAGTCCTCCCCAAAAGTATAAAATAGGAAAGAAACAAAAAGAAGCATAAAAAGAGAAAGCATAAAAAACTACCAGACAAGAGAAAAAAAATTAAAGTATGGCAATAAATAAATATTTCTGTGTGACACTGTCTCCCAAATTTTGTTCTCCAGGGACCCAGCATGTTTTCTCTTGTCTGGGCACACCATTTTCCAAACTTATTTGTCTTGATATCAACAGACAATAGCCACCTGTGTAAGAGTGAGCCATGAGAGGCCACTTTTGAGAGATGGTTTTAAAATACATTCACATGTATCAGTTTTCCACCTTTTAAATAATACATTCTCAAAAATGTGGATAAAGTTGAATTTTCAAAAGCAAGCAATAGGCTCAAATTTTCTAAGAAGAATTCCTTTTAACAGAAAATTAAGATACTATAAAATATGTAATAAATGTCAACTTTAAACCACTTAAATGGAATAAGTTAATATGAAATGAAAAAATTATCTATTTTATGCCACTTAATCATTATGAAAATTTTACAAATAAGAAAGCCTGATCCACAATGAAAATAAATATAGCACTTTTCACCTTCTGGGCATTCAAGTTATTTTCTGAGATAAACTTCAGACAAAGAAGACCTGAAAAAAGGCACAGAGAGTGTGGATTTCCCACTCTTGGAGAAGATTAAATAGCTTGAAAATATTGGATATTATGTGGATCAAATACCACAAGCATGCTCTAATTTAAAGGGTTGCAGCAGGTTGTGAATGTGGTAGCTTTAGGAATAACTTCCAGAAGACAAACACTTTTCTTACTTTAAAAGGGACAACAAACATATTAAATTGAAATAAACATGACATTTAGTTGTATATTTTCCCATCTTCCAGACTTCTTTATAAATATAAGTGATCTTCAAGATAAGATCAACAAAAAACAGGGAGTAAATATTTTCATATGCATCGCCTAACCCTGGTCTAATCAAGTGGGAAAAAGAAATACATAGGAGAAATGAAAAATTTGCTTTATCAATTTAACGATTATCAATTTAATGAAAACACACAATAAACATTATGATTTAGAAAAAAATCAAAATGTCTTCTTCAAATGGTCATGAAACAGTAGTAAACTAGATCGTATTCAATGATACAAAAAACATTTATATAATGTTAAGTTTTATAACATATAAATCCTTAATAGTATATATCCAGGTTATACACAATGACCTCTTTGCAATAAAATATGCACAGATAAAATTTTAAAGAGTAAACGTCCTAAATAACTGTCATGGGCTCAAAGAAGGAATCAAAGAAGTGTTACTGAGGAAATAATGGCTATCACATAATTTTGTATCAAGCTAATGCAATGGATTTTAAAGTTTTATTCAGGCAAGCATTCAAAGTTCAAATTAATCTTTATTATTCAAAAAGAAAGAAGGAAAGTAACTGAACTAAATATCCATATCAAGAAGCTAAAAACACAGTAATTAAATTATTCTAAGGGAAGGAAGAGGAAAGAATTAATGAAGATAAAAGCTGGTACTTTGAAAAGACTAATGTCCTGATAAACCTTGCATTATTAATCAAGAACAAAAAAAAAAGAGATAAAAGAAAATGGAAAATGTATTAGAGATGTAAGGGAGGATATGGCCAAGATCAAACAGAGATAAACATTATATTAAAAAATACATGAATCAGTTAGTGTTGTTGATTGGGAATGAAGGGAATTCAACTCAAACTGCCTTAAGAGAAGAATCTATTGGCACACATAATTGAAAAATCCAGGGTTGAGTTGATTTCAGGCATTTCTCAGTTGAGGAGATCAATAAGTTTTTAGTACCTGCTGTTTCTCATTCTCTCAGCTATTATGCACTTATTTTTCTGTATATTCTTTTTTCAGAAAGGCTGTTCCCTTGGATGCCCAAGTGACTCTAATAGCGTCTGCCATGCATCTTCCCACATTCAAGTCCTATTGAGAGAATAGAAAAGGCTCAAATGTCTCACTGAATGTGATTGGGTCAGTACATTGAATCGATCACTGTACCCACAGCAATGAGTTTTCATTGTTCATATCTTAGTTTCTTGCATCACTCTTGGAACTGGGTTTGGAAGCAACCCTAAGCCCATGGGCTGAGATTGAGGAATGGATGAATTCCTCTACAAAGAATCACAAAGAATTTTATGTCACTGATAGAAAGGAAATATGAGTGTAAAGTAGCAAAAACAACAAATATACTTGGCAGAAAGCATTTATTTATTTAAAAATATTTATTCAGCAGTTACCATATATCAGGTACTTAATTAGGTTACAGGATAAATAGCAAAAAATCACAAGGCATGTGGCTTTGCTGAGTTTATGTTCTATTGGATTTAGTGTTACTTCAGTAATTTAAAAAATCCCTATGCTATGTTTTAGTTGTAGGAAAATGCAAATGAACTAAATTGTATTAGAAGAGTTCCAGAAACCATTTATATTAAAATGGACATAGATTTACTCATTAATGTTGAAAATGATATCTTTCCAAGCTTATTTATTGTGGTATGTAATACCAAATGATTGGATATATACCGAAAGTCTACCAAGAGAACAATTTGCATATAAATCATTTATATTGTAAGATAATACGTCATCATATAAATGAGAGGGAAAAATTTTCTTAAATGTTAAGATAGAAACTCTACAAAATACATTAAGTGGTCTAGTTTAAGGACCTTTAGAGGAAAAATTTTTGAGTGAATTATATATTTCTTCTGTGATTATTGCTGTTATTTTTTTATCTTTTTATCTAGATACACATTTATCTATTATACATCAATTAACATTCATTCATTCCAAATTGATTATGAACTTATAGCTATATATTTTTATATATAAGTAGCTATATAAAAAATATAGCTACTTATTTTTTTCAATTTTAGCATAAAGCTTCATAAATATTTTCTTAAAAGGTTTTAGTTTTGCGTACTATCTAATTTTAGTTGTGATTCTTTTTCTTTTTTCCTGGATTTCTTAATGAATCATGGTTGTATCATACAGATAATGAAAACTGTAATCATGTCTAAAGTGCTGTACATATGACTAGTTTCAAAGCCCTGTAGAAAAAAGAAAAGGAAAAAAAAAAACAGTTTTAAATTGGTTTTGAATTAAACACCATCCCAGTATTCAGATTTGGGTATCATAATCCCGATATTCAGATTTGGGTATCATGACATTCGTGCACACACACAAACATAAACACACATACAAGAAAGAAATAGAACAATATTATTTATAGACAGATGAGAAATTAAGGATTAAAATATTAGTAAATCAAAACAACCCATATATTAAAATAATAAGCCATTATAACCATGTAGAATATAGCCCCAGAATTAAGGCAGTTTGAATTTAATAGATGTATTATTGTCATTCCTATTGTAAGATACAATAAGATATTAAATATAATGAGTTGAAACTGAGAGTAGAGAAAAAGACTGTGAGACTGTTTAAATGAGTTAAAACACACACAAATCAAAAATAACAGCTAAATGCTGTTTCCAAAAGACTCATCATATAAATGACTAGAAAGGATGAAAATAAAATATGGAAAAAATATATCACAATCTGAAAGCTTGTGTGGTTGCACAAATATCAGACAAAACTACATTTGAAAAATAGTCATTAGGAAAAAATAAATGATGATCATTCATGCTGATAAAAATCCACTTCAAAAAACAAGCTATAAAACTTCACAACATACATACCTAACAAAGCAGTTTCAACATACACAAATAAAACACAACTACAAGAAGAAATAAACACATCTTTCTCAGTTTATTGATCAGTGTAGGAGAAAATTATCAACAAAGTTATAGAATATTTGGACTGCAGAATTTACAAGCTTGACTTAATGTTCATATAAAAGTATACTTCCAACATTATTTTTAAGTACCCAAGAAAGATTGACAAAAATCAACAATATGCTAACCATAATAAATGTCTGTACAAATTCAAATAGATAGAGCTAATAAAAGCTAAAATTTGAAATGCCATACTTTTGGAATGGAGAAATAAACCTTTCTAAATACTCGTAGTTAGAGGAAAATTAGAAAAGAAATTCAAAAATTGTAGAATAGAATAATAAAACAAATAAATACCCAAACTTCAGAGTATTAAAATACATATATTTAATATAAAATATAAACCTACAAACCATTATATTGGAGAGAAAAGCCAAAAATTAATCAGCTAGATGTCTATTTGAGAAATTAGGAAAAGAAACAGAGTAAATTCAATGAGAGTAGAAGAAAGGAGAAAATAAAAATTATAGCAAGAATCAACAATGTAGAAAGCAAAGCTGACATCGAGATCAAGACTTACAAAATGAGAAACCTCAAGAGATTGACAAAAAAAAGAGAAACATATCATAAATGTACATGTAAACATAGCTACAGACAAAACAAACACTTTGTAAAGATAAAATAGTTTATGTCAACAGGTTAAATGCTTCAAGGATAAATTCCTAAAAGAATGGAAATGTGTTGAAAGTGACTCAAGAAAAAATACAAATCCTGAATTGTTGTATATATCTTTTTAAGAAATTGAAGAACTATTCAAAAATCTTGATACAAAGAAGACAGGAGACCAAGTGGTTTTTAAGGATATTTCCAGAAAAGTTTCAAAAGGCAGCTTATTCCAATTTTGTACAAAACATTCTAGAAAATAAAGAAAAAGAGAATATTGAATGTACATAAAATACCACTATAATTTTAAAACAAAAGCAGATTTTGACAACATACACAAATCTTACACACTCTGTAAAGACATGCACAAAAAAATATATATTAGCAAATCAAATCTAGTAGGACATAAGGTTCAAGTTTTTTCTGGGAATGTTAGTATAATTAAATACTAGAAAATATATAAATGTTTTTACCACATTCATAAAATAAAGAAAAAAACTCAATTATCTCAATAGTTGCAGAAAAGGCTTTTGATAAATGTCAACATAAATATATGTGAAAATCTCTCATGAAATTAAGAACAGAGGGGACTTCCTTTAGTACTTGATAAACCTCTATAACAAATAGTGTATTAAATGGGAAATGTTAAAACAAATCCACATAAAATAATAAAATAGGCATGCCCACTTTCAATTTTTGCCCCATTCATTACTCTGCTTAGATCATTTAGTACAAAACTTATTAATGAAATAGAATTTTTAAAAGGCAAATAAAAAGCTATCCAGATAATAGATAAATATACAAAACTCATTATTTGTAAGAAACATACTCTTTACATAGTGATCCTTCAATTTAAAAATTACTGGAAATAATAATGCAGGTCATTAATTAATTTTCTGGCTATAAGATCAATTTTCCATGCCAGTTGCATTTATATATCCCAGAAATAATAAGAAAATCATATTATAAAAGTACACAATTTTCAGGTGGGCCATGGTGGCTTAGCAGGCAAGAACACTTGCCTCCCATGCCAGAGGACCCAGGTTCAATTCCCTGTGCCTGCCCATGTAAAAAAAAAAAAAAAAGAAAGAAAAGTACACAATTTTCAACATCAGTAAATTTTACAAATTATATAGGACTACAACAACCAAAAAGTATAACATGTTGCTAAAACATATTAAAGATTAAAATAAATAATCTGTATTTAAGAGTCAGAATATTTAATAGTGAAAATATATTAATTCCAAAAAAAAAGATCTATATATTCAGTGCAATTCCAATTAAAACAAGAAGAGGGTAGATCACCAGTATTATACAAAGAGTCAAGAATAAGGAAAAGTATTCAGGCTGAGTTATTTACATTATACAAAAATAAATTTTGCCCTTACATTATTCTTTGTATCCAACTCAACTCAAAGTAGATTAAAAATCTGAATGCCAAAAGCGAAGCTTTATATATATGTATTTCTAGATAATATGGGTAGACTGTATTTCTTTATTTGGAATAAGGAAAGATTTCTTAAACAATACAAAAGTGCTAAGTGGAAATCAAAAGATTGATAAATTTGATTATATTCCCTTTATAAAAGCCAACCCATTTCTGGTATATTGCATTCTGGCAGATCAGCAAGCTGAAACAAAACTAAACAGAAGCTTTCACACATGTATTTTGTTTCAGTTTGCTAATCTGCCAGATTATAAAGGAAATTTACTAAATTACAATTCTAAAGCCATGAAAATTCAAATTAAGGCACCAACAAGAGGATATCTTCTTGGAGGAGAGGGAGCTGACATCTGGGACACCTCTGTTAGCTGTGAAGACACGTGGTTGGTGTTTACTGGTCCCTGCTCCCAGTTGGTTGTTTTCAGCTTCTGATTCTAGTGGTTTTCTCTCCAAGCATCTGTGGGCCCTCACTTAGCTTCTCTGGGGCAAACTCTGGATTTCATCTCCTGACATCCCTTGGCTCTCTCCAGGTTCTGTTATTTCTATGAGTCCTTGTTTAGTAGCTGGGTTTATCTCTGTTTGGCTCTTCTTGGTCACAGGTGAGCTCTCTTAAAGGATGCCAGCAAATGAACTAAGAAACACCTTGAATAGGTGGGCTCACATCTCCATGGAAACAATCCAATCTAAGGGTCCCACCCTAAATAATAGATCTGTCTGCATAAGATTTGATTAGAATTAAAAGAACATGACTTTTCTGTTATGGAGTACATAACAGTTTCAAAGTAGCACAATATACAGGTGTATACCCAGAAGTGGAGTTTCTAGATCTGAAGTTATGAGAACATTTGATTTAATAGAGGAGACATAGGAATGTAATCATAACAGCACTGTTTATAAAGGGCAAATTAAAAAAATCTAAACAACCAGTAAAAGAAAAATAATAAAATATGTCATGATATATTTACATACTGAGAAATAATGTATTAATTAATATGAACATTAAGGTTATAGAAAAGTCTTAGGAATAAAATTTTACTTGAAAACACAAATCCCAGAAAATTACCATGTATAACATCATATCCTTTTAGTGAAGTGTTAAGATACCTAAACCTAAGCATTGTATATTTCAGGTACTCAACTGCTGAAACTCTGTTTTAAAATGCTAATTAATGACGAACAAAGAATTCCCATTAATATCTATTTGGAGAAGGGGGAAGTCAAGAAGAAACGATAAAGGACAGTAGTTAAGTTATTGCCAAAGTTCCTCTGGTTGATTCATTGGTATCTGATCTATAACTGTAAAATGACAAGAATGCAAATAACACAAAATTGACTATAAATAACAAAAATTTCATGAAGCAAAGATTCTGATTCTTCTAATTTTAGCCCAGAAGGTATGAAACAAATACACAAACTAAAATCCAATGGAATAAAACAATTTTTCACAAAGTCAACAGAAAGCACATGACATTTAGAAAAAAACTTAAAAGTGCAATACATTTAAAAATTATGAAAAGCATATATTTTCATTTAGGAAATAAAGCCAAGCTAAATCATGTCTCTTCAGGGAAAACTCAATATCATGAAAGTAACTATGCTTCTTACATCAATATATGAAATCACTGCAATCAAAATCAAAATCGCAATGGGGGTGCATGAATGGTTCAGTGGTAAAATGTTCACCTTCTGCTCGGGAGACCTGGGTTTGATTACCGGTCCATGTACACACACACACACACACACACACACAAATTGCAATGGGATATTTAAAAATAGAATGTGACACATTGATTTGAAATTTGTTACGGAAGAGAAGAAGATCAAGAAAATTTTATGAACTGAAGAATAGTAGGAGAGAGGCTTATCATGTCGGCGAGAAAGAAACCATATACTATACTACAATAAATTAAAAATGCACATGGAATTTTTTACAAGAAACATTCATCTTTTATACAGGATATGTAAATTCAATACAGGATAATAAAAACAATTACAGCTGCACCACTATCCTGAATGTATTGTGGTGATTTTGTTGTTTTGTCAGCTGTCCATTAATACAACCAGAATATTATATAATGTAGGAAGACCGTTTGTGAAAAACCAATCCATCTCATGCTATTGGAAGCAAGAACAATTCATAAATGGGTTGGAGGAACCTGGGTGTATATTAAACTTAAACTTACAAAAATGTTAAAAAGATGAAAATCCTCCATCACAACAAACTTTGAGAGATTAAGACTTTGAATGTTAAAAAAGAAAAAGAAAGGCAAAACCAATTGAGAATATATTAGAACATAGTGCAAACTGTTAAAATATATGGAGTAAAGAGGATCTACTTAATTTTGTAGGATGCTTTTGGGAGAGATAAAGATTGCTATAATTCACACTTAAGAAAATGTTCACACTACAAAAATATGTGTAAAAGAAAATTTAAATACGAAAACAAATTGATAGAAATAATTTCATAATTAAAATACATAAATCGGTATTAGAAGTCCATGATCTGTGTACCTAAATATTTATCTCTATTATCTACATGTCTATTCCTATCTATCTATAGCTATCTGTCTTACTATCTTTATCTATTTACCTACACACCTATGTCTTCTATCTATTTAGCTATCTAGGATATATCTATCACCAATATCTATCTATCCAAAAATTATTTATTATGTCTCTATTACCTATGCACTTAAATATTTAAAAATGTCATTAAATGACATCAAACTTTGCGACAGTGATGGTCCTTGGGGAAAGAAGAAAGCTTGAAGGCCAGTGTGAAAAGAGGTTTTCATCCTGTTTGCTCCATATTGACTTGTGCAACCAAGAGATTCTTGGATCAAGTGAAGTCCAATGGGTCTCAGTTCGTCTGAAGATTCCATCACAGGCATAATGCATGAAAGTGTGAGCTCACAGGTAAGTCCCTTGTACTGATAACAGCACTATAGAGCCAAAGTTAACACTCACTGTGGGGCAAGGGTAGAATCAGACCGAGAAGCTTTTATGCTGAACTTTTTGTAACAGACTGAAAATCATTGGAAGTGTTTAAAGTAGAAGAATGAAATAGATTTCTGTGTTGCAAAGATAATTTTGGCAGAGAATATCGGTTAAAAAGGCAAATTAAACATGACCTGTGTTCTCTGGTGCCTTGTTTCTAGTCCCTGGGCTGGAAGAGCTCAGTGTATTTATGCAGATATGTAAACGGGCAAATTACAACACAAAGGAGTGTGTACATTCTAAATTAAAGAATGCAGAGAAAAGGAAGGACTAAGAAAAATGATACTCCATTTTAGTACAAATCAAATCAAAATGTATTGATCTAGTCACCACCAACCGGGAACATGAAAATCTGAGCATTCCACAGGTGATATGGTTTGATATTGTGGAACTTAACTTAATCATTTCCTTTATATTGTTTTGCTGGCATTGATTTGCATATCCTCCTGTGTCAATTTGTTTCAAATACATTTGACATATTTGAGCATATAACTAGTAGACTCAGGGCTTGTATATTTGATAACATGCAGTGAAGTTTACATCATGTTTTTACAAACAGGAAAAAAAACACAACACCCTCTTTCCTCACCATTTGTTTCCTGTGAAAACAAAATCTTTATTTCAAATAAACCTGAAAATTAATATATGGAATGGTAGTGTCTGTTGGTGGAGCATGAACAGTGTACACAAAGTGATTTTACCCACTATCTGTTCTGCTTATCTGATTCCATATTTTACCTTGAATTTCAGTGTATTCTAGAAATGCTACATTTTTAAGCAAAATTACAAGTTTCCAGACATGCTTTTTATTTTTCTTTGCAGGGGCAGCCACCAGGAATCCATCTCGGGTCTCCGGCATGACAGGTGAGAACTCTGCCTGCTGAGCCGTTGTGGCCCGCCCTTTAGACATGTTTTTAAAACAACATTCTAGTTTTATCAATATTAAACTGAGGAAATACAATCTAGGTAAAATTGATAAGTGAATATAACAATTATGATATAGTCCTATTACATGTAGGTTGCCTAGTTATGATAAATACCTATCATATAAATAAAAAATTCATGTCATCTGGAATATCAATTTTGGATATCAGATAATTCAATTTAAAAGTTGTTGGAAATACATCATTGCATTGTTTTCATACACATAGAAACAGAGGAAAAGATTCTATGTAGGACATTAAGGAGGAAATTAGTTATTTCACAAAATGAAGTTACAGTGGCTAATGCAACTCTCAAGATTGTTTCCTTTGAAATGATATATGCTTGCTGAAGAAAGAATCAGATACTAAAATGGAGAATAAAATGTTTTTCCATTTACAGAAATATTAAAATATGATTTGAGTCCCCTAAGTTTGATTTCTTTTTGCTATGACCACAAATTGTCTTACTTGTGCCTATGTTAAATGATCTAGCGCCTGTTGTGTATATATTTTTTTCCAATGAACACATTAAATGTCATTGGATCTTTATAGTCATATAGGAAAATAACAAAATTCTGTTTTCTGTTAAAGATTTTGTAACGAATTTTCTAAAATAAGTGTATGCACACACTTTTCTAAATGAAGAAAATTTGCATTCGTTTGAACTCTGAAATACTCTTATCCACTCACATTTTCTCTAATGTTGTTACTTTTGAACTGATTTGCATAAAGCATGAAAGTTACCCAGCTGCTCGGTGGAATACATTATTTTCTTCCTTCAAAGAAAGTGAAAGTGTTATTTTCTGTCCTTAAATTAGTGCCAGTTTTATTAAATTTTAAGTTAAAGAAAGATAAATATCATATAAATCCATGAACCAAGAACATGAGGAAAGATGACAATTTGGCTTAACATAGGGTTGAAGCTCAAGTAACTTATGAAATGGAACTGCTTAGCAAGTGTATATTTCCAATAGTTATGCATTAATAACAGTTATTAAGGGAACGTTGTCCCAAACATGTCACCAAAAATCATTAACTATGATAGAAAGAACTGTTTTCAAGCATGTAAATGACCGAGATAGAAAAGATATACATTTCAGAAGGATTTTATCGTTGTTTCTCACCATTTAGACTTAAAGAATCTTAATACTAAATAAAAAGCAAAAAGTAATAGGTATATAAACTAAACCGCATTTGAGCAGATGAGGCTAGATTATGAGCCATTTTCAGCAAATAGCTGTGTTTTTAGACATCTGTCAGGTAACTCAAATAGTACAAAGCTTTTGATGACTTCTGTCCTTTTATTTGTTTGAATATCATCATTTAGAGAAAAAAATGAACAATGGATATGCATTTTTAAACTTCATCTTACTTAAAATGTTATATTTCAAAAGAAATTAAATATTCTTTTCAGTTCTATTCATGTTCGATTTATATTGTAAAGCAATTTCATTCTGTAACATTCTGTTGGATAATCTCACCCAGCTGTATTTAAAGTAGCTGCTAACCAATTATTGCCAATTTGGTTATAGATGGTTTTGTATATAGATATCAGTCCTCTGGAATCACAGGTGTTTGAAAGCAGTAATATGTTTGAGTGATGTTTACTTGTGAAATCTTACTACAGGGAACAGAAAGGAAACAATAGGTTTATCTTGATCCAGTAATCTTCTTAATTAATCTGGTCAGGTTCTTAAAGATAAAATTCACATGTCCTAGTTCATTGAATTAGACATTTCAGAATAAAAATTCACAGTCCATGAGCTTATAATACCATAAAATCTGTTTTGCATTGGAGGAATCCCTAAACAATTCCTATGGGTTAACTTTAGCATGCCCAATAAAAACTTCAAAAGAATTATAAATGTGTGTATTTATAAAAGTCAAGAAATTGTGTGAGACATCGAACAAACATAAGATATAATAATTGGAAATAGTATAGCTCCTGGAGCCAAGATATTAGGAAAATGCAAGAGTTTTAAAAAACAATTATATTTCATGAATATATACAATATGTGTAAATTATATATATTTATGTATGTATGTATGCATGTGCATGTGTGTGTGTGTGTGTGTGTAGAGATGGGGGTGAGGAGAAAGAGAAAAAAATTAATCCCAAAATACTACCCAGAAAAAACAAACCATAGAATTTGACTCTGCATCAAAGGACAGTATAAACCTTTGCTTCTAAAGAAAATTCTTTGCCTGCCTCAAGGGCATTTAATTATTTATTCTCTCATTTTCATTTTAAATTTCATTTTTATATATTTTTAAACTTAAGGAAATTCAAGTGGAAATTTCCATTTAACCTCTTTCCATTGTTCAATTGTTTACTTTGAGCTCATATACATATTTCTTCCCAACCTCTCCTTATGTCCATATATTTTATGAAACAATTTGACAGTTACATTGAAGACATTGTGACTGTTTACTTCTAAATACATCAGTAAGTACATTATGGGAAAAATTTCATTATCCACATAAGTACAACTCAATTATAAAAATTAGGAAATTTAATATTGCTATACTACCGTAATTAAATCCAGTCAGTATTACATTTTAAAAATTGTTCCAATATAGTCAATTACCAGTGTTTTCATATGACTTTCATCTCTAATTTGGAAAAGTTCCTCACTTTTCTTTTTCTTTCTTGTCCTTGATATTGTGTAGTCCAGTTAGTCTGCAAAATATTCCTCAATTTGATTTTGCTTATTGTCTCCTCAATTACATTCAGTTACTCTTTTTTTTTTTTTTTGCCCAAATACAATGGGAGTCAAGTTGAATCTCTCTCATTGCATTTTATTAGGTGAAACACAATACCACTTTGTGACCATATTGTCTGCGTAACTTCAGTAGCTTGGTTGACATTGTGTCTGGCAGGTTTCACCAGTGTGAATTTAAATTTTTCCCTCTGCAGTTTGTGAGGAGATCCTTTGAACTTGTATTCCTCACAAATTTCCGCTGACACTTTTTAGTCTTCATCAATGATTTCCTGTGTCATTTCTCATGTATTTATTAATTGGTATTTTACTATAAGGAAGATCCTTTGCTTATTTATATTATTATGGACTTTTGGATATTAATTTACATCCCTGGGATGAAATTCATACTATCTTTATTTTTTGATGCTCAAATCTTCCCAGTGGAAACTTCTTCAGACTGGCTCTTATATTTTATGTCTATCATTCCCTGAGCACTACTTTCTGTTTCAAGCTATCCCAGGTTTATTTTGTGCACTCTCTGTCCCAATACTGGGACCGGCCTTTTCTCTAAAGAGCATAATTACTTTTTATAAAGAATGGAATTTAGAAAACATAATATTAGCAAGAAGTGGGATCCTCAATTCTAGTGTGCCATTGATTATAGCATTTCTGAGCATAGAAGATTTATCATCTACCTATCCATTTCTCTCTCTTTCTTCCCCACCCCTTACCTTTCTATCATGCATCTCTCCATCTGTAAACCTACATCTATCAACCTATATGTATGATAGAGAAGGAGACCCATCACCTATTTCCAAGGAAGAACTTGCCGCTTAACTCTGGGGAGTGTGGTTTGTAGGCAACCTCCTGTTGCCAGCTCTTTCAAAGTCTGCAGAGACATTGCACTCCCCGTAACAGCCCATATCTGATTTCAGAGCAAGACTGGGATCTGAATTTCCAGTCATTTGACATGGAAGCAGTAAAATTCTGATAGGCAAAAACCTCTGTAAATCTTCCCACTGGTTTGCCTGCAGCTCTGTGTGGTCTGCAATGGAATTTGACTTCTCCCTCAGCCCATCCACACTTCCTTCTTCCTTTATAGGGGTTGAATCTGTGATTAGACAGTTGTATCCAGTGTTTTAACAAATGATAGTGTTTAATAAATGACGGCCCAATGTATTTATTTGTTAGTTTCTATGGGATAAATACTCCCACAAAGGCTGATTTCAACATCTTAATTGTACAACTTTATGAGATTTTACAAATGCATACATCAATATTTCACACTTTTATATACATATATAGAACAATTTCATCACTACAAGAAGTTCCCCTGTGCATCTTCTTAGTACACAACCTCTGGAGTCGACCACTATTCTCCTTTAATCACACAGACTCAAATAGTATGCACATTTATATGTCTGGCAACTTTTTTTAGAATACTTATAGCTTTACCGGAAAAGCAAGCAGAAGGTACAAGGTTCTCACAAACTCTACTCACATGCAGTTGTCCCTATTATTAATATTTTCATTAGTGCAGATTTTTGTTAAAGTTCATGAAACAATATAATTCTATAATACTATTAACTGTAGTTCATAGTTTACATTAGGGTTCACTGTTCATGATGTGCAGTTCTTTGTTTCATTTAAAATTTTTATTCTAATTATATATATGTAAAACCTAAAATTTCCCATTTTAATCACTTTCAAATATCAACTCAATGGTTCAATAACATTTACGATGTTCTACAAGCATGGCCACCATCCATCCAAAGCTTTTGCATCACTCCAAGCAGAAACTTTGTACCATTTAAGCATAAACTCCCCATTCCCCACACCTACCCAGGGCCACTGGTAACTTGAATTCTAGTTTTTCACTGTCTAAATTTGCACAATATAGTTATTTCATATAAGTGAAATCATACAATATTTTCCCTTTAGTGTCTTGATTACTTCATTCAACACAATGTCCTCAAGATTCACCCGTGTTGTTGCACGTATCAGAATTTCATTCCTTTTTATGGCTGAATACTATTCCATTGTGTGTGCATACCACAGTTTGTTTATTCATTAATCTGTTGATTAACATTTGGATTGCTTCCATCTTTTGGCAATTGTGAATAATGCTGCTATGAACATCCGTGTTTACATATCCATTTGAGTCCCAGCTTTCAGTTCATTTAGGCATAAACTTGGATGTGGGATCACGGTTCACACTGTCATTCTATAGGTAACTTTCAGAGGAATTGCCAGATTCTCTTCCACAAGATTAATGCACCATTTTACATTCCCAGCAACATAGGAAAATGCTTCTGCTATTCTACATCCTCTCCAAATTTTGCCTTTTTCCATTTTAGTGAGTGAGTGTGTGTGCATTTTTAATAGCAGCCATTCTGGTAGATGTGAAATGGTATCTCATCGTGGTTCAGATTTGCATTTCCCTAAGGGCTAATGATGCTGAACAACTTCCCATGTGCTTATTGACCATTTGCATATCTTCTTTGAAGAAACATCTATGCAAGTGTTTTGCCCATCTTTAATTAGATTGTTGTCTCGTAGAGTGATAGAATTTCAGGATATATTTTGGATATTAAAAACTTATCAGATATGTCATTTTCAAATATATTCTCTCATTCATAAGTTGCCTTTTGGTTTTCATGCTGAAGCCTTTTGATGCACAGAAGCTTTCAATTTTGATGAGTCTCTCTCTGTATTTTCTTTTGTTACTCATGATTTGGGTATAAAGTCTAAGAAACAATTGCTTACTACAAGGTCCTAAAGATGTTTCCCTATGTTTTTTTCTAGGAATTTTATAGTTTTGGTTTTTATATTTAGATCTGTGATCCACTTTGAGTTAATTTTGTATATGAGGCAAGGAGGGGTTCACCTTCATTCTTTTGCATATAAGTATGTACCATGTACTGAGGAGATTATCCTTTTTCCACTGAGTGAACTAGGTGCCCTTGTCAAATATCAATTAGCCACAGACATGAGGTTTATTTCTGAACTCTCAATTCAATTCTAATGGTCTATCTGTCTGCTGTTGTGACAGTACCATGCTGTCTTGATCATGGAAACTTTGCAATAATTATAAAGTCAGGAGATGTGAGTTTTCCAACTCAGATCTTCCCTTTTAAGGAAGATGGTTTTGTCTATTCAGGGTCATTTACCCTTTCATAAGTATTTGATGACTGGCTTTTCCATTTCTGTAAAGAAGGCTGCTGAATTTTTATTGAGATTGTGTGAGTCTCTAAATCACTATGGGTAGGTAGAAACATACATATATAATATATTTTATCAATAGTTAGTTTTCCAATCCATGAATACAGAATATCCTTCCATTTACGCAGGTCTTCTTTGATTTGTTTCAGCAATGTCTTGTAGTTTTCATGTACAAATCCTTTACATCCTTGGGTTAAATTTGCCCCTACATATTTGATTGTTTTAGTTCCTATTTTATTTTATTTTTTTTTTATTTTATTGCGGAAAAGACAACCTGGCTTCTCCTTGCAGTTCATAGTAAAGTGTGAGAGCAAAGGGATAAGCTGATACCTGCCTGACCTCTTGGGCACAAAAAATCAGGACCAGATTGTTTAGGCAATACTGAGTTTTTGGAAAATGAGCCCTCCACAATATTTTTTTTCTTTTTTTTTAAAATTTATTTTAGCATTTGTTCCCCCTATTATTTATTTTTATTCTATATGTTCTACTCCTTTGTTGACAAGGTAGATAAAAGGAGCATCAGACACAAGGTTTTCACAATCACACAGTAACATTGTGACAGCTGTATTATTATTCCATCCTGTTTTAAATGGAAACATTTAATTTTTCTTGATTTCTGCTTCAGAATGCTCGTTATTAGTGTACAGAACCACTACCGATTTTTATGCATTGATCTTGTATGCTGCCATTTTGCTGAATTCATTTATTGCCTCTAGTAGTAGCTTTGTTTTGGATTTTTCATATTTATATATTTTATCTTTTTATTTTTATATGTATGTTTTTACATATAAAACATACATATATAATTATGCCATCTGCAAACAGAGAAAGTTTTACTTCTTCCTTTCTGATTGTGTTTCACTTATTTATTTTTCTTTCCTAGTTGTTCTGTCTAGAATTCCCAGTATGATGCTGAGTTACAGCTGTGCACACTCCCATGCATTTCTGATTTTAGTTGTGACTGTCTCTTCATTCCTTGTCCATCAGCATTGATGAAAGCATTGTCAGGCTTACTAATCTTTTCAAAGAACCAACTTTTGTTTTCATTGATTCTCTCTACTGTTTTTAAATTATTTATTTCATTTATTTCCACTCTGATATTTGCTATTTCCTTCCTTCTGCTTGCTTTGCATTTATTGTCCTGTTCCTTTGGTTGTTAGGTTATAACTCTTTCAGATCTTTTTTTATATAAGCATTTGGAGCTATAAATTTTCCTCTCAGCACTGCCTTTGCTGTATCTCATTTGTTTTGGTATGTTGTATATTCATTTTTATTCACCTGAAGATATTTCCTAATTTCCCTTGTGATTTCTTTTTGATCCATTGGTTGTTTAACAGTGTGTTGTTTAGTTTACACATTTATGAATTTTCTACTTTTCTCTTACTGATTTCTAGCTTCAATATACTGTGATTATACAAAATACATTTTATTATTTCAATATTTTAAAATTTGAAGCCTTGTTTGTGACTTAACATATGGTCTTTCTTGGAGGATAACCTGTGTATACTAGAGAAGAATGTGTGTCCTGCTCCTGTGGGTGAAGTGTTCAATATATGTTTGTTAAGGTTGGTTGGTTTAGAGTATCGTTCCAGTCTTCTATTTCTTGATCTTCTGTCTAAATGTTCTATCCATTATTGAAAGTTATGAAGTGGAATCTCTTAGTCTTAATACAGAAACATCTATTTCTTTCTTCAAATCCATCAATATTTGTTTCATATTCTTTAGGATCTGCTATTAGGTGCATATATATTTATAATTGTTATATCTTCTTGTTGAATTGAACCATTTTGTATATACAGTGTCTTTCATTGTCCCTTTTCTTTTGGTATGTGTGACTTAAAGTGACTTAAAGTCTGTTTTATATGATATTGGTCTATCTACCCCAGCTTTCTTTTGGTTTCTACTTGAATATACATATTTCCATCTTTTCACTTTCAGCCTAATTGTGTCTCTGAATTTAAGGTGAGTCTCTTGTAAATAACATATAGTAAGGACATGGCTTTATTTTTAATCTGCTCTCCCAATCCATGCCTTTGAGTGGACAGTTTACATTTAAAAGAACAACTGATAAGACTTTCTCTGCTATTTTGCTGTTTGGACTTTGTAAGTCTTATACCTTTTTTGCTCCTCATTTCTTCCAGCAATACCTACTCATATTTAGTTGGTATTTTGTGTATACCATTTTGAGTCCTTCTTCTTTCTTTCTGGATATATTGTTCAGATATTTCATTTGTGGTAACCAAGGAGATTAAATTGAAAATGACCTAAAATCAATAATGATCATATTTGATTTGAGACCAACTTAACTTTAACAACATACACAAATCCTGTTCTTATATCCCTCCACACCTCCACATTTTTGTTGTATTTGTTAAAAATCATGTATTTACAAATTGTATTTTCAAAGCCATAGATTCATCATTACTTTTTATGTATTTGCATTTTAGAACATATAAGAAGTAAAACTGGAGCTACATAGCAAAATATACCATACAATAAGACTGATATTTATAGTTACTGAAGATCTTTATTTCTTTATGGCACTTTGATATACTCTCTACCATCTTTTTCTTTCATTCTGCAGAACTCACTTTAACATTGCTTGTAAGGTAGGTCTAGTGGTAACAAATCCCCAACCTTTTGTTTATTTGCAAGTGTCTGAATCTCCCCCTCATTTTTGAAAGACAGTCTTATAAGATATAAAATTTGGGGTTGGTAATTATTTTCTTTCAGTACTTCAAATATTTTATTCCTCTGCTTTCTTTCTCCATGGTTTCTGATGGAAAATTGGCACTCTATATTATTTGGGCTCTCTTGTATATAACAGGCTGCTTTTTTCTTGTAGATATCAGAATTCTCTCCCTGTCCTTTGCCTTTGACAGTTTGACTGCAATGTGTCTGGGCATGGTTTCTTCTGAGTTTTTGATCAACAAAACTTACAGTGGGAAAGGTAAAAGAAAATCTGTAACCCTGGGTTAGGCAAAAATTCTTTGATGTAACACCTGACCAAAAAGAACAGACTGATAAATTGTACATCTGAGTGAAAATAACCTATGCTCTTTAGAAAGAATTGCCAAATCTTAATAATACAAACAATATAATTAAAATATGGATCAACTATTTGAACAGACACTTTGGCAAATAGTAACACTAAAATATTTTTAGCATTTTTAAACATTAGAAAAATGCAACTTAAAGTCTCAAAAAGGCTCCCCATACTCCCTGCCCTTCCCACAATCTCAACTCTGGGAACCCCCACACCTACCCACTCACTTGGTCACCATAACCAACAAGGAAGCAGCCATTGATGACACAGTAGAAGAATGGGTGATGAATGAGGAGTACAAAATATGAGAAAAGAACATCTTTTTTCTTTATGATTTGGTCATGATTCATGCTCTGGAGAGATCCAGCTTTACTGTACAGTCACTTTCAGATGTAACCAGACCAAAAGGAAAAGATTTCAGCATTCATCGACTTGTCCTGGGGACACACATTGTTGGATAAACAAAACCATGTTGTAATAGCCATTACACATCTCCCTAACAATGATGCTTAGTTTGATGTGTCACACTAAGACAGTGAGAGAGAAGAGTTTGGAGGTTTTGGCCCAATGAGTGGAAAAGTTGATGAACCATGGAAATCAAGATGAACCATGAAGGAGAGGTGAACAGGGCCCGTTAACATGTCCTAGGACCCTTGCATCACTACAACAAAAACTCTATCCAAAGATGGTCTTGTTTTTGATGACACAAAACATCCTTCTAAGCCAGACCCTTCTGGAGAGTGTAGTCCAGACTTGCATCTCTGGGGACAGCAGTATGAAGACAATGGGCTTTCTTGGAACCCAAATCTCAGTGGGCACTTAGTGCTTCAGATGACCGTATCATCTGCTTATGGGACATCAGCGCTGTTCCAAAGGAAGGAAAAGTGGTGAATGTGAAGACCATCTTTATAGGGCACCCAGCTCTAGTAGAATATGTTTCCTGGCATCTGCCCCATGAACATCTGTTTGGGTCAGTTGCTGATAATCAGAAGCTTATGATCTGAGATATTCATTCAAATAATACTTCCGAATCAAGCTATTCAGTTGATGCTCACACTGCTGAAGGGGAATTGTCTCTTTCACTCCTTATAGTGAACTCATTCTTGCCACAGGATCAGCTGGCAAAACTGCTGCCTTGTGGGAACTGAGAAATCTGAAACTCAGGATACATTCCTTTGAATCACATAAGCATGAAGTATTTCAGGTTCAGTGGTCTTTCACAATGAAACTATTTTGGCTTCTAGTGGTACTGATTATAGACTGAATTTCTGGGATTTAGGTAAAACTGGAGAGAAACAATCCCCAGAAGCTGGAAGGAAAGAAGGAGAGATGATGCTTACAGATCACCCTTGATGAATATAGGATGAAATACAGTTGAGTGAGAATTTTAGTAAGTAGTAAATTGACATGCTGGTTTTGAGATACATCTTTTTTGTTTTAGGTAACACAGGCAGAAAGCATTTGAATATTGGAATTCTGATTCCAGTCAAAGATACAAGCTGAAGATAAATATTTTGGAAGAATGGAGTTTTAATAGATGACAGAAAGAAATTTGAGAGGAAAAAAATAAAAAGTTACAGAAGCTACCATAATTTAGAGTACATGAGAAGGAAGGGATGCTGAAAAATAAATGGTGAAAATGGTAAAACAAAAGCTAGTGTGTTAGTTAGATTCAGTTGTCAACTTGGCCAGGTGAGCATACCTAGTCCTGCTGCTGCGGACATAAGCCAATGGTACGTGAACCTCATCTGTTGCTAATTACATCTGCAGTTGGCTAGGAGGCATGTCTGCTGCAATGAGTGACGTTTGACTTAATTGGCTGGTGCTTAAATGACAGAGTACAACGTAGCACAGCCTAAGCAGCTCAGCATTCCTCATCTCAGCACTTGCAGCTCAGCCCAGGCCTTTGGAGATGCAGAGAGAAGTCACCCCAGGGAAAGTTGTTGGAATCCAGGGGCCTGGAGAGAAGACCAGCAGAGACCATCCTGTGCCTTCCACATAAGAAAGAACCTCAGTGGAAAGTTAGCTGCCTTTCCTCTGAAGAACTAACAAAATAAATCCCCTTTTATTAAAAGCCAATCTGTCTCTGGTGTGTTGCATTCCAGCAGCTAGCAAACTAGAACAGCTAGGATCAAGTCATGACCCAAAACCCAAGAGAGGAAAGAGTTTCAAATATAAGGAAAAATTCAGCATGTCAAATGTCGTAAAGAAGTCAAGTCAAATACAGAAAGAAGAATCATAAGGAGAGCCATTATAAAGATTGTGATTATCTTTGCAAGAACATTAGTTGAAGGAAAGGGGCAGAAGCCAGCCAACCCCGGATTAATACAGACATGACTAATGAATATGAAGGCAGTGTTCATGGTATAAATCTCAAGATACATGGATTAGAAACAGGTAAATAGTATTATAACTTTCTATACATGAAGCAAGAGTCTTTAGTATATTTAAAGACTGATAGAAATGAAATGATAGAGAGTAAAAATTTTAAAATATCAATGCCTTGGAAGAGACCAAAGAGCTAAGGAGCTAGGATATTATTGGAGAGAATTGCTTTGCAAAGGACCATGAATATAACCTGGAAAGAAGGAGCAAAATAAGGGTGGATTCAGACAAGTTTATGAGTACTATCTTGGAAAATGCAATGGTTGAGTCCTGTTTGAAGAAGAAGTGAAAATTAATTGATCTTAGGGTAGGCATGGGATGGAAAGGAATTGAAGTTATGCAATTGTAGCTGCAGAAACAGTTAAGGAATTTTGCATGGATACAAAGAAAGATGTTGTGCACTGAATAGGGCCCATTGGTAATGGATAACTTTAATATATTGTGGCCCCAGGCCACATTGTTATTTTGGTTTTCTTTAGCAGTACTCAGGAGCTTAGGACATTTCTATGCAATTAGGAAATATTGGAGCATTAGCTCATTTTGAAAGCAGAAGTGGAACTAACAGAAAGGTAGTGTTTAAGGGACAGCTCCCCAGTGCCCTAAACTCTTCCTCTTCTTGCCATTTTATCAATTGTTCTATTTTATTGCAAGATCTCAGCTTCCATTCATTCTTTGTTCAGTATCAGGTGGTAAAGTGAGAGAATACTGCTTCAGTGACTCTGACAAAGAATGAAGAAAATAATGGGAATTAGGAAGAGAAAGCTAAACCGTTTTAATAAAAATTGCTGCTCCTTTTCCCTTTCATGGGAGATGTGAAAATAGCTAATCAGCAATTTGAATAATCAGACACAAAAAGAACTAACTCTCAATAGTAGCTTTTTATGTATATACCATGTGTTAGACCCTTGAAGTTCTTTAGCTTGCAACGGGCAAGGACATGCCCAGAGTACACAGGAAGCATTTATTCTGGGTCTTGCATTGTGGAGTCCCCCCCCACCATCTGGTACAACTTGCCCTGTGGAGTGACAAGCTGGGAATATAGGCAAAGGGATGTACAACCTGTAGCCTTCACCCTTTAAAGGCAACCTTTAAAGGCACTGAGCACAGAATTTCCTTTCCACATCATCCTGTTCATGCTTTCTCAGCCCCTCTGAGATTTTGTGCTGTCTTGTCTTCTGCAAGGTGGGCTATACTTCCCATGGTGCCTGAAGGTTGCCAACTATTGTCTGTTTGGGAAGATGGGTTGAGGACAGAGAGAGAATCTGGGTGTGTGGGTAGGGGTATCCCTGTGCAGGTGCACTCGTTAGGCCCCTTATGGTGTGTAGACGGAGCACAGGAGGAAAAACTAGAAGGCAGGCAATAGATTAAGGACCTGTGGACTGAGTTGCTACAAAGTACATGGTGGGAACATAGGCTCACGTACAACAGAAACTTTAGAAAACAACTGCTTTATTACTTACACAACACAAAGGGCCCAAAAGAGCGGGGAAAGTTATCCCATCGTGGCCAGTTTCCTGAAGAGATGAACTTTTTTCAGTTAGGTTTAGTGGATGGCAGCTCCATATCCCTCACTTTGCATCAGAGAAGAGAGAGTCCTGCACTGACTGAGTGCTGAGCTTTCATACACTCCAGGAGGCAAGGAGCTCATCCAGTGATCAATCATCATGCTCTAGCAGGCAGCCTCAGTTGATTAAGATTTAAGGACTCCCCCAGCTTCTGTGGTCTCTTACAAAATAGAAACAAAGCAAATGCCTGCACACAAACAAGTAAGAGGGAAAAAAGAGGATAAACAAGATGCTGGGAAAAGGCTCCTGAGTATGCCCTTGACTTCCTCAATATGGCCTCTATTTGAATCTGTGAGGGTTTGGAGCTGTCCACTTCAGGAAAATATGTTTTTAATCTTAATCCATTCCTGAGGGTGTGAACCCATTTAAGTAGGATTTTTTGACGAGGTTATTTCAGGTATGGTATGGCTCAACTCAATCAAGATAGGTCTTAATCTTATTATTAGAGTCCTTTATAAGCAGAATGAAATTCAGACAGACAGACACACACACACACACACACACACACACACACACACACACACACACACAGAGAAGTCCATAGGGAACAAGAAGCAGAAGGTCAATGGAACCCAGAACGAAAGAGAAAATTCTCATCTCTACTTTAGGCAGGCGGCTTCTCATGGGGAATTCATTGAAAACTTTCGTACGTGTTCCCAGCTAGGGGAGTACCCTGTGGAATTTGGACTTTTCTATTCCTATAGCCATGTGGACTTTTTTATAATTTCCATAATATCTATATTATGTATACATATGTGTATATTTTATATGTGTATATGTGTATGTTTGTGTATATGTATATGAATATGTATATATTAGTTCTGTTATCCTGGAGAACCTTGACTAAAACATAGTTTGTTACCCAGAGAATGGGAAGTTGCTATTTTACATAACAAAAATATGAAAATAACTTTGGAATTTGTAATGGGTAGAAGCTGTTTGATAGAAAAAGACTGACTGCTTTTAAGAGACTGTTGTTAGAAATATGGATGCTGAAGTCATTTTCAATAAGACCTTAGAGGGAAATGAAGAATCTGTTATTGGAGAAAAAATGATCTTTGTTTCAAAGTAGCAGTCAACTTAGTGAAATTGAATTCTGACATTGGAAGGAAAAAGAACTTGGTTATTTTGCTGAGGAGATTTTGAAGCTAAGTATGGAAAGCCAGCAAGGTTTCTTCTTACTGATCATAGTAAAATGTGTGGGGCTGGAAAAGTCCAGTATGTGCACTGCCACATGATAGAGGCACCAAGGACCAAGGACCACCAGCAGCCAGCCACAGAATGCAAAAGAAAGCCTCACATTGAGGATGCCTTTATTTGTCTTGTCCTAGCATCAAATTCATGAGCTAATAAATTCCCAGAGTTTAAGCCAACCAATTGCATGGTATTTGCTTGAGCATCTAAGGAAACATTTTAGTTATTGTTTTAAATAACTTTGTCCCAAATCCTCAAAATGATAATAGCAGTCCAAATTTGTAGAGTTAGAAATTATCCCACAGAGTTGGCCATGTGCTGGTTTGAAACTGTTATGCACCCTGGAAAAGCTATGGTCTTTTAATCCAATCTTATGGGTACAGACTTACTATGGGTGGGGTATTTTGATTAGGTTCTTTCCATGGAGATATGACCCTACCCATTTGGGGTAAGTCTTGATTAGTTTACTGGAGTCCTTAAAAGAGCCCAAGGGAGAGAGAGAGAGAGAGAGATTGAGAGCAAGCAAGCGAGCGCCCAGAGCTAACACAGAGATCAGAGACATGAAACCAAGACACAGGTCTTGGAGATGCAAAGCTAAGAGATGAAACCCAGAGTCTGCCTTGTAGAAGCTAAGTGAGGTATCACAGATGCCTAGAGTGAAAGCCACTGGAAACAGAGGCTGAGAACCATTTGGAACCAGAAGCTGGGAGAGAAGAACAGTGGACATTACCACGTGCCTTCCCATGTGACAGAGAAACCCCAGACTGCATTGGCTTTTCTTCTAACTCAGGGTATGTTTCTCTTTTTGCTTAATTTGGACATTTTCATGGCCTTAGGAATGTAAACATGTAACCTAACAAATTTTCTTTGAAAAACTCTATCCATTTCTGGTATATTACATTCTAATAGCTTTAACAAACCAAAACTGCCACCATAGTCTGCAATGTTATCCAGTATTCAAGTCTACATGTACATTTTTCTCTCATGTTTTCTAATGAGATAAGAGCTCATTGGTTTATTTTGGGGATCATCAATTATATCCTAACAGTAATATCAAACAAAACCAAACCAAACATCATATATAAAAATAGACAGTATGACAATAAGAGATACTTGAAGAAATAAGAAAAACAGGCTTAGACAGCAAGAGAACGTGTTCTGTAGCATATGTGCCCTTGGTTGTACTTAATGGAAATTGAGACTGGTATAGTGTCATAATGGATTTGATTTTACACTCAGCAGTCTGCTTTACTTGGCTTGCATTGTTTTTGGATGCTTAGAAAGAGAAGTATTGGTATTTTTGTCTTGGGAGAATGATGGAAGTATGTGGTTACGTGATCTAGGAAGTTGTTTGATCCCACTAGGCAGAGAATTTTAACAGTTGCAACTTTAAAAAACATTCTTTAATAGGGGTTGTTGAAGTGCTATAAAACAGATTTAAATGAAATCTTCATAACAGTATGTTGAAAGAGTAAAGAGAATTTAAAACAATGAAGACATATTATCTTTTGTTGTTATTTTGCTGATAAGGGTGCATCAGGAGAAAGTCATTCTTCTGGAGACTTGTCAATGACGGACATAGCAAAATACCATTGAGAGATAAAAAAAATCTAGGAGAAAAAGATGAGTGAGCAATACAAGCCTATTAGGAGAATGAAATCATCTAGATTCAAGATATGTACATGAAAAACAACACATGATATGTGCCCTAGTGGCTCCCCAAATTACTTAGAGACTGAGGATTTTGAGAGAGTGTGAGACACTCTGCTTTATAAATAGAATCTAAGAAACCAGTCGTATTGATTTATTGTTGTGAGTTATCCTAATTATTTCTTATAGAAGGCTAAATATGTTATTCTTGTGAAGGAGGGTTGTAGTTAAATTACAATGAAGGGAAAAAATAATGAAGATTATGGAAAGGTACTTTTTGTCAAGCATAAACTACTTTATTTCTAATCATCAGAGCTGTTTCAAGAAAGTCATTAGGGGATGAATCAAGCAGAAGTAAGAAAAACCTTGGCAGAGATGTTTCAAAGTGCATCCAAATGGAGACACAGAATACATATAATGCCTTAAATGAAATGTTGGATTATAATAGGAATCTATAAATTCTATGTTCTTCATACACTTAAAAACTTTTTTATTGTGAAATACCTCAGACTTACAGGACAGTTACAAAATTAATAATATAATAGTAACTCCAATATACCCCTAAACTCCCAGGAACCTGGATCTACCAATTTCAAGATTTTTTCACATATGCCATATCATTCTCTCTCTCTCTCCCTCATGAAAGAGAGAGAAAAAGAAAGAGAGCAAGAGCTCTCTGAACATTTTTTTTCTGAACACTTTGATGTAGATTGTATCATCATTCTTAAAAAATTAATACTTCCATGTAAATTTCCTAAGAACAAGGTAGTTTATAGAAATATTCCAACTTTTTCATGTGTCTCAATAATATTCTTTTGAGCCTTTTCTCCTCCTTTGGTAGACCCTGTCCAAGATCTTATATTTTATTAAATTGTCATAGTCTCTTCAGTTTGTGCTTTCTTTTCTTTAATTGACTGCCATATAGAACATAAATATTCCCATCCCCCCAAGCAGAATCTCTTCATGCATTATGCATTAATTCTCCATTCTCCCTGCCGTTTGCCCCTGACAACCTGCACTCTACTTTCTGTCTCTATGAGCCTGAATATTCTCCAGTATTGTCATTGAAGTTGCCAGGAAGCTTGAATTTAGCATGATAAATCTATAATAATATGTATTTTTATTTCAACTTACATTCAACAGTACACACAAATATTTTCTTATAATCATCTGTCCCTCCCTAGCTTTATGTAGTTTTTGTCACTAATTCTATGTTTTTCATTATGAATCTCTAACAATTGATTTATTATTACTTTTTAAAGCAATTGCCTTTTAGATCCTTAGGAAGTAAAAAAAGGTGAGTAACAAACCAAAAACACGATAGTAATGGCTATTATATTTACTCATGTCATGACCTTCACTGGAGATCTTTATATCTTCACATGGCTTATATCTATCGTCTATTGTCCTTTCATTTCTGCCTGCAGAACTCTTTTCAGCATTCCCTATAAGGCTGGTCTAGTGGGGACAAACTCCCTCAGCATTTTTTAAATGTGGGAATCTCTTAATCTCTCCCTCATTTTTGAAAGACAGTTTTGCAAGATATAGAATTCTTCATTGGCAATTTTTTCTTTCAGTTCTTGAAATGTCAACACACTGCTTTCTTGCCTCCATGGTTTCTTAGGAGAAATTGGCACTTAATCTTATTAAGGCTCCCTTGTATATGACACATTTGCTACATTCTTGCAGTTTTCAGGATTCTCTCTTTTATCCTTAGCATTTGTCAATTTGACTATAATTTGCCATGATGTGGATCTATTTGGTTTGGTTTATCCTGTTTAAGTTCATTGAGTGTCTTGGATGTATATATCCATGTCTTTTGTTAAGTTTTGGGAAGTTTTCAGCCATTGTTTTCTTGAATATTCTCTCTTTTCCTTCTGAGACTACTGCAATGCTCATATTGGTACACTTGATGGTGTCACACAGATTGCTCCAGCTCTGTTCAGTTTTGTACATTGCTTTTTCTTTCTGATCCTCACACTGGATGATCTCAATTTCTTCAGTTCAACTTCATTGATTCTTTCTCCTACCAGCTCCAATCTGCCGATGAAATTTCTAGGTGAATTTTTTTTTTTTTTTTAATTTCTGTTACGATGGTTTTCAACTCTGTTTGGGTCCTTTCATAATTTCCATGTCTCTATTGATATTCTCTTTGTGTTAATCTATCCTTTTCCTAATTTCCTTTAGTTCTTTGTTGACAGTTATCGTTAGTTCTCAGAGCATAATTAGGGACATTTTTTGAAAGTCTTTGCCTGAAATATCTCAGGTTTGATCTTATTAATTGATGGTTTCTAGTGTTTTAATTTTCTCTTTTGCCTCAGCCATCACTTCCTATTTCTTTGTATGTTTTACAATCTTTTTTAGAAACCTGAAGATGTTGATGTTTTAATGTCTTATCACTGGGATTTAAACTCTCAGGTGTTTGTTTCTTAATCTCAATTATGTTTCTTAAGCTTGCCTTATGACAGAGCTTTCCTGAATTGCCATGAATACTAATAAAATGAAACTGAAGAAAAAGGAATAAAGAAAACACCTTTCCCAGTCTTTGCAGATTGACTTGTAGGAGTACTCTCCTTCAGGGCTTACCCACACAATGGTAAGGAGAATAGCTCCAAGCCAAAGCTTATGGCACTCCCTGATCCTTTCTGCACATGTGGCCCTGGAATTCTCCCATTTACACAGCTCTGAATTTCTCCTCTATCCTAAGAAACATACTCCTCATGGTTCCGAGCACCACACTTTATATCCTACAGTCAGTAATTCCTTGCCCAGACAGTATGACTTGAATGTTTTCTCACAGTGTTCCGTAGAGAGTGCTGTGAGCTTATTTCTATACACAGAACAATTTCTGGGATGGCAAATCCCTCAGGCCTTCACCAGATGCATTGAGCCAGGCAGACATGCTCCCACATGTACATGAGGGTTACTCTGTTTCCCGAGAACCAGGACCACTGAGGATTTGGGCCACCTCTGCTCCAAACTGGACAGCCAGGGCAACACAAGATCCTACCACTTTTAATGAAGTTTTTATTGACTTGAATGCTGCTAAAATATTGAGGATATAAGAACTAAAAGGCTTTTGAATGTGACAGCCATGATTGTGAGTTGACAAAGAATGCTGAAGTATCCCAATAACAGGAAAGTGAGAATTTTGGATCCTGGGTAACAAGAAAAAGTGACACTTTTATGATATATTTCATTTCATTCTTTTATTATTTTCACAAACAGTATCATGTGAAAAACATTTACAGTTCATAATATATCTGTTTTATTTTGTATAAAGAAATTTTTCTAAATATCTTCTAGTTTTAGTTTGTTAATATTGCTGGAATGTAATATACCAAAAATGGAATGCCTTTTATAGAGGGGATTTATTAAGTTATATGTTTTCAATTTCAAGGCCATAAAAATGTCCAAACTAAGGTAGCCATAAAAAGATACCAAGACTCAAGAAAGGCCAGTGACATCAGGAATACCTCTGTCAGGCTTGAAGATACCTGGTCGGCATCTGTTGGTCCCCTGGCTTCTGGTTTCAAGCAGCTTCCCTGGGCACATTTTCTTTTTGCATTTCCAAATATCTCTGTCTATGTCAGTTGTGAGATTTTTCCTAAGATGGTTCCCTCTTAAAGGTCTCCAGTGCCCACCTTAAATGGGTAAAGACATCTCCATGGAAAGCACTTACTCAAAAGATTCACTACAATTGGGTAGGTCACATCTCCATGGAAACAATTTAATCAGAAAGATCCCATCCAAACATTAGATCACCCCCAACAAAATTGGATTAGGAAAATAACATGGCTTCCCCAGAGTATATAACAGTTTCATACCAGCACACTACCCAATTACAATTTGCCTGTTTTAGCTAACGGATGACTTTATATAACTCCATGAAAAATGGGCATTCATATTTTCATAGGATAAGAGGAGCTGTGGCTTATATGAAGAAGGATGCAACCAAATCAAGTTTTGAGGAAGTAGAATACAGTGTTTAATTAGAAGAAACAAGGCTAGTGTTCTTGAATTGTGGACAGATATGGCAAGTGAATAGAACAAGGGCTATGTAGAGAAGTTGAAAAGATGCTCCATGAAGGTGAAATATAAGCATAATTTTAGAAAGAGTGGAAACATCTAACATAAAGGAATATTTTCAAGACATAATTAATAAGATAATGTTTCAAAAGAAGGAGGCAGATCAAGAATAATAGCTAAAAGTTCACAGGGAATGTTGAGCTTTAGCAGAGGAATTTCCATTGCAGAGACAAAAGCAAAGAAAGAGAGTAAGTGGAAATAACCGGTTGTAAGGATCCAGGGCCTGGCCCTGCCCCTTCTCCATTTGGAGAGCAAGTCACATAGTCACCTACATGACTGGGACAGACATAAAAGACTTACATTCTTTTACAAAGAAAGTAAAACCTCCTTCCCCTAATGTTTCAATTACATGTTTACTAAATGCTGCTGCAATGCAATATACCAGAAATGAACAGCTTTTATAAAAGAATTTAGTATGTTACAAGTTTACAGTTCTAAGGCCATAAAAGTGTCCAAACTAAGGTATCCAGAGAAAGATACCTTGACTCAAGAAAAGCCAATGTCTGTCACACGACAAGGCACGTGGCTGGTGTCTGCTGGTCTTTGATCCCCTTTCCATACTTTCTAGCTCCTGATTCCAATGGCTACCTCTCTAAGTGTCTGTGGACCTTCACTTACTCTAGGTTCTGGATTACTTAGGATCTCATGGGAAGGCACATGGTGATGTCTGTTGGGCTCTGCATCTGCAAAAAATCAATTTCTAGACATCTGCTTTCTGTGTCAGCCCTCCAAGCATCTCCAAATGTGTGCATCTATGTCAGATTGTGTTCTTGTCCAGCTTCTGTAGGCTCTCTCTGCTCCTGGCATTTTCTGAGGTTTCTGCATTCCCAAACATCTGTGTCTGCACGTGCATCTGAGATTTTCCCAAAATGCTTCCGCTTTTGAAGGACTCCAGTAAGTTAATCATGACCCAACTTGAATGGCCACATTCACATTTGGGGGTCACTTTCCATGGAAACAATCTAATCAAAGGTTTCCACCTAAACAGTAGGTCTGGCCCAAGATTGAATCAGGATTAAAGTAAGGCTTTTCTGAACATAATAGTTTCAAGCCAACACACCTAATAACCAAATCTCATGAGAGTCTGCTCCACTGTAACCAAATCTCATGAGACTGTTGATCTTTACAGGCTCTTTCTGGGCACCTCTCTCTCTCTCTCTCTCTCTCTCTCTCTCTTTTCCTCTTGGTTTTGGGTGGAGTGCAGAGTTTCATCACCCAATTGGCCGCCATTTGAGAAGATCTTCCTCCTGTTCATATACCTCTAGTTAGACTCATAGCCAATCTTTTGTCTAGCATGTCCTTTGGTCTTGGGGTTGTGCTAGGCTGGAATATTTGGCAAACCAGCCAGGAAACCAAAGAGCTGCCTTCTGTAGGGAACATGAGCCTGGGGAAGGGGACTCTGCAGGGGTAACCCCGGGAGGCCTGCTTCCTTAGTCACCCATTTGCTTAACTGCTACAGTTGGTTGACCATAGTGTGTGGTGCAGCCAGCTATGGCAGAGTTTCTCAGGGAAAACAGAGACATCTGCAAGTCTGTAACAGACTGTTTCAGAAAGACAGAGAAATCAGCAGATCTGGAAGATGCATTGAATGGCAGGCCATGACTTGTAGATAAGAGCTTAGAAATATTAGCATGCTGGTGTGCTAGAATAAGAAGACATATCCTGTCTTTCCCTGGCTGGGATCCTGCAGATTCTTTATCTGATAATGAAAAGGGGGAAAAAGAAGAAATTTTGGAGGCAAAGAGTGGAGTGATGGCACTTTTGTATGCCAGATTTCTTTATTATAAGGAATTAACACTAATTTCTTTGGTATTTTCTTAAACAGGGCTAGTCAGCCCATCCCCCACACACACCTGGGAAGGATAACAGAGGTTATTCATTGCATTCCTTTGAGGCTATTCACAAGCTGTGGGCTTATAGCAAATAATTTGGATAAATGGAAAAATGTAACTCTATTTCATTATATTGATGATGTCATGTTAATGTCATGTTAACCAGTAGCTATTTTCTAGACTAATAAGTCTCAGGCTCATTGCTCTTTCATCTTAAGAGCTGCAGATGGACAAATGACTGTGGTTAACTGCAATGCTTTGGCTACCTTGTTAAATTCTTGGTTTGGAAAGGCAAAATGTATTACTTATTTTGTAATAATTGATAAGGTGCAATGTTTTCCTATGCCACATATGCCAAAACAACTAATAGGTTTTTTGGGATTGTAAAGGTATTGGAAACTATTCATTCCTCATTTAGTCAAAATATTAAAACTTGTGTATGTTTCAATTAAGAAAAGTTATCCCTGGGAATGGGATGCCTCCCAGAAGGTTGCTTTTGAAAAAAAATACAGATGGACCATCACATTGACTGAGACATTTTTAGGGGTGGAGACAGATATTCTTTGTGAATTAGACATAGCCAGTACCAATATTGGCTTTGGGTGGAGTTTGTGGTAAAGGCAACAGGCAAAATGAGTTAAAAGAGCTGAACTTTGGTATAGTCCCTTAGGAAAACAACTGTGTGCTGCCTATAATGCCTTACAGCAAGTTGAAGGACTAACTTAGAAATACCCTGTGAAATTAGAACAGCCATCCCTAAACAGAGGTGGATATGGGACACTGTCACTAAGCCCCACTCTGGCAGTGAACAACTGAGCACATTAATGAAATGGAAAGCTTACCTTCAACATTTTCAACAATAGCCCCTTAAGTGTAGAAATGCATGATATCTTGAGATTGGTTTCCTATGTGGAAGAACAACGTTTGCCCTTCCCTGCTGATCCTCCCCAGGTGGCTGTCTCTGTGCCCACCATTGATGAGTCTGCCTGGAATACTTACTGATGGATCAGCACATGGCCAGTCTGTCACCTGGATAACTGTATCACACAACATAGTATGGACACTATGTATGGACACTAGTATGGTGGGAAACTGGGAGTATCCAAAGCAGCCAATGAGCTGAATTAAGGGCTGTATGGATGGTCATTGTTCATGAACCAGGAGATGTGTTAACTATCTGTGCAGGCCATCAGGCAGTGTACTGGGACCTGGCAGTGTGGATGGCCATGTGGAAACAAGAGCAAAGGAGAGTGTTTGGCCACCCCTTATGGGGAAAAGAGATATGGAAAGACATCTGGACTACCTGTCATGAATGAAAAGTAAATATGTTTCATTTCTCTTCCCATAACACTGATTCTTTGCTGGCAATATTGAAGCAGATGCTTTAGCAAAAATTCATAGTCTAAAGCCCAACATTGCACAAGACTGTTGAACGGTTGCAAAGAAAAACAGGTCACCATGAGTATCAGACTCTGTGGAGACTGGCACAGCAATTCTAGTTGTCCATCACCAGACATCAACTGAAAGAAGTCATGGACACCTACCCCTCCTATTCACTGTGATGCCCAAGTATTCTCCCTCAACAACTCAGTCACACCGGCTGTGAGCAGGTTCTGGTCACCAGTTGGCAGGTATATTATATTGGGCCCCTGCTTTAGCTGAGGGTGCAAAATATGCCTTTACAGCCATAGATATAAGAACTGGACTGTTGCTGGCCTTCCCAATAGGGAAAGCTAACCAAAGAACTATGATACATAGCTTAGAAAAGCCAGGTTCATTCTTTGGGGCCCTCACACACGTGAACAGTGATAGGAGGATCCCTTTTACTGGACAACTAATCCAAGTCTGGGTACTGAACATGATATCTTATTTGTCTTACAACCCCATAGTAGCAGGGGTTGTAACCCCTCACCAGCTTTTATTCATGGTTTGAGCAGCTGCTCCCACTCCTGTTGAACTACTAATGACAGACCCATGCAAGCCACAGCAAGGTAATGTAAATAACTTGCTCTTGCCTGCACCGCAAGCATTAGAAATTAGGGAGAATATTGGCTGTGGTCCTGACCAATGCACTTGTGCTGGTTGGGAATCCTAGGTCCCTGGGCTATTAGGGTCACCCAAATGTAAGTATTAGACCACAATTTATACCCAAAATGCCAAAAGTTGTATATGTAATCAACCGGCCCCCCCATCCCCACCCCATACCACAAGGCACAGTATTTATGACTCTATGGATACTTATTATGTGCAGGTTAACTGTGGATTTGACTCAAAATGCTTGCTGCAATGCAGAGGAAAAGGTGTGTTATCTGTCTCCTACTGGAAATTTAGCTTGTATTCTTTTTGCCCTTAGTGTCATAGCAAATACCTTTCTGCAATAGGCTTCTGCAGGAACCTATATCCACAACAGATTTCAATGATGAGTATGCACTGAAGTGTCACTGTCAGCTACCACCAGCCTGCCTTGGACTATGACTCCTGTGACTTGGACTGCATAGAATATCCTACTGCCCTGGCAGAATTCAGCACATCAGAAAAATCTAGAAGAGAATCTCATTTAGGTCTGAAATCAGAGGCTTCATCAATTATCAGTAGAATGAATGGTTTAATCCCCTTTCTTTACCATAGCAGCCTCACTTTGTGGAGTTGTTATCTCTATATGGGGAACTCTAAATGCCCTATTGTCTCTTATTCTATTAATGAATACAATATCTGTCCTTACACTGCAGCAGAGAATGTTTGTTATCTTGGTCAAAGTAGTTTTGGTCAAAGTAGTCTGTCATGTTGGGGGTGGATTGTAAGGACCCATGGCCAGGCTCTGTCTCCTCCTCCTTTTTGAGAGTAAGTCACACAGCCACCTACATGACCCAGACAGATGTTAAAGGTCAAAGAATGTAACCCACCCCCTCCCCTAATAACCGAATCTCAGGAGACTGTTGAACTTTAAAAGCTGCTCCTGGGCTTATAAAGCCTCTCTCTCCACCCAAAGAGAAGCTTTGGGTGGAGTGCAAACTTTCATCTCCCAACCTGCCGCCATTAAGGAACATCTTCCTTCTGTACAGAAGCCCCTAATTAAACTCTCGGTAATCTTCCATCCAGCATGTTCTTTGGTGTCAGGGTCATGCAAAGCTGGAACAGCTGTCACCAACAGGGAGCAGAAGGTGGGAGGGGCATTCCATCCCATACTAATTTGTGGGATCTTAGATGTCAAGTTTTTTAAAAGGTCTGAACTCTTGTGTTTTAAAAATATGGCATCTCGGCGGCAATAATTTGTGGCTTTCTTCAACCCCCCCTACTGAATAAAAAGTAAACAAAAAATTTAAAAAACACAGCATTTTAAATTAAGTGCTTGGATTGTGTCACCTCATTTGTGGGAAAAATGGTCAAGAGCATCTATATCAGGGAAAACATTTGCCTTAGTTATTTAAGGTTTTGAGATATTTACAAAGGTAGAGGAACAAATCAATTCTTTTGAATCTTTGTAGGACTATATTCATTATAGGCTCACAACTGCAAACTGTCTCTTACTTTAAAAGCAAATAGGGTTTCTTGTTCAGGACCTATAAAGCAATTCTAAAGATCTGAATAAGCCCTGAGGCTTCTCAAAGGCTTTATGAGGAAAATTAATTGAAGATTCAAAGTCCTTGGAATTTAGTGCTATTGGCACTTAATAGCTCAGACAAATTCTTTCTCATATGCTAATAAATGACAGTGGCAGTCAAACCCTTCTCTTACTCCTCTCCAGCTATTGTCCTTGCACCATCAGAGGTATATCCACATTTGTATAATTCCACACACCATAGGGACTACACTTTCACTATTTAATCCATAGGAATTTTCAAGGCTTATAAATATAATTTAAGCATTTTGCTGTTTGTATTATCACATAATACTCAATGTTAATCAGCAATTGTTCTTCTATGATTCAATTAGATCATTTCAAGTTGACATTAGTTTCAGGAGAATTAGCCCAGACATCAAAAAGAGGACTAGTGGGGGTGAACAGAAGACAGAGACACAACCACCTTCAGAAAGACCCAAACAATGTCCTGTCCTGGCTTTTTTTTTTTTCCTCATCATCTGTTGCCTTCTTGGTCCAGGTTATTGGATCCTGATTTGAACAAACCAATTTTGAAAATCACTGAGACACTAAGGGAAATTTTCATATGGAGGACATTGGTACTTAATTATTCATTTCGTCTGGTATGGTAATAGTAAATAACCATCTTACAAATAAATCATCATCATAAGGAAATATATATGAAGGATTATTGGTGATATCACGTCTTCTCACAAACTCATTTGCTATCAAAATTTTTTGGATCTTTTTTAGTGAACTCAAGCTCCTACCTATATTTTGCTTTACATTGAGCCTTCCATAGCCATGAAAAGAAGGTCCACTTCAATCAAACAAAATTTTGCCCCATAATTTGAAACAGTCCTCATGTTCATGATCTAAAGAATGCAAAAAGCCGTACATGAAATCCCTCACCACACCCTGAACAAACATGGCCTTCAGTATCCTGTCTATACATTAATCTAAATCTGTGCATTTGTATATGCTGGGATGCATATCGACATGACAAAGACAATGCAGGCAGTGTGACAGTGGCTCAGTGGCAGAGTTCTTGCTTGCCCTGCCATGCTTGAGACCCAGGCTTGATTCCCACTGCCTGTCCATGCAAAAAAAAAAAAAAAGACTGATAATCGGAAAGAGCACAAGTTCAGGCACAGTTGTAGCTGGTGTGCTATAATTCAGTTTAATGGCAAGAGGTTATGCCATTGGAAGGGATGGGGGTGCAAAGGGCTGTTTGGCATCATGCAGCTGGAGAAATCTGAAAGAAGGATCCCAAGACCAAATGCCCGGAAAGTCACTGGCTGAACAGAAGCGGAAGAAGCAACACAGATATCTGGCCTCTTTAAGCTCAGTTGAAGGCTGCAAAGCATTGCCTGTTGGCAAAGTGTCCCAAAGTCCAAGATATGCAGGAGGTGAACAGTATTTTTACAACATCGTTAAGTAGTTTGTCAGAATTATATTCAACAAGTTAAAATTCACAGAGCTATTTAGAAACTACTTTACCCATTTCTGAGAATGTGGCCTACATTTCCAGTTTCTTCCTCAAAACTTTCAAGCTGAGTATGTTTTGCATGGTCTCACTCATCTTGATAAGAGCCATTTAAGAATCAGGCTGATTCCTGCCTAATCAGTAGGGATGTTGAGAAATCACTCCTGCGGTTTCTGCTGACACTTATTTACAGGATTTGCTGATGGTAGATAAGGAGAAGAGAGCTTGTGAAGGCCCATGGGTGGGAGTGAGAAGATAGGATAACAAGACAGATACACTATCTAGTTAATTTCAGTAAAGCTCCAAACTTTCACTTTAAGTGAAAGATTGAACTGGAGGATTCACAAGATAGGAGACCTGAAGGCTCATGTAATTTCAAAACAGATAAGCCTCTGAGTGGTGCACAAAAGAGGATCTTCCACTGAATCACATAGGAACTTAAATAGATTCCTTGCTGTAGAAGACAGACTAAGAAAACAGTCCGATTTTATAAAGCAAGTGTACAGGTGTGCTTTCCACTCTTTCTGGGAGCTTGATAATCACATCACGACTTCCATTAACAAGCAGTTGCTTCTCAACTGCCTTAAATTCCAGAGGACACATAACCTGTTTCTTCATCTGTTTAAATTTTTCTTAATAAATTAACCATTTTCTTTTAATTTTGATCTATCAGGCAAAGGTTTCCTTTGCCTCATTTTTTCTTTTTCTTTTCAGTTCTTTTTGAGTTGGAGAAATTATTGGACATGTACATTAGTAAAGAGAAAAGTAGAATGAAAGGCCAGAACTCTATTTCCAGAGCTTCAATAATTCTTAACCTTCTGCAAACTCTTTTATCTGTCAGCTACCCTTGTTTTGATCCAAGCCATCGCATATCACCAACAATCCTTCATATGTTTTTCTTAATGATGATGAGAATTTATTTTTAGATAATTGTTTACCATTACCATACCTAAGTAAATGAATAATTATCAGTTTAATTTAACACCCAGTTCATAAGGAAATTTTCCCCAGTGTCTCAATGATTTTTAAAGTTGGTTGTTTAAATCAAGTTCTACACAAATTTTTCACATTGTCTCACTGAATTTGTTAGTTATGCCAAAATCTCTCTCTCTCTCTTTTTCTGTTCTATAACAAGTTGCTGTGTGTGTGTGTGTGTGTGTGTGTGTGTGTACAGTTTAATTAAGAAACCAGGTCAATCCTAATTAAGAATATCACACAATCTGGATTTGTATGATTTCTTTGTCATGTTTTTAAATTGTCCCTTTTACCATGTTTTCCCTAATCATTTTCAGAGTAATGAGTTTATCAATAACAACTTCCAATTGGGACTAAGAAGAATTTTTTGTACTATCACCAAGAGCATGAACTCATGGAGTGATAGATATAAGATACAGGCAGAGACATAAATATAAACATAGACATAGATAGAATATCTAATTCACCACACACACACACATACACACACACAATGGCTATATGCCAGTAATATCTTTCATTCTCCACTGCAGATGGCATATTCTTGCTCCAGAAAATGAGAGAACTGCATTCTTGTAATCCTACTGGACCTTGCCATGCACACCACAAGGCATGTTTATCACCACTCATTCCTCTAGGAGCACTGTGTCTGCCAGATCCTGTGGTGCCAGAATCAGGCTACTTATTGCACCACCTGGACCTGCTGCTAAGTCCCTTTCCATATGTACCATCACTGCCATCATGTCATTAATGTCACCTGGTTTATGGATGGGAGCAGTAGTCCTTTATGTGGAATATGCTGTCTTCATACACTAAGGAATCCTAGCAGGGACTGTGCTTTCTTCTTTGTGGTTGGAAGTACAAGATTTGAATAATTTGTTCATAAAAATGGAGGGGTTATCCCAGCTTGTCCCTGATGGTGGAGCAGCTCAATATTAACTGATGCTAAAGGCTCCTGGATGTTCTTTTTTATCTGCCACCCTTCAATGTGTCTGAAACTTCTTGCCCAACCAGTTCTTTGAGTATGTACCAATACCATGTTCTGTAGGATGCTCACCTAGCCCAGACTCTGTGGACAATATAATGACAGAGGTTAGTAATGTTCATAGATCCCTAGGCCAAGACTTGGCATGACTGCTCCTGTTCATTTCACGTGAATGCCAAGTCAGGATCTCAATGTGTTTGGATGACCAGTGGCTTCATGCCATTGTCAAGGCTTTGGCAATCTAAAAAAAATACCACATATTTTGTTGGTAAAGGAAGAAGGGGATGGTTGGGTCAAAAGATGCTGGTATGGTCAGCAGGTAGTTTGTCAGTGCTCTTGGGCTTTCTTTATTCTGTGCCTTGTCTCTCCCTGGGAGGGGAAAGAGACTTCGAACTCAAGTAGGATCCACTGTGATTGCAGTCCTTACCTTGATATCGCTAGGACTTCTCTCGAACTTGTGTGCTGAGGCCACTCAGATGATGGCTGAACTCAGCATATTGGCCCATGAAAACTTCTCTACTAAGACAAAGGAAAGGATCTGTCAGAAAGCAACACATATTATCCTGGACTTGGCAGCAAAGAAGACAATGGGTGGCAGAAATCCTGCAATCTAAAAAATCAACTGAAAGCTGAGAAAGAACCTGAAGATGGGTGGTGGAGAGAGGTATGATAGTTTGGTTTCCCAGTCCAGAAATGTCAGTAGGAGTCAACAACTGCTTAATAGACAGAAGACCAAGGGCCGGAATTCCCAGATGGAGATTGTTCACAAGAACAAAGAAAGAGGACGTGGTTATAACTCAGCAGCAGCTGCCTGGAGGCCATGCAAAATTAGGGGAAGAGCAACGCACATTTTTCCAATAATAAAAATTGGAACTCAAGTTTATTAATCTCCAACTTACGTTTTAAGACTCAAACTAGTCAAAACTATGTTGGAGCCAAATTTAGTGAGCTGCCTCACAAAGTGCTCTTCCTAAACCACCAAGTCATTGGGTTCTTATTTCCTTCAATCCTCTGATAAGGAAATAATGACATTTCAACTTAAAACCTTACTTAAAGTACAGGTATAAAATAAGAAAGCCCAAATGTTTAAATTTAGGCATCAAATTTAAGACTAGTTTTCAACTTGCATGAAATGCATCAGGGAATTGACCTATCTGTGTACAACTGCTAATGTAAAAAATATGATTGGACTTCATCTCACTTGTTTTATGTGTTGTGGTACTAAAATGTATGGTAGTATCAGTGCAACTTAAAATAACTAAATTATTAATGATTGTACTTGTTATTAACTGCTCTTAATTGAATAACTCAAGTGAAACCATTCAGGTTTAGATTTGGTAAATGAAAAAGGAATCTGTTTTTAATGCTTGTTGTGGGAAACTACGGATACAAAGTATCATTCATGGATTAGTAGATTTTCTTGTTCAAAGCTAGTGAATTAGTTCATAAACATCAAGGTAAGATAAAAAGGAGATTGAGAACTAGTTGAATACTTAAAAGTTAAACGTCTGACAAACATAGGAACAACTAATATGCCATTAACTTGATGCACTGCCAAGAGAAAACATGAATTTTCCTTAATAAAAGGTAAGTATGTATTAATAAGTTATGCAGTAGTTAATGTGGAAAGGGCAGTCGGGACATAATAGAATGAAGCTCAATATACCCTGATGACCCTGTTCTTACATACATTGGATAGGTGTCTGCTAACAAAGGTGCCAAAACCATTTTTTATAGGAGCAGTATTTTGTGGTCACTGAGTAACTTTCAAAATATGTGTTCTGCACTATAGCACTTCACAAGCTATTGACAGAGTTCTGGCCTCAAATCATCCCTGCAGAGGTTGGTATAAAGTGGGGAATTTTATAATGTGAAAGTTTTACGGACATAGGGAAGAAAGAGCCATGTAAATACATGTAATAAACTTGTAGCATATGTGTTTTAGTTTACTAATGCTGACAAAATGCAATATACCAGAAATAGACTAGGTTTTAACAATGGGAATTTATTAGCTTACAAGTTTACAGTTCTAAGTTCATGAAAATGTCCAACTAAATGCATCAACAGAATAGTACTAAAGACAACCGGCTACTGGGGTGAGCTTGGATTCCTCTGTCAGATAGCAAGACAAATGGCAACGTCTGCTGGTCCTTCTTTCTTGAATATCTTTGCTTCTAGCTTCTGGCTTTAGTTGCTTTTTCCCTGAGCTCTGCATGTTTCTTTTTTTTTTAGCTCTTGTCTTTTTTAACTTCTTTGAGTGCTTCTCTCTAAACTTCTCTGTGGCTTTTTTTTCTGTCATTTATCCTCTTATAAAGGACTCCAGTAAGAAGATTAAGATCCAGCTTAATGAAGTGGATCACATCTCAATTGAAATAACCTAATCAGAAGGTCCCACCTACAATAGGTCTACACCCACAGGAATGGATTAAAAGAGCATGATATTTTCTGGGGTACATGCAGCATTAAACCATTACAATATGTAAAGTTTTGTTGGCCTTTATTCTACAAAAACATTTCATATGAATTTGCTCATTGTAAGACTCTGTGTTCAATAGTCCTACTAATATTTGGGTGTTTCCCTTTCTCCAGAACATTAGTTATACAAGTAAATTGTTATATGCTCCTTCGGGGAAAAAAAACTTGATTATCATTATTACATATCATTTTCATAGTTTTGCAAGGTTCTGGATCCTGGTGTCCTGATCTCACCTTCAAGAATGGGTTCTCGATCCAAAACTGACATATCCTGAAATCAGGCAAAAGGCAGTATCTTCAGTAGAACCAATACTATTAACCTCTTACTATTCCATCAGATCACCTAAATTGATTTCTCTTTGATTTTATAGATTGAATAGTATAATTTTTGGTTGTCAGTCTATCTTGCCATAATCTATTGACCATCTCCATACTTTTCTGCATATCAGGCCTCACTGGCTGCCACTGTTACCTTGCCACTAAACACAATGATTGTGTCCACGTTGAATCTGATGGCAAATTCCCCCTTGCCCTACCCTGTCTTATTTTAGGATCCTATAATATTCATTATCACAGAGTCAAGCTTAATAATCATATCCCCTTTTATTGGCACTGACCTGCAAGAGTTTCACAGCTGAACTCCTCTATGCTGGTGACCCTTTTACAACTGTATTATTTGTTACTTTCACAAATATGTTATCCTCTGGGGCCACCTGTAGAACATAGTGGTTTTACGGGTTTTCTGGTCTTACAGAATAAATATATTCCAGTTGTTCCCTTTGCTGTGCATTTTGATCCCTTCTATTCTCTGCCACAGTTGATCTGTCCTCTCTGCATTCACTTAGAATATACCCTAACTTTCTTTAATTTTCTAAGATGGACTATAAGTATATAAGCTCTTTCCCCCTTATCCTTGCAAGGTTGTTAAATTTTTTATCCTGATCATGTGGGCTCCAACATCTAAACTCTTCCTCATCCAGCTTTGTATTCTGCCTCCCTTGATTCAGTGCTCTCAGAATCTAGTCCTATGTGTAATTTCCCAGCTCCTGCTTGTACTTGTTTACTTCCTTTATCCCTTCATAGTGCAGTGCCTTTACATCCTTGGAAAGCTCAGCACCTCTTTGACCAACTTGTTTTGTGAGATACCCTGAGTTACTGGCCTAGTGTCTGGAAGGGGAAATGGGATGGACACTGAGAGAGCAGGCATGTATAATCTTATGGATGAGAAGCAATGAACACTATTCTTTAAAAGGGTGGGGTGGGCCACTTCTGTAGGTCCAGAGAATTCAGTAGATGTGAGAGATTAAAAATTTTTGAGCATATCACTATTATGTTTGCATCTTCATTCCATTTCTTAAGACTACTTTCTTTCCTTTTCAGAGCCCTGAATTTACAGAACTGCCGTGCTTAGGTTTAAAATGAAATCTCTAGAGGATTGCTACTCTTAAATCAAGTGTTGGTCCTTATCCTCAGCTTTCTCTTCATGCCATATAAAATATATTAGAGTACATTTATATTGTGTGGCAGCGTTAAAAATTGACCACATTATTTGATACCTTTTCTATTGATAGTGGAAATCATGCCCCTTTCCTTAATCTGGAAGGTAAGTGAATGCTTTGACCAAGAGAATCAATAGAAGTGATGCTTGGTGATTTCTGTCTCATTTGCTCAGATACTCCTTTTAAAGCACTGAGTTGTCATTTCAGAAGGCTGACACTTCTGAGCTCCCCATGCTGGAAGGAAGCCCAGGTAACATGAGGGGTTATGTGTAAAAATTCCATCTAAGTCCTTTAAACCCTATTATCAGAGTCATCGCAGCAAAAGCACTACACGTGTGGTTGAAGATGCTTCCATGTAATTACAAACTCAAAACCTTGAGTAACTCCCAGCCATGTCTCCAGGCAACTGGAGCATCAACAAACATTCCATCCTCTATTGGAGAAAATTTGACCTGGAGAAGATGGGAGCATAAAATAGTAGTATCTTAAATAGATACTTGTGAACCAATGTTTATAACAACATTAGTCATTGCAGCTAAAAGTTGGGAACAACCCAAATGTCCCTGAACAAATGGTTCAACAGAATGTGGTACCTAAACATAACGCAATCTATTGATACCTGGGACAAGACAACAGTTCCCCAAGTGTTTCGGCTCTTTGTTGGTTCAGTTCTTCCTAGTCCTTAGAACTGCCAGGAAGAAGCCCACTCTCATGGTCAGTTGCCCCTGGGCCAGATCAGATTATTAGTACGGCAAAGTAGACAAAATTTACTCCAGAAGAACGAAAAACAAGTGAATCCTTGTTTTATATCTGTAAAAAGTACATAAAGATAATATAATAAAATAGGGTTATTAGTTACGCAGCAATAGTAATTGGACTAGAATTCCAATTCTCGCTGGTTGTAGGCTGGTATACACCAAACACATGACATTATCTTTGGGACTAAGAAGCAGGGGTAAGCTGATAAGGCTGAGAGGAGGTAGAGGGTTAAGTCTTGAAGAGGCTATTAATTAGGTCTTAAAGGAAAATGAATAAAAAAATAATTGAACACTGGAAGAGAGGAGACTCTTGTTATATCATAACAGAAAGTTTAGCAAAAGTGTTCCCAGTAATAATGTGGAAATTAGAAATTGAAATGATAAACACATGGAGATGGTCTAAGAGATTTCCAGAGTATCAAAGAGCCAAATGGTTTATTTTAAGTGCTTCTGATAAGGTCCAGAGAGAATAAAACAAGCTAAAAAAGAGCTGTTCAGATTTCTTTTTTAAATTAGAGATTATAAATTCTCTGCCTCTCTAGTCAGCAAAAGATAGATTAAGAAATGACTTCAAGGCAAAGTTCAAATAAAGGTAGAGATGTAAGATCCTTAGAAAAATCTAAGGATTTTTCTAATCACCTAGAAAACTGTGATTAAAAAAAATTAAAGGACTGCAAATAATGTGAATGACATGCTGACCTCCCCTTTAAAATAGAGCACATGAGAATGTTAAAGTCATGGCCACTCAGTTTCCTTACATGGGGGCAAAAATAAAGTAGAACACGTATTGAAGGGATTCATGGACATGGCCTTGTCTAAAGGAGTGGACATTAATTTATTATAAGAAATCTGTTTGAGAATGCTAAGATTACCATAGCACAGTCAAAACTGGGTGGCTTAAAGCAGCAGCAATTGATTGTCTCATGGTTTTGGAGACCAGATGTCTGAAATCAGGTGTCAGTAGGACCAGGAGCTCTCTTAAATCTGTAGGAGAGAATCCTCTCCTGCCTCTTCCAGCTTGTGCTGCTTTGCTGGAAATACATGGAATTATCTCCCTACCTCCTCACATGGCATTCTCCCCTCATCTGGGTCTGCCTGTCTGTGTCAAATTTTCTCCTTCTTATAAGAACACCAGAATATTGGGTTAGTCCCAACATTAGATCCAGCTTGGTCTCATTTTGAATAATCACTTTTTCACAGACCTTATTTCCAAATAAGATCACATTCACAGGACTTGGGAATAAGAATTGACTTTTTGGGGGACACAATTCATCCCATAATGAAACCAGAACATTTTTGAAGGAATTATACCTGCTTGGATTAAAAAAGTGTGAGAACATAAAAGATGAAAATACACATGGGAATTTGTTGGAAAGTCAGGCATCTGTATAAAGTGAAAGGATGTCAAAAATAGAGTAACTGTAAGCTCAAAGGGCACAATTAAGAGCCATGAAAAACCAGTTCCAGGAACAGGAATAAGCCTTAACCAAAGAATGGGCAACACATGCCCTGTTTAACTTCAGAATTGCTAAGACCACAAGCAGCTGCCAGGTGCTTCCCTCACCCCCATCTGAATGGGGGTGTCTAGGACACAGGTGCTTTGCCTGTTCCACCATTGCATGCCCAGATTTTCAGGTGAACTGATCCAAGCATAAGGAAGCCTCCATTGCACATATATCGAGTAACTGAAAGGGTCTTGGACTAGGAGCCTAAACCTGAAGCCAAAATGAAATGATAACTATGGGGCTTTTAGAAGAAGGTGATCATATTTTGTCTGTGGGAAACAGAAATAATTTGTTGCAAAAGGGTTGATTGTGACATTTCTTAAAAGTGACTGCAAATCATTTGCTACCCCTCTACTTAGAAGTGATGTGTAAGTCCCATTCCATTGAACATGGCTGGGTTTGTAACCCCTTCAAAAGTGAAGTACAGCAGAAATGACTCTTCATCAGCCTGAGGCTGGGTCATAAAATGAGCTGCAGCTTCTGCCTCATTTCCTGGGATACACACCTTGGGGACTTAAGCCATGATTAGAGAAGTCTGTTTACCTGAGGCCATGATGTCATAAAGAGGTTCAGGCCACACAGGTAGACCATGTGTAGATGTTTCATCAATATTCTGATGTAAGCCAAACACCTACGTCAACCCAACTTAGGTGCCAAACATGTTACTGAAGATACCTGCGAATGATTCCAGACCTCACTCACTGTATCATTCTTAGCACTGCAGTCTTCACAGATATTGTGGAAGGGAAATGTGGCTTTTCTGAATTCCCAAATAACAGAATCTGTGAGCATGATAAAATGGTTGTTTTGCACCATTAAATTTTGGGGTAATTTATTATGTTCCAATAATAGGTGAAATATACCCTGCCAAAGAGATCCTCTAGCTTTCACACTTAGCATTTAATTGATGATTAATGTCCCCAAGGAGCATTTCATTATATTTTTTCCATCAGCACACTAAGGCCAGAGGGCCAAATCTAGCTAGGTTCTATTTTTATAAGTCATGAATGTTTTTATATTTATATATAAAATATATATATATAAATATATATATATATATTTATATTTATACTTTGAGTAAATTTTTAAAATATAACAGGCAAAAGTAAAGAGGAATATGCTACTTAGCACACAAAGCCTAAACTATTTACTCTCTGATCCTTTACAGAAAAATCTTGCCAATTTCTGTTCTAGAGATTCAACTGCTCCAAGAAAAAGCCATCTGATTACACTGATGTTGTCATTAAAATCTGCCATATATTATTCAGTGTGGAAAATATCACAACAGCTTTTGGATTTCCTTCCTCTGGTTTCCCATACTAGTTCACTTCCAGGGACATATTTCTGCAGACTTTCCTAATAAAAATCCGTGACAAATGAGGAATTGATAAGAATGTCCTTAACTTGATAAAGAGAATCTACAGAAAAACTACCAATGCATGTGAAAGTTTGGGAATAAAGCATATGTGTCTAATCTCATTACTTCAGTTCAATTTTTAGTCCTTGCAAATGAAGTAAGGCAATAAAAATCTTTAAAGGCATATGGGTTGAAAGAAAAAGTAAAGGTTTTTGTGTTTATAAAACATAATGGGACGGTGCAGTGGGTGCAAGGGTAGTTCAGTGGTAGAATTCTCATCTGCCATGTGGGAGACCTGGGTTCAATTTCAGGCTGATGTACTTCCCACAAACAGACAAACAAGCAAAGAAAGAAAGAAAAACCAAACAAACAAAAATTCAACACATGGTGCTGCAATAATGGGATACTCACATGGAAAAATAATGAAATATGACCCTGGGAATATAGCATACAAAAAAGAAGGTAATAGGCTCATAAAAAATCCTGAAGAATTTACAAAACTTTTAATGAAATTGATATATGAATTTCACATGATTACAGGATACAAGGTCAATGGCAAAAGCATTTGTAATTTCATATACAAGCATATATAATGCATTAAGCATTGAACTTAAAAATGTCAGTATTCTAGTTTGCTAGCTGCTGGAATGCAATATACCAGAAATTGAATGGCTTTAAAAAACGGGAATTTATTAAGTTGCTAGTTTACAGTTTCAACACTGTGAAAATGTTCCATTTAAAGCAAGTCTATAAAAATGTTGAAATTAAAGCACCAAAAGAGGATACCTTCACTCAAGAAAGGCCGATGAAGTTCAGGTTTTCCCGGTCATCTGGAAAAGCACATAGCAAGCATAGTTGGGTTTGCCAACTTTCTCTCCAGGATTCTTATTTCATGAAGATCCCCTAGTGGGCTTTTTCTTCTTTATCTCCAAAGGTTTCTGGTGGTGTGGGCTCTCATGGTTCTCGTGGGTCTGCTCAGGTCTCTCCAAAATGCTTCCTCTTTTAAAGGATTCCTGTAAACTACTCCATACCCACCTGCAATGGGTGGAGGTACATCTCCATCTAATGAAAAAGTTAATACACACAATTGGGTGTGTCACTTCTCCACGGAGATAATCTAGTCAAACATTTCAAACTACATTATTGAATAGGGATTAAAAGAAACAGTTACTCCCACAAGATTGGATCAGGATTAAAGCATGGCTTTTCTAGGGCACGTAATACTTTCAAACCAGCACAGTCAGTTAAACTAGCATTAATAGAAATTAAATAGAGATAAATTTTAAAAAACTTGTGGAAGTCTTGTACACTGAAAATATAAAACATTGCTGAGAGACAGTTAAAATATATTTAAGTAAATAGAGGGTTCTGCCATGTTAATGGATTAGAAAATTTAATCCAGGTTAAATTGAGCTACAGATTTAACAATAGATCACATTCAAAATTTCATTAGGCTTTACAATAGAAATTGGTAGGATAATTTGAAAATTATTTGTAAAAATCAATTGCCTACAAATGACAATATTGAAAAAGAAGAAATTTAGAGTATTTAAGTTGGAGTACTTAATTTCCAGACTTACTTTTAATATGTAATCAAGACAGAGTGTTTTCATAACAAAAACTGTGTAAAACAATGGAAAACAATAGAGTCCAGAAATATGCCCATACATATATGGTCAAATGCTTTTACAAATGGTGCTAAGATAATTCATTAAAAAAATAATCTTTTGCTCTTTCTCCCCCGGACCGCCGCGCGGCGCACGCGCCCCGCAGCAGCCGAGCCGCCCGACCTCCCTACCCCCTCTCTTTCTCCCCCGGACCGCCGCGCGGCGCACGCGCCCCGCAGCAGCCGAGCCGCCCGACCTCCCTACCCCCTCTCTTTCTCCCCCGGACCGCCGCGCGGCGCACGCGCCCCGCAGCAGCCGAGCCGCCCGACCTCCCTACCCCCGCTCTTTCTCCCCCGGACCGCCGCGCGGCGCCCGCGCCCCGCCGCAGCCGAGCCGCCCGACCTCCCTACCCCCTCTCTTTCTCCCCCGGACCGCCGCGCGGCGCACGCGCCCCGCAGCAGCCGAGCCGCCCGACCTCCCTACCCCCCTCTCTTTCTCCCCCGGACCGCCGCGCGGCGCACGCGCCCCGCAGCAGCCGAGCCGCCCGACCTCCCTACCCCCTCTCTTTCTCCCCCGGACCGCCGCGCGGCGCACGCGCCCCGCAGCAGCCGAGCCGCCCGACCTCCCTACCCCCTCTCTTTCTCCCCCGGACCGCCGCGCGGCGCACGCGCCCCGCAGCAGCCGAGCCGCCCGACCTCCCTACCCCCTCTCTTTCTCCCCCGGACCGCCGCGCGGCGCACGCGCCCCGCAGCAGCCGAGCCGCCCGACCTCCCTACCCCCTCTCTTTCTCCCCCGGACCGCCGCGCGGCGCACGCGCCCCGCAGCAGCCGAGCCGCCCGACCTCCCTACCCCCTCTCTCCCCCTCCTCCCCCGCCTGCTCCGGCTGCTCTCCAACCAACACGGTGCCCTCTTTCCCCGCCTTCACCGTGCTCCTCCGCCACCAGCCTCGACAGCCTTGCCGCCCTCACCTTTCCTCCTCCAGAACAACTACTGGGGGAGTGGAGATAATACAGAGCAGCTCCCGGAGCCACGAGGGAGATCAAAGGGACAGCGTACCCCATCCTGGAACGGCTGACTATCTGGGAGAACCAGCTCCGGTGAGATCACCAAGGGGCACGGGCTTTCCTGGGTGGGACAGCAAGCGACCGGAGTCCCTCCCTTCCACCTTCCCAGGCCAGCTGGTAGAATTGGACAGGCGGTCCCCTTAGGCCGCGGCGGCTGGTGCCCCCACCACACGAGGCCCCCCGGAACAACTGAGATAGTTGGGTCGGAAATCCCCAGACTGCGGAGAACAGTGACCGGGGGATCCCTTCCAAACACGTGACTCCCCCGTCGGCTGGGAGCAGTGCACTCTCCCGGGCTGCGACAGCTGGCGCCCTCCCGCCACGCTTGGTGCCCCGGGTCGACTAGCTAATTTGGCCGGACGCTCTCCTGTGCTGCGACAGCCGGCGACCCTCCCCGCGTTTGGAACCCCGGGCCGGCTGGCATTCTTCCAAGACGCTTCGGTTGCCGAACCTCCCCTACGGCGAGAGTTTTCCAGAGTTGAGGGACCCACAGCAACTTTCGCTGGTGGAACCCACAGACAGGCGTGTGCCACGTGCGCCACCTACTGGGCAGGATAGGAAGAACAGAACCCAGAGACTGCGCAGAAAAATCTTTCAACCTGTGGGGTCGAACACCTGGGGAAATCTGACTAAATGCCCAGACGCCAGCAGAAGATAACGGATCACGCTCAGAAAATTGAACATATGGCCCAGTCAAACGAAGAAACCAATAGTTCAAATGAGATACAGGAGCTGAAACAACTAATGCTGAATATACGAACAGAAATGGAAAACCTCTTCAAAAACGAAATCGATAAATTGAGGGAGGACATGAAGAAGACATGGGCTGAACATAAAGAAGAAATAGAAAAACTGAAAAAACAAATCACAGAACTTATGGAAGTGAAAGATAAAGTAGAAAAGATGGAAAAAACAATGGATACCTACAAAGACAGATTTAAAGAAACAGAAGATAGAATTAGTGATTTGGAGGATGAAACATCTGAACTCCAAAAAGAAACAGAAACTATCCGGAAAAGAATGGAAAAATTTGAACAAGGTATCAGGGAACTCAAGGACAATGTGAACCGTACAAATATACGTGTAGTGGGTATCCCAGAAGGAGAAGAGAAGGGAAAAGGAGGAGAAAAACTAATGGAAGAAATTATCACTGAAAATTTCCCAACTCTTATGAAAGACCTAAAATTACAGATCCAAGAAGTGCAGCGCACCCCAAAGAGATTAGACACAAATAGGCGTTCCCCAAGACACTTACTAGTTAGAATGTCAGAGGTCAAAGAGAAAGAGAGGATCTTGAAGGCAGCGAGAGAAAAACAATCCGTCACATACAAGGGAAACCCAATAAGACTATGTGTAGATTTCTCAGCAGAAACCATGGAAGCTAGAAGACAGTGGGATGATATATTTAAGTTACTAAAAGATAAAAACTGCCAGCCAAGACTCCTATATCCAGCAAAATTGTCCTTCAAAAATGAGGGAGAATTTAAAACATTCTCAGACAAAAAGTCACTAAGAGAATTTGTGACCAAGAGACCAGCTTTGCAAGAAATACTAAAGGAAGCACTAGAGTCAGATACAAAAAGACAGAAGAGAGAGACATGGAGAAAAGTGTAGAAAGAAGGAAAGACAGATATGATATATATAATACAAAAGGCAAAATGGTAGAGGAAAATATTATCCAAACAGTAATAACTCTAAATGTCAATGGACTGAATTCCCCAATTAAAAGACATAGACTGGCAGAATGGATTAAAAAACAGGATCCTTCTATATGCTGTCTACAGGAAACACATCTTAGACCCAAAGATAAATATAGGTTGAAAGTGAAAGGTTGGGAAAAGATATTTCATGCAAACAACAACCAGAAAAGAGCAGGAGTGGCTATACTAATATCCAACAAATTAGACTTCAAATGTAAAACAGTTAAAAGAGACAAAGAAGGACACTATATATTAATAAAAGGAACAATTAAACAAGAAGACATAACAATCATAAATATTTACGCACCGAACCAGAATGCCCCAAAATACGTGAGGAATACACTGCAAACATTGAAAAGGGAAATAGACACATATACCATAATAGTTGGAGACTTCAATTCACCACTCTCATCAATGGACAGAACATCTACACAGAGGATCAATAAAGAAATAGAGAACCTGAATATTACTATAAATGAACTTGACTTAACAGACATCTATAGGACATTACATCCCACAACAGCAGGATACACCTTTTTTTCAAGTGCTCATGGATCATTCTCAAAGATAGACCATATGCTGGGTCACAAAGCAAGTCTTAACAAATTTAAAAAGATTGAAATCATACACAACACTTTCTCGGATCATAAAGGAATGAAGTTGGAAATCAATAATAGGCGGAGTGCCAGAAAATTCATAAATACATGGAGGCTCAACAACACACTCTTAAACAACAAGTGGGTCAAAGAAGAAATTGCAAGAGAAATTAGTAAATACCTAGAGGCAAATGAAAATGAAGACACAACATATCAAAACTTATGGGACGCAGCAAAGGCAGTGCTAAGAGGGAAATTTATTGCCCTAAATGCCTTTATCAGAAAAGAAGAAAAGGCAAAAATGCAGGAATTAACTGTCCACTTGGAAGAACTGGAGAAAGAACAGCAAACTAATCCCAAAGCAAGCAAAAGGAAAGAAATAACAAAGATTAGAGCAGAAATAAATGAAATTGAAAACATGAAAACAATAGAGAAAATCAATAAGACCAGAAGTTGGTTCTATGAGAAAATCAACAAGATTGATGGGCCCTTAGCAAGATTGACAAAAAGAAGAAGAGAGAGGATGCAAATAAATAAGATTAGAAATGAAAGAGGAGACATAACTACTGACCTCACAGAAATAAAGGAGGTAATAACAGGATACTATGAACAACTTTACGCTAATAAATACAACAATTTAGAAGAAATGGACAGGTTCCTGGAAAGACAGGAACAACCAACTTTGACTCAAGAAGAAATAGACGACCTCAACAAACCAATCACAAGTAAAGAGATTGAATTAGTTATTCAAAAGCTCCCTAAAAAGAAAAGTCCAGGACCAGACGGCTTCACATGTGAATTCTATCAAACATTCCAGAAAGAATTAGTACCTACTCTCCTCAAACTCTTCAACATAATCGAAGTGGAGGGAAAACTACCTAATTCATTCTATGAAGCCAACATCACCCTCATACCAAAACCAGGCAAAGATATTACAAAAAAAGAAAACTACAGACCAATCTCTCTAATGAATACAGATGCAAAAATCCTCAATAAAATTCTAGCAAATCGTATCCAACAACACATTAAAAGAATTATACATCATGACCAAGTAGGATTCATCCCAGGTATGCAAGGATGGTTCAACATAAGAAAATCAATTAATGTAATACACCATATCAACAAATCAAAGCAGAAAAATCACATGATCATCTCAATTGATGCAGAGAAGGCATTTGACAAGATTCAACATCCTTTCCTGCTGAAAACACTTCAAAAGATAGGAATACAAGGGAACTTCCTTAAAATGATAGAGGGAATATATGAAAAACCCACAGCTAATATCATCCTCAATGGGGAAAAATTGAAAACTTTCCCCCTAAGATCAGGAACAAGACAAGGATGTCCACTATCACCACTATTATTCAACATTGTGTTGGAAGTTCTAGCCAGAGCAATTAGGCAAGAAAAAGAAATACAAGGCATCAAAATTGGAAAGGAAGAAGTAAAACTATCACTGTTTGCAGACGATATGATACTATATGTAGAAAACCCAGAAAAATCCACAACAAAATTACTAGAGCTAATAAATGAGTACAGCAAAGTAGCAGGCTACAAGATCAACATTCAAAAATCTGTAGCTTTTCTATACACTAGTAATGAACAAGCTGAGGTAGAAATCAAGAAACGAATCCCATTTACAATCGCAACTAAAAGAATAAAATACCTAGGAATAAATTTAACCAAAGAGACAAAAAACCTATATAAAGAAAACTACAAAAAACTGTTAAAAGAAATCACAGAAGACCTAAATAGATGGAAGGGCGTACCGTGTTCATGGATTGGAAGACTAAATATAGTTAAGATGTCAATCCTACCTAAATTGATTTACAGATTCAATGCAATACCAATCAAAATCCCAACGACATATTTTTCAGAAATAGAAAAACCAATAAGCAAATATATCTGGAAGGGCAGGGTACCCCGAATTGCTAAAAACATCTTGAGGAAAAAAAACGAAGCTGGAGGTCTCGCGCTGCCTGACTTTAAGGCATATTATGAAGCCACAGTGGTCAAAACAGCATGGTATTGGCATAAAGATAGATATGTCGACCAATGGAATCGAATAGAGTGCTCAGATATAGACCCTCTCATCTATGGACATTTGATCTTTGATAAGGCAGTCAAGCCAACTCACCTGGGACAGAACAGTCTCTTCAATAAATGGTGCCTAGAGAACTGGATATCCATATGCAAAAGAATGAAAGAAGACCCATCTCTCACACCCTATACAAAAGTTAACTCAAAATGGATCAAAGATCTAAACATTAGGTCTAAGACCATAAAACAGTTAGAGGAAAATGTTGGGAGATATCTTATGGATCTTACAACTGGAGGTGGTTTTATGGACCTTAAACCTAAAGCAAGAACACTGAAGAAGGAAATAAATAAATGGGAGCTTCTCAAAATTAAACACTTTTGTGCATCAGAGAACTTCATCAAGAAAGTAGAAAGACAGCCTACACAATGGGAGACAATATTTGGAAATGACATATCAGATAAGGGTCTAGTATCCAGAATTTACAAAGAGATTATTCAACTCAACAACAAAAAGACAGCCAACCCAATTACAAAATGGGAAAAAGACTTAAACAGGCACCTACCAGAAGAAGAAATACGGATGGCCAAGAGGCACATGAAGAGATGCTCAATGTCCCTGGCCATTAGAGAAATGCAAATCAAAACCACAATGAGATATCATCTCACACCCACCAGAATGGCCATTATCAACAAAACAGAAAATGACAAGTGCTGGAGAGGATGCGGAGAAAGAGGCACACTTATTCACTGTTGGTGGGAATGTCAAAGGGTGCAACCACTGTGGAAGGCAGTTTGGCGGTTCCTCAAAAAGCTGAATATAGAATTGCCATACGACCCAGCAATACCATTGCTAGGTATCTACTCAAAGGACTTAAGGGCAAAGACACAAACGGACATTTGCACACCAATGTTTATAGCAGCGTTATTTACAATTGCAAAGAGATGGAAACAGCCAAAATCTCCATCAACAGAAGAGTGGCTAAACAAACTGTGGTATATACATACGATGGAATATTATGCAGCTTTAAGACAAGATAAACTTGTGAACCATGTAATAACATGGATGGACCTAGAGAATATTATGCTGAGTGAATCCAGCCAAAAACTAAAGGACAAATACTGTATGGTCCCACTGTTGTGAACGGACATTCGAGAATAAACTTGAAATATGTCATTGGTAACAGAGTTCAGCAGGAGTTAGAAACAGGGTAAGACAATGGGTAATTGAAGCTGAAGGGATACAGATTGTGCAACAGGACTAGATACAAAAACTCAAAAATGGACAGCACAATAATACCTAATTGTAAAGTAATCATGTTAAAATACTGAATGAAGCTGCATCTGAGCTATAGGGTTTTTTTTTGTTTTTGTTTGCTTGTTGGTTTGTTTGTTGTTGTTGTTTTTTACTATTACTACTACTTTTATTTCTTTTCTTTATATTAACATTTTATAGCTTTTTCTGTTGTGTTGCTAGTTCCTCTAAACTGATGCAAATGTACTAAGAAACAATGATCATGCATCTATGTGATGATGTTAAGAATTACTGAGTGCATATGTAGAATGGTATGATTTCTAAATGTTGTGTTAATTTCTTTTTTTTCTTTCCGTTAATAAAAAAAAAAAAAAAAAAAAAAAAAAATAATCTTTTTAATATATTATGCCACAACCATGTTATATTCTTACACATAAAAATAAGCTTTAACACAACTCTCACCATACAAATAACCAATTCAAAATTATAAAGTAAATAAAGAAACTAAAACTTGTATAAATTCTAACAAAAAACGTACGAAAAAATACTGATGATCTCAGGGTAGACAAATAATTATTCGAACATGAAAATATTAACCATTAAAAATGATAAATTGGACTTCTGTGGAAAAACAAATCATAAGCAAAAAAGCTTATTTTCAAAAAGACACATAATGGATAGAAAAAACATATTGGGACAAAATATTTTCAATAAATAAATCTGGCAAAAAAAAACTTGGTTCTAGATTATATAGTAACTATTATAACAATAATACAAAGACAAAACTCAATAAAAATGTGGAAAGGTTAGAGCAACTGTTTCATAATAGTGTATATACAAATGACTGATAAATGATATTCTATATTTTGTTCATTTGGAAAATTCAAATAATTACCATAATGATATATTACTGACTAACCACTGAAATTGTAAAAATTGAGACTGGCGTTACCAAGTATTGACAATGAAGTAGAGCAACTGGAACTCTTAGGCATTGCTGGATGGAATTCAAAATGTTACAAACACAAGGCCAGCCCCACATATGCTGTGCAGTTGGTCTTGGGGCTTACATTCAGAAAGGCCTTGTATTTGGTTTAAGCCTCTGCTTTCACTGTCTTGAAATACTTCATCAATTTTTGAACAAGTGACCCACATTTTCATTTTGAACTGTCCGCTCGTTATATAGCTACCCTGACAAACATTTTGCTAAGCAATTTGACAGTTTTTTATAAAGTTAAATTTATACTTACCATATAAATACCATGTAAATTTTACCCACTTTGATTGTAAATAGCCATAGGGAATTATAAACAGGACAGAAAGAAATAAGAAGATACCTTCGGGTTTACCTAGTAAACTTATTATTTGGTAGAGGTGTGTTATAATTGTGAATATGTTTTTAGGATATTATAATCTAATTAAGTGGTTAAGTATATTTTAGGCAACCACATTTTTTCACTGTGATAGAAGCAAGATAAAAATTTGAAATTGTTGAAGGAGAGAAATTTATTGTGTGGAATTAGAGGTATCAAGATTCACTCATTACACATAAAAATGATATATGCATAGCTCTGTCTAGAGGAAGGTATTAAAAACAATTGTGTGGAAATTAGAGGTATCAGGATTTGTCATGTAAAAAATAATATATTCATAGACTTGTCCAGGGAAAGTGATTAAAGCAAAGAGTAGAAGTTTTCGTTAAACGCTAAAAGGAATAAGAGTTCCTTGGAGAGGTGGATCATCCCTTGTCTGGGACATAGACAGTAGAAGGGATCAAAGAAGTGTTCTAGCACACATGTGGTCTTGTCAAAAGATCATAAGAATCAGGTGAAGGGACACTCACTAGCCTATATAGGGATAATTTAAGTAATACAATGAAAACATTACAGAAATGGGTTATAGAGCATTGGAAAAACACCCAGGAGTCCAAATGAATATGAAAAATCATAAAAGTAAAATATAGAGGAGGATAATAAAAACTCCTCTTCACAGAAAAATTTCGATTGATAAATGTAAAAAGAGTAAAAGAATTAGAAAATCACAATTTTGAACAAGCATAGGAATAATTGATAAAGGCAAGAAACATCAATGGATATGAAAATATTGGGTTGAAATTTATTTAAGAATGAGATAGTCATAAAGTTTCAAATTTTCCAACCACAAATTAGTTATTAATTTTTAAGTGGATTAAGGAACTCCTACAATGAATAAATCTGGAGACAGTATCTTAACCAATTCTTCAAACATAAAATTAGCATAATGGTGGTAAATTAACATTAGAGCAACCTGCAATATTATGTCATGAGAAAAACATAACATCCCCAATGTGCTATTCTTTTCAAAACTCTTTAACCTGCATGCAATCATGAAGATACTGTGAGAAACACAGTATTCTATACACTGTGTTCTACAAAGCATTTGGTCTGGATGCTTAAAAATATCAGTGTCATGAAAGACAAAAGTAAATAATTAACTAAAAGGAAAGTAAGAGCTGATAAAAGCATCTAACCACTAAACATAATGTATGATTCTTAATTAAGTTTTGGATTGGGCAACAGTAAACAACAAAATCAAACAGCTATAGAGGACAGCATTGGGAAAATTGCAGAAATTCAAATGTTGATTATTATGAATTAGTATTTAACAAGATTAAATTTAGTAAGTTTGATAATATTATTATGACTATATCTATTATGATTTTCTTGAATATGTACGCCAAAGCATTTGGAAGAGAGATGTCATGATGTCCTAACTCTCAAATACTTCAGGGAACACATATACAAAGAGAGAGAAGAAACGTGACAAAATATTAAAAATTAGTAAGTTTCTGAGATTCACAAATTGTGGTGCTAGTCTTAAAACTTTTCTGTAGATTGAAAACTGTTGAAATAAAGTGCTTGATTTTTAGTAAAAAAGAGGTGTATGAGAAATGAAGCCAGTTTAATGATCATTTATCATCAAGATATGTAATATAGCACATATAAAATTAATTATTGAAAAAATGTTCTGATTTGTAAAACACAATTATACTGTATTACTAATAAACTATTGTTGATAAATACCTTTATATCAGTAAGACTCCTGGCATTATGGAAGTAAAAAGATATGCAAGCATATATAATCATTTTTATTTCAAATAAGGTGAGGATCATTTAATGAATAACTGTCTTTCTTGATAACATATAATATTATGATTATAATTATAATATATTTATTTTTCATGAACACATACATACACACATATATATTTATCCTTTACATTTAAATATGAAATTTGTTTTCAAAATTACTAGAATCAAGAGAATGCAATGTTACTTTTAAAGAATATATACATAGAAATAGAAAAATATAGGAACCTATTAAGTAGATATATGGTATAGCAAACAGCTATAATAGAAAACAGACAACAGTTTTAGTCCTAAAACAGATCACTACAGCAAATGTAAACATGTTAAAACTGTCCATTGAACCTACGTACCTCTCAATCAATCAACAAATCAGTGAATCAATCCATCAACTATATTAAATAAATGATATCTGACACTTGAAATGGCAGAAACTTAAAAAAGTGAGTGATCTACTAGTTTGCAGTCACATATGTACCAAATTTTATGTCTCCTCTGAATCCCTCTGGAAACAGAAGGCTTGGGTTCTTTTGACACTCTATAATAGCTAGTGTACTGTTTTCGTGAAAGCAGCTCGAACCTTACATTACAAAGGCTAAAACTTTCGTAAAACATATGTTTTCTCATCAAATGATTTTCTCTTTCAAAACGTCAATCTAAACATAGAAAATCAAAATTATATAAGAAATATTTATTTCACAGACATTTATAACAAAGAAAATTTGGGGATAAGTTAAGTGCCCCACAGTTTCAAGAGTGGAGTGTTATGAAGCTAATAATAATGAGGTTTTCGAATAATATTAATAAAACAGGAAGCTTTTATACTAAAATTTTCAGTTACAAAGAGCTACAAAATTCAAAATGCTGTTTAAACCCAATCTGAAAGACAAAATCCTCAAACTCTATATATTATGCATGTATAAACCCATTAAGATTTAATCATGTATACATACATGTGTGAATGTATACAGCAAAAGCACACTACCCATAGAGCTATAGAAAAAGACTGCAAATTTATACCATATATTTTCATAGTCTTTATGTATAATATTATGTGATATTCATTATTTACTTCTTTTCTCTCTTTCAAAATTTTGTATAATAGCCAAATATTACTGCTACAATCAGAAAAAAAAGGAACAAATGCTTTTAAATACAAATAAAGGATAAATGGAAGAAAAATGGAACAGTAAGAATTTGAATCCAATGTAAATTACCATTCTACAAATATGTAATAAATTTCTGCCAAAGAATAAATAAGAACTGCATAATAACTAAGTAAAAGAATAGTATCCAAAGCTTTATATTCCAGTAAGAATTGATGAGACTAGAGAAAGAACTGACACTATGGGATAAAATACAACAAACCCTTGAGATTATAGTAAAGTCTTCATATAAATACACAGATTCAAAAAGAAAAATACAATTTCAGAAAAATAAAATGGTACATTCATTCTTTATTGGTAGGGATTTTACTTTGGACTGTAATTGTGTGTGTTTGTGTGTACAGGCCAATGGAGGCAAACCACACCATTGTTTTAAAATATTAGCATGCCTGATCCAATAAGCGTTCCTTATATAAAGGATTTATCAGTTAGAACACAAGTTTGCATGACACAGTAGATGGAAAAGAAAGGGTCCCTAACAGAAATGGAATTGCTTTAGAGGAATTTTGTGGATTGCCTGGATATCCTAGGCTAGGTTTAGGGGATGGCAAGCACTGTTTGTGGCATCATGACATTATCAATTACAGTGTTTGAGCATGTAGTAGGTAGCTTGTCAGTTCTGGGAAAGCTTTTATGTGTGTAAGCCCCTAGATCAAAGATTTGCAGACCAAATTGGCTCACAGCCTGTTTTTACACAGCCCTAGAACTAAGAACTAAGCATGGCTTTCCCATTTTAAAGTCATTTACCTATGTTTGTACGTATATTAGAATATGTGACCAGGCCATATTTGGCCATCAAGTCTAAAATGTTAACTCTCAGGTCTTCTATGAAACAGCTTGCCAAGTCTCGACCTAATTGGTCACCATGAAGCAGATATAATAGCACCCGTGAAAACAATGTGCACAAAGGAATGCAATCATGGATTTGGTGTCAGGCAGATTTAACTCACAGTCCAAGCTTAGTCACTCCATAGCTGTGTAAACGTGGGAACGGTATTTGAAAGCTGGTATACAGTAAGGCTTAATACATCTTCCTCCAAGGGCCCTGGAGTTTGAATTCAAAGTGCATTAGCATGCACTGCAGCGCCCTACCCACTCAAGGAATGTGAACTGCTGAGCGTCCTTGGCTCCAGAAGTCACAGGCAGTAGCAGCCAGAGAAGAGGAATTAGCTGAGCAGTGAGATGCGGCAGGATAGATATTCTCAACTGTCCAAATCTTGGCTGAACACAATTCAGCATACACCCTAAAGAAGCCTGTTTGGACCTACTGTGACTGCTGATGATTCTCCAACTGCATTTGGAATTCTACATTCAAAGTTATTCGCTTCAATTCAAAATGGAGCAAGATAGTGAGAAATAATAATGGCAAAAAATAAAACAAAAAGTCAGTACATTGTATGGCATATCTCGATGTGGTTTCAAGATATCAGTATTTTAATACAGGGAGGCTGGAAAATCAGATCTGTACCAGATAATATACCATGTTTTAAGCATAGGTTTTAAATTGTACTAAACACTTTTTTTTTCTGGCAATAATAGTGCATCCTCTATAACTGAACTTTGATGTTTTCCAGAAAGGTCATTATTGTATATTTATGGAGAAGTGTTGCCTCTCAAGAACAAGTTTCTGACTTTCCAAGAAGAAAACAATTTCCTCTAAATGCAAAATAACTTAGTTTTGCCTCTGTTTAGATCACTGTTTGGTTTTGGGTTTTATTTGCCTCTTCTTGTTGTTGTTTTTATCATTTTCCCAACATTTACTGTAGACATCACAGAATGTGGAATATAATGCCCTGAATTTTTCCAAATAGCTCTGAAGCTTTATGTTTGATTCCCTCAATAGATATTTCAGGGAATAAACAAATCTAGAAATAATTCATTCAAGACTACTTCTCACTATGGTTTAAGCAAGGTTGAACTAGCTCCCACTGGCTTCTGCTTACATACCTGAAGCACATATTTACACCCGTCTCATGGATCACATGTATGTTCATTCCATTTCTTCAACCCATAGAGTTTGCTTTGGAGTCTGTATTTCTTTTTTTTTTGTCACTTACGTTTCCCCCCATCATATAGCAATATATTGGAATTTCTTCCATATGGCACATATTCTATCATGAAAGAAATCAGCGTTTCCATTATAAAAAAAGAGACAAGAACAAAGAAATGATGTCCTAAACTAAAATTATGCATAGCTGTGAGAAATTTATCTGTTAAAATAGGATACATTTGTTTTCAATTAAAAACTTAGTTATTGATAAAATCAAAATCTTATTTATAGGTAACAAAATTTTAACACTATTTAATTTATTTTCTTAATATTTCCAAACTCAGTTTTTATATAACTTCATGTCTGAGACACATTTAGAAAACTTAAGCATAATTGAACATCTTTTCTAATTATCATATGGGGTTAAGTAAGTTGCTTCACGACCTGTAGTTACTAACTTTTAAAAATCACAGACAAGAGAATGTTTAAAGAAGTGCATTGCTAACATATACTTAGTATATGAGATATTATACAGTGCTCTTACAAGATTTATAATTGGTTTATTTTGTAATGCTTCCAATATTTCCATATCACACTGAAATATAAATGATAAGATAGTAATTTGATATTTTAGGAAACATATTTTATTTTCTTAATGCTGATTTTTTTAAATGTAAGTATAATACTACCATAAGTTCTCAGGAAGCCTCTCATAATTCTGCTAAAATAATTTACATCCATAGCAACTTTATTATAATCCTTGGACATAGACCACATTTTCCATAAATATTTTAGAGGCAAATTTTCAAAACAGAAACAGTTATTACTTTTCATCTGTGTTATAAATTATTCATTAATTGCAATGACTCCATGCTACATTTTAATTGCAATCTGTAACATATAAATCAAAAGTAAGCAACACAATCCAATACAAATAGAAATTATGAACTTGAATTTACATCATTGACTAATTAGAGCTGTAGAGTAATAAATTTATATATTGATAATGTTCAAGTAAGTGCAATAAAAAGTCAATCTCCGGGCGGGCCGCGGTGGCTCAGCGGGCAAAGTGCTTGCCTGCCATGCCGGAGGACCTCGGTTCGATTCCCGGCCCCAGCCCATGTAAAAAACAAACAAACAAACAAAATACAATAAAACAAGAAAATGTTTAAAGATGTTTCCCTTTCTTCCTTCCATCCTTCCTTCCTTCTCTCTGTCTTTCCTTCCCTTCCTCCCTCAAAAAAAAAAAAAAAAAAAAGTCAATCTCCTTTTCTATCCTCAAAGTTCAGCCAAAATAGAAGTGAATATTAATCACATAATTTCATTTCAAAAGTTTTATAATGATGACAGTGAGTGCATGCCCCAACAGCATTTTTTAAAATTGTCACTTATAATTCTAAGGGAAATATTCTTATAAATTGCTGTGTATAAAAATACCTGGCAAAAAAGTTTTTTTTTTTCTAACTAGAATTTAAAAAGCAAATAAATAGAAGCAGAAGTATTGTTATTTTATTTTTCATTTCTATGGAACTATTAAATTTTAGCAACAGGGAAACCTCTGATACTGGATCAAAATTAGGGATACCCAAATCAATAGGCCAAGACCTGGATCCTGAAACTTGCTCTTGTGAAGCTTATTGTGTACTGGAGAAGCTTAGCCTACCTATTGGTATGCCTAAGAGTTACTTCTGGAGGACCTCTTTTGTTGCTCAGATGTGGCCTCACTCTCCCCAAGCCCAACTCTGCAAGTGAAATCATTTCTCTCCCTCCTACATGAAACATGACATCCAGGGGTTAAAGTCTCCCTGGTGGCGTGAAAAATGCCTCCCAAGAATGAACCTGGCCCTGGTACCCTGGGATCAACAATGCCATCCTGACCAAAAGGGTGTAAAGAAGTGTAACAAATAAGGTATCAGTGGCTGAGAGATTTCAAATAGAGTCTAGCGGCTACTCTGGAGGTTACTCTTTTGGAAGCTTCAGTTAGACATTGCTACCTACCGTAACTTGCCAAATCCCAACCAAAACCATTCTTGCCAATCCTAAAGAACACCTAGGGCAATATATAACATTCTCCAAAGGTTCCATGTGCTAGGGCAACTTTCCAGAAACCTACAACCTCCAGATGAATCCATGGACCAGCTAAGTCCTGAAACGCAGAGGGGCCAGCCTCTTCAGATGATCACCTAGCTCTATCCCCCTGCCCCATGTTATTGATGCCCCTTCCAACATGAAAAAGTAAAAATCAGCAGACCCCAAATACCCCTAAAGAGTGGGAGAAAGATAAAAGGTGATGGTGGAGTAATACAGAGAAGGTAGGGTTTAACAAACGATTATGATTGCTGAATTACTAAATTGATATTCCTTTTAGTCTCCTGTATCCTGGAGCAGCTAGAAGCAAAAACCTAAAATGCTGGAACTGTAACCCATACCAAACTCTGAAATCTGTTCTACAACTAACTGTTGCGATGTGCGTTGAAATTTATTGCTTTTTTGTATATGTGTTATTTTTCACAAAAAAGAAAATAAAAGTTGATTGTGATGATAGAAAAAATATATTCTTTCTAGCCTCCAATGTTCTGGAGCAGCTAGAAGGAAAAGTCTGAGATGCAGGAATGGAAGTCTGTGACAAACTCTGGGAACTGTTCTGTAACTACTTTTTGAAGAACGATTTGAAAAGTATTGCTTTTCTTTCTTTTCTTTGTATATATATATATAATACAATTTTTAAAAAGTGAAAAAAAAAGGGTGAATGAATTGGTTCTTTCTTGACCACTCATCTTTGTGATTGCGCAAAACATCAGTCTTTTATACTCTTAATATGGTGGGAGGTGAACAATAAACATTATGATTGCCAGGGATATTAAAGAATAGGGATGACTTCATCATCAATATTAAAATGAACTTTCATTACAAAGCCGTAGAATATCTTCCCATCCTCTTATCTCCCCACCTTAGAGTTTCAGAGCTTCTTATAAAGATCTCTTTTACACTCTAGAATCTCAGCACTTAATGTAATAATAATTTTGGATAGTCTCAAGTGTTACACGCAAAATCCACAAATATTGCAATTGTACGAATTTAAGCAGTATGTCTAAGGCAAATCAATATGTTCTTGCTTTTTTCTGCACGTAAGGCCCATCTGTGGGATGAAAAGGTTTATTTTTACTCTAATTGAGCATGTGGTGATGGCTGTGATTCATGGCTTCCCCACACAAGCTGATACAAGGCACGTAATCAAGTCTGTCATCTACTCCTAGGAATGTGGTTTTTAAAAATGTTTATATTAATGATAGTATTAAATTAAGGATTCATGAGTCAAGATTTATACAACTATTTTCAGAGATAGCTTCTTTCTCCCCTGAACACAGCAGCAGGAGAAAACACTGGTATGGGTGTCCTACCTTCTTCCTGAAGGTCAGTTTCAGAGAAGCACATGGCAGACGGGCTACACGATATCTTTGGCAGTTTCTTGGTCTCACAACCGTGGAAAACACATTCTATTGTGGAATATAAAACACATTTTTAGTGTGATAAATAAGAGCTCATTTAATTGAGTTGGTGATGATGATGATGATTTCATGCAATTTGAGCGAGTTTGCAATGATATAAGGTAAGGGTTTGTGTCCTGGCTCTTACCACTTACTGCCTGCATCACTTTCCTAAGTTACTTAATGTTTCTTCAAGACTGTCTCCTCATTCATTACAAAAAAAAGCACAACAACAATGCCTAACACTGTATGGTTAAGAATATTTCCTGGGGTGATACAAATAACAGGATTGTAATGGGCTTGTACCAATAAATACACGGTTAACCTGAGCTACACTTACTTCTGTCTACCTCTTCCAATTATTTATTTTACTAAAATGACTGTTACTCTACTTTCCACAAGAGAAGAAAAAATTTAGTAGCAGTCTTGATTTCAAAGTCTGATACTGTTCATGCTACCTCCAAATAAAGAAATGAGGCAAGTTAGCAATAGGCCAGAACAAAGAAATGCAGACGTGCAAAATTAACACCAAGAATTTCGTAAAATTACATTTGCTCCTGGTTTGCTATTTATTTGTTTGTTTATTATTTATTTATGTTTACTTATTTTCTTGTTTACTTATTTATGTATTTCTAATTTTAACAAAGGCCCTGAGTACTTAAAACAAAACATAATAGGACAATCACTCTGAATCAGAATAACATTTGAAACTCAATAATCATGGGTTTTGCTAGTTGGTTGGTTTATTTCTTAGGTTTGTTTCTGTTTAGTTTTCTGTTATCCCTTGCCCGGTCATCTAGTGTTAGGAAAAGTTTCTTGATATTCAGTTTTTCAATACACCCTGTCTTTCACTGATTTGTGAACTAAAGAAGAGCAAAATCCTATATTCTCTAGGTTTCCTCTAGTAAACCAAACAGGAAGGACCAATAAGTGAAACAATTATGTGTAAACAATGGGCAGAGACAGAGTAGGTGAGAGAGGTGTAAACTGGCTCAAGATAAGCTCTTGCCTCAGTTTAGTTAGGAATATAAAGTATCTTCAGGTTCAAGGGACAAGTCCAGGTATGGTAACTGCCAAATGAATAGAGTGGACTGCTAGCATAGGTGGTGGGTTTAAGAGAAGGGGTGACAGCATCTAACTTTGGTGAATGTTTACTAAATATGCAGCAATATCTTATAAATATTTGATATTTGATATAACGAGTTCAAATATACTGATGGTCTTTACTGCTAACTACCAGAAGCTATTGTAAGCAGCTCTAAAAATACAGATGGGATTTTTTACCACTTAATAGAACTCATTTCTGCTTGTATGAGCTTTGCAGTGTGATTTTGTATGCAAGATGATATATGGCACAGGAATCTGCTTTGCTATTTTAGGAACCATGTCTTTAGGTTTGACAGCGTTGTTCTGCTTGGAGGGAAGAGGAATGAACAGAGAAGTTAGAAAACTATACAATAGCAAAGATCTTATTCCTTCCAAAGATTTTAATTGGAGAATTTTTCTCTTTAACTTTGATTTAATTTCTACTGGAATTTTATACAATTTTTGATGTATAGTACTCGCATTACCAATAGTACTGAAGAGGTTAATGCCCTTAGAATTTTTTATTTCTGTAACATTATTTCATGAAATACTGGCTCCAGGGAAATACACTCTAATTACCCTTTGTTATTAACCATTGTCTATGGCTTTGCCAGATATTTTTGTTCTGACAAAACTGGTCTTAAACATTTTGACTTTATTTTCCAAATGAGATTTCATTCTACCATATTGAATTATTTTTTTAATTTCAGAGAACATATAGTGCTCCAGTTCTTTCAGAAAAGCAATTAAGTATCTATAATTTGATATCTTTATAAACAGATGTTCCTTTAAAATTAATCTTAATACCTTATAATAATTTTTTATGTCATACAGCTATGAGATGATCTACTACTAAGAAATAATTATTCAATTCTTCACATGAATTTTTCGGTTTTTTTATAACTTCTAAAAGCAAAGCTAATAAGCTTTCCTTGCCTGGACCCTCAACCGTAATTTTCTTCTTAAAACATCTAAAAATACAAATATCATAATGAAAAATGTATGTATTTTATCATAAAATGTAAAAAGGAATGATTTATTTCTATTTTCCTCCATTTTTATATAAACGAAGAGAGATTCCATGTTTTTTTCTCTGTTCCACTAGCCTCTACGCTAGGTAAAGCAAAGACCCTGCCTATTGTGTTCCCTGCCATGTCCTGTCTGCCAGGTTCTGGCACATTGTAGTCATCCAAAAATATCCGTTCCGTGAAAAAACAACAATGTCCACCTACTCTAGAATGCTCAATGCTTTTATTAGTAGACTCAATATAACTGGAAGAAAGAATTCCTTGAATGACAGTCAGAGGTTCGGGTCTCAAGGAATCAGACCCTGAGAAAAAATGTATCACCCAGGATGATGTTTAGAGTAGCTTAGGAATACAAACCTGTGGAAAGGCAGGAGGCGGCATGGTGCAGCAATACAACCCGACAGTCTTAGCCAAATCCATGAGAAGCACTGGAGTTACAATGGCCTTTCGGAACTGTACCAAAATGGGTCCAAACAGACAGTCCTTTGAATTACCCTCACCCCAAGCAGTTACTGGACATGGACTGCCCCAAAAGGTATGACCTTGGGCGAGACAGATCTCTGCAGATCAGGAAGCCTCAAAGTGCTCAGGGCTGAAGGCTGTCCACAGGCAATCTTCTCAAGGAGGGGCCAGCAGTGCTTACTGAAGGGGGATCTGGATGGTGCATTTGTAGACACATTCCACCCATGGCTGAGCTCCGATCCATTTCCTCATATATGATTGGTTGGTAGCTCCTCCTGCAGCTCATGTGGGCCTTTCTTTCTAGGGAAAACTTAGAGGGAAAAGCTGACTGGCACAAACTATAGTCCCTCCTACTACAGCTGGTTGGTGCTGCAGCAGATGCTTGCTATTGTTCTTGTCCAATATCTATTCCATAATCCCTTCGTTCTCAGCTTTTCCACTTGTCAAGGTGTCATTCATGGTGTTGTGAACAATCTCCATTTCCATGAAGATGTTAGGCCCTTGTCAGCATGCTCTTCTCCTTGCGACTGGGCACCAGGAACCCGAGTGGATCAGCTGTGAGCAAAACATTTCCCTACCTGCCTAGTTGTAAGATAGTAGCCCTACTCTCTCTTGGTGATCAGAGTCAATTATCACTGCAGGATGGGTTACACCTCATCTGGCCTGTTAGTCCCTTAGCATGAGTAGCCCAAAATGTCCAGCTAATACCCAAAGCTCAAAAGCTTAAAATTCAATAGGATACTGTGTCACCTGGTGGAGGTGTTTTTAATTTGGGGACCAGTAGCTTTAATTCTGCAAAACATAGGATTGTACAGACAGAGAAAATATTCTATAATAAGTCAATTAGAATGATCACAATTGGGTTGCTCTTGCTCCCAATCCTTAGTTTCCAGACATATGTATTCTTCCTATGTGAACTGACCATATAAATATATTTGGTTTAAGTTAAGCACTTCTTGGAGTCTAATGTCTCATGCTTGTAAAGCATTTCCCTCAAGCTGGCACCTCAGCTATGGCTTCATAGCTTTCTCAAGAACCAGCTTTTGGATGTGATATTGTTTATGATCTACTACCTTAGTTGGGGGAGGAGCGTATTTTCAGAGACCTCTACTTGTTCTTTCCCATTCTAATAGTTTTTTCTCACTGGCCATAGAAACCGTGTATGTGGATCGTCATGCCACCTACCAAGTATGCCTGTCCCAATAGACGAGGGAAGCAATAGATGATCAGCTCTGTGGACACTAAGCCAGGATTCCCATTATCGTTTGGATCTAACATGCCCATAACCTAACAGAGCAGCCAGGATAATGCTCCCTGTTCTTGAGAATCAATGACAATTTAGATTATATGTATGAGAGTCAAGAGTCCTTGACATATTTGTGTATATGCCTTTCTGCAGTGTACAGTTACCTGAGTAAGCGGCCATAGAATTTTTAGGGGAAAGAATTGGAAGAATCATTATCATGTAAATAGGCCATGGTGTTGTCTAAGTGTCTCTCTTGCAATGAGTGGGTTCCAGGTCCAATTGGCTAAAAGTTCTGGAAACAGGACAAGGGACCCTGAGTTTTTACTGAAACAACTACCACTGCAACCATGTTTTAGTCTACCAACAAAATTTGCTCATAGGGATACTATCTTTATCAACATGCACCACAAAAAGTCTCCGTGGGTCTTTTCCCTTGGCAGTTACTCAACCTTATCTCCATCTAACTTCTGACAGTTACCAGCTACCACTTTAAAACTCAATTTATGGGCTGATAATTCCCATTGCAATCAATGATTTTAAGTCAGTAATAATCCATCCTGCCATCCCCAACCACTGCTGAAATTCTTAGAACTGATGGAACCTCTCATCAATGCAATCTATCTTACCTTGGGGTGTGCTGTACCCTTTAGGGTTTCCATGGGGCATTTTATGGATTATCCTCTGATCTTGGGATGTGATGCATCCTGTAGGTATCTCATAGGTCATCTGCTGTGTTATCCTCTGACCTTGAGATATGAGGTAGTCTTCAGACCTCCCATGGGACATCTGCTGGGTTTTCCTCTGACCCTGGAATGTGACGTATCCTGTAGGCCTCCCATGGAATATTGCCTGGTTATCCAGTCTTACAGATCACATTCTTCCAACATGACCATTTCTCAGATTATTTTAATCCCGCTCTTGATCATCAAGTGTGGCATTTCCAGCATTAGGACCTCATTTAGCATGAGTTATCACTTTTGTCATGTGTCTAGGAGCCATATTGGTAACAAGTTCACAACAGATCCTGGGCTTCTTTCCAGGCTGCAAAGCCTGAATCTCAAAAGAATCAGCTAACATGCCATTATCCAAATTTATTCTGTGGTGCCCTTTACAAAGCCTCTTTAGAATTCTGTTCCATATATTGCTGTTGGTAACTGCTGAGACAGATTTTCAGGTCTAGCAATCACTTTGAAGAATGTTCCCTTTCCTCTCTTCTCAGGCCAAATGCATCCCTGGGTTGGTTTTGCTGCACCTCAAACATATTTATAAGCCTAGTGGCCCTTAAAAGAGGTGAGGAAAGAGCTGGAGAAAATCACAGGAAGACTTGAGGAAGAGAGGCCTGTGCACTGTCTTCAAGTGAGCTGGGTGCATTACATCTTAACAGAGATGGGTGGTGCACTTGTGCAAGCCCATAGGGCTCAGAGAAATCTGAAAATTTAAGAATTTAGTGCATATCAACCCAAATGTCCCACTGCATGTTAAAGGGTGTCATTCTTTCTCTAACAGAGTTTTAATCATCTTTTGTTACCTTTTTCTAGAACTTCAATCAAGTTCAAAGATCGACATCTTTTCCATCATTCTTATTATATCTATTTTCTCCAAACTTTTCAAATAGCTGATTCGTCTCACCAGCTAGTGCATTCTCTTCCACTGTTATACCATTCCATACCATCATAGAAGTTTTAATAATTTTGTTTACTATCGTGCTGGACTCTGTGTTCTCCCTACCACTATGATGGGGTCCTCTTTGCTTACTGGTATCAGATAACCCGGTTCCAAACGCTGTCTAACTTCTTATTTCTGGGGCCAATTTCTGTTAGCAATGGTCACAATTTGGATTCCCCAGGAAGCAGAAGTGAGACAGAACTTTTTGTTCCGGATATTTCTGGGGGAAGGGCCCTTATGATGAACACCTTTTTAAGGGAAGGGAAGTAGCAGGACTGACAAGAGGAAGAAGTTGGTCTTTAATGTAACACAAGGTGTCTGCCAACCCCAGGAGGTATATACAGCAGTTCATTGGTCTTCCCATGTTCTCCCATGTTAAGCCCAAGTGAGCATCCTTCAAATTACCATGTGACTCAGCCGTTGGAGGTGAGCTGGTCCCAGAAGGGCTTGGGTGTGGGCAGTGTGGCTTTCTGAAGCTGAGATCATCCCTAACACCACTGATGGGCAAAAGGGACTGCTCTCCCAGTGTCTGTGCACCATGTTCTTTGAATTGAATCTAGTCCATCACAACTAAAATTTTATCCCCAGGTACCACAGAACAATATCTAAATGGTGCATGTTAAAGTAAAATCAATGCTTACTTAATTTACAAAATGCTGCATTTTCATATTATGATTTTTATTTTCAGTGGCGTTTAACAAACTAAACCAAAATGTGTAAAAAAAAATTATACCTCAAAAGACAAAATAACACTGTAATAATATTTTATGAAAATTCCTTCTTTATCATAGCATCTAGTTAAAAAAAAACAGGATAATTGGCCAAAAATGCCACTGCATCATGTAAGCATACACCCAGTGAGCAGAAGCAGAAATCCAAGGGAAACCAGTGCCTATGACTCATGAAAATAAAGCTTTCAGAACAAAGCTAAAAGTCAAGGGAATTTTGACTCCTGACAAAAAGTTTAATAGAGTTGCATCTTGTCATTTTCTTAAATATGGTAAGGCTGATTTTGTTAGATATAAAATGGAGATAATTTTACTTAAAATACACAATGGTAGACATTACATAAGTGACTTGGTTTCTAGCTACCACCCGTGCATGCTTTAGCCTCTCCACACACAATCTTAAAAATGATGGAACAGAATATAAAAATTAACTACTGTTGCTTTACCATTTTCTGCCGCCTCTGCTCTGGTTTCCTAATTACAATGCTCTTGTCTCTGGCCAGTACATAGACCTTCCAGATATGTCCCTCAGAAGGAGCTTCCCCTTTCTACCCAAGCTAGTGGAAGGAGAAATGAGGCAGAACACATATATGTTCACAAAGATCAATACACCAGACAATAGTAGCATAATCAATATGCCTTACTACATTGTTGGAATAAAACATGGAGGCAAACTCAAATCCAAACGTAAAATATCACCTTTTCTAGAGAGCAAAGGGAAAATCTTAGAAAGTCAAACTCTTCACAATAGACTCACTTGATATAAATATTCTCAGTATTTATCTGCATTCTCTGCTTTCAGTTCTTTTTCTACAAAAGAGACTGAAACTAACTACCCTCTTCTTACAATCACGCCCACCTTTGAGACCCTACTTACTCTGTGTTCTGAACTCATTCCTAAGTCTTTTCCCCAGCAGTGTATCTCCCCAGATATAAGTAATTTTTCCTGCAACTCTAATGCCCTAGGATGACTTCAGCTGATAATCAGTGCTGGCTCTTGTGTCACTGATGTGCCCTTTGGAAGTTGAGCTGGCAGGAGGAAGGGATTTGGTGTTGTATCATACAACGTGGCCCCAGGGTCCTCTAAGTTCACTCTACTCTCCCTACACTACTCACAGTCTCACACACGCATGTGCATTTCCCCACTGTTTTCTGTGAGTAATAGTCTGGCCAAGACTATACATTGTACAAAGACATGATTTTAATTTTCAGAGATATGCCAAAATATGGAATGAAATATCAGTTAATTTTCTCATAATTTGGCAAGATGCTCTGTGCAATCATGGGGTCGATATGGCTCCTTATGATACAGAGGAGACTGGTAACTAGTCTGTACACCTATTCCAATTTCCATCTCTTTTATTAATTTTAGATAAGGAAAATTCTCCATTGCTGCCAAAAGTGTATTCATTTTTAATTAGATAATTTTTTATTATTTTGTTCAAAAAAAATAATTTTTTGCCAAGGACCCAATTCACCTTGAGAGACAGAGATTTTATTTTACAATTTACATGTCTCTTGCTCCATTGTGAAAAGAAGCCAAAGTTGAAAGGAATGAACTTGTTTGCCACGTAGGTATGGGTTTTGCAGATGCAGCAGTCAGAATTGTGCATGTTTTTACAAATACAATGTTGACAGGAAGGGTCTGATTAAGCATTAATGGGCAGTAGATTATAGGCTGCATGCAATCTCTAGGGCAAAGTTGGTTGGCCCAGAAAACAACTTTTAGCAGGACATATGATGAATACAGTACAGGACCCCAGTCTTGAATCTCTTTGTATTAGCCAGGGTTCTCTAGAGAAACAGAATCAGCAGGAATATCCATAGATATAAAATTTATAAAAGAGCCTCACATAACCATGGGAACATATCGTCCAAAATTTATGGGGCAGGCTGTGAAGCTGACGACTGTGATAAAGGGTCTGGACAAACTCCACAAGAGAGACTCACTGGCCAAAGCAGGAAGAGAGCTTATCTCTTCTGAATCCTCCTTAAAAGACTTCCCGTGATTAGATTAAATGTCACTCATTGCAGAAGATACTCCCCTTGGCTGACTACAAATGCAATCAGCTGTGGATACAACCAACATGATCATGATTTAATTCTATGAAATGTCCACATAACATCAGAACTTGCCCAGCTAGACAAATGGGCACCAACACCTTGCCAAGTTTACACGTGAACCTGACCATGACAGTCCACCTCTTGTCAACTTGGCCACTGTGGTAGTTAGATTCAGTTGTCAACTTGGCCAGGTGAGCATACCTAGTCTTGTTGCTGCGGACATAAGCCAATGGTATGTGAACCTCATCTGTTGCTAATTACATCTGCAGTCAGCTAGGAGGCATGTCTGCTGCAATGAGTGACTGGTTTGACTTAATTGGCTGGTGCTTAAATGAGAGAACACAAGGTAGCACAGCCTAAGCAGCTCGGCATTCCTCATCTCAGCACTCGCAGCTCAGCCCAGGCCTTTGGAGATGCAGAAAGAAGTCACCCAGGGAAAGTTGTTGGAACCCAGGGGCCTGGAGAGAAGACCAGCAGAGACCATCTTGTGCCTTCTACGTAAGAAAGACCCTCAGTGGAAAGTTAGCTGCCTTTCCTCTGAAGAACCAACAAAATAAATCCCCTTTTATTAAAAGCCAACCCATTTCTGGTGTGATGCATTCTGGCAGCTAGCAAACCAGAACAGCCACTATACACATTACCTTAAACCATACTTTATTTCTAAACAAAAAACAATAAAGGACACATTTTTTTTTCTAGTCTAACAATACTCAACTATCCCATGTACAACCTGAAATGCATTAAATCTCCCCAGAAAAAGGTGCAAGCCCTTGAGTAGTATTCATTCTTAAACTTGATATCTTACAACTTGATCAAAAGAGCATTACAGTCCATGTTTCTGCAAATGATCACGTGGTCATAGTTCATATTGATCATTACCTTCTACTACCCATTCCATGTTTGCTTTACCCTCAGCAGGCACTTCAACTGGCCATGGTTCTTTGCCTGATGAGGTGACCCAAATCTTCATTACTGAAGTTTCAGAGCCATTGGTAGTCCTGCCTGGATTGGGTTGTTGCAGTTTTCCATTGATTTTAATCACAGGGTGGTACTAATAAACACCCTATGTGATCACCTATATTCCAGGAAAACTCTTTTCGACCTCTATTGTGTAGTTGCATTTCCCCCTGACAGTCAGGGTCAATCACCCCAGCCAGTAAAGTAATCCCCTTCTTGGCTTGTTGATCCAGGGGCATGAGTAGCCCAAAGTGACCAGGTGGCAGCCTTAGATTCCAGTTCAATGGAATCACTGTTGTTTCTCCTGGTGGAAGCACTCTCCCTTCTGGAACTAAAACCTGTAAACCAGCAGAGCTCAAGATCCCAGGGACAGGAAGCAAAAATTTTCCTGGTGAATCACAAGGGGCAATAGTGAGCGGTGCCACTCCCATTTATATCCTTTGGTTCCTGGACCAATGGATCCTGGTTATGGGAAAAACAGCATCATACAATGGATGCTGATTCAGAGCATGCACAGCTTCCTGGAGAGCATTACCCCAGCCCTGGAAAATATTGCCACTTAGTTGGAACTGTAATTGAGTTTTCAAAAGGCCATTCCACCATTCTATCAATCCAGCTGCTTCTGGATGACGGGGAACATGGTAAGACTAGAGAACTCCATGAGCATGTGACCATTCCTGAACTTCATTTGCTGTGAAGTGTGTTCCTTGATCAGAAGCAATGCTGTGTGGAATACCATTGTCATGGTTAGATTCATGTGTCAACTTGGCCAAGTGGTGATACCTGTTTGCCTGGTTGGGCAAGTGCTAGCCTGTCTGTTGCGATGAGGACATTTCATAGAATTAAATCATGATCATGTCAGCTATATCCACAGCTGGCTACATTTGTAATCAGCCAAAGGGGAGTGTCTTATGCAATGAGTAATGCTTAATCTGATCACTGGAAGCCTTTTAAGGAGGATTCAGAAGAGACAGGTTCTTCATGTTTCGGCTGGTGAGCCTCTCCTGTGGAGTTCGTCCAGAGCCTCCATTGGAATCGTCGGCTTCACAGCCTGCCCTGCGGATTTTGGACTCTGTGTTCCCACAGTCATGTGAGACACTTTTATACATTTTATATTTACGAGTGTTCCCTGTTGATTCTGTTTCTCCAGAGAACCCTAACTAATACATCTTGGTACCAGGAGTGGTTCTTAAGAAACAGATCATGCATATAATGCTGAACCATCTGTAAACCAGAATCAAGTTTTCTCTTCCTCTGTCAATTCACTGTAAGGAACTCCCCAAGAGGCCATAGCTTTGGTCTAGGAAAGAGAAAGTAATGTGACAGGAGTGGAGACCAGGGGCATTTGGACCACTTCTTCATGTAACTTACTTGTGCCTTCAGGACCTGCTCTGGCCCTATCTCATATATATCATTTCCATTTTATGATGGAGTACTGCTGTGCACGCCCAACTTTATGGCTTGGGGAGCCAGACAACACTCATCTCATTATAGGCAGCTCAGGTCTCATGGTAAACTGGTGGCCCGTCTTTAAGTGTTCAGCCTCTACTAAGGCCCAGTAGCAGGCCGAAAGCTGTTTCTCAAAAGGAGAGTAGTTATCTGCAGCAGATGGTCAGGCTTTGCTCCAAAATTCTCAGGGTTTGCATTGTGATTCTCCTATAGGGCCTGCCAAAGGCTCCAGACAGCATCTCTATTTGCCACTGACATTTCCAGCACCATTGGATCTGCTGGATCATGTGGTCCAAGTGGCAGAGCAGCTTGTACAACACCCTGGACCTGTCACAGAGCCTCTTCTTGTTCAGATCCCCACTCAAAATTAGCAACTTTTATGGTCACTCTATAAATGGGCCAGTGTAGCACACCCAAATGAGGAATTTGTTGTCACCCAAAGAGACCAACTAGTCATTGTGCCTCTTTTTTGGTCATAGGAGGGGCCAGATGCAGCACTTATCTTTCACCTTAGAAGGGATATCTAGACATGCCCCACACCACTGGACACCTAGAAATTTCACTGAGGTGGAAGGCTCCTGTATTTTTATTGGATTTATCTCCCATCCTCTGACACACAAATGCCTTACCAGTAAGTCTAGAGTAGTTGCTACTTCTTGCTCACTAGGGCCAATCAACATAATATCATCAATATAATGGACCAGTGTGATGTCTTGTGGGAAGGAGAAACGATCAAGGTCCCTGCAGACAAGATTATGACATAGACCTGGAGAGTTGATATACCTGAGGTAGAACAGTGAAAGTATATTGCTGACCTTGCCAGCTGAAAGCAAACTGTTTCTAGTGGTCTTTACTAATAGCTATTGAGAAAAAAGCATTTGCCAGATCAATAGCTGTATACCAGGTACCAGGGAATGTATTGATTTGCTCAAACAATGATACCACATCTGGAACAGCAGGTGCAATTGGAGTTACCACCTGGTTGAGTTTATGATAATCCACTGTCATCCTCCAAGACCCATCTGTTTTTTGCACAGGTCAAATAGGAGAGTTGACTGGGTATGTGGTAGGAGTCATCACCCCTGCATCCTTCAAATCCTTAAGCATGACAGTAATCTCTGAAATCCCTCCAGGAATCTGGTATTGCTTCTGATTTATTATTTTGCTAGGTATGGGCAGTTCTAGTGGTTTCCACTTAGCTTTTCTGCCATAATAACCCTCACTCCACGAGCTAGAGAGTCAGTGTGAGGATTCTGCCAGTTTCTCACTATGTCTATTCCAATTATGCATTCTGGAACTGCAGAAATAACTGCAGAATGGGTCCAGGGGCCCACTGGACTCACTGTGAGATGGACCTGAGCTAAAACTCCATTGAACACCTGACCTTCATAAGCCCCAACTCTGACCAGTGGACCAGAGTGATGTTTTGTGTCCCCTGGAATTAATGTCACCTCTGAACCAGTGTCTAATAAACCCCCAAATATCTGATCATTTCTTTTTCCTCAATACACAGTTACTCTGGTGAAAGATCATCAGTCTCTTTGGGGAAGGTTTGGAGGAAGATTAACAGTATACATTTGTGGCAGTGTAACAGGGTCCTCCCCTAAAGAGACCTGGCCTCCCCCTCATTCAATGGGCTCTGGGCCTGTCACCTGTCTCAAGTCTGGAAACTGATATAGGGGCCATGACTCTGTGTTTTTGTAATTCAAGTTGGACTTCTGCTCACTTGACTTCTAGGTCAAGTTTTGATCTTTTGCTTATACAGATCAAACAAGAATTTAGTAGACTGCCCAGCTATTGTATTTCTAGGTACCCCATGATCTATTAGCCAATGCCATAAGTCTCTGTGGGTCAGATTATTTTGACTTCTGCTTTGAGTTTGCTGTCTATTACGATAGCCATGTCCACCTTGTCTTTGGTGATTAAGTGCTGCCACCTGGCTTCTGCCAACTTGGGATCCGGTCATCCCACTGTGTTTAAGGATTCCAGATCAGTGACAGCAGTTCACACAGTAATATCTGACCTACAAAGAAGTACAACTACAAAGCTCTTCAGGGATAATGGCGTTAGTCTCATAAATTTATTTTTCAAAGTTCTGGTAAAAGGTGCATCCTCTGGACATTCCTGGGGTGTAAGAGCAGGCTTTGCATGATAAACCCACTCTAACATTCCAATTTCTCTAAGTCTCTGGATTCCCTCATCTACATTATACCAGGGCAGTTCTGGTATTTCAGCCTTAGTTACTGTCAGCCACTTTTTAAACCATATTTCAGCCAACCACCCAAACAAACTCTTAATGCCTTTTCTAACCCCTCAAACTATAACATTGAATGTAGAATCTCCGCTTATTGGGCCCATATCAATGCATTCAGCCTGACCCAGCCTTATATTCCTTCCACCATTATCCCACACTCTTAAAATCCATTGCCACACATATTCCCCTGATTTCTGTCTATATAAATTAGAAAACTCACACAGTTCTTTTGGAGTATAATGTACCTCTTCATGGGTGATACTTTGTACCTCACCCTTTGGGGTTTGTTGGAACTTTTGTCTAGTTATAGGTCTGAAAGAAATGAGGGGTGGTGGGGTTGCATCATGAAAAGAATTAGAAGTATCTTCCAAGCCATTTGATTTAGGGCATTCATTTGCAATTTCATCTGGTAAAACATGATTGATTACTCTAGGGCTAAATGCTTCAGTAGGAAGTTGGGTGGCCAACTCCTCAAGGCAGGCTGGAGGTGGGGCAGCTGTGTCCTTAGTGCAGACTGTTACAGGGTTATCTAAAGAAGACTCAGCATGACCTAAAGTTTCAACCTCTCCACTGATAACATGAACAATCCATATGTCACAATCTCATTTTTCAGGGTCTCATTCCTTTCCATTCAATGACCTCACTTTAATGGCAGACAGCATGCAGGATTGAGATTTCAGTTTACTTGTAAAGTTGCTACTCTAACAATAAGATTCTGAATCTAATTTTCTGAGCTCTCAAATCTACGTCTATGAGAAATAAGATTATCCTTCAGTACACTCATAGAAATGTTTACATCTGTCAGATGGTGCATAAGCTTTTCATTTGAAGCCTTACACCCATCCCTTTCACTTATTAAGGTATATAGTGCATCTAACAACAACAAACCAACAATCTCTATACCACCTATTTCCATAAAATTCTGTGAAGGTGTCAAAAAGATCATCCCTTAGAGCCTGGTTTTGTACAAGTGAAGCATTAGAAGAATCCAATGGTAATATTTTGACTCTCTTTTGCCAACTCACCCCATGGATTGGCAGTATCATTCTGATTATGGGAATCAGAGTCCTTAGTGCCTTTTAGTCCAGTCAGAGTATCAAACCAATCATAAAAAAGCATTTTTACAATTCTGTTTCTTAAGAACCACCCCATTCCCCAATCAGCAGGAAATACCTGTAGATATAAAATTTATAAAAGTGTCTCATGTAACCATGGGAACATAGAGTCCAAAATCTGTAGGGCAGGCTGTGAAGCTGACGACTGTGATGAAGGGTCTGGGTGAACTTCACAGGACAGACCTGTGGCCAAAGCAGGAAGCAATGCTGTCTCTTCTGAATCCTCCTTAAAAGCCGTCCAGTGATTAGATTAAATGTCACTCATTGCAGAAGACACTCCCCTTGGCTGATTACAAATGCAATCAGTTGTGGATGCAGCCAGCATGATCATGATTTAATTCTATGAAATATCCTCATAGCAGAGACAGGCCAGCACTTGCCCAACTAGACAAACGGGCACCACCACTTGGGCGAGCTGACAAATGAACATGACAAATGAACATGACAGTCATAGGATTTGATTCTGTGCTGCATGCTGTCACTCCAAATGATTCATTGTGATGTTTTAACTCCAAAAGGATGAAACCACTGATCACTAAGAAATCATCTCTTTAGAACATGAGCCAAACCATAACATCAGTCATATTGTATGTCAAATAATAGTAATTTGTCATTCAATTATATTGTCATTAGTGCTCTTGCTATTATTTTCATTATCTTAGGAGCTGCAAACTGGATTAAATTTGCCACCATCTGCGCAGTTATTTACTTAAGGACTAGGAATTTATAGATGCAATATCAAAAAGCTATAAGGTTGGAGTAAACTTTTGAAAATTATTTCTCAATGAGAGTAACTAGAACAGGATTTTCTAGAAGAATCTGACTGAACAAGATTCTATCATATTTCTTAACTTTTGAGCTAAGTTTATAAGAGTATATATCAGGAGGTATACAGAAATGCCTAATATCCTTCAGAAAACAGTTGAATGGTCAGTAAATATCTTAAATCTTCATGTGTTTCTACCTAGGGCACTGTCGAAGAAGGTGGAGAAATTGAAATGACATCATTAGTATTATTCCTTTCACATTGGCAAAATATAATTGTTAGAAAACAGAAATGTTCTACTTGACTGTTCAATAAAAGGTCTTCTTGACCCTGGAAAAAAGTGTTCACTGTTTAAAATATTTGACTCTGGCCAATATATTTTTTGGAAGAAAATATTGGTCCTGACCTATATGTCTGTTTTTAAATGAAATTAGCTAATATTGTGCAATAGAGAGACAAAAATAAAATTGTTATTTTCCAAAATAAATATTTTTGTTCTTTTCTATTTTTAACCAGATAATAGAATTTTATTTTCAGGAAGCCTTTTAAACAGAAGTGAATTCTTACTTGTCTACATTAGTTTAGTCTTCAAGCAGGAGGCTATATAACAATCTTTATTTTCATCTTGATGATGATTCTGTACAAATTACTTAAAATTATACATGTTTTTTTCATCCACTATGCAGGTTATATGGATTCTGGAGATATTTCACTAATTAAATTAATAAATAGATGATTTTTATGGTTAACTGTCACTGTTGAGCAATAGTATGTATGGAAACCTGAGAGGCAATGTCATAGTAGGAAAATAATATGAGGAAAATCGAGTCCAATGAGGGGAGGAGCTTAATCCCAGAACCTTTAATTAAATAGCTGCATAATCCATATTAGAATTATCCAAGTCCATTACTATAGCCACATTACCACAATAATCTTTTGTTAGAAATCCGTCTGTGGGGCCACGGTGGCTCAGCAGGTAAGAGTGCTTGCCTGCCGTGCCCGAGGACCTGGGTTTGATTCCCGGTGCCTGCCCATGTATTAACAAAAAAATAAAATAAAAAATAAAAATAAAGAGGGTTAATATAATTAAAAAAAAAAAATCCAACTGTGTTCTGATCAGCTTCTGCAATGGTGGAATAAGAATCTTGGCAAATTCACTCTTCCTCTAAAATAATGGAAATATGAGAAAATCAAAACATCCAAAATCAACCATTTAAAAACCCTGATAACTAGCCAAAGTCACAAAATAAACTAAAAGATCATGTTCCCAAGAGAAACTTTGGACCCTCAATAAGACAGTGGAGTGTATGTCGTTTTGAGCCTATTTCACATCCCTTCCTCCCCAGTTCAGTGGCGGTGATTAAAAGCTGAGAACATTGCATTCAGTGGAGGCACCTGGCCTCCTTCAGGACTCCATGTAAATAATCATCTCCTGTAAATATTTTGTTGGAACATGCAGATATCTGGAAAGCCTCTGTTCTCAGAGTATGGTAACAACTTAACTCACAGAGCAGCTGAGGTGGGAGTGCGTGTCACCCAAACTATAACAAACTCTGACAGCATCTTGGGCATCTAAGGGTGTAATTAAATTGGGGGCACACATGAGCCTGGCCTGGTATTTAAAGGGAAATCCTGAGGAACAGATTGTCATAGGCATCTCTGCAAAGGTATGATATATTCCTGAGGACCTCCAAGGCTGGACACATGCCCAAAGCTGTTCGCATGCCAACAGAGACCTGAGGAAGGGGAAAGTAGAGATTCTCAACCCTAGATCATTTTGACACCCTGCAGAAGCAGAAAGGGAAAGCTAAGCCTGGAGTTTGAATTTGTGCCTTCTCACCAAATCCCCTCTGCAAAGGATGGAAGACAAAGAAATAAGCCATTGAGTGAAATCTTATAAAATATCATGAACAGTAAATTGTATAGACTCAGGTGGGAGTACTGGACAGCCAGGCTTACAGATAAATATTAAAAACTACAAGACTTTAAAAAAATGTTAACAAAGAGTACTCAGTGGACATACAGAAGGGATACAGAAGTTGTAGAATTAGTCCAGAAAGGTTCAAAACAGATAAGTTGCAAAAAAAAATTCAGAAAAAACAACAAATACTAGCTAAGAGTTGGGGTGGAGGTGATGGAGGAATCTGATTCTACAACTGTGATATTATCTAAAATGTCCTTTTTCCATAAAAAATTATAAGACATGCAAAGAAGCAGGAAAGGACATCATATAAAAAGGGGGAAAACCAGTCAAAAGGAAATGTCCCTGAGGAAACATGGATTTTGGACTTAATAGACAAAGTTTTAAATCAGTTATTCTGAATATTTATAAGTATGTTGAAACAGCTAAAAGACACCATGTCTAAAGAATTAAAAGGGTTACCATGACAATGTCACACCCAATAGAAAATAGCAAAAAAGAAAAAAATTACTTAAAAGATTGAAATAGAAATTCTGTAGTTGAAAAGTATAATGACTGGAATGAAAAATTCACTAAAGGGGTTACACAATAGAGTTGAACAAGAAGAGGAGAGAATCGCTGAACACGGAGATAGAACCAGAGATAGGTTATCCAGTTAGAGGAGCAGAAGGGGAAAAAATGAAGGAAAATGAATACACAATCGCAGAGACTGTAGCGCACCATTAAGCATGCCAACATATGCATAACGGGAGTTCCAGAAGGAGAGGAGAAAAAGAAAAGCAGAAAAAATAGCAGAAGAAATAATGGTCATTTACTTGATTAAAAACATTAACATAGCATTTAAGATACTCACTGAATTGCAAGTAGAATAAACTCAAGAAACCTATGCCCAGACATAGTTAAATTGATGAAAGTCAAAAACAAAGAGAAATGTTGAAGGAATCAGGAGAAAAAAATGAGTTATCAAATACAAGTCATCCTCAGATTACCAGCTACATGGAGGCCAGCAAGCAGTAAGACAAAATATCCAAAATATTCAAGAGAAAAAGATGGTCAACCAAGAAAATTTTTGGAGAAATTAAAATATTCCCCAAATAACAAAAGCCTTGAGAATTCATTGTTAGTAGACCTACCTTCCTAGAAATACAAAAATGTATCCTTCAGGCTTAAACATAAGGTCACTAGGCAGTAACTTTTATCCACAAGGATAAATTAAAAAAAAACACCAACAAAATTAACTACATAGTTACTATGAAAGTATGAACATATTTTTGTTTGTAACAATTTTCTTTGCTTACTTCTTTTAAAAGAGAAATGCATAAAGTAATAATTTTACAATGGTGTGGATGAGTGCATAAGGTATAACAATGTGATTTATATGACAACAAAGGAAAAAAAAAGAAGAGGGAGGGAATGGAGGAAGAGTGCAGCAAAGGTTTTTGTACTGTTCTAAAAAGTTAGTAATAATTCAAAAATATTTCATTTTTACATTAAATTTTAATTATAATCAGGACAGAAAAGTAAAGACACAGCAATGGGAATTTAAAAGGTACAGTAAAAAATATGTATTTGACTAAAGGAAGACAACAATTGAGGACTAGAGAAACAAAACAGACATAAAAACTTTAGGAAAATAGTAAAATGGCAGATATAAATCCAATCTTATAAGTAACAACGTTAAGAAACATAGATTAACCTCCCCAATCAAAAGGCAGAGATAGGCAGAAGGGATAAATAAAGAGGATCCAACTACATGCTGTGTACAGAGATTAAGAATTTTGATTCCAATACCCAAATAAATTGAAAGTAAAAGAATAGAAAAAGATGTACCATGCAAGCAATAATAAATGAGATTTCAAAGGGAAGGAAGGAAGGGAGGGAGGGAGGGAGGGAGGAAGAAGGAAGGAAGGAAGGAAGGAAGGAAGGAAGGAAGGAAGGAAGGAAGAAAGGAAGGAAGGAAGGAAGGGAGGAAGGGAGGGAGGGAGGGAGGAAGGGGGGAAGGAAGGAAGGAAGGAAGGAAGGAAGGAAGGAAAACCGATTTAGAAATTCCAGGATAAAGTCAACTATAAAAGCAACAAATAAAATTCATTGTTTTATTAATTTTTCACAATCTCAGCACCCATGGCATTAGGATTCATAGGGAAGGAAATACCTTTCTGGAACTCTACTTGAATTTCAGTGATCAATTAGATAACATAATATAAATTCAAGACATATGACAAAGGAAATTACCAGCCAATATCACTCATCAATAGGTGAAAAAATCCTAAATTAAATATTAGCTTTTTAAATCCAGCAATATATGAAAATATGATTATGTAGTGACTAGTTTGGGTTTAGTTAAGTATTGCAGGTTTTCTTTAACATTAGACATCCACTCTATGGAATTCATCACATTAGCTAAATAAATTCAAATAAGTCATATACAATTGTCTCTAATCATACCACCCAAAATGATCTGTTAAAGTCAACATCCATTTATGATAAAATATAAGTAGAAAATTAGCAATGGAATGTTGGATTTTTTTTTTAATCTGGTGAAGGTCACACAAGTATTTGCTTTGTGATAACCCTCTGTGGTCTTTATTTATGTACATTGTGTTATACCTCCAACTTTATTGAACAGTTGAAAAATAACAGAACGTAAGGTGGGCCACAGTGGCTCAGCAGGCTGAGTTCTTGCCTGCCATGCCGGAGACCTTGCAAAAATAAATGAATAGATAAATAATAGTGGGATGTAAAACTCTCAACTGAACTCAAGGCACAAGGAAAACACATTTAGGGAATATTTTAGAGAAGAAGGACGCTGGGCAGGAAAGTTTCTTAAATAACCATTCCTCAGTTGCCAAAGGAGGACATGACCTTCCCTAGTAGGCAGTGATCCCATTCAACAAATTCTCAATTCATATTTTAAATATTAAAATATGATCTCTTTTCCTGCATTGAATTTGTATTAGTTTATCTTTACTTGTTTTGTGTTTTTTTATTTTATTAAGTCTACTTACAAAATAAATGGGATTTACTGTCATCTGGGAAGTTTTGAGAGAGGGGAAATATCTCCTGAAGTGGAGAGAAGAAAATCAGCTATATTTCATGATGTCAATAATAGATAAACTAGAAAACGATTTGAGAATGAAAATATGGGAAAAATAACAGAAAATACAATATTTGACAAAGAATATATACGGAGGCATGCACAAATATATCAATAAGAGCCACACAGTTATATCATTGTCATTTAGGTGTCACTCAAAACTAGTTAAAGATACTGTTTTTCTTTGAATGCAATCAATGTGTTAAATTGATAGCAATGAAGAGTTTGAATCATCTTAAACATATAAAAGGCAAAACTCCTAGCTAATGTAAAACTAAATACTTAAAAATGGAAAGTTATTTATAACACTCTATGATTGCTTTTAACATTTTGTTCCAGAGTGAGCATGATTTTTCCAGTAAGTAATCCTTTCACTAACATATTGTGAATGTGTTATTTAAATGAAGATTTCAAAAGATAGATTCCTACTTATACTAGCATACTTTCTAACAGGAAACAGTGATCAAGACAAAAGACACAATGGATAAGTGGTGCCACAATTATTAAAACTGATCATGACTAATCATGATTGCATTGCAAAATTTATGGGAGTAACAGATTTTTAGTAAGAGTTTAATAGTCTGCTACAATTATTAAAACTTGGAATTCTTTTCAAATACGAAGCTGTCTGTTAGATCTATAAGGATATTAACTTCTATCCTTCAATCAAATCTAATCTCCCTGTGCGTAAAGATATTCATGGGGAAGAAATGTCCAGGTAGGCAGGTCTAAAGGGCAACAGGTCTCTCATAGCTGTAGGCAGGCAGGGAAAATTGATCAGAGCACAAAATTCTACTGAAAGCTGTCTTCAAGTCCCAGGATGCATTTTGATGAGAGTTAAGAGTCTTTTATAAAAAAGAAGAGAGAAAATAATTTTGGAAGGGATTTTCTTGCTTAGTGTTGATTTTGAGTTCTGAGTTTTCCAAACCTAATTAAAGAAAAAATGGTTTATTTAGGTATAATTGACATATAATACACTGCACATTTTAAAGTGTACAATTTGATAGGTATTGAGATGTCTGTGTGTGTGTGTGTGCATATATATGCACACACACACACACATACATGTATTCATCACAAGAATCAAGCTTATGGAATGTTCATCTCCCCCAGAAATTTCCTTGGCCCAGTTGTAATCCTTTCCTCCCCCACCCTCCCACTCTCCACCCAAAACATAACACCCAAGTCTCAAATCATCAGTCTTCTAAGTCTAGACATCCTAGTGGGTGTGTAGTGGTACCTAAATGTGCTTTTATTTTGCATTTCCCTAATGACTAATGATATTAAAGATCTTTTAAGTGCTTATTTGCCTTTTTCTTTGATGAAATGTCTGCTCAAATTTTCTGCCCACTTTATATTTGGTTGTTCATTTTCTTCTTTTTGAATTTTGAGAATGCTTTATATATTCTGGATGTAAGTATGTTGTCAGATATGAGATTTCCTTTGTATTTTCTCCCTGCTGTCATTTATCTTTTTATTCTTTTAGCAATGTCTTTCAAAAATCTGAATTTCATCCTTGTAAAAACATCACATGCACCTGAAAAGAACGTGTTCTGCTATTGTCGGAAGTATTATTGTGTAAATTTTCACAAATCAAGTTGGTTGATAGTATTATTCAAATCATCTAAATCTTAACTGATTTTCTGTCATTTGTTCTATCAATTAAGAGCAGAGTAATGAAATCTCCAACTACAATTGTAGATTTGTCTATTGTTCCTTCAAGTTCTATGAATTTTGGCCTCAGGTGTCTTGAATTCCTGTTAGTACATTAAAAGCTAGGATTGCTATGCCCTCTAGATGAATTGACGCCTTTACACTATGAAATAACCTTCTTTATTACTTTGAAACCTAATTTGGTTTATGTTGACATTGTTACTACAGCTCTCTTTTGTTTAGTATTAACGTCATATCTATTATTTGATCCTTTCACTCGTAATCTATTTGTCTTTGCATTTAAAGTTGACATTTCTAATAGGCAGCATTTAGTTGGGGTTGGTTATATTACGAATCCTGACAATTTCTGCCTTTCAGTTGAGGTGCTTAAACCATTTATACTTAATGTGATTTTGAAATGGTTGGCTTTAAGACTACCGTATTACTATTATTATGGCATTGCCCAAACTTTTTGTTCCTTTTAAAAACTTTTTATGCAGCTTTCTGGGGATCAAATATTATTAGGATTCCATTTTTATCTTTATTGCTGACTTATTAGCTATCTTTCATTGTGCTATACTCATGGTTACTTTAGAGTTTATAGTTTGCATCTTTATCACTTTTTCCTTCAATGATATCATAGCTTTCTCCCCTCCTGACATTTGTACCATTGCTTCATATTTTATTTCCACGTATGTAATAAACCCCATACTTACTATTTTTATGTTTAAACAGTCAATTATCTTTGAAAGATACCTAAAAATAAGAAAAAAATGCATAAATGTTTACCAGTGTAGTCTCTATTTCTTGCATTCTTCATTCCCGTGTATAGATCAATCTGGTAACATTTTTCTTCTAATCGAAGGACTTCTTTCTCATAGTATAATCTGACAGTCATAACTTCTTTCATCTTTTCTGCTGATTAGTGTTTATTTAATCTTCATTACTGGAAAATATTATTGCTAGATAATAATATTAGGATGATAAAATCTAGGTTTGCACATGTTTTTATTTTATTGCTTTAGAAATATTAAATCACTGTCCTCTGAGTTTGTTCTTTCTCATGAAAAATACGCTATCATATTTATTTTTATTTCTCAGTACATAACATTTCTTTCTTCTCTGGTTTTTATAGATGACTGGATTTAAAGAATTTGATTATGTTGTACCATGTGTAGTTTTATTCATATTTCTTATGACGGGTTCATTGATTTTCTTGGATGTATGAATTTATAATTTTCATCAAATTTGGAACATTAATCTCCAGTGGTTATTCAATTATTTTTTCCTGCCCTGTCTTTCATGGACTCCAATTATAAGTGTATTAGACCGCTTGAAGTTCTCCCTCAGCAAAGTGTTGCTTTGTTAATCTACTTTGAAGTCTTTTCTTTCCACTGTGTTTCATTTGGATAGTTTAATCCCACGTCTTTCAGTTCACTACTTCTTTATTTTCAATGGTTAAATGTTCATTGTTCTACCAGTCCATTTTTTATCTCAGGTATTGTAGCTTTTTTTCTCCAAAAGTTTAAACTGTCTATTTTTTTTATCATCCATATTTCTACTTCTCACACTTTATCTTTCCTTTGGCTTATCAAGTATATGGAATACAATTATAATAGCTGTGCTAAGTCCTCACTAATTCTACCATTTGTGACATTTGGAGGTTAGTTTTATTGATTTATTTTTCTTCTCATTATGTATGTTATTTCTTTACTTCTTGACATGGCTGGCAATTTTTTATTGAATGTCAAATGTTGTAAATTTTATGTCATTGAGTGATGGATTTTTTTATATTTCTATAAAGATTCTTGAGCCTTGCTATGAGTACCAAATCAGTTTCATGTTTCATGTCTTGCTTTTTAGCTTTGATAGGTAATAATTAAGTATCATTTAATTTAAGGTTAATTTCCCCTACTACTGAGACAAAACTCTTCTGAATTCTCAACCTTATGGCACATGAATTATTGAAGAATTCTATTCAAATTGGTGGAATTTTTCCTTCTAATTATTTTTGTTAGTTCTTTGCCAGGACACACTTTTGTCACATGTATGTGTTGATCAGTAGCTAGATGAATACTAGAGTCAATTTCCAAAACTCTCTATCTATGCATTTCCTTATGAACTCTACAGCCTTGGTGTCCCCAGAATGCCAGCTCTGTCTAATCTTCTCAGGAGACCACAGAGCTTTGCCTTGGTTTCCTCTCTTTGGTATGGGTTGAACATTTTAACCAGGAGTAAGTTGGAATAATTTCAGGGCTTATAAAATTTGTTTCCTAGGTCTTAAGCATCACTCTCCTTAGTCATCTGATAATATATTGACAATGCTGTTCCATATATTGTGGCTGTTATTTAGTTCTTTCAGGTGGGAGGTTAAATTTGGTACCTGTTATTACATCTAGCCTTGAAGAGCAGAATTTATGTGTAGTTTCTAAGTTCAATACTTTCTCCATCTTTATAAATGGAACAACTCTCATAGAAGAAGTTGCACTATTTAAACCAAATGGCAGCTTTACCCTCACTCTCAAAGACAGGAGATATAACATCACATGTAAATTAATGCTACGAGATTTACTACTTATTCTTCCTTAGCAGGCAGCATAAAGATAGTCATCACACTGAATGTGTCAGAAAGCATATATTGAACATTATATTTTAATGCAAATTTCATAAATATTCACGTATGATAGGAGACATTGCTCCACAGTATTATATATATTTTATCACAACATGCTGGGTGGAACCATCATATCAGCTGTTATCATGAAATTAATTTAGTAAGTTCATTCACGTCGTAAGCAGCATAAAAATTTGACCAATTTGAAATGATTTGTCAATACATTTTGTTTTAGATCTACTGAATCAAAATCTTTAGAAGCATGAACTGGACATTTTCATTAGAACAAAATCAAAAGAGAAACAGAGAAAAACAGATTTCAATATTACCATTTAAGGATAGTATAATTCTCAGTAAGATTTGAGAAATCTCAACCCAAACTATCATCAGTGTCAATCATGGGTTTTCAAACAGGAGGAAGATTAGTATAGGATGATGTATAACTTATAACTTACCAAATATGGTTCCTGAGACTCTGAGATCCCCAGTTCTTAGTGCTGCATGAAGTTATGTCTTCCCTTAAAATGTGTAGGGTAATTTGTAAGTATAAAGTGTGCATATGTTAACCTGCTTTTTTGAAGATACATTTTTCTGTTAGAGATAATTAAGCTACCAAAATGCAACCATCTTAACATTAGCTTCAAAATATATATTGAAAAATTAGGATTTTCCCCTACTTATCAGTGAATTTTGTAAAATCTCAATAAATGCAAATTTCTTTCAAATAATCCATTGCATATACAACATCTTGTTTCTATAACCATGGTCTTTTGAGTATAGGAAACATCCATTGCCTTTCTTTTCCTTTTTGGTCCAATCTTATTTAAAGAAAATGAAAGCTATCTGTACTTGTAAGATATATCAAAGATATTAGCTATAACACCAGTTCAGGCTATATCAAAAGAGAATATAATTTCATTGATAAACATTCTTAAACATATTTTTTAAAGAAGAGAACATTAATTAAAGTATGACTAAAAAATAAAACATCTCTCTTAAATGCGGGCAACTTTCCTTAACTTACTATTATAGTGATCATTTTCTAAAATAAAATGTATTTTTTTCCAGAATTGATAAAATGTCTAAATGTATAGATTTATGTCATCTTAAAGGTGATGATGTTAATGGAAAGCCCCTGTTTTATTTATGGAGGATGGTATAGCAAAACTAATTTAACTTTTGCGTTTCCCACTGTCATCAATAGGAAATAATCATAATTGTTTAACATTTTTGAATCATGCATATTGAAACCTCCTTGAAAGTACTTGCTGTTCTACCACAATACCTGGTAAAGTACTTCACTGACAAACTACTGATGGGCAGAAATTAAATTTCAAATCGTGGCATAATAATACCTTCTGTTTCATTCAAGTATTGTCTTAATTAAAAAGTATCCAAAGCTGTTTGGGGTTTACTTTAAGTTTGGATTCCACTAAAATGTAAACTCCACAGGAGCAGGAAATTTTTATTGTTTTCTTCTCTACTATACCCAAAGTACATGGAAAAGGGCTTGACAAATAAGATGCTCACTAAATAGCTCTGGGTTAACACTGAAAAAAATGAATGACTGAGTGATACCAACTAACACTATTGTAGAAGTTGCAAAATCATCACATTCGTTGGAATTGTATTTGAACCTTAGATTGTTATTGCTGCATCATATTTTTAGAAACACTATCTTATATTTTTCTAATAACAGTTCAGACACTTCAGAATTGAATGACTACTATTTTTGCTCCAGTTCACCTCTTCCACAAAGTCTACCCAAAAGAGAAAGGATCCTGGAAATGACACATTTTTGTATGTGGAAATGTGGAGTGATAAGTAGAAAGTCTGAAGGTTTTAAGGATTTTGGAAAATGCTTAAAAATATACTCTAGCAAAGTTTTTGGTAACCTGGGAAATTTATCAACAATATTTACTATTTGTTGTATTTGTCAGTATTATTTTATTTGCAAGTGACAGAAATGCATCTTAACCAAGTTTGAGGGGGGAAGCAAAAAAGGGGAGATAAAATGAGGATACAAGCCCAAGATCTGACATTTCAGTGAACCACAGGAATAACTAAAACATGGTATCAAGCATCATTAGGACTTGCTTGTCCCTTTCTATTTGCAATTCATAGTCACATTCAAGCGACTGTGTCACTTGCAACAGTTTTTCTATTTCTGGTTCACTTGGCAAGAATCCTGGAAAGCTCCAGAATTTTGTGCCACACAATTTAACTTAAAGTATCTCAAAGTTTGGGTCTCAATCCGATATTCCCAGGAAGTACTGCTCTCTGCAGCCCATTTTACCGCATGCCTGCCTCCCATTGTCCAACTTGGTCATGGCTGAGGGTCGCATATCCAACCGGAAGTGGACAGCCATGGTGATAAGCCAGCTGCCGTTTGATTTTCCAGTGGCCAGTGGGTCAGTGGGTGGTAGGAAAGCCAGTGAAACGATTGCTCTTTTAGTAATGATACAGATAAGAATAGGCCAGAAAAGAACCATTCAAAGTTGACACTTTCTTTACATACATTTATATTCCACTCTATTTGAGATTGCATTGAGTGTTCTGAGCCAATCAATTCCTCCAAGGACTGAGCATTTAGAAAGGAGAATGATGCTTGTGATGAAAAGACAATGTGTTGTCGCTTTTGTTTTGTATTTTTTAACAAAGGTTTTTCTTCCCACCAAGGCATTTTATTTTTCCTCTTTTAAACAATCTTTATTTCCCATTTAACTGTCAAACATGACCCTTCTCACATTGTAACTGGAAAGCCAAGCTTAATCAACCAGAATATCTGGAATGAAAGACTATTAAATCCTGTGGTACAGTCAGTAAAAGAAAAAGAACATTTATTTTTTCTTAGGTAAAACCTCATGTCACAAAAGCAAGTCTCTTATAGCGTTTATTATATGTCTTCATCAAAGGGAAAAGCCCCTTATTAACTTGTTAGCACAACTGGCATCTTTTGAAAGTATGCTATGATTTAGCAATGCCTATGAAAATATTTATGAAATCTAATCAATTCCACTAACTAAGATACCTTCATTCTTAGAAAACCATCACTTTACTTAGATATTCAGCATGAAAGCATGGTGAATATTTGCAAATACAGTTGGATGAAAGTCGCATCGACCACAAACACAGGAAAACAGGTTGACATCAGTTCAGAAATGACACATTCAGTTTTTATAAATTATTCGCCATTATTGTTCAACACTCTCAATGCCCCTAGAGGCCCTGCAGCTCTGGAAATGATGCAAGTAAATTTTGAGTCCCTGGAAGGCCTGGTGTGGACCTAGTAAATTAATAAGAAGGGAAGTCCCTGTTTCTCATGGATGGAATGACTTGCCTCTTTCCCAATTTTTAACTCACAGGCATCTTAGATTCTTCACATGGAAAATTCCCTATTACTCTCTGAGCTGACTCCCAGGCCATCTCTTGCCTAAGTGCTCAACCAAATGCGGGATGAAAATTTTCTCACCTGCACAGTTTCTTCCCTTCCTATCTCCAGGCCTTAACACAGGCCCATGAACAGCGATTCCTTTTTCTTTTACATTAATGTTGATGATTTAAATCCTGCCCAATTTGAGAGCTAAGGGTCATCTTATTCCTTCTCTGACATCTCCTGTATCCCTGCTCTGTGTTGTAAAATGGGCATGTTTTATTAATAAATAAAATTAACCTTGAATACTATGGATTTTGTTTCATTTAAGTAAATATAAAGTGGTTAGAAAGTAAGTTGTTTAGGTATCAGCACAGAATATATTTTACTGCTAAAGAATGTGAGTTGTTAAGTTCATTATAAAACTTATTAAAGGCACTTTCTTTAGTTTCACTGTCAAAGTCAGATGAATTGCAAGTTTAGATAGTTGTAGGTTTTATGAAAAAGATAATGAATTATTGAAATGAAGAAAAATTATACAAAAATCACATTAGAGATGCCAATTGAATGTACTGCTACCTATTATAGGTCAAATAGTGTTCAATATTTTAATCAACTGATTGGGAAGTAGCGAAAAACATGCTGATTCCCTTAACAGCTGAGGAAATGTAGGAAATTGTAAATTCTTGGGTGGATAGAAATATGATACCATATGATAACTCTATTGAAATCAGAACTACCCTTTACACATAAAAGGAGATGTTTCTAAAGGAAAGAAGTTTTTAAGGGAAAAACAAGCAAGTTTTATTGTTGAAGAATAATTGTTGTTTCTTCCCCCATATACATGTCTATGCTCTCTCTAACTATGCCACACGTGAAATAAAATAATGAGCTTCATTTCATAAAGCATACTTGGAAAAAATAGAACAAAATGATGAGATATTTAGGAATAATTTTTAGGTGAAAAATATAAAAGAATGTGATATGAAAATAAATTATAACGTAATTTTAGAATCTTATGTTTTGCCGGAAAAATCAAGCTCCAAATTCTCTTCTGTTTTATTAGCATTGGAATTGAAAGTTTTTAAATGTCTTACCAAGATTTCTCAACTGAGACTGAAAGAACCATTATACCTACTATTAACCTATTTTATCTGTATGCTTTTTTTTCTTTTTTTTTTTTTGCTGAAACCTAAAGACTAAGGAGGGGTAACAGCCATGGGCAGCCCCTCTGGCAATGTGAACCCTTTGAGTCATGAACTGCACAGGGCATGTATTTTCATAGGTTTTCTAATGGTTTCTTTTTTTTTTTTTTTTTTTTTTTAAAGGAAAGACAGAGAGAAGGAAGGAAGGATAGAAGGAAGAAAGGGAAACATTTTTAAACATTTTCTTGTTTTTATTGTATTCTGTTTCTCCGTTTTTGTTACATGGGCTGGGGCCGGGAATCGAACCGAGGTCCTCCGGCATAGCAGGCAAGCACTTTTGCCCGCTGAGCCACCGCGGCCCGCCCTCTAATGGTTTCTTAACCAGACCTAGAGACTTAGTTCAAATTGCTTTTAAAGATGGGCAAAACAGGGCGGGCCGCGGTGGCTCAGCGGGCAAAGTGCTTGCCTGCCATGCCGGAGGACCTCGGTTCGATTCCCGGCCCCAGCCCATGTAAAAAACAAACACAAAATACAAGAAAATGTTTAAAGATGTTTCCCTTTCTTCCTCCCTTCCTTCCTTCTCTCTGTCTTTCCTTCCCTTCCTCCCTACAAAAAAAAAAAAAAAAAAAAAGATGGGCAAAACAAACTTACACATTTTATTTTATGGTGGACTTGAAGCATGTTTAGAAATAAGTAAACTAAAATAAATAGATAGAATGAAAGTTTTTTTCATTACTGCAGTACTTTTTTTTTCTGACTTTGTAGCGGAAGACAGATGTCATAAAGTTTGCTTGTTGGGAAAGCACCATAAAATATTCACTTTTGGGTACTTTGATAATTAGAGAAAACTATTATGCCCCTCCTTAAGTTCATATTAGTTTAAGAGTAAATTATTTAGGCATGGGAAGAATATGATTCATTGTATTTAATTCTTCCATATTGTGTTTCAAGGAGAGGTAAGATATAAAATTCTGAGGGACAGAAAAAGAAGAGAACAGAAGGGACCGATGGATTCTCAGACATTAGATAGGTTTCTCTACCGAAAATCTCGGTCCCTTCTTAAAGCAAATATGTTATCTTTTTGATATAGAAATTCCTCCAGGATATAAAATATATATGCATATGCACATTTAGAGTGTTTAATGTGTTGACTACAAAAAGTGTTTAAAAGGAGGAAAAATTAATGGAGGTTCACAAATTATACCACCATTCATTAAAATAATGGAAAAATAGTTACCTAAATGGTTAGACAGATGGATAGATTAATCTTGGCAAGATATAATAATAGAACTGTGAATGAGCAGAGGTCCTTTTATAGTTACATCTTCTTTGGGTTTTCTTTTATCATGCTCTTTACATAAAAAGGAATGCATGGTCACTGATTTGTGTTATGACAAAAGGATGTTAAGCTACCTCTCCTTGAGGAAAGACAGAATAAAAGTTGTAACAGATCTGTCATCATGACTTATTCACTATGGATTTTTCAACCCTTTGTTCAAGAGAACTGAAATTGCTTTACTTAATGTTTATGCAAATGGAAGTATCTGTATAAAAAGAAATTTAAATTCCTGAACATATTAAATTTCTCAAGAGGTTTTGGATTGTTATAGCTCAGTGAAATACAAAATAGAATAGAAACCGCCTGAAAAAATGTATATCCAAGGGTGCTTAAAATTCTTAAATGATATCGTCACTTGGACAATTTTACTTTTTAAAAGGAAAATCATGCCTTAATTTCTGATAGGGTTGTGCATGCGAAAAATGTGTAACAAAGTGTCTAAAATAAAAGAGTAAGGGATTATTTTCTGTTACAATGAGCACAACAAATATGTTTTAAAAATGTAGAATTGCCTATTTACAGGCAATTCACAAACCAGATTACCAAAGAGCACTGGTTCTTCAAAGGAGAGACTGCTTATATTGAGAGCTCTACTCAGAGGGTATCAGCTCTCATCATTAATTTTTTTCAAAAAATAAATTTATTTATAATATTCTGAAACAGCATACAAAAATTTAAAGAAATAAGAGGAAAATTTCTCCCCATTTAAGACAACAGAGTAAGGATGGAGTCATCTCATTAAATACATTATTTGTATTTGTAGATGATTTCAATAATATTTGGGGGGTGGGAGCAAAGTCTTATACTGAACATTTCTGGTTACTCCATGACAGAAAGGGAACACGCGGGGAATCGATCTTAGATTATTTTTTTCCTAAACATTGACTCCAGTCATTCACCTGTTGGCATGCCTGATGTCTCACAGATCCCTTTATTCTCAGATGGCAGGATTTCATGGGAAAAGCATTTTAAGAAATGTCCCCAAATTTACTACAACTAATAGGTGAATTTAGCAATACCACAGGATATTAAGATACAAGTTTAATATGCAAAAATTAATTGATTTTTATGTACTAGCAACAAACTAATAGCAAAACTTTAAAAACCAATTTAATTCACAAATTCATCAAAAAAGGTCCTAAGATCAATTTTTCAAGTGATATGAAAGTTCTGTGCACTGAATACTCAGAGTCACTGAGAAAAATTATATAAGTTCTAAAAATATAACTATGCTATTTTGATCAGGATACTAATGCAGTAAAAGTGTCAATTATCCACAATCTGGTATATAGATTTTATACAAAATTCATCAAAATCGCATTAAGCTTTCTTCCCTCTAAAATGCAAGCTGATTTAAAACTTTCTATAGAAATGATAACATATTTATAAAGAAAAACAAAATTGAAAGACATATAGTACCTCATTTTAATACAGTATTTTTCTACACTAAGACAGAACATATAGGTACAGATATAGAGCAAGGAAAACGAAATGAAAGAAATAAAATATATAAGATCAAGTGAGTTTTGACAAAAACACCAAGGTAATCCAAAGGTGAAAGGGTGGTATTTTTCAGTAAATGGCACTGGAATAACTGGATATCCATTTATAAAACAAAATGAAATTTAACCCTTTCTTTAGTGCATACCCCCAAATTAATTCAAAATACATCAGAAACTTAAACATGAGTGCTGAGATAATGAAAATTCTAGGAAAAAATGTTAATAAGGACAAAAAAGCAAGAACAAAAACTGAAATATTCTATATCAAAATTAAATACTTACTAGTCAAGAAGTATCATACATTAAGAAAATCAAAAGGCAAGTCCCCAAATTGTGAGAAAATATTTGCAATATTTGCATGTGTGTGGGGGTATTATGCAAATAATTGAATCAAATCTAGGGACTAAAGGACTAAGCTATTGTTCTTTTTGTTTTGTGTTTGTTTGTCTTTTATTTTTTTCATGGGTAGACACCAGGAATTGAACCCGGGTCTCCAGCATGGCAGGTGAAATTTCTGCCACTGAGCCGCTGTCGCACCACCCTAAGCTACTGTTTTTTACTTCTGGAAAGTGAAAAGCAATTGCATTTGAGAGAATTAAATGATGTAGCATGGTAAAATGTTTTGCTAACAACAAAACACTTCACGGGTTTATTGATAATAACTAGGACTTCATCTCAATCATTTTACAATTGCCTAATCTAAGGGTAGTTTTTCAGGGTTGTTCATATAATATTTCTTTTTTTCAACTGAGCAACTTCTAATATTTTCTTCAAAACTCAGGCTCATTCATTAATAATAGAAATCCTCAAAATTTTGCCAGACCCCTTCTAAATGAATTAAAGAAATGCATTTGCCTGTATATAGAACCAACAAGTTGTAAGAACAACTGCTCTCCAAATGGGTATTTTTATAGTTTGTTAAATCATGTCTTCCACAAAGACATGTTCAAGTCCTAACACCAGGCCACTGTGTGTGGGATCTTCGTAAATGGGAGCTTTGAATATCTATTAAGAAGAGGTCGAAGTGAAGCAAGGAGGAGCTTAGTCCTATATGATTAGAACCCTGCAAGCAGAGGAAACTTGGATAGAGTAGAAGCCATAAGAGGAGCAGAAAGAGATAGATAACTATGTGATGGAGGCAGAAACTGATCGCCAGCAAGCCACCACCAGAATGCCACAGAGCTTGGAGAACTTTGCCGATACCTTGATTTTGAACTACTAGACTTCAAATTGTGAGTGTGCTCATTTGGAAGTGTTGTGTGCCCCAGAAAAGCCATGTCCTTTAATCCTGATTCAATATTGGAGGGTTGAAACCTTTGAATGAATTGTTTATGGGGATTGACCCATTCGCCAGTGAGTGTGACCTTTTGATTACATGGAGATGTGACTCCACCCGTTCTTGGTGGGCATTGATTAGTTTATTGAAGTCCTTTAAAGGGGAAATATTTTGGAGAAGCCTCATATGCAGTCACTTGGAGAACAGCTGCTTGAGAACTGACAGAGATGCCTAGGCCCTGATGCTTAGAGATGCAGAGTCCAACAGACATTGCCATGTGACTTTCCATGAGATGCTAAGCAAGCCAGAACTCAGAGCTGTGTTCTGAGGGAGCTAAGTAAAAGCCCACAGATGCTTAGAGAGGAAACCACTGACATAAAAAGCTGGAAGCCGCAGAACCACGACTAAGGACAAGCAAAACCAGCCAAGAGACTCCCCAAGTGATAGACATTGTCCTTTCTTGTGTCAAGATACCTTTATCTGGATGGCTTAGTTTGGACATTTTTTATGGACTTAAAACTGTAAACTTATAATTTAATAAACCCCCTTTATAAATGCCAAACTATTTCTGATATTTTGCATTCCAGTAGATTTATCAAACCAAAACAGGGAGCCAATAAATGCCTGTCATTTAGGCCAACTGGTGTGTGGTCTTTGTCGTAACAGCTGTGCCAAACTAATATATGTAGAGATCAAATTCAAGTTCACTGGGATTTAGATCTTGTTTGTCACTTACCAGTTATGATTTAGAAGGAAATCCTTCCATCTTTTGTTTTCTCATCTATAAAGACAGAGTTTTTATTTAGCTTAAGGAAAGTGCCAAAACAAATTTGGCAATCATTGAGCCTGAAGTTTAGTAGACTTGGTAATAACTAGATTATTTATCATTATAATCACAATCACTACTAAATGGGAAATATTTATAGATGTTCAGAGCTTATAATCTAATATTTATTTCTGCATTTAATTCTTCTTAGAATAAATATATATAGGCCAAGCTAAATAACAGTTATAACGAGCTAAGATATTATTAATCCAAATTTTAAAATATTTTTAATACAAGTTTCCTCCTTAAGAACCATAATAAATTCTTGGAATATAAATTCTAATTAAAATCAGTGTTAAAATAGGTCAATTAAATTATAGTTTGATAGAGTGAAAACTAGAGCATGTTGAGTTTTTATTTCAGCTCCAAAAAGAAAAGAGCCTGGAAGTCTTCACTCTCATCCTGATAATAAGAAATAACTGGACAAGCTAAAATGAAAAGTTCTTACATCCATCAGATAAATGAGGTCAAAGGGCAAATGGCCACTCCAAAATCTCAAGACACACATACTCCCAGAGAAATATGGCAATCAAGATTTTCCAACCTACAGATACTGCTGGAGCCATAAACAGATAGGAACACTTAAATAGTAATTTGGCAATTCTGTCAAATAGTTGGAGGCTAAGTGTGAACCAGAGAGAGAGAGAGAGTCCTGGGACCACAATCTTGGGGGTTCCTTATGCTTGTGGGGGCTTTCCCATGAGTAACACAGGCAAGATCTTCACCAAAATCTATTGGGAAAGTTTCAGTAGAGTTAGGAGGAGGTTACTGAGGGGAAAGAGCTATCACAGGAGAAACTCATTGAATGTCACAGCCTGCGCTCACAGAGCCATTGAAAGACAAAGAATTCATTGGAAGATTATAGACTAATCTTCCTCCCCTGCATGTGACCACCACACCCACACAGATCAAATGAAATAGTATAGCTATTAAGAGCTATAATTGTCTGATATGATGAGTCTTCCCTCTGGGCTTAGGTAACCCTAATCCAAGAGAGGAGACACAAACAAGAGCACTAAAGGAATTTATATCCCCTATAACAAATAAGCACAGACCACTCCATATTAGTCAGGGTTATCTTCAGAAAAGGAACCAGCAAGAGAGATCTGTAAGTAGTATGAGATATTTAAAAATTGTCTCATGCAAATGTGGTGAAACATGAATCCAAATTCTCTAGGGCAGACTACAAACTGGGAATCACAATAAAGGCTTTAGATGAATTCCCCAGGAGAAGCTGACTGACTGAAGTAAAGATGAAAATTCTCTCTTCTAATGCTGAAATCAGCACTTCTTTTAACGTCTTCAACTGATTGGATGAAATATCTCTCATTGCTGAGGGCAATCTTCCCAGTTGGTTGTAGATATAATTGGCCATAGATGCAATCTACTTACTGATGGTGCAAGTCCACAAAATATCCTCACAAGGAGCAATCAGGCCAGTGATTACTTGACCAAAAAACCGGGTACTATTACCTGGCCAAGTTGACACATGAACCCAACCATCACAAACTCCTATCCAAATTAACATAAGGGTTCACAATAAATGCCTATTTACTTCAGTTCCTACTATCAGAGACAATGTTCAACTTTCAGAACAATCACAGGGTGTTCGGAAAGGCAAGCAAAAGCATTATCTGAAGAGACAAAGTAATCATTAGAACCAGACTCAAATATGACAGATTTAGGAAGTGTCAGTTTAATACTAAATTTAATTTATATGACAAAGACTCTTTGGGAAACCATAGACAATATACCAGAACAGATGGTGAACAGAAAAAGGGAGATGGAAACTCAAGAAAGAATCAACGGGAAATATAAGGAACAACAACAAAGTAGCAGAAGTGAAGAGCTCATCAGTAGATTTGATATGCCAAAGGAGAGAATCAGTGATTTGATGATATGTCAGTAGAAATATCCAAAACTTAAATGCAAAGAGGAAAAGATGCAGAAAACTGAACAGATCATCCCAGAACTGTGAGACAATATCAAAAGTTATAACATATGGGCTATATCAGAATAACAGAAGGAAAAGAAAGAGAGAACAGAGCAAAGTACATTCTTGGGTTAATAGTGGCTGAGAGCTTGCCAAAAATACTGATGGACACCAAGTCGAAGATCTACGAAGCACTGAGAACACAAGCAGATAAATAGCAACAACAACAACAAAAATTACTAAACTTAGACATTCATATTCAAACTGTGGAAGAACAAAAACAAAGAATGAAACCAGAGGGGAAAACACATCAATTCTATTAGCTATGGAAGAACTAGGGTAAAGATTACAGTGGATTTCTTATGAGAAATGGTGGGTCATGATGGAAAGGGGTATGAAGAAGCTTTCTGAGGAGGCCAGTAACGTTCCATTTCTTATCATTAGAATGGGTTACATGGGCCAAATAAAATTTGGAAAATTCATAAAGCTGTATGACACTAATATTTATGCATGTGTACTACTGCAGCATGCTTATGTCTAACAGAGAATCGAATCTGGCATAGAAGGCAAAAGAAGCCTAGCACACCCTCTGCTCTGGAGATCTAGAACCTGCAAAAGAGGAACAGGCTAAGATGTGTGGAAGCATTATATTTTTCAATGGAAAAAGCATATAACTAAGAGTCAAGTGTTATAAAGCAGTTGCGGTAAATCAAGGAAAGAAGCCATCACTCAGCTCCAAAATAGGCAGATAAACGTTGCTAGGAAAAGGTGTTCTTGAAATACACATTACATTTCTAGTTTGGATGATTCTAGTCTCTGCCTAAAGACTTGGCTATTTAAAGATGCTCGTTATAGTCCCTCTGGGGTATTAAAAACAGTAATATCAACAATTAGCATGTAAAACAATACTTACTTGGAATACATATTGCTTATTAAGTTTTCTATTGTTCTCCTGTATTTTTTTCCATTCTGTAGCTCAGCTGTTGTGTACTCTAATGAAGCCAAGTTTTAGTGGTGGTTTACTGAGGTTATTCGGTTTCAAAGACATGTGCTCTATTACCTGGTAACTAAATTGATTTATCACCTCAAAGGCCAACAGCAACAGAAATGACATGACTTCAGTGGAGTTATGAGGTGCATCTATCTTTTCTTTCTAAAATTATTTTTAGCTGAGAATGCAGCAGTGACATTTTCATGTATAAACAAAAGCATTCGTAAGCACTTTTCCTTATTATAATAACTTTCAGAACTAAAATTTCCTTTTGTAGTTTTAAAATAACATTGATAAATCAAGTCATTAGTAAACAGTAAATGTGAAAGAATTAGTAAAGTTGACATTTTCTACATTCGTTAAAATTTAGAAGATCTGAACTTCAGGTCAGGTCTGCCTTCATGCCTTATGCAACCCAAAATTATCTGGGGAATCTCATGTTTCTATACAGTAGCCTTGGCTGGGCCATTATATCCACCAGAACTTTTAATCCTCCTATAGCTCTAATAGAATTATTATCCCTCACACTTTCTCCTCTCAGAGGACTGTTATTCAGACAAACTCCCAGCACAATTCACATTCTGAGTTAGAACACAGAGAGATATTTAAAGTCAAAATGACAAAGTGGTTTCATACCTATTTGCAAGTGAACATATTCTATGTAAATAAGCTCAAGAAAATCGAATTTTTATGTAGTTAAATTGCTAAACTAAATAAAGTAACTAAGCATTTAAGTATGTATTTAAGACTAAGCAATAAAAATTATAATAAAATACAATTGAAGCTTTAATCTTGTATTTTAGAGCTACATGCCAAAAAAATGTGAATTAGAGAAAATGGATAACATCTGGATTTCTTCCAATGATTCAAATATTCATGAAAGTATATGAACCATGTGCTTGTGAATCATCACCAAATTTTTTAGTGAGTAAACTGAAACTTGTGAAATTGATATTGTTTGAAAATCATGCCAAACGATGTCAGAGTTAGTTATTTTTCCATAGATTTGTCAGGGCTAATGATGGGGGTGAAGGAGGTGCAAACCTAAATTCCATCCTGGAAAGGGAAAGCATTCTTTAAAAGGGATGCACAGTTCGAGCAACAATATTTTAGGGGAGAAAAATGTTGTTGAAGAAAAAACACAAGCCACTATTTGTTTTCATTTAAAAAATAAATTATTTCCAAAAGAGCATTTAACACTTGAAAAACTTATGTGGCTGGAAACAACACATCATTAGTGAGGTGTGATTTGAAGTATTGATCACCATTCAGAGAGCACCTGAGGTCTGTGTACCTGGTCTGTTTTGAGCTTTCTCTCTGAAGGCTGTGTCACATCAGTCATGTCAGATCAGCACGCTAGCATGGGCCTCTCTTGTGGTAGTGGCATGGTAGTCATCACAAAGGGAACTAAGAGCAAGACATGACACCCTGAATTACTTTATCCTCACACTGGGCGAGCTGACTCTGCAATCCTCACAGAGCTCCTTGCTATGTGCCGGTGGCACCAAATTCCACAAATATTAGATACCACAGCATTGAGTCCTATTCTTTGGGTTCAGAACTAATTCTAACATTCATAAAATATGTGACGTTGAATAAGATACTTTCTATTGTTAATTTTATTAGGGTAATATATACACACATTAAAAATCACCAACACTTTAAGTGTATAATTTCATTTCTGATAATTGTATATAATTATAAAACCACCATCCAAATCAAGATCTAAAACATTCCCAAAATTCTAAAAAGTAACCTCACTCCCTTTTGCAGTGAATCCCCTTTCCCCAATCCTGGCAACTATGTATATGCTTTCTCGGACTAATCATTTTGCCATGTTTAGAAATTCATATGAGCATAAACAGAAAATATGCAGTCTGTTTTATATGGTTTCTTTGATTTAACATATTGCTTGTTAACCCAGCTTTCTGCTTGTATCAGTAGGTGATCCTTTGTAGTGTTGAGTAATGTATCACAGCATAGATATACCACTATTTAGTTATTCTACAATTTCCATGGGTTATTTTTGCAATCTTTTCACATTTGGCTTTTTGTGAGTAAAGCAGCCATGATCATATTACAGGTATATGTCTAATTGTATGAGTCATTTCTGAACTACTTTCCAAAATGGTTGTATTATTTTACATTCCCACTGACAATAGATGAGAGTGGCAGTTACTTCTTTTATTCCATGACCCCTTGGAATTGTCGGTTTTTTCAATTTTAGCCATTCAAGAAACTGTACAATAATATATCATTGTATTTTAATTTAATTTTTCCGTAATAAATAATGATGAAATGTATATTTTATGAGCATATTGGGGCACATTTACTTTTGTACTATGTTCAAATATTTTGCCCTTTTTCGGGGGACGGGTGTGCGTGGTCCAGGAATGGAACCGAGGTCTCCTACATGAAAGGTGAGCATTCTCCCACTGAACCACCTGTTTACCCTATTTTGCCCATTTTCTAATTGAGCTATTTACTTTCTTGAAGATTTAAAATGGTAAAAGATTCTGGACACGTGTCCATTGTCATATAGATTTCACAAAAATTTCCTCACAGTTTAAGACTTACCAGTTTATTTTCTTAAAAGTATCTTTGGAATAGGAAATATTTTTAATATTAATGAAGTTGAATTCATCAATTTTTCTTGCATTGTTCATGCTTTTTGTGTTCTATTTAAAAAACCCAATGCTACTAAATTTGTACCTACATTTCTTCTACAGTTTTATAATTTTATAGATTTTCAGTTTGTATTTATTTCTATGATCTATTTCAAGTTAATTTGTGGGCATGGTGTTAGGTTAAGGGTGATATATATTAGCATAGGGATATAAAAATGTTACAGCGCTGTTTGTTGAGATTAACCTTTTACCACTAAATACTCTGTCATCTTTATTTCTTTATCAAAGTCAGTTGAGCAGAGATTTTTACTTTTAGAATCAGCCACTAAATGTCCACTGAAAAGAAAAAGACTTCTAGAATTCTGACCAGAATTCCTTTAATTTTATAGATGGCTCTTAAACACTTTAAGCGTTTGGAAACTGAACATTGTATATCTCTCCATTTGCTTAGATCTTTATTCATTTCTCCAAGTAATGTGTTGTATTTTTCTGTGTGCATGTCTTACATGTATTTTATTAAATTTATCTCTAAGTGTTTCATATTTTTATGCTGTTGTTTTTCTATTGTGGATGCTAATATGTTCTTTTTTTAATCTAAGACTGTGTATTGCTAATATATATAACTGATTTTTGTCTATTGACTGATTGCGTAATCTTGCTAAACTCACATATTAGTTATATAATTTCTCTATAGATTTCTCAATATTTATTAGCCTGTCATGCTAACTGCAATTAAAAACTTAATTTTTATTTCCAACTGTATTAATTTTATTACTTTTTCTTTCATTATTGTACTGATTAGGGCTTCCAGTACAATTTCTAAAAGAAGTTATGTGAAGGGACCTCCTTGCCTCCCATATTTAGGGCAACATTGTAAGTCTTTCACAATCAATACTATGACAACTGTAGACTTTAATAGAAGCATTGTATCATACTGGAGACAGTCCCTTATATCTTATTCTTCAGGATTTATTTTTTAATTCAGCTTTTTTTTATTAGACAAGGTGTAGATTTACAGAAAAAACATGCAGACAGTACAAAGGTCCCATATGCCACCTTCACACACTTTATAATTATTCAATATAATAATATTGAAGCAATATTATTACAATCATACTATAAACTGTAATCTGTGGTTTAGATTAGGGTTTACTGTTTGTGTTGTACCATTCTATGCTTTTTCAAAAATTTTATTTTGGTAATAGATATGCAACCTAAAAATTTCCATTGTAATTATATCCAAGTGTACAATTCAGTAGGTGTTAATTATATCCACAATGCTGTGCTCCCATCCACACTGTCCGTTACCAATACTTTCCTGTAACCCTAAACAGAAACTCTGTACCAATTAAGCACTAACTAACCATTCCCTGCCCCACCCTGGCCCCTGGTAACCCAGACTCCAGTTCCTGACTCTCAGAATGCACTCATTCTAAGTATTTTATGTAAGGGAGATCACACAACATGTATCCTTTTGTGTCTGGCTTATCTCACTCAACATGTCTTCTAGGCTCATCCATGTTGTCTCATGTATCAGAGTTTATCTATGGTTGAATGTTATTCCACGTATGATATGAAAAAAATTTTGCTTTTCCATTCATCTGTTGACAGACATTTGGGCTGTTTCTATCTCTGGGTTATTGTGAATAATGTCACCATGACCGTCTGTGTGCAAATATCTGTTCAAGTGCCTGCTTTCAAACTTTTTGGATGTATACCTAGATGTGGGATAACTGGGTGATCTGAGTAAATGCCTGCACCATTTTACATTCCCCACAACATGAGTTAGTGTTTGTCTCCTAAACTTGTAATTTTCCTTTCTTTTTAATAGTAGACATTCTAGAGAGTGTGAAACGGTATCGCATGCGGTACAGATTTGCATTTTCCTAATGGCTTATGATGTTGACATCTTTTCATGTACTTTTTGACCATCTGTAAATCTTCTTTGGAGAAATATCTATTCAAGTCTTTTGCCCATTTTTAAAAATCAGGTTGTTTATCTTTTTTTTATTGTTGAGTTGTAGGGTTTCTTTATATAGTCTAGATTTTAAACCTTATTGGATATGTTGTTTTCAAATATTTTCTCCCATTCTGTAGCTTGTCCTTTTACTTTCATGATAGATTCCTCTGATGCACAAACATTTTAAGTTTTTTACAAAGTCTCATTTCATTATCTTTTATTTCATGGCTTATGCTGTGCTATAGTCTAAGAAGCCACAGTCTAACATAATGTCCTGCACATATTTCCTTACGAATTTTGTAACTCTGATATTTAGGTCTTTGATTCATTTTAAGTTAATATTTGTATATGGTGTGAGGTAGGGTTCCACTTTCATTCTTTTGTATATGGATATGAAATTTTCCCAGCACCATTTGTTGAAAAGACTATTCTTTTCCCATTAAATAGCCTTGGCATCCTTGTCAAAAATTACAATGTATAAGGGTTTATTTTTGAACTCTTCATTTTAGTTCCATTAATCTATATACTTGTCCTTGTATCAGGATCATACTGTTTTGATTACTATAGATTTATAATAAGTTTTATATTCAAGAAGTGTGAATCATTCAAATTCAATCTCCTGATTTTTTTTGTGTGTGTTTTTTTGCCTGGTCAGGTATCGGGAATCAACCCAGGTCTCCAACATGGCAGGTGAGAACTCTTACCTGCTGAGCCATCGTAGCCCACCCTGGTTCTTCTTTTTGAAGATGGTTTGGGTTATTTGGGGCCCTTTACCCTCTATACAAATTTCCTTTTCCATTTTTGCAAAGAAGGCTATTAGAGTTTTGATTGAGATTGCATTGAATCTGTAAATTACTTCAGGTAGATTTGAAATCCTAACAATAATTAGTCTTCAGATTCTTGAGTATGGAATGTCCTTCCATTTATTTGGGTCTTCTTTTATTTTTTTCAGTAATGTTTTGTAGTTTACTTGGTACAAATCCTTTACGTCCTTGCTTAAATTATTCCTAGATGTTTGATTTTTATAGACTATTTATGGATATACATAGCTAGATATAGATAATTTCTATTATGAATAGTGCTGAATTTTGTCAAATATTTTTTATCTCTGCATTTATTGACATAATAATTTTTTTTTTTAGCCTCGTGATATGGTGGATTGAATTGTTGGTTTTCAACCAACCTGCATTCCTGTGGTAAATTCCTCTTCATCATGATGTATTTATTATCTCTTTTATGTATTGTTGGATTTAATTTGCTAATATCACATTAAGTTTTGTCACATTATCACTTTGTATCTATGTTCCTGAGGAATATTCATTTGTATTTTTTTCTGTAAATATTTTTATCCAGTTGTTGCATCAATATAATGCTGGCTTCAGAAAATGATTTGGGAAACTTCCTTCTTTTTCTATTTAGTAGAGCAGAGAATTGTAAAATTGGAGTTATTTCCTTGTGTATTTGGAGAATTGCTAAACCCAGCTAACTGGGACCTTGAGTCTTTTTTGTGAGAAGGGTTTTAACTACACATTCAATTTCCTTAATACATGTATGTTGGCTAGATTTTTTACTACTTCTTGAGTAAGCCATGGTAATGTGATTGTTCAAAAATTTTCTCATTCAATTGCCTATATTAATTGGTTTAATGTTTATATCACTCCTTTTTAATGGTTCTAGTGTTTGAGTGGTTTTCCATCTTTCATTCGTGTTATTGGCATGTTTGTGTCTTCTGCCTTAATTTCATGATCAATTCGACTGGACTTTTGTTCATTTTATTGATCTTTTCAAAGAATCAGCTTTTGTATTAATTGATATACTTAACTGTTCTTTTGTTTTAAATTCACTGACTTCCGCTCTTGTCCTTACTGAATGAAACAGCCGTCCGACATATTCGCACTGTTTCTTTGTGACAAATATGAGAAAAAGAAATAATTAGGATTATTTAAATGATTCTATTCCCTTGGTAAAGGAACTTTGAAATGCTATTGCTATATGGTGAAAGAAATAATAAAGCTTCCATATTTGCCCTGTACCTATGTAATTTTTAAGATAAGAAATATAAAATGTAGTGTACTGGAAAGAATACCAAAGTTAGAGTCAGAATGAGCTGGCATCAGATAAGCAAGACCACTAGCAATTCTTAAATATTGAATCTTGACCAAGTAACCTGTATTATGTATCTCATTTTTTCATTTATAAAATAGAAAAATTTGGACCTAGTACCATGTTTGTGAATATTACAGGAAACAAACTGTGTAAATATGTCAGCATAATACCTGGCCTTGTGATGAAAGACCCGCAATTAGTCAGTTATCTTTCTATCTTAAGGTATTGTGTCCTCATGCATAAAGCCTCATTTCTCTTAAAATATTTATCATGCTTTTGGCATAAGGGTTAAGTCTTAGTTTTCCTCAAAATTAACTGATTTTACTGTTCAAATTATGTAGAAGGATCTTTAAGAAATAATGTTGTAAATGTTTTTCACTATCTAAAATTTAAAAGGCATTTCATCAATAACAGCGACAACTCTGAAAAGAATGGGTACCATAATATCTTCTCTAGTGATCATGGAAATAAAGCAAAAAAAAAAAAAAGAATATGTCAATATCACGAAGGAAAGCAGGAAGCCACTATAGCATTTCCAAGTTTGGATATAAATATTAGGTTCCCTAATAGTCTTTTCACTTCTCTAGTATAGACTAATAAGATTAACTTGAAATCTCAGTCTTTTCTCTTTCTAAAATATGATTTAAAACAATTATCCTTGGTAGAGTAGAAATACAGGCATGACAATGGCTATTTAAGATTTTCTGGGAGATATTTAGTAAGATCGATGTGAATAAAATGTGATTTTAGAAAAGATGTCATTCATCTATTTCCCAAAATATGGCAGAATATTTTATTTTCTGAGCATATTTTGTTCTAAAAACACTTTGCATGTTTTCTGTTACATAAAACAGAAAAGAAAGAAAATGGCACAATGCTTTTATTACTCTGATATGCTTGTTTAATTAATTTTAGAGAAACATCCCGATATATAAATACCTTTAGCCTCCCAGATACTATAAATTGTTTCTAAACATTTTATTTTTCTCAGAAAGGAGGTTTTTGATTGCCCCAAAATATTTCTTTCCCTGTGTGTTGGGGGTCAAAATATGTCACAAGTTTTAGAACAATGATAAATCTGGTACTTCTGATTGGCATTTTCATGAGCAGCAGATCCATGCATATGTTCACATGCTTTGAAAGATGCTGCTGTGGAAAAGAAATGTCATTCAAGGCCAGAGACAGCTGCTGAAGGGTAAAAGCCTAAGACAGTGTTATCTGCAACTAGTGTTTTTCCACAGCTCATTAAAATTTTATGCAATCAGAAAACAAATGCCAAAAACTATTTGAGCAGGGTTTGCTACGGTCAGTAACCTTCCTATGAGAGCCCTTTCTTTTCCATCCTCTGAGAGCCCTTTCTTTTCCATCCTCTGATTTTAGAAATGATTCCTTCTTTCTTTTGCAGCTTCACATTTGATCAACTGTGCCTGTTACCCTTTGTCCATCTTTTCCCGTGTGCTTGCTGTGGATAGCTTAGCCCTTGGGATCAATGATTGCAGTGCAGAAACACAAGCTTCATGGACTCAGCACATTTTGTTTAAAGAACTAGCACAACAGCAAGTAACTGATTGTAACTATGCCAATGTATTTTTAATCTAGTAGTTCTCAAGTCAAGTGCTAATCTTACGTATCCATTCTTTTCTCCTGCTTCTCCTAGACCTCTCAGAAATTCAGAGGATCTTTCCTGGAACCTCACCATAACTCAGTGGCCTGCTGCCGGTGAAGGTTGATGAACTTCAGTGTTCTACCTACTTGCTTTGTGATAATTAATGTGCTACTTGCACTAAGCCAGATTTCCCTGTCTATTCATTGAAAACAGTTATGTTCATGAAATACCATCTGTAAACACATAGTCCATATATTGGGTAGTGCAGGGTGTTTTGATTTATTGTGCATGCTCATTGGGTCTGATACTCTACTAGCAAAAACCGGGAATATCTTGAACTTGTGAAGCAGTGATCAGTTTGTGAAGTATAAGTAAAATGTTACGAAAGGTAACTTCACACTCTCCGCCCCACCCCATAATGACCATATTTATGGGATAATGGAACCCAGAGCTCTGATAGTCAACTGTTTACAAGGGAGAAATATAGATTTAAAAAATTAAGCTGTTTGTATTGAAACCTTAAAAGGCCTTTCTTCTTCTATTTAAAAACAAAATATGATTCACTGGATTGTAAACCTATCTTTTGATATCTAATTCCAGAGGTCTGGCCTGTTGAAATTAAAACTGATTTCATTTCCCATTTCATCTTTTTCCCATATGCCTTACCACTCATCACAAACATCATCAATATTTATAATGGAATACAAGAGAATCTCCACTGCCTCCCTTGTTTCCTTGTTTATGTAACAGTATCTCATTAGGAAAGGCTGTGGAGCTTCTGATGAGTTTCGTTTTGATATTTTCCTTCTATCACAACCCTTTCTTCCACTGTTACTGCTGCTGTACTTGTCCTACACACGCTTAGGACTTGTGCTCTCTCTTTTATTGTAACAAATCTGGCACTCTGTTTGTTCACCCCCTTAGCTATAAATAAAATGGTTATACAAAATTATGTAAGCATTCATAGCAGGAAAAGAGGTCAACCAAAGTTTCAGAATAGAAACACAGAGTTTAAAATAACAGTATATTTCTCCTTGCCCTGTCACTGCTTCATTAAATAAATAGATCAAATTGCCCACTTGAAACATCACAGGCAGTAAAGTTTTCTATCGATATCCATGCAGAGGTGGTTATGAAATTTACAGTGCACCACAAATACAAACTGTGCCCCGAAGTGAAACTCCTTGGTGAGAGTTTCGAGATTTTACCAAGTTGCCTCATTGCTATCTCACTGCCTCAAATTAAGATAGGATGATTTTTGTTTTTCACTGATACATTTGCTTAATGTCTTTCCTTGGTTCCACCTTCTCTAATGTCTGTGTCTTTTACCATGCTTTTCCATTTCTCTTTCTAACTAAGTCATGTGCATTCAAAGCAAGCCGTTCTCAATGTTCCCTGAATAAATACAGCCTTTTCCTGAGTAAGTAGAGAATTTATTCTCTGCACTGTCTCTGACACATCCTGAAATAATAGGCAGTGGCACATATTTAGGTTTAAAGCAACTTCTACAATCACCATTGGGCTTCTAAGAGAATATGATCAGAGTAGATCTGAGAAAAGCTTTATGGTAACAAAATCTCCCGTTGGCTCTTGTTGCAGGGTTATTGCTATGTCATGACATTAAAACTTTGGAGAAAATTTTTTAAAATGTGTTATCTTTCCAACAACAGATATAAACCTTCACCATTAAAAAATAATTTTGTATAATCAAATTGAGACTACTGAGCGCAGCTCGTTCAGCTTGCTTGTTTTGTAACCAGGAGAAAAGTAGAGGAAAAGGAAAGGCGTATGCATATCTTGGATATACCCTAATGTGTGATGAGTCAAGTAGCTGCGAGTTTGCTGTAGCTGACCTTCTGGGAGGCTTGGTGATGACACCCCAAAAGAATACGGGGTGTCAAAGGTTGGAGAAGATGCTGTGGGCACAGAGTGATGATGAAACAATGTTTCACTCATTTTATTCAGGTCTGGTATAATTTTTGGTGCAAGTTATTTTTATATAACCTTTTATATAACCTTCCATATTGTGGGACTATTTACATTCTTTTATATAACCTTCCATATTGTGGGACTATTTGCATTCCTGAGAGTTCAGCATGCCTTCACCGATGGCTGCAAAATTAAGAATTTCCGGAAGGAGAGGCTCATCTAGTCCTATGCTTCTGTCTTAGGTGAAGAGGAACTCTAATTTGAATTATGAGTTGCAAAAAATGTCCAGCTCTATGAATTTACAGCTAGAAAAAACAAAAATCCTATTCCCTGAATATAGTTCTCAAGTGCTATATGAAGCAAGGATGAGCATTTTTTAAATAGCACATATGGCCCATGTTTTTTACTGCTGTTCAACTCAGAATTTCCCATTGTCACTACTGAGCTAGCAACTGGATAAATTACCCCTTTTGAAGGAGGGTGGGGCTAGTGGTGGTGAATTTATTTACTGGCTTAAGAACCGGGATTTATGTATATGCTTACTTTAAATGGAAAATATGTGGGAAAAGCAAATATTCAATCATTTCAAGAAGAGAGCCCATTAGTTAGAGTTTATTAGAAGGACTCATCACCACAACTTAATGTTAGCGATGTGCTGAATTAAATTTGCTTATGTAAACCACTGCAAAAGCCAACTTTAAAAGAGAAAGGAGCAGCTGTTTTTGTCTAAGAGAAGAAACAAAATAAATTATAGTGTAAACCAGAGCTGTTGTTTTTCCATCACGTTGATTAACTCTCTCATTATCTTGCTCTTTTTTCTTCCACCCTTAACTCTTCATCTTTTCAGAAACCTCCCTCTCCTGTCTCAGGTCCCGCTGAGTCCAGTATACAACTATGCAACCATTAACTTTAACCTTGTCTTTTCAAAGAGAAAAAGTCTGCCACCACCTCTCTCACCCTGTTTATGTTCCTCACCAGTACCTCACTCCATGTGGCTTTGGATATATGATTTTTGTCTAATTGAACTCATATATAGCTATATGCATCATTACATTGATTTTTGCTGCCTCAGTCTCTCCTGAAATACCTAAAATACTAAATATGTTTATTTCATTTTTTGTTGTCCTACCCCTCTTCCTTACCTCTTTCTTTTTCTACTTAGTTGTTTCCTTGGCATTTATAGACAAAACAAACAAACAAACCACTGAATTAAAAACTTGGAGAAAACAGAAACACAAAAAAGAAAATCTGGGGAGATAGTCATAAAAAAATCAAACCAAACAAATAAACAATGACAAAAAAATCAAAGAAACGTAGAAATAAAAAATAGTATTTCTAGAATAAAATCCCTCTGCTATTTGGCAATGGATTTTACCTTTTTCCAAGAAGGAAAACAAGTGAGCCTTCACTGTTTTCCAGCAGATATCTCTCTCCCTGGTCCTGTCAGGTGACTTCTGGTATTACAGAATTCCATCCCAGGTCAATGCATCCCTATCTGTTGGCATCATCAGTTCTGTGTTCCCATTGTTTGGAAGACTTCTATGGATTCCAACACCACTGTGGTGTGAGACTCTGCATTTAGCTGCCAGAATGTGATATACCAGAAATGGAGTAGCTTTTATACAGGGGAATTTAATACGTTGCAAATGTACAGTTCTAAGCTCATAAAAATGCCCAAACTAAAGCATCAAGGAAAAGATAACTTTATTGAAGGAAGATTGATGGTCAGGAATACCTTTGTCAACTAGGTAGTCACATGGTTGCCATCTGCTGGTCCCTTGCTCCTGGGCTCCATTGCTTTCAGCCTCTGTTCTTGTGGGGGCTCCTCACTTTGCTTCCCCAGGACTGTCTTTCATCTCTTGACCTTTCTTGGCTCTCTCTAGGTTCTAGCTTGCTTAACATCTATCTCATGGCCATGATGACTGGGCTCCAAGCATCTCTAAACACCCATTCTCTATTCTCTAAATGTCACAGCCTGTGTAAGCTCTGCTCTGAAGTTTCTGTCAGCTCTGTCATTATCTTCAAAATATTTCCCCTTTTAAAGGACTCTTGTAACTAATGAAGACCCACCTGTAATGGGTGGAATCATATCTCCATCTAATCATAGTTTACACTGACAATTGGGTGGATATAATCTAATTAAAAGTTTCCAACCTACAGTATTGAATCAGGATTAAAAGAAAAGGCTGTTCCCACAAGATTGGGTCAGGCATAAAGCATGCCTTTTTTGGGGTACATGACCAATTCAAACAGGCATAGGCTCTCAACAAGCATGTTTTTGCAGATCTGTGTCTGTGTAGTTTGCTAGCTGCTAGAATGTGATATGCCACAAGTGGAAAGAGGAATTTATTAAGTTGCATGCTTACAATTCTAAGGCCATGAAAAATGTCCAATATTAAAGCAAGGCTATAGAAATGTCCAGTCTAAGGCGTCCAGGGAAAGATGCCTTGGTTCAAGAAGGCTAATGATGTTCAGGGTTTCTCTTTCAACTGGAAAGGCACATGGCAAACATGGCAACATCTGCTAGCTTCCTTCCCAGACTTCTTACTTCATGAAGCTCCCCCAGGGCCATATTCCTAATTCATCTCCAAAGGTCTCTGGCCGTGTGGGCTCTGTGTGACTTTGAGTTTTTCCAATATGTTTCCTCTTTAAAAGAATTCCAGTAAACTAACCAAGATTCCAATAGACTAACCAAGAATTCCAGTAAACTAACCTGGAATGAGTGGAGTCACATTTCCTTCTAATCAAAACTTAATACCCACAACTGGGTGTGCCACATCACTGTAAGGATAATCTAATCAAGTTTCGAAACTTCAGTACTGAATATGGATTAAAAGAAACAGCTGCCTCCACAATATGGAACAGGGTTAAAACACGGCTTTTCTAGGTATATAATCCTTTTAAACTGGTACAGTGTCCATCCAGTTTTCACTGGATTTCAGAGCAATCAGGAAAGCAACCCAAGTGCTCTAGGAAACGTCAGTTACCATGATGTGCCACAACAAGGAGAGCTGAACTCAAAATGTCATGGCTATGAGTGAAGCTGTTGTCTCATTTAGGCATACCCCAGTCAACCTGGAGCACTGGACAGAATCTATTTTCCTAAAGGGAGAGAGAGTTCTGTTTTCTGTCAACAAATCAAACAGAAATGTCACACTTCCACATGCTGAAGAAAACAATAAGAAAAAGAATTGATAGTGGGGTTGAGGTATTTCAGTCCCTAATTATTCAATACCACTGATTTCTATTTAGCTAAAGGTGTATAGGATTGACTGTGTGGCTTAACTATCTGTGAAATTAGACAGTAATCTATGGGGAGCTGTAATGCTCATGGCAAAAGATCTAAGTAAGCCAAAAAAATATTTAACTGTGTATGTGGGATGGATGATGCAGTACAGCTGTGGGATTTCATAGTGATGAACTAGTTGAATCATATTTCAATTTCCTAAATTTATTCTTGGCTTACAAAAATATCTAGATAAGGCTATAAGCCTAACTAATTAGAAGAATTCAAAGACATGGTCTAATACAGTATGAAAGAAGACCGAACGGCTGCGTGATTATGTAGCAGAAGCTATCTGGGACAGTTCCACGGTATGATTTACCCAACTGCTTCTTGAGAAAAGGGAGAAAGAAGCACAAAAAGGTAGAGAGTAGGAAAGAGTGTGACAAGCTGATACCCCATTGCCGTTCACGAAAAGGAATATTTAAATAGAGTAGAAAACAGAGCTCTCTCTATTTCTGTAAAAAAGAAAAAGTTGGCAAAAAGGCATCTTGAAGTTTAAAAGTCTTGTTATAATTGTATTACAAGGAATAGGCTTTAAGGGTTTGAGAGAGTTAATTTAAAGGAAACATTTGCAGTGAAATCCCTTGAGGTATGTTCCTCAGGCAGGTAGGGGGAAGCTCTGTGAGCAGTTTGTTGACACTATGTCCTGCCGGGAGTAGGCAGCCAGGAACCCGCCATCAAATGAAGCTGTGTCCCCTGACAGAGAAGAAACCATCTATAAGTTCTTGAGTCCCTCCCCACACATTTCTTTCCTTTTCCAGGAGAAATTTTTCTTCATGATTAAGAAACAATGTAAACACATAAAAGAACAGGGGAATCAATCAATTGATTGATTTAGGCAGCTGCCAGCAGTATTGTAGAGAGCTGACTGGTCTTAGATCAATCAGGAAATTTACATTCCATCAACTTCAGGCTGAACTGTGATCCTTTAGTTTAGAAATTTTCTAGCTTACAGGTCTTCTTCATAAAATAGAGATAATGCCTAATAGAAGCACAGTTGTGAGAATTATTATAAAATCATCAAGAACAGTAAATTGACAAATAAAAATTAAAAGCATCAGGCACAGTCAATTGATAAATTAACTTATCAAGGAGCGTTTAGCCAGTGCCTATTCTAAGCAAAGACTTATGACAAGAATGGGAAAAACAATTATGAATAAAACATTGACCTTGCCTTCAAAGAGCTCATGGGAGAGAAGAGCCATGTGGAAAAGTAAGTGTATGGCATGCTCTCAGAGGTTCTGAGCACACAGCAGCCTGGAGGGCATGGCTCGTTCATACATGTAGGGCTGAAGTTGGGAGAGGTCTCGCTGGAGGGGGCATATGCTTGGCCAGGCAGGACAGGGACATGTGGGGGTTGCCCAGTTGGATGGAGTGGGTGGTTTTGACCGAGCTCTGGGGGAGCAGGTACAGCATTCAGAGTCCAGATGTTTGTGAAGATGAGCACCTCAGAAGATTTTATTCTGAGCAGGGAGCAGTCATGGGACACACACATGTTAAAATAATTGTATTTCTAAAGATTAGGAGAAACAAAAGAAGAAAAAGCAAATGTTATTAGCTACCATGAAAGAAGCTATAATGAACACTGGGTTTTGCATAGACATAGATTTTCATTTCTCTGGGCTGGGTGTTGAGGATTGCAATTGCTGTATCCTATGGTAAATGCATGTGGCGTTGTCTAAGAAATTGCCAAACAGCTTTCCTAAGTGCTGTGCCATTTTACATTCCTACATGCAACAGGCAAGAGAGTCAGGTTCTGTGCACCCTCACCATAAACAGCAAACTGGTGAGTGGTTAAACCAACTGTGGCATGCCCATGCCATGGAATAATATGCAGTAAAAGAAATAAAAGATCTATCCATTGGAACAACTTGGATGGATTGCAAGGGAATTGTGCTGAGTGAAAAAAAAGCCAATCTTAAAAGGTCATGCACTGTATGATATTCTCAAGATGATAAAAATATAGAGAAGTAAAACAGATTAATGATTACCAGGGATTAGGGATGGTGAGTGTGGGGAAGGAATGGGTGCAACCCTAAAGGAATAGGGGTCTTTGTGATGATGGAAAAATTCTAGGTCTTGGTTGTAATAGTGACTTCATGAATCTACACATGCAATAAAATGACAAAGAAGTATGCACACACATTATACCGATGTCGTACTCCTGGGTTTTGATATTGGGCAATAAATTATGTAAGATGTAATCAGTAAAGGGAAGGATAGAGAGAAACTGGAATTGAAGATGGTTCTTCTCTCTGTACTCTCTGCAATTTTTTGTAGATCTAAAATTATTTCAAAATAAAAAGGATAATAAAAGTTGACTCCCGATAACAATACAAGTTATTGGTGATAACAAGAACCATGACTTTGCCATTGTAAAGAAAGGGAGACAATTATAAAATAGTCTAGTAACTTAGGCAAAGGAAAGAAGTAGTTAAAATGCATTAAATGTTATCTTATTTCTTGAAAGAAGTAAGTTAGTAATTTTAATGTACCTTATGTCATATATTCTCATTGCTTAAACCATTTTGTGATTGAGCCTTCTAGCTGCTCTTCAAGAGTGATAAAAGAGGATGAAAATATATGGTTTATAACTGTTTTTAATATCAATTTGCATGTATTAATGCAATTTCTAATTATCAGTTAGGTAACTTTTACAATATCTTATAAAAATGGGACCATGCAGAAAATTCTGCAGAATTTAAAAGAAGTGCTTAGGTCAATTTTCACTGATTCCATATTTATGCTCCCTTATCATTCCACATGTAAATTTATTTTATTGCATTGTCATGAACTACTCTCTCATGTCCTCCTTTGCCTACTACCTGCGCCCTCTGAGACTACATCTTGATTGCCCAAGGACATTGTCTATTTCTCCAGATCAGTAATAATAGTAACCATAATTTTCTTAAAAAAGCATTTCTGTCCTTGACAATGTCATAGACATTATCAGTTAGAAACATGCCCTCAGGTCTGAGGTCTTTGCACTTGAATGAGTTCATCAGCCAGATCACCAAGAGTACCCTGGAGTTTTAAAGCTTTGATCACTTCCCACCCACTCTATTGGTGAAGGAGGCGTTCCCACCCTAGGGTTATCTTGGTGATGGCCAAGAACACAGCAGAGACTCCCACGGACTCACAGCCCAGGGAGAGAGGACACAGCCATGTAAAGTCACACAGGGGATGCATTCAGGAGCAGAGCAAACCAGCAGAGGCTGTGGGTAGGCGGTCTTGTAATAACAAGAGAGTGAGGTGTCCCCTAGTTTCCATAGGTGGAAGCGATTGGCTTGTGTGATTCATTCCACAGGCTGGCAGGGAACTGACACCTGCTTTTCAGGCATAAGTAGACACTGTGCCTGGTCTTTGATAAGGAAGGATGTGTGACTAGAGGACCTTGTCCACAGGAGCAGAGGGGAGGAGAACTTGCAGTTAAGCCATTTGAGACCCTCTTGGTTTTACTAGATGTTCAGACAGCACTTAATATGAGCTTTAATTTTGGACCTTAGTACACGTAGGAAGATATTTCTAGCTGTTTACTGTTTTTCACCTTTTTCCTGCCACCAAAATGTCAGAACTAAACAAGTGGCCTAAATGAGATTGGGAAATTCAAGGAATGAAATGGATTTAGGCACAAATGGATCAAGGCGTCACACAATGTCACTGAGTAAGCGCTTCTTCTGTACATCTCTTAGAGTGTATCTTCTGTTTTTTTCTCAGGAAGACTCTTTCCCCTTGGTAGCAAATATGACTAAAAACTGCTATAAATTTATAGTACCCTCGCAGTCAGTAATTCCCGCAAAAATAGAAGGCCCCTTTCTTAGTATGTGTGGTAAAATCCCAGCAATAATACTGTTTGGTTTGGCTTGACTTATATATCATCCTTGAAACAATTACTGAGCTCAGAGAATAGAATACACTGACATTTCAGAATTGGGTCATATTCATCCCAGGAAAAGGAGAGTCTCTGCCCCATTTGAAACACATGGTTTGAGACTCAAAAATGGAGTTCATCCAAAGGAAATCAAAAGGAATTCAAAGGAAATCAAAAGAAGGGAGAATGTTGCAATGAAGGGTAAAAAAAATATATATATAGTATCTTCCAGCTGTTGAATCAAAGTTTAAAAAATATATTACAAACTGTAATTTATATGTCATGTTCATTTTGGTTATTTTACCAGGTGGAAACATCAATAAATTAAAGAAGTCTTAGTACCATTTTCCGTAATATTTTTTATAGCATAATATAAAACACTACATTATAATTGAATAGTGCACATTAGATATAATTCATGTGATTTGTATTCCATGATCTGGTTATTTGTCTGTTTTGGTTTGTGGCTAAAGTGTCTCAGGCCATGGTGCATACCTTCTTCACGTTTGCATGAACAGCCATTGCTTCATGAGATCTGTCCGCCCACTGAACATTTCAGTCATGTAAAGAATGTTTACTGGGCACTCACTAAGACCCCGGGAGAATTGTAAACCTTGTACTCAGTCAGAAAACAACTAAATCCCCTGGACTCATGGAGATGCCATTTCAATCAGGAACACAAACATCCAAACATCAAATACACAGGTCTTGCACTAATAGAAAGGACTGTGAGCTGAGAACACTGAAACAGGGTAAAATAATAGAATTCTCAAAGAAGTCTTCTGAAAGGAGATAAAAAGTGAGTCAAATTAATATTTGGGTGAAGGTCATCTCAGATACAGGGAACAGCAAATGCAATACCCAGAGACTTGGGGCAGGTCAAAGTCCTTTCCAAAATGTTTTTTTTCATATGTTTATTCAGTTTTTCCCACACATTTTTTTTGATGTGTGGCATCTTCCTCAGGCGATTGTGTTATCACTTGTGAGAAAATCAATCAACAGTGAGTGTAAGGGTCTTTACTCCAATCTGTGTCTATCTTTATGACATTATCAATACAGTTTACAGTAAGTCTGTTTATCAGGTTGGAGAAACCCTGCCGAGTTTCTTGTAAGAATTTTGCCTATGATTTTTTACTTTTAGATTTCATTTGATTTCAGAATCAGGTTTGTCAATTTCAACAAACAGGCCTGTTAGAATTTTGATTGGGATTAAGTAAAATCCATACCTTATTTTGGTGCAAATAGACATTTTAACACTATTGAATCTTCCACTCCACAAACATGTTGTATCTTACCATTTGATTGAGTGTTTAACTCTTTCTCAGCCATGTACTTAAGATGCCAGTGTAGAGGATGTCAACTTTAATTAAGTTAATGTGATCCTGCATATTGTTTGCCAGTGCCATTGTTTGTCATGGTGAATTACAGTGAGTGATTGTTGAAAGTTAAAACAAGTCTGCATTCTATGTGAGCAAGTTGTTTCACTTTGAAATGACAGAATATATGTATTTATATATGAATTCAATTTGCTGATTCTTGATTTAAAAAGCTTTTTATCTATGTTCATGAGAAATATTAGTCTACAGTTTTCTTTCCTTAGAGTTCCTTTGTCTGGTAGTTTATCAGAATATTGCTGGCCTCATAAATTAAGTTGATAATTCTTTCTTATTCTACATTTTCTCAAAGCATTTGTGTATAATTGCTATTACTTTTTCTTCCCTGATGTTTGATACAATTCATCAGAAAAACCATCTGGACTTGAGTTTTCTTTGTCGGATATCTTTTAATGACAAACTGAATTTTGTTAACACATATAGAGTTATGTGTATATAAAAAATATCTCTCATGTCATTTTAGAAGTTTGGTTGCTTTTTTTTTTAGAAATTTTACTTATTAATTGCAGTTGATTTATAAGATTAATGTTGTTTATAATACCTCATGATTCTTAACACCTGTAAGATGTTCAGTACTATCTCCTCTCCTTTTTATGGTATTGCCAATTTGTATTTTCTTTCTCTTTTTTTTCCAAATCAATGTATCTAGGCTTTTACTACTGAATTAATCTTCTCAATGAAATAACGTTCAGCTTTGTTTACACTTATTCTATTTATCTAGTTTGTCATTTATTTCTTCTCTTACATTCATTATGTTTTTACACTTCTGCAAATTTCACTTACTCTTGTTTTCCTAGCATCTTAAAGTGAAAACTTAACCGCTAACAGTACATTTTTTTTTCCCTAACATAAGCCTTTAAAGTTATAAATTTTCCTCTAAACACATCTTTAGCTGCATGGCCCTAATTTTGATATCTCTTGTTTTCATTTTCACTCAGTATGAGATACTCTGCAATTATCTTTGTAATTTCCTCTTCCCTTAAAATTTAGTCACTATATATTTTTGAAGGGTGAATTTAATGGTTTGTGAATTATATATTAATAGAACTGTTGTAATAAAACTTGTTTCTTAAATTTTCCAATATTGGAGACCTTTCTAATTATCTTATTTTTATCAGTCAAATCTAATTCCACTGTTGTCAGTGAATATATTCAGGGACACTTAAAGCAGTGACAAAGACAAAGGTCAAGGTAGCGGCGTTAGAAGCTGCAAAGCCCCGTGGGTGCCTCTACTCCACCCCTTCCTGGTCAAGCCGAGGCAGGCTCACCCAGCAGGGACACAGAGGTAACGGGTTTTCAATTAATTTTACCATGGCAGGTTGTCAATGCCTGGATAGAGTAAATCCAATAAATATTAAATTAAATCATAAGCTCCCTTTGAAGCTACTTATTTTCTAAGTGTTGGTGTTTTTTCTTTGTTTGCTTGTTTTATTTTTTGTCCAAATTTTGAGTTTGGGGAAGAGAGAACTAGGAAGGAATGTAAAGTGAGGGATCACAAATGTTTTGAAGTTTAAGAAAATGAAATTATAATTGCATGCTTGGCCACTTTAATTTGTGGGTGCTGTTGGGTGCATGGGCATGTGACATTGGGGCAGGTGTTAACTGGTAGAAAGGAGCTACCTGGAGAGCGAAGTGATTTTCCTTGACTTTTATTATATGGAACAAGATATAGAAACCTCTCTGTTTGGAAGCAGCCACAAGCAGAAGGGACATCACTGCAGGCTCTCCATCAGGAGTACACACCTACAAAATCTCCCAGGCCCCAAGGAGAGGCACAGCTTTAAATAGTGATGTGTAGAAACACAAGGAGGGATGAACTCCATCTGCCCATCTCAGGAAGTTTTCAACTTCTCCTGTACCATTTTGAGATGCTGGCCACAGGCATGCCTATTCTACCAAGGGCAACAGCTGACTCCAACCACCCCAGTACGTTCCCCAGGGAGAGCCCAAGGCCAGCTTTCCAGAAGTGCCTAGACCTCCTGGTTCCTGGCACACCTATCTACTGGGATCTATCAAAACCAGTCACTCAAAAAAAAGAGTGTCCCGGGCAATTGGCCAGTGAGCATCTTCATGATCAATTCAGATGGCTAAGCTTCTATTTTCTTGCACTGACCTTAACGCAAATCAAAGATTCTTCTCCATCAGAACAAGCATTCTTCACATCTGTTCAATTTCTAGATGAGATATGGGCTCAAGCTGAGTACAACTTGCTCACTGACTGCAGAAGGTACAAGTTTGGGGCATCAGAAAATCCTTAAATTATAAACTCCAGGAATAGCATATGTTTTACTGACAACTTTTGCTAAAGGGATCATTTTTTGGTTCTTTTCATTCCTCCTTTCCCACAAGTTGCTTAACTCTCTGCAGTCACAGGTTTGGCATTACAAATATGGGCTCTAAAACTCCTGACCAGAACTTTTCCTCTATTTCAATCCTAGGTGCTATAATTGCACCTAATCCATCACTATGACCTAATTTGTTCTTGGCTTTAAAGAAAAAAAATCAAATCAGCCCTTGCCATTAGTTTAATAGAGTTGTGCAGCTTCTTTCCACGGAGGTGCCATTTAACCAGCGAACTTGTAACGTACTAAAGAGGCTCAGAAGAATTAAACCTCTTTCCTAACTTACTTCAAGGCTCATTAAGAAGAGTTTCCAAAAATGTTTTCCCAGTTTACTCCTAGTTTAGAACTCATCTTACTCTATTTGCTTGAATCAGTAAAGGTTCCTAAATGTACTTGAATCTTCTAGTATTCACTCGTGAAATACTTAAGAATAACAGAATTTTAAATAAATATATAAAATTGAGGTGGGTGATGATTCAATTAATTGTGAAAATGTAGATGTAGACAATGAAAAAGAGAAAAAGAGAATGCACAGCTGGAAAGGTAGAAGTAAATGGAATGAGATACTTAATTATGGACTAGTGCATTCATGTGTTCATTTATAGAGAAAATATTTATTGAGTTTCTATTATGTTCCTGCCTTTATCATTGGTATTTGAAGATACACCAGTGAATAAAACAGGTGGAAATTCTGGCTATCATGTTATTTATCTTGTAATTCAGGGTGTAGAATATAAACAAATAAGGAAATTATGTATGATATCAAACAGTGATGACTTCTAGGGAGAAAATTTAAGTACAGAAGAGGTGACAAGGCTCTAGGAGCATGTGATAGAAGCTGTGATTACACATGGGGGATGGTCAGGAGAGACTCATTGAGATAATATCATGGAAGCCAAGAACTTAAGACAGCCAGAGAGTTGCTGCTTACTTCTTGTAAGTATTGCCTTTTCGATAATAAACCAGCATAATACATGACTACTTAGTGCCTTGCAATCAAGGGTTGTAGAAACAATGCTTAAATCTTTCTGACTGCTTCAAAGGAGAAATAAACTTCTATGAGTAACTTGAAAACCATGCCGTTTCGGTTTGTTAAGCTGCCAGAATGCAATATACCAGAAATGGAGAGCTTTTAAAAAGGGAATTTAATAAGTTACAAGTTTACAGTTCTAAGACCAAGAAAATGTCCAAATTAAGGCAACAAGAGGTTACCTTCTCTCAAGAAAGGCTGATGGTATCCAGAACAGCTCTGTAAGCTGGGAAGGCACATGGCTGGCATCCGTTGTTCCCTTGCTCCTGGGCTCCATTGCTATCAGCCTCTGTTTCTTGTGGGGTCTCCTCACTTGACTTCTCCAAGGCTGGGTTTCATCTCTTGGCTTTCATGGGCTCTCTCTAGGTTCTGGCTTGCTTAGCATCTCATGGGAAGACATATGGTGATGTCTGCTGGGCTCTGCATTTCCAAAACATCTAGGCCTCATGTTGGCTTTAGTTGGCTCTATTCTCCAAGCATTAGCATCTGTGTCAGCTCCGAACTTTCTCCAAAATGTTTCTTCTTTTAAAGGACTCCAGGAAACTAATCAAGACCCACCTGGAATGGGGGCAGTCATAGCTCCATCTTATCAACAGGTCACACTCACAATTGGGCATGCCATATCTCCATGGAGATATTATAATCAAAAGCTTCTGCCCTACTATATTGAATCAGGATTAGGATAAATGGCTGCCCCCACAACATTGGATCAGGATTAAAAAATGGCTTTTCTGGGGGTGCAGATTAGTTTCAAGCCAGCACACATGCATGCACAAGACAATTAAAACCATGGCTTAATTATACAGTGCTATAAGATTGAATTAATGTAAAATTGCAGAACTTTGCAGGCAAAAGAGGGAAGAGAATGTGAAGCAAAGGTAAAGGCACACAAGTACCAAAAAAAAGATAACATAAGGATAATATAAGGCTGGGGAGGAAATATAGTGGAATAAATAAATAAGTTTAATTGCAGAATAGACTTATTCAGAAGAAGTTAGACGGTTAAGGTAGTATAGCATTAGGAGGGCTGCAATTTCAGGAACAAAGACCTGAAAATGCTGAAATAAGCAATAATTGACATTTGTAGATTCCCTCCTTGGTCAGTTACAATGTCTGAATGTTCCATCATCAGTCCTTCCTTGCTTTGTTTTCTGCTCTACAGAGTTTATAGGGTATAAGCTGGACAAAGTTACAAAACTAGACAAAAGTCACACGTGTACAAAATGAAGCTCACACTATCCCAATGCAGAGTAGGAATTAAGGGCTGGGAGTCTGTTACTGGCCTTTAGGGATGCTCAGAGGTGAAGGGCAGTGGACGCTTCCACTCCAGAGAGGTGGCACAGGGAAGGGAAGCAGAGGGGCCCACTTGGCTTTGGACATCATCCTTCCTTCCCGGGTGATCCCACAAGTGCGAGAAGTGGGTCACAATGAACTAGAGGGTAAGGTGATTATTAAGTTCAGCATCAAACCCTCTCCACTGGTGCAGGAGATTGGGGTGACAACCACAACTCCACTGAATAAAGTGGGGTACAGGTGATCATTACGATCATCCTGATGCTCTTCAAAGGAACTTCATCATCCACGCAAAGTTCAAATAGTCCAAATGGTATACAAATTTTTCTGGAGCATGAGCCATGAAAAATTCAAGAAATAGCTTCAAATTATTTTTATGCAGAATGTCTATCATTGTACCTAAACTTGATAACGACGATAAAAAAGAAAATAGACTGATCACGCTTATATCAGTGCAAAAATTCTAAACAAAATATTAGATCTTCACGAGGGGCAGGGCCACATACAATGTCCACCTGAGCGCCATTGTGTTGGAGAACAAGCGCGTGGCAGGGATGAGTGGTTGCAGATCATAGAGACTGCCTTCGGCCATCGGTGTGTTTAGGCATTGTTCCAGAAGTTCCCCATAAATGTGCACCTATGAAATATATCAGCTTGTGCTAGTTTACTTGATCTGACTCAACGCTGCCCCCCCCACACACCTCCTTTTTATTTTTTATTTATTTGTTTTGCAATGGCCGGCACTGGGAATCGAACCCAGGTCTTCAGCATGGCAGGTGAGAACTCTGTCAGTGAGCCACCATGGCCAGCCCCCCCACACACACCCCTTTTACTGACATCCTCAAAAGGAACTGCTAATTTTCCTGGAACTCATATGATTATTATTATTATTAGTTGCAGTGCTAGTAATTGTAATAGCAGTAGCAGTCAAACTCTCCACCTCCTCTCTGGAAAATTTCCTTCCACCTACAAATGTTCAAGCATTTCCACCATTAAAAATTTTTCTCTTGGCCTTTTATTTCCCTTCAGCACACTCCCAATATCTTTGTCCTAGGAAGCCTATGTTTCTTGACACCAGATGTCTCCATTTCTCTTCCCTACCTTCCCCAGCAATCTGACTTAGGCTCCTTCCACTCCACCAAAGAGCCTCTTGGTGATTTCATAAGAGACTCCTCATTGCAGAATTCAGTAGCTGCCTTGACTCCTTGCATTTCTCAGCCCACAGATGTTTGGTTCTCTGCCCCTCTCCCCTCTCACGGCTGTCAGGCCCCTCCCCATGACCTGCTGCTTGGCTTCTCCTTGACACTCATCTACGGACAGGACTTCACCTCTTATAACTGTTCCAACACCCAAACTTTCCCTCTAATTCCAGCCTCCGCCCATGGTCCCTGCTCACTGACATCTCAGGCTCAAAGATTTTTCAGACTGAAGTTTGAACTATACCTCCCCAGATCCTACCTGCTCCTGTCCTTATTTTTAATTTCCCCCCTTTTTGTACAGCAGTCGTCCACCTGGTTACTAGTGACAAAAACTTAAAAATGTCGTGTCTCATCACCCCCATTCTCAGCAATTCCTCAGTCCTACTGCCTCTGTCCTTAGTGGATGTGATGTCTGCCCCTCCTCTTAGTTCTTGTGATGACTTCTTTAGTTCAGGTGTTTTCAAGTCTTCCCTCAAAGCCTCCACATTGACCTCCTCAAATGTTATTCTTTCCAATCCATTTTCCTCATGATATTGCAGCAACCTTTCTAATAAATAAGCATGGTCATACGACTACTTTGAAGTCTCTCAGAGACTTCCCTGAATGTAGCAGACACTCCTTTGCCCAGCTGAGAAGCTCCCCTGTCACTTCACTCCCATCTCCTCTGCCTTCTCCATGAGCAACAGCCCTTCTGCAGCACCAAGAAGTCTGTTGCTTTTTAATGTGTCCTGCTGCTTGCCATTTCACTGAACTGTACTTTTATCCTTTGTATCCTCGTTTCCTGGAATGTTCCTGTACTAGTACTTCCCCAGCATTGTCTACCAACACTTTACTAATATTTATTCCTTCTTTGATACACTTGGATTTCTTAGGAAGACCTCCCTAATAATACTCATCACATGGTTTTACTATGTTATTTATATTTCCTTCTCTACTGGAGAATAGTCCTGGAACATAGGGGCCTTGTATTTTTCATCTTTATGTCACACACACCCACCACTCTCTGGTACATGGGGACAGAGGGGTTGTGTCAACCATATGTGTTGCATAAATAGAACGTGGCCATAGGAAACAAAATATTCATATAGAATTGTAAATGCCATCTGCATTTATTTCTGGAGACTTTCCATTAAATATAAACAAAGAAAATTATATAGAGGTGAAAATAATATAGAGGTGAATCAACCTGGGCTCATTTTGTTAAGTTAAAGTTAAAGATAAGATATAGGGAAGGGATATCATGAGAAAAATTGTTAACACAAGACAGTTAAATTGCAAACACAAGGCAATTTAAAGGAGAGTGGGAGAAATAGAACAAGTGTGATAATCAAATCCCAAGTAGACAGATAAGAAAGGAAAAATACTGAATTTGTCTATAGAAGCATATAAAGAATAAGAACGAAGATGAGTAAACAGAACCCATGATCTTCATGAAAATAGCTATGTTAGATTAGAAATGAGGTATCATAAACTGTCTTATAAAGAATAGAGGAGAAAATTAAAGAAGAAAAACTTTAATTTAAAAGAACTTTATTACATCAGTATCTTTTATGCCAAATCCATACTTGAAAACAGGAATGGAAGACATATAGGCGATAAGAGAAAAAATTAAACATGCTCTAATGTTCAAAAGAGAAAGTATAGTGGTTTCAAATAAAACAGGTGGGAAGAAAAATATAAGAGGCATGAGATGTAAGAGATTCATCAAGCACGAATGAGATCAAGTAGATTATACTGCAATTTTCAGTTTTCGACTGGCTGAAGCTAGGCAGACTGGACTTGTGCAGATTTCAAATCTAGCATGTCAGAACAAGACCTTCCACCAATATTATCATGTCTTTGAACTAAGTTGAGGTAAATGTTTTCCATGTAGACTTTCGGATTTGTGTTCAATTAACAGAGACAGACCTCCTGCTGCCAGAAGTTTGTAAGGAGGAAATATACATGTGCCAGCAGCCTTGGGGCTCTCGGAAAGGTGGTTCCAGAAAAGGAGGAGAGAAACAGAGCATTTCAGGAAAAGGATTGATTGAATGCAGATGTGGCGCCCTCTCCACGCTTGCCTCTTGCCCTGGTCTGCTCGCTCTCTGCAATGGATTCAACAGACACTGGGCGCATTCCCTAGAAGCCTTCCAGCCACTCCATACCTTTTCCATTTCTTTCTTTCCTTTCAAGTGATGGGGCATCAAAGCATTCCTTTCAACTTTGCCTAAACTTCCCCCTACTCTAACTAATGTTTCCTTTTCCAACTTTTAACGTCTGTCCTATATCTATTTTGATTACATATAAAACTCAAACAAAAATAGTACGTGTATATGTATATGTGGCTGCATATATACATACATTACATGTAGTCTTCTAAATTTCTAAATATATGCAATTATACAAAGTTTCTAAACATCCATAAACAAATTACATCCAGACTAAACATTGCACTCCACCTCCAAAACACACGTAGCAAACAACATGATACACAGATTTCATGTTTTCCTTACAGAACTTCATTTTCAGCTTTTATGTGACATCTTCAATATGTTTGATGGTTTTATGTTCATCTGTTACTCCTGACAAGATTTCATCTGTCTGCTTTAATCTACCTTTTCAAAACTTCGTTCCTTACCTTTGAGTGTCAACACTATATTCTAAATTTAGAATAGTCGATGGATTTGGTTTTAATCAAGATATTAAGAGATGTTCATTTTAATTTGAGTTATACTAATGGTGGGTCTTGATGGGATCATCTGGTCATCTGATTCTGAGTCACTATTGTCCAATTTGTCTAGTTGTCATTAGTTTCATTCCTGCTTTTGAAATCAATGCAACAAGCATGATCTTTAATAAGAATCTATCTCTCAACAAAATATATGTTGAGATAAATTGGTTTCCTTTTGTATTCAGTAAAAATGGAAAGACAAATAAATTTAATTGTATTTAGCAGGCATAGAGCATTCATTATGTGGCAGGCTCTGTTCCAGTGCTTTACATATAAACAACCCCATAGGAAACATCCCTACTTTACATATAAGGACATGGAGAGAAAGCCAAGTGATGGAACTTGCCCAAGATATCAAACTATTCAGTGGGAAAGCAGGTACTGACATCCTAGAGCAATTTGGCTGAAAAGTACCTCACTGAAAATTTTAAGCTGTGTTGTCTCATCTTAAAGTTGGCTGTAAAGAGTCAAACATTTATATGCTAGAGCTTTAAAATTGTTTTGAAATAATTTCATGGACCTCGCAAAACATAAAACTGCCATATACCCAGATTCCCTAACTGTTAATATTGATATTTTACTTTATAGTCTTCTCTCTGAGTACATATTATATTTTTCTAAACCATTTGAGAGTAAGTTGCAGACATGAGCTTGTGCATTTATCTTCATATGAAATGTTTGTTCTAATAATTATTATATTTCTATAATTATATATACATGCATTATTACAACTGTATAATTGATACAATTACATTATCTAATATACAGACATTGTTTGACAGTTGTCTTAATAATGTCACTTATAAAGACAAATCTGGTCTAAGATCCAGTTGGTTTTCACATGTTACATTTATTTTTAATATTTAGTCTTAAAATATGCATAACTGTTTTTGCCAATTTTCATTTCTACCTTCTTCTCCTAACCTGTCTCTCCTGACTTTTCCTGTCTGCTTGTAGTGCTCCCTGTATGATTTCTTATGAAGCAAGTCCTTTGTCACGACCTTTCTCAGTGTCTATTTATTTGTAAATATTTTAAACTCACCCTCATTTTTGAAGGACAGTTTGCTAGATATAGTTTCTTGATCGGCAGTTTTTCTCTTTCACTATCTCAAATATATCATCCCACTGCCTTCTCAACTCCATGACTTCTTACATGGTACTTTCTTTTATTTTCCCTTCTCTTCTCCTTCTGGGATGCACATTGCTTGCATGTTCATGCACTTTATGTTGATCTTCAGTTCCCTGAGACCCTGCTCCGTCCTCCCCCATCCGTCCTCCTGTATGTAGAATTTCAGCTTTCCTATCTTCTAGTTCACTAACTCTTTCTTCTGACTTTCAAATTGGCTTCACGTCTCCATTTTGTTTTTCATCTCTTTGATTGTGCCTTTCATTCCCATAAGTTCTGTTCTTCTGTATGGGCACTCTACATCCTTCATGTCTTTTTCCACAGTTTCCTTCAACTTGTCGAATTGATTTATAAGATGTGTTTTAACATCATTAATTAGTTTCAATCTTTGCATCTCAGTTGAGATGTTGGTTTGTTTTGTTGGACCATAGCTTTGTTCTTCCTTGTGTAAATCATGGTTTTCTTCTGGCATCGAAGCATCTGATGTTCTTGCTTAGCTTGTTCTACAGGTCCTCTCTCTTGCCTAGGTTTTCCCTGTTGGTTGGATTTGTTCTTTATCTATTTGATCCTCTCACCAGCCAGTTGTCAGATTTGTTCTGCCCCCAGTTTCCTCCACAAACCAGGCATCTACAGTGGCCCATCTCAGGGATAGGGATAGGCCCTGGGCACCACAGCAGTGTCTTTGTTTGTGGGTAAAACAGGCCTGCTGTCTCCCCGTGGTATTGATTTTCACTGTCCCGCAAGACCTGGGTTTGTTTTAGGGCATTGCTTTAACGGTTGGGTCACCTGTATTTCTCAGTCAAAACAGATCAGGTTCCCATACAGGGGGTCTAGACCCTCTCCAGTACATCTGGAATAATTTTCTGGTAGCTTCTCAAAAATCCCTTCAATTTTCTTGCACTTTCTGTTCTGCCCAGGAGATGTCACTTTCAAAAACTAAATTGTCCTCAATGTGGGTCTGTGTCTCCCCTGCACAAAAAGATATGTTCAATACTGTCGTTGTCTCCTCCATCTCTTCCACCCTATTCCTGCTCCAAATATTAGTTTATATCTTATGCTTTCTATGCTTCTTTTTGAACAAATATGCAGGCACCCTATTCAGTTATCACAGGGTTGATTTTTCTAGGGTTTACCAAGTAACTTTGAAGTCATTTTACTTGTTTTCCAATCCTTATGCCTATATTTGATTTATTTGGTCTAATTGCATTTGCCCAAACCTTCTATTCATACTGAATAGAAGTGGATAAAGTAGGCATATTTGTGGTATCCCTAATCGTAGAATATATGCCTTTAAAGCTTCCACTCGTTTGTGAATAAGTAAGATGTCAACTTTAAGAATATACATTCCCACAAACACATAAGACACATGCAAACATTTTAAAGGAGTATCCATTAATTCTTTTCCTGCACATTATTTTTTTCAAACTTGCTTGTTGGATTTTCTCAAAGTTTCCTTTAATGTCTACGGAGAAAATCATATAATTTTTTATGTAGGTCTATTAATATGGTATATTTCCTAATGTTGACCCAAACTTGCATTCTTGGAATAAATCTCATGCAGCCATAATATATTAATTTCTTAATGTTCTTTTGGATTCTGTTTGCTAATATTTTGTTTAGAATTCTTACACTGATACAAGCATGATCAGTCTATTTTCTTTTTTATTATCTTTACCAAGTTTAGGTACAATGATAGACATTCTACATAAAATTAATTTGAAGATAAATTTCTTGAAGTTCTCATCTTTGTGCTCCAGAAAAATTTATATACCATTTGGACTATTTGAACTTTGGATGGATAGGAAATTCCTCTGAAGATCATCAGGATGGTGTCTATTTTTATAGGATATTTCTTTAATAATTTTGTCCATTTATTCTATGGAATTAAGTCTTACAAAGACTTAATGTTTAATCTTTTCTGCAGTAACTTTTAGTAAACCATGTTTAGATAAATTTTCTATCTCTTATAGGTTTTTAAATTATATTCATAGAGCTCTGCAAAGTATTCTGTTATCATTTTTATGTTTTCTACTTTGATTACTTATCCCTGCTCATTTCTCATTTTATGCTTTCTTTACCTTTTCAGTTAAGATACTTAGTGGTTAATCTATTTAAGGTATTTTTCCAAAAGTATATGAGACTTAAATTATTAGTCTGCTGCTTATGCTCTACTCGTTACTTTCCGTTTATAGCTTCATTATTTGCTTTCTTGTGCTTCTTTGTTTTGTTTGCTTTGGAGTTTTTCTTCTATATGCTTGTGTTCTGAATTTAATTCATTTGCTTTCCCACTTTCATTTTAACTAATTAAAGCAATTAAGGTTATGGATTTTCCTCTGGGATAGGTTTAAGAATATCCAATGTATTCATATATGCCATGGTTTTATTATCATTACATTTTAGAAATTTGCAATTTAGATTTTTATTTTCACTTTCACAATATGGTTGATGTAATGCTATTAAATTTCCATGTGGAAGGGTTCTTATTAATTCTCCATTAATTTTTAGCTTTTTTCTGCAATCAGGACATTTTGTTTTTAATATTTCTAATTGAAGAAAGTTGTTGACGTTTTCTTGATGTTCTATATAAGCTAGAGTGAGGGAATAAAGTATAGGTACATTTATTGTCAGGGTGTATGGCAAATCCATAAAATAAAGCATGTCTTCAAATATTCATTATCCTTATTTATCTTTTGTCCATTTATTAAATCTCACGCTGAGAGTGGTATGCTAAAGTCTACAATCTATAAAGCGTATCTATCTACATTTCCTTTCAATTCCTGTAATTTTTGTTTTATATGTTATTTATAAGTTTTGTACATGAATATTCATAAATTTTATCATCATTGTGAAATGTAAACTTTAGTATTAAAAAGCACCCTTTGATGACTAGAGTTTCCACTTTACATTGTCTAGAAGCAGACTTCAAGCTCCTTTCTCACTATGTCCATTTGCTTGGTATAATCAGCAATTTAACTTATGTGGTTCTGTCTGTTTTAGATCCGGTTCTTGTCTAGACTGTGGAGATGGGTAATGGTCTGTGAGCCCAACTAAAAATCACAAATACAGAATAAGCTAAGTCTTGAGTTCTCCTAAAATTCTGCTCCCGTTGTTGCTTCAGTTTTCATGATGTTTTCCTGACATCAGATGCGAGTCTAATGCTGTGATAAAGTGATTTTTTCATGCAGTTTCAAGGATTTTTTTTTTTATGTCTCTTTAAATTCTAATAGTTTCATAGGTTAGTCCCTGGGTTAGATCATTCCAGGCCATTTTTTTCTATTCAAGAATGTGGTGGGCACTTTGAACATATAAATGCAGATATTCTTTTATTTATGAAAAGCTTTCTTGTATTATCGTATTAAATAAAATGTTCCATTGCTTAGTTTTTCTTTCACATGAACTCCAGTTATACATTAGCTGGATCTTTTTTACCTGACTTCCTTCTAAATAATTTTCTCTCAGACACTTTCACTTTTTTATTTATACTGTATAAGTTCAAATTTCTGTTTTCCTACTTTTCTTCAATGTCTCTTTTTAAGCTTCTATTCAAATCTAGTCTTCCTTGGGCAGCTAATTATTTTATTTTACCATGTTTTTAATATTCTTTTTTTCTTTAAGAACTTAACTTCCTGTGTCTTTCCCCCCTTTTTTCTTTTACTGCTCAACTTCCCAAATGCTTCTTTCTCTTTATTTTAACATTTTTTTCCAAGAAGCTTTGTGTTTCATAGTCTGCCTCATGTAATCCTGTAGTTAAGTGCTCTGATATACTAGGACTCTTTTTTAATATTTTCATAATTAAAGTAGACTTTCTCAGGTTGATCACAATTCAAAATATTTCATCCTCTAATTTATTCTTCTTTTGTTTGCAGAATTCTTCTAGATAACCTTTCTGTTTCCTGCAATGTCTGTTGTTGGAGCCAAATTAATAGCATTATTGAAACATAAGTGTTTATTTTACTACGAATAGGTAATTTTTAATTTGAAGCATTAGGTATCTTTCAGTTAGACTAAAAATATGGCATTTCTGTTGTATTTATTATTATTGATATGTATAATTAGGGGGGATATATTAGGAGATTTAAATTTAAATAGCCATATGTTATCAGAATTATCCAGAATTTATATCTGACTTATTGATAACATTGTGTCAGTATTTAAATAAATTTAAATATTCCTTTTATTAAATAGTCCTTTATGCACACATAGCCAGGGGTATGGATATATTATTGTGGATTATGTAAACTGAAAGATAAAATCAGTGACGCATTTGCAGCAATTACCATTAATCAATATTTTTGAAAGCCATTCTTATGAAAATTACCTAATTTTAAGTTGTCTCAATAGGAAAGTATTTAGCTACTCCAGATCTCACTGTGAGATTTGGAAAGGACTGCAATATTTAAAGATTTACTACTGTAACTTGCTGATGCTTTTTAAAAGTATAATGATAAATAAACTCCACTAGTATAACAGACAGTCATATTTTGACATGCATCAGCAGGGAAATTTAGTGGTCCCTTGATTTCTCTTTATAGTCTATTCCCATTGGTGACGCTTTAAATTTTTATCTCTGTTTCTTCTACTCAAAGCCTTTCTCATCTTACTGTGGGTTAAGCAAAACAAAACAAAATTTAAAAAAAGTGTTATTTTCAATAGCCTATTAAAACCCTACCTGTTTATTCTTGAAATGTGTTGCTTTTTTGGTATATATGCTATTTTTCACAAAAAGAAGAAGGAAAAAATGTCTATTGTGATCATAAAAAAATATTTAAGCCTTCTAGCCTCCTATATTCAGGAGCAGCTAGAAGGAAAAAATCTTGGAGGATTGTATTGTAGCCCACGACAAACTGTGAGATCTGTTCTGTAATTACTTGTTGAAGAGTGCTTTGAAAATAATTGCTTTTTTATTTCTTTGCTTTATATATATGTGATATTATACAATAAAAAGTTAAAAAAAAAAAACAGACTTACATGTGCTGTCCCTGATCACTTTTCTAAAACTGTCTATTTTCAACCTTACTCACTCTGATGGGGGCACTTTACCCTTCTTTGAGGTTGACTGATTCAATAAACATACTTCTTCACCCTTACTTGTACATATGATATTCCCTCTTCCCGGAAATACTTTCCTTTAAAGAATAAGTGTTTTTGTTTTTTTTTTTCCCGCAGCTCATACCAAACATTATCAATGAGACATTCTTGATAATATATATAAAATAAATACCCTCCCCATTCTGTGCCCTCATTTTATGTAATTATATATTTATTTCCACATTGTCTATTTTTACTTGTTAAAATATAATTCCTAGGAGGCTAAACACTTTTTCCTGTATTCCCAGAACTTAGAACAAGACCAGCTCCTACCATATAAAAGATGCTCAATAAATATTTGCTGTATTAATGGATGATTGAATGAATCTGTTTATTTAGTCATTTGTCTTCTTAAGGGAAGAGTCTTGTCTTAGCTAGATTTTGAATTCACATATAGTAGTCTTACTGATAAAGTCTTATTAATGAATGTGGAAGAGCAAGTTGTATTTTATACCATGTTTTTCATTTTGATAAATATTTACAGAGCTCCTATTCTAAAGGCATTTATTGTATTAGGAGGAAGAAACCTAAAATTTAATAAGGGATGCCCTCTGCCATGCAAAAAGAATACTCCTAATTATTCCAAACTCTAATATTTGAAAAGAACATATTTGTGGATGTCTATATTTACATTAGAATATTTCCTTGAAGATATTCAAAAAAAGCACTGGGGAGAACGTTATATAGGTAATACATGCAGAGACCTGATTCTAGAGCTCTGTTTGATGTTTACAAAAACCAGAAAATAGCTATATAAGATATGTCAAATGTGGGGTGCACGGGTAGTTCAGTGGTAGAATACTCGGCTTCCAAGTGGGAGACTTGGGTTTGATTCCTGGACCATGCACCAAAAAAAAAAAAAAAAAAAAAAAAGGATATACCAAATGTTAGATGTCAGGCATAAAGAGCTTAATGATTAAGCATTAACTTGAGAAACATAGTACTGGCTTTGCATTTGCATGTGTTTTTTTTTTTCAATATTAATTCTTTCCTAGGTATTTCTCTCTGCCCAGAATGTTTTTACCTCATAATATCATAGATACCAGCTTGCCGGAAATGAATAAGGTAGGCATATCTTGAGACCTCAATGTGCTAATTTCTAAAGGTATATAAGGAAACAGGGCAATTAAATATGCAAAAGCTTTTAAGATATAAATCATACTCATTCTAGGAATGCCTAACATAGCTTTAGTGTTATGATGTGCCAAGCATTTTTAAAGTCCTTCCCATGCATTAACTTCTTTTATATAAATATGCAGTTTGGATCAGACTTAGCAGGCATACGGCTGCTCTTTCTATCTCAAAACACACCACAAAAGAGAGAGATATGTTATTAGATGGTGAAATCATGCAGGGAGGTTACCTGATAATGACACTACTGATTAAACATTTTCAAGTGGAAAGAGCCTGAGAGTCAGGATACATTAAGGTAGACTATGGAGGTGCTTTCTCGTCTTCAGCTTACCAGTGCTAATGATATATAAATATCAGTTTCTTCAGCTTATTAACACTAATAATATATATATTATATATACTGGCAAGATAGCCAAGGTTTTGGCAGGACTGTACTGAATTCATGCACGTTGTGAACAGACTTCCCTGGGTTGGCTGAATGCTGTTTGCTTCTTTCGTCAACAGGAATGATAAAAAAGGTTGCAGAGCTCCAAAACATCATTTTGAAGAGATGATTGACAATGATCTCAGAAGCTCAAGTGGATTTAAATTTTACTTTAGCTTTAGATTTTAACAGAAAGTGATATAAAATAATAAACTTTATCAATGATAAGACTTCAAGCTGATATAATAATCATCCTGTGAGGGTAAAAAAAAAAAAAATTCTGAATGGAATGTCCCAAAGAGAGAGCAAAGTTTCAGAAACACAGGGAGAAACAGGCTACAGAGAAGTGAGGTCTAGGATTCCTGCTTGAAACATAGTATGGCTATTAAATTATGGGCACAATTTGGACAAAAGTCATGCTCTTAAAAGTTCATAAACATACTTTATAATCCTGGGCAATCTGTAGATACTTTCCAGCAGCTAACTGCCTCCCTTGGACAGGCCTGAAAGACTCTGGTTTGGCCTAAAGAGAGGAATGTTAACCCTCTGTCTGCTGGGTTTGGGCTTAAGCTCCAAAGCTCAAGGCTCTACAAAACTGGGCAAAATCGGAAAAGGCACCACCTGCATTATTTCAAACTAGTTATTTCAAAAGAGACTCCAACAGAATCCATTTGCACTACAACCTCAGGTCCTCCGCCCACCACAGACATGCACACAGATGCTTACGCAAAAGTTCCACCTTTTACATAGAATCTCACTAATTTGAATTTCAAAATATCTAACCACATCATTTCTCCCTAAAGGCAAGAGGAAATGCAATCACAGAAGTGAGAGTGAAAGAGAACAGGATAACTCTACTAGAACCTCTGCCCTGCTACCCCAAAGGAAGCAAGGAGATAGGAGTGCACTGTAGTTAGCTGGTCTGCTCTCTTTTGGTGAGAACTCTGTCCAAAACCACATGCATTAAAGAGAAATAACCAAGAAAACCGTACTCTCACAAATATGGCTCAAGGGGTGTCTTTGAATCTTACAAATCACTCTCAAAATTACCAACGCACATGGCCTTGTGAGAGTTCTTTAATTTCTCTGTGCCTCAGTTTCTACACTTCTCAGTGGGTATAAGAGTACGCCTTTCTCAGAGGGAATTATAAGGATTGAATGAGTTAAATATTTTAAAAATCAATTGCATCTGTTATAAAAGAAGCACTATAAGTTTTGAGGTAAAACAAACTAACAAAAAAAGCACAAAACAAAACAATTTATATATGCTTTCATGCCAGGCTGCCTCAGCTCAAGTTTGGAATTATTTTAGTGAAGCTTTTATTTGAAAATAAGGCTAAGAGAATTATATGTAAAGTTATCTGACTGTATAAATGGTATTATAAGGAAATTATTTTAACACGCTATTGATATTTGTCTATAATGACTTAAAAGCTTAAAAATGCTTTGAATCTCAAGCATGGTTACTAAATTTTATATAAAAATATCAGATCATGGATTGAAAATAAATAGTTTAAATTTTGTTTCTCTTCCTCTATTTTCTTTCCTTGTGTTGTTATGGCAACTTGGGTCAGTGTTTTTAAAATAATGACTCTGTTTTTGCCCTGCCTGGTAAGGGAATTGTGAATGATCTCTATGAAGTCATGTTTTTCCAAAGCAAATATCTTGGGGAACATTATAATATTATCATTTTCCTGAATCTAAAGAAAATAAAATCAGATTTCATTGAAGAATTAAATATATTGCTTCTTTAAAAATGTCTATGTCTTCGTTTTGAAATTATCATTCTAAGTAGGGGGCTATAATATTAGCATATCAGAGCTTTAGAGAATCCTTTAGTAAAATGATAGTTTCACGCCCATTTTGAATTTAAAGGACTTCAATTAAAATCAATATTTTTGAAAGAAGCAAGAGCATCATAGTTTCATGTTCTTCACGGAACCCCAGATCCGCGTGACCGTGTGCTGTGTGGGTTTGCAGGATATGCTATGAAAAACACCACACAGCAGGGTGGCTCAACAACAGGAATTTATGGTCTCACTCTTTTGGAAGCTAGAAGCCCCAAATCAGAGCATCAGGAAAGCCATGCTTTCTCCCGGAAGGCTGGAGCCTTCCGAGGTTGGCTTGCTGTAAACCTTTGGGTTCCTTGGCTTGCATCTCTGCCTTGTCACATGGTAATCTCCCAGTCCTTGGGTCCACCTCAGTGTCCACTGACTTCCAGCTTCTCCCTGTGGCCTTCTCTGGCTCCTGGCTTTTGGCTTCTTCTCTCTATGAGCTCCCCAATACTATGAATTAGACCCACCCTGATTAAGTTGGCCATATCTTTATTGATAATAACATATTCAAAGAGGTCTTATTTATAAATAAATTCATCTCCATAGGGATGCAGGTTAAGATTAAGAACGTGTGTTCATTGGAACATGAAATTCAATCTACCGCATTTACTAGATGTTCAAATATATATATAGTGTTTTTATGTCATCTCCTCAACTGTAGTATATGCTTACTAAGTTTTGGCAAGGTCAGCAATGGCTTCTAGTTTTGAAATTAAATTAATCTATATGATGCTTGAATTGACTACTATATTGTCCTTAAAGCTCTGTAGCTTTCATGATATGATATCTGTTTGTTTTCACTTCACTCTTAGAGTGAGTCTGTTTCAATCTGCTTTTCATAATCTCTCTTTGTCTGTCCTTTAGAAGTCTTCTTGACTTCTGTTCTAGTTTGCTAGCTGTTGGAATGCAATATACCAGAATCAGAATGGCTTTTAAAAAGGGGAATTTAATAAGTTGCTAGTTTACAGTTCTAAGGCTGAGAAAATGTCCAATTAAAACAAGTCTATAGAAATGTCCAATCAAAGGCATCCAGGGAAAGATACCTTAGTTCAAGAAGGCCAATGATATTTAGGGTTTCTCTTTCATCTGGAAAGGCACATGGGGAACACAGTCACAGTTTCTATCTCAGCTGGAAGGGCACATGGTGAGCAAGGCATCATCTACTACTTTCTCTCCTGGCTTCCTGTTTCATGAAGCTCCCCAGGAGGCATTTTCCTTCTTCATTTCCAAAGGTTACTGGCTTGTGGGCTCTCTGTTCTCTCTGAATCTCTCATTCTCCAAAACTTTTTCTCTTTTATAGGACTCCAGTAAACCAATCAAGACCCACCCAAATGGGTGGAGACATGTCATCACCTAACCCAGTTTAACAACCACTCTTGACCAAATCACATCATCTAGGGAGATGATCTGATTACAGTTTCAAGCATACAGTATTGAATAGGGATTAGTCTACCTTTATGAAATGGGATTTTGATTAAAACATGGTTTTTCTCGGGGCATACATCCTTTCAAACAGGCATAACTTCTTATTCTAGTCTCCTGGAGTAGCTCATCTACTCTCACGGCTCCTGCCCAAATGACTACAATGAGTCTTACACACCATCTATTTATTTGTCTACTAAACAACTCAGCTTAGAATTCCAGTAGCACTCTAATCTTCATCAATAAAAAACTGAACCTGTCTCCAAATTGCAATCAATCCCTTCTTTTCTTTCATATTTCAGAGAGAACTAAGACAAACAACATGAAAAATCCTTAGTCAAGCCTTTTAATTCTCATGTTTAATTCTCATGTTCAGTAGCTCCTGTAATATGATTGTGTCCATGTCCCTCAAACCCACCTTCTTCCCTCCATGCTGCTGACCACTTCCTGAAGGTGATGGCAACCTCACTTGTGAGCTATGGGGACAGGCATGCCACAGCACCCTAAGGGATGGGACCAGTGCTATTCTCACACAACTTTCTGAATTGCAAAACTCTTCTTCCTTATATGCATAATCCATCACATCCATCTTCAGTTAAAATGCTTCAATGCCCACGGTAACTTCTTAGCACGTCATACCAATTCCCCCATGACCCATGCCTTATGCTCCCCTTAGGCTTCAATGCTCATCCCTCTGCCTCCTTTCAGCATCTAATCATTTGCTATCAGTTTTAAGAAACCTTTTGTGCCCTTGTTGATGCACACACTGCTCTTTCATATGGAATTAGCCACCATATCACACTCCCACAGCCTACTGCTATGTATCCGTCAGAGCTATCTCAGCATCCCCTCCTCTGATTACATTTCTTTTAACACTTCATCTTTCATAGCTAAGTTAGATGCCCTCTGATATGATCACATGACTGTTAGCACTTAATGACTATAATTTAATTGTCGCCTACCTTTTAAATCTCTTCTAGAGATTCTAGAGGGCATAGGTTGTATGCATTGTCCATATCTCTCCAAGGTCAAGTCGATTGTCTGGGAAAAGAAGGAAGGTAATGTATGTGCTTCTGATAAGGTGGTGCCTTGGAACTATGTACCCCAGAAAAGCATGTTCTTAATCTTAATCCACGCTGTGGGTGTGGACCCTTGTGATTAGGCCCTTTTGATGAGGTGTCTTCAGTTAAGTTGTAGCCAACTGAATCAGGATGAGTCTTAGTCCTCACACTGATGGCCTACACAGAAGGTTACAGAGAGGGAAAGGGAGCCACACGGGGCACAGCTAGAAGCTGGAAATCAACGGAAGCAGAAGCCAGGAGAGGACACCCTGTGCCTTGCCATGTGCCAGAAAAGTCAGAAACCAAAAGGATCACCAGCAGCCAGTCTCAGAATGCCATGAAGTTGAGGCTGAAAGGATTGCTTCGATGACACCTTGATTTTGGATTTCTCCTAGCTTCAAATCCATGAGCCAATACATTCCCATTGTTTAAGCCAACCCATGGCATAATATTTGTTTTGGCAGCTGGGAAACTAAAACAGATAGGTAAAATAATGAATCTCCAGAGATGTCCACATCCTAATCACTAAAACCTGTGAATATGCTCATTTACATGATAAATATGACTTTGCAGATGTGATTTCAATAAGGACTTTGAGATGGGGAGATTTTCTTGGATTATCAGATGGGCTCAATATAATCACAAGGGTTCCTATGAGGGGGAGGCAGGAGAGCACAAGGAATCTGGGTCAGATTCCTTGACCCAGGCTTTGAAGATGGAGGGCGGAGCCTGGAGCTAAGGTTGCTTGTGCCTCTAGGAACAAGAAAAGGCAAGGAGAACAGATCTTCCCTCAGAACCTCCAGAAGGAATGCAGCCTTTCTAAAATCTTGTTTCAAGCCCGTGAAAGCCATTTCAAACTTCTGACCCCAAGAAGCTAATAACGGTGCATTGTTTTAAGTGACTAAGGTGCCATTTGTTACAGCAACAACAGAAAATGAATACACTGGTTTATGCTATTATTATATTCTCATAGCATGTAGCTGGAAATAAAAGAATACAAGAATATTAGATTCACTGACTGAAGATGAGGAAACCAGCTTATAGATTGAATTATCTCTCTCAAAAGGTATATTGAGATTGAGTCCTATGTCCTAGGACCTCAGAATCTGTCTTATTTGGAACTAGGGTCACACACATGGAACTTGGCAAAGTAAAATGAAGTCACACAGGAGTAGGGTGGTCCCTTAATCCAAGTTGAGTGGCATTCTCATAAGAAGAGAAAACTTGGTTGTAGACGGGCTGAAGGGAGAGCACAGGGGGATGATTTGAAGCAGGGAATGGATTGGACTGACTGCCACCACCAGAAGCCAGAATGTAAGCCTGGAGCCGATGCTTCCCTACAAGTTTTAGGACACCTACTGACTGACACCTTGATTCCAGACTTCTAGAACTCCAGAACTGTGAGACATTTCTGTTGTTCTAAGTCATCTAGTTTGCTTGTGGTGCTTGTTACCATAGCTCTAGGAAAGTTAGGTAAACCTAATTTTTCCTGCAATATTTATTGCCAAATTTTGTGGCCAAATGGGATGGAATACTTTTGGGTGGATTTACTATGAAAATAAATACTGTTTTAGGAAAATAAATCCTTACAACTTGTACAATTTAGGAATTTGGCTTCATTAACAAAGTACATGGGACTTAGAGAGGTTAATTACTTGCTTAAAGTCACACAGTAAATGAGGGTCAGAGGCCTCAGGGGTTCTGACACCCATTCTAAAGTTCTTTCTGGTTCATCTGCACCAAGCTAGCATTTCCCCACCAATGATTTTCCAAGTTTGTCTTATTTTTATCTTCTGCACTTGAGGAGTTGCTAATAATCAGTTAAAATAAAAACAAATGTCAAATTAAAAAGAATAATCTAGAAATCTTAAAAATCAGACAGAGTTGTTGTTTTTTGAAATCCTTGGTAGGTTTGCCAGATAAAATACAGCTCAAGTTCCCCAGAAATAAGGTTGCCATTTATCAAATAAAAATTCAGGGCAACCATTAAATTTGAATTTCAGATGTGACAAATATATACTTTTAGCATAAGAATGCCCCAAATTTTGCATGGATTATACTTATACTAAAATCATGTCTCTGATTTGGGTGAATATAGATTTAGCACACTGAATAACTGCACTGAACTGAAGGACTCCAGGGATTTCATCCCATTGTTTCAAATTCTCAAAGCTTTAGATCTGAGGTTGAATTTCCTTTAATTCAGGCAATTCAGGTCAGTTTTCTAATTGACTTCACTTCTAGCTGGCGGAAAAGGAACCCATGGCCTGATTTTCTGAGACATGTGAGAACTATTCACAAATAAACTCATATTTACCCTCTATCCAATGGGCTTTTGTGATTGGGTGTCAGCCAATTTTATGTGCCACCTACTCAGACCACTATGAAAATGACCAGATTCTCTCACCTATTAACAGGGTGACCATGATATCTTAACAGAGAAGAATTTAAACCTGGTGCCTTATGGATAATGTCTAATCATAACTGAATTGCATTATAAGTGTGCTCAAATTAATAGATCGGTTAATTCCTAATGCAGGCATTTAAACATAAGCAAACTTTCCCCACCTTGAACATCTTTTTCGGTTACTGCTTTTCCCTTTCTTCTCCTGTAAAAAACAGAGAACAAAAGGCTCATTCTGGCATTTGTTCCTTAACAAACAAATGGCATGTTTACTCAAGTCTCCGCTCCCTTGTAGATGTTTAATTTAGAACCCAGGGTGGCAGTTGTGCCCTCACTGGATGTCTTATTCTCCAGCCTTCATCCACATTTGTTGCTTCCCAGCCAGAACAGAGGCAGTTAATGATGTCCATAATGCTCCATCAACATGACTTAAATACAAAGATGTTTGCATGGGTAATAATCACACTGGAAAAAAGTGATAATTAAGATTCTGAAGTACAAAAGGGTAATGCCCTGTCCTCTTCCTCAGTAGGGAAGTTCATTAGCAGTGAAGTCATGTCATTTGCCCATCTGTTCATAATTGCATTCACCCCGGGAACTAAGTGAAGGAAGTGACATTACCTGGTCCTTATACACACAAGTCTGTAAATCACATGCATGTCCTCATTCGCATAGCTGCTGGGGTGGGGGAAGCCAAACAATGACCACCAAAACCCCACCAGCAAAAATATCAGCTAATAGAGGCTGTTTCAAGCTTAGCAAAGGCAGATGACCTCATTAATTTTGTCATCTCGACAACACATTCTATCTCTAGAAAATCTCACAGAAAAATAAGACGCGGCTGCTTCTGTGGATATCGAAGCCATATTGTGGGGGGTAATTATCCTTCGACTGGTTGGAGACACACCTCTTGTTTGTATGTCCTAACACAGGGTGTTTAGCAGCTGCTGTAGCAGCTACGGGCAGATGAAACAGGCCGTCATTAGGTTAGCACTGAGCTGACTGCTGGTGCTGGGCGCATTATTATTGGTGACTAAACTGGCAGATTGTCAGGATGCCTCATGGCGAGAGATGAGCTTTTGCAGCTCTTTGTTTGTAGTTATTATAAACAATGAAGTGAAAGCAATCCCTTGGGCACAGTCCTGTCTCAGAGGTTTTATTGTGAGCAGCACTCAGCCTGCAGAGGCAGCACTGGTAAACAACTTCTTATTTTAAGGAACGGATATTAATTAGGCATGGAGTGTGGTTTGGAAAGAGAACTTGTTAATTATTTACCGTCACCTGCTCTAATCAGGCCCACCAGATGAAAGTGATATCTTTTTGCCTCAAATATATGCTGGCTGTCAGGAACACCAATGCAAATATAGGCTTCCGAGAGGTAAGAACCTGGTTTTCATTTTAAATAATCTGCAAATGTGAGACATGACATCATAGTCATAGTCAAATGCAAAGCAGATTTTCTTACTTTCCTCGAAAAAGTGTGTTGAATCCAAGACCTGTACTCTGCTGCAGTGCAAACTATTTAGAATCAGTTAGGTCCCTGGAATCTAAATATCAATCTATCTAGCGAACTATTCAAAAGCTTTTGCCCTCTATGCCAAGTAACTATTTGAAAAACAAAGAATGGAATTGGGATTCTAGTATTTAGCTGAGTAACTGAAAAAATGTGTCTAACCAAACGAACTCATGCTTTAAACAATATACGTAATATAAGATATGTGATGATGTTAGCAATGCCTCACCTTGCTTTCACCTGGGTAACCATATCACAAAGGATGAAGACAAATAGCTTTAATCAAACCCTAGGAAATAAAAAGATACTTTGCATATTCAAGCACTCTAATGCTTTCTGGATTTAAGGTACATGAATCTTGACTCTAAATTCAATATTTACATAGCAAAAGAGACCTTTGGAGCCTAAGCCAACAAATTGGTTTGTTGTCTTCATTTTCTAAAAGCAAGATAAACTTCAGAAGCCTGAATATTTTTTCTACCAAAAGATCAGTAAATACCTCCACAGTCTAATCTGGTCTTCTGTTGGTGGGTGGCAATTTAGTGTGAATGGCTGTCTTTCAGTGAGATATGACTTTTCCAAGAGAGCATCTCATGACAAAGGGAAGCCATCCAAAAAATGAGGCTGATATTCCAACCATTTCTTGAAGAGCAGTAATGAATGCACTATAGATTTTAATTTGTGCAATTTGGCATTGTCTTTAAATAGACAAGATAGTTGGCAGATCAAGTCGTGCATCCACAGAACTTTGAGGACAGAGCCTTCCTGCGTTTTCTGTGTATTTGCACTGTTTTCACTAAACACTGCCTCCAGACTCTGAAGTTTTTCCATTACTATGCACCTTACAATCTTTGCAAACTCCTGAAAGCACCCCTACAACACGCTAATTCTTCAAGACAAGCTATTTCTTCTTAAGTTGCGAACTCTGTCTTTCAGGAACTGTTCCATTGCAGGGAAATTTGTGAAAATGCAAAACTAGTTCTTCCTCTTTGTGGGGGCACATGTCATTCACTTTATCTGGGATATCAACATAGGAACTAAACCTTCATTTAAATTCCATGCCAAAAATATCTTAAAATGTCAAAACGACTTCAAGAATTCTCTTCCAGCTGCATGTTAATGTTTCCTTTCCATAAAAATAGTCATTTTAAGGCACAAATTTCAAGCTTAACTTCAGTATCAATTGTTGGTGTAGTTACAGAGATATTTAAATATATTTTAGGAGTCAATGTTCTTTATCTAGGGGTTGAAAAAATATCTTTAAAAAATATTTAGTTTTTCTGAAACATGACAGACAATAGGGTTTACTTTGAATTGAGTTGAATTGAGAACAAGAATAAAATAATACTATAAAAATGACAATTTTGAATGCTACAAATACTCAAAGAACTATGTTAATATGCAAAGAATGTCATTCTTTGGATATGGCAAATGCTTGGTGCCTTTTGAACATGATAAATTTTGGTTGCATTTCGGATGAATTTTATATAGATAGATAACATATATACAAATATATAATATTTATTATTTTCACAAGCAATTTCTTGCTAATCAGAAAAACTAAGATGAGAACAAAATATGACTTTTCTCTAAATGCACTAGAAAATTAATATATTTAGATGTTCTAACATTAGTATGGCTCTATTTACACCCCCAAAATGACAAAGTTTGCATTACTCAAAACTAGTAAAAGAACAAAAAGTTCTCTAAGAGTTTATTCAAGAAGATTGTCTCAAAGATTGGCTTAATAGCTTTCACGAATAATTTCCTCAAGTTTAGGGGAATCTCCAAAAAAGAAAAGAAAAGAAAAAAAGAGAAAAAAGTAGGTAATGGTTATTTATTTGTCTAAGCTCACCAAAAATTTGTGTTCATAGGCTTGTGTTTATTCTGAACAAAACTCAAAATTAGTATAACTTTTAGTTTGACACTTCTTAATGTGTGCATGTGTGCATGTTAGAGGGAGAGTTTCCTGAATATTTGAAAAAGCATCTATTTTATTAGATTAATAGTCATAGTTATCTTGGTTATGTGTACCCTGATCTCTGAGAGCTGGATGTAAAAAAGGATTTTTAGACTCGTGACCAAAGCCCCTCCTGATCCTAAACCAATAGAACCAAAGCCTAGAATATATAGCCTGGCCCTTATATATATATGATCAGTGTCTAGTTAAATAGAGCAGGAGTCAACAAACCTTTACAGCAAAGAGAAAGAAAGTAAATACTTTTGTTTTTGGGGGGCCAACCAGTCTCTCTTGCAGCTACTCAACCTTGCAAGTTCAGCAGGAAAGAAATCAAGACAATATACAGAAAAGTAAGTATGGTTGTATTTCCATAAAACTTTATGTGTAGAAACTGAAATTTGAATTTCATATAATTTCCACGTCACAAAATAATACTGCTCTATTGATTTAAAATAAAAACTATTTAAAAATATAACATCCACTCCTAACTCACAGATCATACAAAAACAGGTGTTGGGTGAGATTTGGCCTGTGGATCCCAGTTGGTCAACACCTGCTCACATTGCCAAGTGTGCCTGCTGGGCACGGAACAGGGTCGTGTTTCTGAACCCCAGGGGGCTATGCTCTAATGCCTACATGTCCCTAGTTGCACATGGGAATCTCTAAAATGGGTACAAAGCCCGCATGACTGCCAGGCTAGCCCTTGCCATCCTGTGCTCCTTTACACGGTCTTAGGGGGCAGCAGATCCTGCCCCACTTTAGTGGCAGAGGTCTTACTCTGCACAGACAGGCTCATCTTCTTCAGACCAAGATGCTGGCTTAGGACACAACTACTCCCTAGGAATGCTGGCACCTCCTTATTGTACAACGGGTACTCTGCATTTTGTGTGAACTGAGGGGTCACTTTTGTTGCTTGGACGTTATCACAAGTCACCTGAACCACTTGTGACAAAGAAGTTACTATTCTGCTCTCACCAAGTGGAAGTGCTCTAATTTAAGTCTGCTAAGGGTACCATCTCCTTGGACTGTTGCTGTGTGTCTTAGTTTGCCTGAGCTGCTATTATAAATTCCACAAACTGGTTTTGGTTTAAATGACAGGAATTCATTGGCTCACAGTTTTTTGTGTGCTGTATGGTGGGCTCACATTTCATTATTTTTCCGTGGGGGTATCCCATGAAGCAGCACCATTTGTTGAATTTTTGGTTTGCTTGTTCTTTGTTTGTTTGTTTTTGGGGAAGTGCATGGACTGAGAATTGGACCCTAGTCTCCTGCATGGCAGATGAAAATTCTACCACTGAACTATGCTCGCGCCCTGGCTCACAGTTTTGAGGCTGGAAAATATCTAAAAGCAACATATCAGCAAGGTGACACTTCTTCCTCAAAGCCTGAGTGCACTGGTGCTGGCTGTCAACCCTTTTGGGGTTTCCTTGGCCCATCTCCTTCCATCATACAGTGATGTCCTTTCCTTTCCTGGCTTCTGTGACTTCTGGGTTGTCTTTATAAGTCCTCCAGTCATCCAGATGAAGCCCTACCCTGCTTCAGTTGGCCACATCATAACCAGAAATAATATCATCAAAAGGTCTTGTTTAGGGTAGGTTCACTCCCACAAGGAAATGGATTAAAATTAATTACATATTTGTTGGGGTACACAATTCAACGTATCACAATAGAGAAGCCTAAATTGTTAGAGAGAGGATTTAGGTAATGATTTTGGGCAACTTTCACCCTCCTTGTCTCAGATGATACTAATCATTGTCAGTATTTCCCCTAAGAATCTTCAAAAGAGAGTGCATTCCAGACATAGGCACACCTGGATCGAATACCATTTCTTCAATTTGTTGATTATGTGGCCATGGGTATAGTATTTAATTTTCTTAATTCTTATCTACTCAAATGTAAGCTGAAGATATTAATGTATCTATCCTGCAGGATTGTTGCATCAAATGTGATACCATATATGTCTAACTATCTATGTTTCTATGAGTTTTCTATTGCCACATAACAAACTACCACAATGTTTATGGCTTAAAACAACACCCCTTTATCATCTCTCTGTTTCTGTAGGTCAAAGGCTGGGCACTAACTGGTTTCCTGTTTTTGGATGTCATCAGGCTGCAGTGCAGAGGTCAGCCAGGGTTGTGGATACATCGCTGGTTCAGCTGGGGAAAGAGCCTTCTCTGAGCTCTGCCAATAACTGAAGGTTTCGGTTTCTGAATGAAAGTTCTTCACTGCCAGAGCATATAGGTCTTTGCTATGGGAGCTTTTCTTTCTCAACTGCTAATCTCATTGCTATTGACTTCTTCAAAGCCAGCCACAGACAGTGTGGAGTCCAAGGGCCTGGGATCCCCTCCATATTGAGAATAAGTTAGTGCATGCAGCTACCTAAAATGACCAGGACAGAAGTTGAAGGTCATCAGACCTCCTGCAGGAGGGATGGAGGAGAATGTACACATGGTATCATAAACAAAGCATTAAAACTCCCCTCCCCTGATAACCATTGGTACAAAATCTCTAGAGCCCTGTGTCACAAGACCCTGCTGAGACTGCTCTCACACCCTATGAAATGTCTATGTCATACACCCTTATAAACTGTCCCTTGCATTACCCACCCTTTTGCAGACCACTGACTTCCATTTTCCAGATGGCTGCCACCAGGAAAGACCTTTTCCTATTTGTAAGTCCCAATAAAACCCATGCCTCACTCTCTGCTTAGCATGTTCTTTGATCTTGGGACTGTGCTGACTAGAGCTCTTCAAGAGCTGGGTTGGAACCGAGAGTTCCAGTTTCAGGGTGGGTCAGTTCCCCTTGTAGGAGATTCTACCTGATCATTTGCTCTGAACTCTTGTCAAAAGAATTCATGCTCATGTCCTACCTCCAGTTATGTAGTTGTAATGCAGTAAGTCAAGGGCAGGGGCTAAAACTTTGCATTTTAGCAATACATTTAAGTGATTTTGGTGCAGGTAGTTAAAATAATTTATTTGAAAAAGTGATATAATTGTCAACTAAAAACATAACTACTTCACTTTTATGGAGGGTTCTGGATCATTTTTGTTATCCTCAGGAATGTGTGAGATAAACTTTGTATCCTTTAATGTATGTGGAATAATGGATTATAGATGGTCAGAAGAGATAGAAATATTTAGATAATAATTATATTGATCAGTTGTAAAACAGTCTGGAAAAAACAATTTTACAATCGCTAAATAAAGTAATAAAGGGAAATGCCACCATATAACAGGAACAAAAAAAATGGTGAAACAATGCTGAAAAAGGAAAGCTGGGGATGTACTTAGTAAAATATAATTGAAAATATATTTCCTGTGCTGTGTAAACTGTTAATAAGGTGCCTTCTGTCTTACTATAAGAGAGATTAATATTTAATCAAAGGAAATCTGTGTGTATTTAAAGGCACTAATAAGAAACCAAGCAAGGAACTAAGTAGTAAGGAAACGATCAGGGCTAAATTAAAGATGCATAAACATAGTCACTAAATAAAGGACCACATTCTGCATCAGATTATTCAGAGATAGTAAAAGTCATTTCTTATGTGCCCTCTGATCTAAATGATACAAATGACCAAATGATCCAATTAAATACAATTTTATAATTAAGCAAGCAGCCTGGTATGTTTTAAAGAGACCAGACATTGCAAAGACACAAATGCAGTTTAAAATTGGACTTATCCCTTGTTATCCAAGTGAAGATGATACCCAAAGCAAAATGAAGGTATCATTTGGTGTGGCTTCTATTAGAAACTAATGAAATAACTGAATTAAAATATATGGCTCATAATAAGCATGCAATAGATATTCACCTTTCATCTATTAGTTTTTCTTCCTTGAGTGTTCCTTTTGGGAAAATAACATCTGTCAAGACTTTCCAATGTAATTTTGTTACATACAATGGAATTTTTTTAGCCTTGTATCTGTTCTATTTCTTCCAGTTATCTGATTATCTTGTAAAATGCATCTCTTAGGTATATCTATTCATGAGCAATGTAATCCTTAGAAATGTGGCATGCCTATATAATTTGAAATATTGAACTAGGTTAATAAAGAAGATTTTATGTGAGACCAGAGATTATGTGAACATCTCAACGTAGTTGCAGTGTTTGACCCCAAGGAACTGAACTACAGAGCAAGGAGACAGGAGAACTATCTAAAACCTCTTTTACCTTGTCCAATACATGCATAGAATTGGTCTTTGCAGTATTTTTGTTTTAGGGTTGTCCCAATTCAGTTTTACTCATAAATTCAATGTTGACCCAATCTCAAGAAGTACCGTCTTTCTTCCTTGTCAGAGAAAATGCAATGAGACTCGGGACCCACTCACTCAACACTGGAGTAGTTTACAGAAAGCCCCATGCTGATTTCCAGTCCTCAGTACTTGGAGAGTTGCTTCATCTAAAATATTCCTGGAACTGAGTATTTGCCTTATCCTCAGATTCACTGAAATGCTATCTGTGTGTCTTGTGGTCATTTTCCAGCTTCCTGACCTCCTTTTCTGCATTCTCCTTTTCTCAGTACCAGAGTTTCTAAGCTTACCCTGAAGCTCAATTCCTAATCCCTGGGGTCAGACTACTCTAATGCTATCAGCCTTCCTGCAGTGACTCCCTGAGCTTGCTCATCCCAGCTGTTCTTGGAAAGAAAGTCAGCTAAATTCACCCGATTCCACCAAGGCTTCATTCCCGGGAAAGAATTCTCTTCTGTAGTGTTGTTTAGATTCTATTATCCAAAGGAACATCCTTCATTGTGGCTAATTTTTAGAGGTTTACAAAAGTCTCTTCTTGATGTCACTAAATAGCTTGACCTATTTTATTGTGATGTTACCAAAGTTATTGTTACTGAGAGGCAAACGCATTATCTCAGATGCAGAGCTTTGTTACCATTCTCCATGATTCCTCAGTGGGGAAAAAATACCTGTAAACAATACAACCAAAAAATGCAAGACAAGAGTACATTGCAAAACAAAACAAGATAAAAGTATAATGCATATATTTTTCTATTCTTCCAATAATTACACAGTATTTCACACTACTAAATAGGAATCTTATCTGAAATGTAACATATTGCTAGGAGAAATATATATGCAAAACGAATCTATTATGGTCATATTAAATTCTACGCCTGAAATATTGAACATTTTTATACACAAACATGAAAAGTATCTAGTTCCTTCTAAAATTGTCTTTTGCTTTTATTCATTTACTCTCACATGGTGACAATGTAAACTTCTCTTTGTCATTTGTTTAATTCACTCTAATAGGATCATTTATGAGACTAAGTGATGGTACTTCAAGACATATTCATTTTGTGCAGTTTCTTCCCCTTTAAAATTTCATTTAACTGTAATTCTGACATATTTTGCATGCCATTTTTAATAGCTGGCAGCCTGGGAGACGTGACAAATTAATCTCCCTCAGAAGTCAAGAATAACCATGGTTCAAATGATGTCCTTTCCTTCCTAGCACAGCCATGACCTGTCTGAACTTTTCAAATCATAAGGTATATTTGATAATTCCTCTTTACTGGCTGGACGACTATGGATATTAAAAGGATATTTCTTGGATTCATTCCAGCCTGAGTCTGAACGTCTTCTCATACACTTGTTAATTGGATGGCTTTGGGGAACATATTTGAGACCCAATTTCCTCACTATAAATTCAGATACAGAAATGTAGCTTTACAGGGTGGTTATGAGAATTGAAGTGACTTGGAAAGACCATATTATTTCCTACATATTCAACAAATATTTTAAATGACTAACATTCAGAATATAGAGAGATGATGTTCAAAGTAAGAACAGTATGTTGCACTTTCTAACTTCTTAACATACTGTAAAGTATATATTTTGATATATGTTATTTTGATAACATATACCTAGAAATGTACAGTATCTCTCTGGTATGGTTTCTGTCCCAGCCTTCCAACACGATTTCAGCAATGACCTTTTTGTTACTGAACCTGATGAATGCCTGTCTGCCTTAACTTCACCAGACTCAGGGACATAGGACCAAGTTGGCTACTCTTCCCCTAAATTTTGAAGTGCTCTAGGATTTAACCCTCAACCCCTCCTTATCTCTGTATTTGCTCTTCTTACTGGGGATCCTACCTGAATTGCTCACTGACCTCAGATGGATATGATCAAGCAATTATGGGATGTGCCTAGATCTTAATTCACAGAGAAAATAGAATTGCATTTCCTGAGATGAGAATTCCATTAAACTTCATAACTGACTTCCTCTCAGGGCCATGCTTTTCCTCTCCCTCCCTGTTGCCGGGGAGGAGTTGTCACACTGCTTATCAATTACCAGAACTTCTAATTGCTCCCTGGCAAACGTTTTGTGCCACATTTTTAGGACCATAAAGCCATGAAATGCAATACTGAATAATTTATCTGTAAACATGCTCTAGACTCCTATCTTATATAAAACAGAGTAACAAAAATATTTTTTTAAAACTTTACTCTTCCCTAACTATGAATTATCTCTCTTCTACATCTCATAGCCAGATTTCTAAAAAGAGTTTCATGAACCTTTTCCTATCACCATTGTTTACTACTCATTCAATACCCAACTCCCGATATATCTTGCCCTGCAACACCACTAAGGGTTCTACACAGAACATTTCTAAGTTCTCCATGTGACTAAATTCAGGTTTTAAAACAATTGTCCCCACAGACCAGTGCCTCTGTCCTTGGCTTCCCTGACACCAAGTATTCCCAGATTCCCTCCTACCTCTCTGGCTTTTCTCTTTCAACACTGTTTTTTGATTCCTGATCTTCTCTTCCTTTGAGTTACTCAGATTCTGATTCTGGACAGTTTTATTCTCCTTTTACTACAAAATAAACTTTTCCAGCCCAGACTTTCATGTAAAATTTAGATTCATAAGCCCAATGATCTAATTGTCATCTCCTCTAGTTGAGTTTTCCAAAGTTTGCTGAAACTTAATATGCATGAAAGTTTCTACCCTGTATGGCCTAACAATGCCTCCCTACAGTTTTTTTTCTCAGAAAATGCTTCCAACCGATTGCTCCTTTGTCTCACTCCCACATCCAATTAATTGCCATAGCCAGTGAATCCATTTCCTATTCTTTCTATCTTCCGCTTGTCTTAAGCTTCTCACGCCATCCAAGTCACGGCCTTAAGAAACAAGCCTTCCTTTAAGTTTTTCCCTATCCAAATCTTGTTGCATGTGACCAAAGTGGTATTTTAAAAATTTTTATTGTTTTACAATTCCACGGATTGGGTTATATTTGGACAGTTGTTCAACCATCACCACAATTATTTTCAAATATTTTAATCACCACAGAACAGAAACCTCATACCGTTTAGCAGTCATTCCGTTTTTATGTTACCATGGAGAATTAAGTTTTTGTAATTTACTGTAGTAATGTCCAAAGTTATGATTTATTTGTATATACTGATCTTATGTCCTGCAACTGCATTAAATCTATTTACTAGATCTCATTTTTTAGTGGTTTTCTGTCGATTTTTTATATACAAAATCATGTAACATGCATACAGAAATATTTTGACTTTTTCCTTTAAAATCTGGATGCCTTTATTTTTCTTACATAGTTGTCCTGAGTAAACCCTGTAGACAATATTGAATAGAAGTCGTGAGAGTTGAGCATCTTTGTCTTATTCCTGAATTTAGAGGGAATGATTTGCTCTTTCACCATTAAGGTTATTGTTAGCTTTGCTTTGCTTTTTGTTTTTTTTTCATAGATGCCTTTTACGAGTTTGAGGGTTTCCCTTTCTAATACCGTGTTTGAGTGTTATTATCATGAAATGACATTAGATCATATCAAATGCTTTTCACTTTCTATTAAGATGATGCAATTTTCAACCTTTGTGTATTAATATGGCATAGCACCGTAAATGATTTTACAAAATGAAATCAATCTTGGTCGCAATGTATAATTTTTTTATATGTTGCTGGATCTGTCTTGCCAGTATATCTTGAAGGTTTTTGTGTCTATTTTCACGATGCTGTATTGATTACAGGCTTCTTTTCTTTGATGGCTCATATGATCTTGACAATGAAGTAATTAGGCAGAAGATCAACAAGAAAATGATTTTTGACACCGAATGAGATGTTTCTTTCTTCTTACATTTTTGAGCGCTTTTGTGTAGGATTAATGTTGCCTTCTTAAGAAGTGGGTAGGTAGAATTCATCAGTGAAGCCATCTGGGACTGGGTATTGCTAGAATTTCCTAAAATACTAATTCAGTATATTTTCTTGTTATTCTACTCAGATTACCTATTTTTTTTAAATCAGTTTTGGTTATTTCTGATTTTCCAGGAATTTGCCCATTTCATCTGTTACCTAATTTGTTATCCTGTATGGACTAATAGAATTCCCTTATAATCCTTTGTATTTCTGCAAGATCTGTAAGGTGCTTCCTCTTCTGTACTCAATTCAATTAATTTGAATCTTCTCTCTTTTTTACTTGGTAAATCTAGTCAAATGTTTATCAATCTGGTTTATCTTTTCAAAGTATCAACTTTTGATTTTGTTGATACCTCTATTGTTTTTCTATTCTATAATTCATTTACTCCTAATCTAATCTATTATTTTCTTCATATTCACTGCTTTAGGTTTAGTCATATGTTTCTATTTCAGTGTCAAAGTGGAAAGGTCATTGATCTGAATTTTTTTTCTTTTTAAATCTAGTCGTTTACAGGTATAAACTTAATTTTTAACAGTATCACATAAGTTTGTGATGTTCTGTTTTTGATTTCGTTCTTCTAAAAGTATTTTCTGGTTTTCCTTGTGATTTCTTCTTTGATTCATTGGATATCTAGGAATCTGTTATTTAATGTCTGCATATTTGCGAATTATGCGTTTTCCTCTTGTATTGATTTCTAGTTTCATACCATTAGTCTCAAAGAACATACTTTGCATGATTTCAATCATTTTTCAACTTGCCAATGCTACTTTTTTGCCCAGCATATGTTTTGCCTTAGAGAATGTTTCTCCTGTGCTGGGAAGAAAATGTATTTTGCTGTTGTTGGGTAGGTATCTATTACATAAAGTCGGATTATAGTGATTTCCAAGTCTTCTATATTCTCGTTGATCTTCAGCATAATTGTTTTAATCATTATTCAAAGCGGCATACTCAACTTCTCATCTATTATTGTGTATTTGTCTATCACTCTATTCAGTCCTAGGAGCAGTATTATTAGAATCTTTATTCTTCTGTATGAATTAATCTTCTGCCATTACCAAATGGCTCTTTTTATTTCTAGTTACACATTTTATTTGTCTTCTTTGTCTGTTATTATATAGCCACTCCAGTATCTTTTTTTATATTTTTTTGCATGGGCAGCCTCTGGGAATTGAAACTGGGTCTCCACCTCAGCAGGTGAGAATTCTGCCACTGAGCCACCCTGCACCACCCTCCAGTATTCTTATTGTAGCTATTCGTTGTATATCTTCCTCCGTCCTTTTACTTTCAGCATATCATTATCTTGAATCTAAAGTGTGTCTCCTGCAAACATCATTCAGCTGGGTTTTGTGGGGTTTTTTGGAAGGTTTTTAAGATAACATTTATTTTCTAAAAACAGTTAATTGTGCAATATAGAAAACTGAAAAAGGACAAGAAGCAAAGAACACAGAAGTCATCCAGAATCACAAGCAGTTTACAGTTTGACATATCCTTCTAGGTCTTTTGTGTATAGACATACAACTGAGCATATGTTTCTATGTGGTTGAATCACAGAGAAAGTATCATGGTTTTTCATGAATATTTACCAATTCAAACTCCTAAAGCCATGAGTGCCATGATAACCAAGAATACATTACACCAACTCAGTCAGAGGAAAAAAATGTATTCCTGCCTTTCTTGAGAATAAAAATTTCGTAAAAGACAAAAATGGCAACATGCCTCTATAGGTATTGGCAGTTACAAATACTGCAATTCCTTAATGCTTAATATAAAATTAGACATAAAGCAAGAGTATAAAAGGTATAATGCATCTAAGAGAATTCATTATCAGATCGATATCAAAATAATAGCAAGGTATGTTTCCATGGAACTGTTTAACATTTTCCTATGGTGCAGCCAAAAGACGTGCATAGGCAATGTTATCTCGAAATAGAAATATAAGAAGTGCACCAGTAGTTCAGTGGTAGAATTCTTGCCCGCCTTGTGGGAGACCCAGGTCTGATTCCTGGCCCATGTGCTCCCCCTTTCCCCCTAAAATTCCACCAATGATGCTGTGATAATGGGATATTTACACGGGAAAAGAATGAAATGTGACCTCCACCACTCATCATACAAAAAAAAAAGAAAATATGAATACCTCTGCAAACATCTCTCTCTCTGCAGTTTCTTCTGTCCCTCTGCAAGCAACCTAATGAACAAGTCCTGGTGCATACTGCTCAGAGGTGGTTTAACAATTCCAAGTCAGAGGTGCTTCTAGTCTGTTAAGAGATACAATTTGATTAATTCACTAGCTCTCCTTTTTGTTATACATAGTCACCTCAAGAGTTCTAAAAAATTTAGATGTTGTGAGAGAAGGACTCCTATCCACAGCAAAAAAATGGTATTTCACAAAATATGCACATAGAACAATGGTTCTCATCTAAAACTGTCTTCTAGACAGCGAGATGCTAGCAAACAGCCTTTCTTCGCCGTGCCTCTTCTTCTGCTTCCACCATTTCAATGACTAAGTACAGAAATACAGTTAGCTCCAAGAGGAGGAGAAGCAAATGTCACTCCCATAGGACAGTCCTTCCTATAAACTAATACAAGGTCATTTCTACCGAAACTATTATTCTACCTCTATTTAATATATTTTGGACATTAAGACATATCTTAATATGCAACAGTAACTAAAATGACTGTATAAAACAATGGTCAGAAAAATCTCAATTTGTCTAATAACTCATGTGCAAAGGTCCCTTCCCTCTCACTTCTTCCTCTGTCCCCACCACCACTCCCTCAGCATGTTGCTCCAAGTCCTTAGATTAAAAATGCCATTCCCACATATTAGTAGAAAAAATATTTAAAGTATTATTTTACACCTTCTTCTTTTAACATATGTTGCATAAATCTAAGCATCTAGAAAGACTAGATGTTTCAAATGACTTAAATTTGTCCACAATACACATATTAGCATTGAATAAACCGCACACATATTAACAAAGGGTATAACCTGAAAGTGTCTTCTAAATAGGAACATTTTGGCTTGGAATCCTTCCAGTTCCACTTCTACCAACCCAGTGGCTACATCTGCAATGCTTACCTGGTATTTTAACAATTTTGCTTCCACAAGTAAAATTCCGTCATTTTCAGAACGAAGTCTTCCCTATAAATTTTAACACAAAATGTACAAAATGTATTAGCTTGCTAACTCTACTTCCGTCATACCCTGGGAACTTTAACATCTAGAAAGACGAGATGATAAAATATTAGGACTCCTTTGTCCACTCTGTATACTATATACACAGTAAAATAAAACAAAATGCATAAAACATATAGGATGATGGTTTATTTTGCCCAGCTGTAGACTTACTGGCATAGAGCCCTTGACATTTCCTTCTCCCTTCTCTCTGAAACAGCACAAACAGAATATGTGTTGCTCTGGAGGTGGTTTGACCATTTCCAAAACATATTTCATATGAATTTTAACAAAACAGTATCATCAAAATGTGTTATTTTACCACCTCTACTTTTAACATATTTTGTGCACTTCTAAATGCCTAAGAAGACTGGATGTTTCAAATAAGGACTTAAATTTTTCCACCAAATACACAATAGTGGTGAATTAACTCACACATGTAATAATGGTTATATCTGAAAGTATCTTCTAAATGGAAACATTCTTGTCTAGAGCCCCTCATCTTACCCATTTCCTTCTCTCCTCCACAAGCCCAGTGGATGAGTTACCAGTACACATGTCACTTAGATGTGGTTTTACAATTTCATTTCCAAAAGTCAGTTTCAGACAACAACCTTCTATGAATTTTAACAAAGTGTACAAAATGCGTTAGTTTGGCTTATTGACTCTACTTTTGTCATACAGTGGCCACCTTTTTAACATCTAGACCAGATATTATAAAGTTAAGACTCATTTGTCCAATATATACACGACATATATAATACAGCAAAGTAAATTCACATAACATACAAAGCAAGGAATGATCAGAAATTTTCTAGTATACGTTAGCAAAACATATTTTGCCATTTCTTCCCTGCCACTTTCTTCAAACCAATGAGCAAGTATAAGAGGACACTGTTCAGAAGTGGTTGAACAATTCCATTTCTAAAGATGATGTTTCCCATCAATCTTTAAAAGCTATTTACAGTGTTGGACAGTGCGACGGTGGCTCAGTGGCAGAATTCTCGCCTGCCATGCTGGAGACCCTGGTTCGATTCACAGTGCTTGCACATGTGAAAAAAAATAAATTATTTACAGTGTTATCCTAGTGTCTCTGTTTTTAAACACTTCAAGTACTTTTGATTGGACTGTTCAGCTATTCACATTTATTATTACTATTGACAGAGTTGGATTTATGTCTTCCATTCTGCTTTTTTGTATTTCCCATTATTTTTGATCCTCTATCCTTCTTTTATTGTATCCTTTTACTTTAAGTGAATATTTTCCAGTCTGACAATTTCTTTAATAATTAAAAATGTTTCGGAATTATTTTCTTAGTGGTTATACTGAGACTTAAATATACAGCTCAAGTCACCTGAATGTACTGCAGATTTAAACAGGCTTAATTTCAGTGAAGCACAGAAAATTTACCACTAGATAGGTCTTTTCTCCTTTCCTTTGATTACCCCATTATAGTTTCACATGGCATCTATGAAAGTTACAATGATATAACAACACATTTTAATGATTACTTTATATAATTTCATGTCTTTTAAATAAGATGAGAAAATAAAGAAGAGAAAGTATTTATGGATATAGAAATAAACACTGATATATGTCTATTTATAGGTAGATAGAGACAGAGATAGAAGTAGAGGGGTCTGTAACATTAATCTTCGTTCCTACCAATTCTTTTTCTATTAGTTTCTACCTTTGAATTCAAGTTACCCTCTGGTGTGATTTCTTTATTCCTTTGCAGCTTTCCCCTGCCCAGAACTTTTGCTGTTATTGTTAAATGTATTACAATCTATATGTTATTGGTCCCAAAATACAATTATATATATATTATTTTATGCATTTGTGCCATCGGGTTTTAAATGAGTTAATTGAAAGAGAAGTGAATAGGTGTTTATACTGTCTTCTTACTTCAGAATTACGTTCACCAGCATAGTTCATTTGTTCACAAGAGTTTGAATTACTGTCTGGTGTCATTTATTGTCTGAAGAATGTTCTTTAGTATTTCTTGTAACAAATGCCTTTGAGCAATTCATCCCCTTACTTTTTTGTTCATCTGGGAACAGTTTTATTTTGCCTTTCTTTTAGTAAAATAGTTTTGGTGGATGTAAATTCTTGGTTGACTTTTTTTCTTTTTACTATTTTTCCACTGCCCTCTGGCCTTCATTGTTCCCAATAAGAGGTTATCTTTTAATCTTATTGAGGTTCGCTTGTACATGATGAATACTTGTAATGTTGCTGCTTTTCAGATTTCATCATTATTTGAGGCTTTTTGACATTTTGATAATTACGTGTCTAAGTATGAATACTTTTTATTTCATCTATTCTTCCTGGAATTCATTGGTTACTGTTTTTAAATCAGATTTGATGAGATTTTTGCCACAGTTTTCTGAATATTTTTCTGTTCCTTTCTCTTTATGATTTTCTTCCAGCACTCACCTTTCATATATGTTAGAGTGATAAATCATATCCCATCCTTTCTCTGAAACTCTGATCATTTTTCTTCATTCTTTTTTTTCACTGTTCTTAAAATTGCATAATCTGTTCTGATCTATCTCCAAATTCACTGATTTTTTCATTTGCCAGCTCAGATCTGTTTTTCACCCCCTCTAGTGAATTTTTCACTTCAATTATTGTACTTTTCAATGACAGAATATATGTTTAACTTTAGTTTATGATTTCTACCTCTTCATTTATGTTCTCTATTTGATGAAATATTGTTACCTTACCTTTTGCTACTTCTTTAAACATGCTTTTCATTAGTTCTTTGACCATAGTTACAATAGCTACTTTGAATCCTTTGTCTGCTAAGTCCAGCATCTGGACCTCTCAAAGACAATTTCTATTGTTTTCTTTTTTCTGTGTTCAGTTTACACTTAACTGTTTCACAGACTGTCCTGCTATTCTCTGTTTAAATAGGATATTTTATGCAGCATATTGAGGCAACTCTGCAAATTGAACCCATCTCTACTTTGAGTCTTATTGTTGCTCTCTATTTGTTTAGTGATTTAGCTGGACTAATTCATTAAAGGCTCTTTCCCTTCAAGTGTGTTTCCTTTGATGTTGTTCCTTTATGTGTGCCTCCTTTGGGATGCCTACACTCTTCCAGACTGCCTAAGATATCTATGATTTTACTGGGCTTTCACTGATTATCTCTTTCCTCCATTCCCTTGTTAAACCACTGCCTGGTCGTGGAGTGACACCCATGGTCTGCAGTCAGGTGTCTTGCTTGGAATGATTATCTTTGCTTTTCTTAACTTGCCACTCCTGGTGTGGGACTTCCACCTTACATACTAGCTATGTGGACAGAGTCAGGGACCAGTATTCTTGGTCTGCTATGCCTGAAATGGGGGCTGAGAGGAGAAACGGAGACCCAGTTCTCACAGCTGCACCATGGAACACAGCTTCTGCAGGAGGTGGCTTGAGGATGAGATATTTTGACACTATGTCCTTCCCAAAGTAAAATCAGAGTCCTACAGCATATAGTAGTGAGGAGGGAGCTCCATCTTCTTGATTGCCTTTGCCTGGTGTACAGTTTCCACTACCCTAACCTGTGGGTGGAGAGTGAGCAGGTTTTGACTCAAATACCAGAGACTTTCACTGCTACCTCTGAGATTTAGTAGGTTTTCTCAAATAGATGTTTCTTCAAATGCTGTATGCTTTTAGTACTGTTTGCTGAGACTTCAAATAGCTGCATCTTTCAATACATTTCAACAGTTAAGTGGTTGTTTCTCTGGGGAGACTACCTGAAAATTTCCTTACACCACTATTCTGTCTTGCTTTTTGTATTAATCAGATATTTTTATTAGTTTGATTTTTCTTGTTTTACTTTTTTTAGTTTTATCTCATCACCTCATTGTTTTCATAGGTAAATTTGATAACTATAATATACATCATATTAAATTGCAGATATGCCAAGTTAGTGCTTTTATCACTTCCCAAACAATGCAAGAATTTTAACATAACTTAACTCTTTTTTCTTATCTTGCCTTTTATGACATTGTTTTCATAATCATTTATACCCAATGAATCACACAATTTTGTTACCATCACTCTTTTAAATGGTAAATACTCGTTGAAAGGGAATAGATTTATTTCCAGATTGATTGCACCAAAAATGAAGAAATGTGTAAAAAATGGTTTTCAAGATGCTGTACATCAGGCAATGGAGGACAGTGGTCTCTGAAAGACACAACGCGACCAGGTATTCTGTGCTATAACCTCAGTTCACTTCATTGATGAATTCTTATGCTGAATATCAGGAAAGGGGAATTAAGGAGTATTCCAGTGGAATACTTGAGTTGAAGAGAAGGAGCTGCAGGTTTAGGAGACCAGGGAGCTAGGGATAGAGGAATAAAAGACTAGCAGTTGAAAAAGTTGAGAAAAAGATGGTGACATAAAGAAAGAGAGATACTAAGAGATAGAGACACAGAAAGAGGACTCAAGAGATTTGTGGAAGTCCTTCCTTGGGTATTTAGTTGATAGTAGTTAATCCATATAAGAGTTTATGGGAAAGTAGACATGGCTAGAGAAAGAAACATCTGAACAAATTAGAGGTGATAGGGCTTGGAGCTTACATACAGTTGGAACCAGTGTTTATTCCCACCACCAAGACTTGGAAAAACCACATATTCATAGAATATTGACTAGAATAAAATAAATTATTTTAGTGGGGAATAATAAGCTTTAAATGGAGAATACTCCAAAATTTCTAACCATTTTCTACTGACTGAACCATGTACAACTACAAAAAACCTCAAGGATACTGTGTGAATATAAAAATTCCCAGCATCCAATGAGCTAAAATTCACAATGTCTAGCATCCAATACAAATTACCAAGCATGCAAAGGAGCAGAAAAATACAACTGATAATAATGATGAGAAGTAACAGCATCATTGTTAAGTTGGATAAAAAACTAAGATCAAACTTTATGCTACCCATAAGAAATACTCTTTAAATACAAAACCATTAGACTATGCAGAAGAGGTCATAGAAAAGATATATCATGGTAAAATTACTAAAAATAGTATTAGAGTGACTATATTAATATCATAAAAGTAGATTTCAGGGTAAAAGCTAATTCTAGATATAATGAAATTTGTTTCATAATCATGGCTTAGTTCACCAAGAGAAAATCTGAAACAATTACATGCCTAAAGACAGAGTTTCTATATGAAGCAAAGAGAATCTCCAGGAGAAAAAGACAAATCCATAATTACATTAGAAAACTTCAATTCAACCTCTCAATGCTTAATAGAACAAGTAAGAGAAAATCACAAAATATATAGAGGATTTGAACAATATTATCAGTCAAGCTGACCTAATTGACATTTATAGAGTATTCCACACAACATTAGAATGCACATTCTTTTCAAATGTGCGCAGAGCATTCATTAATACAGACCATACCCTGGCCTATAAAACAAGTCTCAATGAATTTAAAAGAATCAAGTCATATAAAATATATGCTCTGGCAACAATGGAAATAATTTACAAATCAATAGCAGAAAGATCCCTGGAAAATTTCCCAGTGTTTTGAAATGAAATAACACATTTCTAAGTAACCTATGAATCAGAGAAAGACTATAAAGGGAAGTTAAAGGTAGCTTATATAAAGAGAAAATTAAAACGTATTTCAGTATTTGTGAGCTGCATCTAATTCAGCACTTAAAGAAAATATTATAGCTCTAAATGCCTATATTAATAAAGAAGAATAGTCCCAAATAAGTGACCTGATCCAGTCAGAAAATAAAATGCTAAATAATTATTTTAAGATAACATCATATTTTGAAATATTTAGGGACAAATTTTAGCAAAATACATGACAGACTATGTACTGATATATTATTCAGGGTTGTCCAGAGAAACAAAATCAACAGTTTATATGTCTGTATGCATGTAAATGTTAAAGGATTTATTAGAGAAATTAGCTCACATAAACATGAGTACTGTCAAGTCTGAGTTCCATAACGTAGTCCTCAAGCTGGGGATTCTAATGAAGGTTTTGATGAGGCCTACAACTAATTGTGTGAGATGTCTTTCATTGCTGAAGGCATCCTCCTTTATCAGTTGTCGATGTAATCTGCTATGGATGCAATCAACTGACTATGATTTAAATCCATGCAAGAACCCACAATCAGGCCAGTCCTTACTTGACCAAACAGCTGGACACCATAACCTGGACAAGTCGACACAGGAACTTAACAATCTCAGTCCAGGCCTTGTCAACTAGTCACCCACATAGCCTCCTTAAGCCATACTAAGTCTCTAAATAAAGACAAATCCATAGTCAAATATTTGCCTAACATAATACAGCTGCCCTTCTCACAATTGGAAATATGCTAAATGTTTCCCCAGAAGAAGATGCATGTTTTGGAGAGCAGTCACTCCTGGACTTGTTATCCTATGATGTAAAGACTATGACATAAAGTTAATACAACTTATGGTATATAATAAGGGATAAGAGAGGGAAGAAAATAAAAATAATTGCCTTATGAAGATTTACAAACATAACAAAACAAGGAAGAATTAAGAAAAGCCACTCCAGTCCTTATTTCTGCAACTAGTCATATGATCATAGCTCATCTTTTTAACTGCCTTCTTCCAGCACCCATTCCATATTCCTTTTATTCTCAGAAAGCACCTCATCTGGCTTTGGCTCTTTACCCAGTAGGGTGACCCAAACTTTTGTTTCTGAAGGCTCTGTGCTATTAGTAACTCTGCCCTAATTGGGTTGTTGCATTTTTCCATTGACTTTAGTTACACAATGTGGTAGCACTAAGAGATGTCTTAAGGGGTCTCTTGTATTTCAGGCAAACTCTTCTTTACCTCTATTGTGTAGTGGCAGTCCTGTCACCCCTTAATAGTCAGGATCCATAACTCTAACCAGGACAATAATTCCCTTCTTTATTCATTGATCCAGAGGCATGAAGAGCCCAAGGTGGCTGGAGGCAACCCTAACTTCTGGTTCAATGGATCATTGTGTCTCCTGGTGGAAACACTCCTCCTTTGGGAGCTAAGACCTGTAGACAAGCAGAATATTAAAAAAAAAAAAAAAAAAAAAATTTTTTCTAGGGGATCACTAAGGGGTGATGGTGAATGGCCCCACTCTCATTTCCACCCTTTGAATCCTGGACCCACGAATCCTGGCTATGGCAGCAATAGCACCATAGAGTGGACATTGATGAAAATATGTGCAGCCTCACAGAGACCACTGCCCCAGACCTGCAGCCACCTAGTTAGCACCATAATTGAGTATTCAAAAGGCCATTTCATTGTTTTATCAATCTAGCTGCTTCAGGATGAAGGAGAATATGGTAAAAGTAGTGTATTTCATGGATCTGTGTCCATTACTGCACTTCATTTGGTGTGAAGTGGGTCCCTTGATCAGAAGCAATGCTGTGTAGAATGCCATGATGGCCAATAAGGCATTATATAAACCCATGGATGACAATTTCAACAGAAGCTCACATGCGGGGAAGGAAAATTCATATTCTAAACACATTAGCAAGGTCTCATCTCAACAAATGCAATCAATGTAAACGAATCAATATTTGTATACATTTACAACTAATGGCCAGAAGATAAAATTGTAAAGTATTATTTGAAATGACATAAAAAATCCAAACAATTTAGGGACGTTTTTTGACAAAACATATGAGAAACCTTTACTCTGAAAAGTTCAAAACCCTGCTGAGAGAAATTAAAGAACACATGTAAATTTAAAGATTGAATATTCATTAGTTAGAAAATTAATATACAAAAGATATGAACTGATCTATAGATTCAATGTGATCAGTATAAAATATCATAGGCTTTTACAAAATCCATTTTCTTTTACAAAAATTGGAACGCTCATTCAGGAAATCAGATGGGATAGCAAAAACAACTTTCTGGAAAAAAAAAGAACAAAATTGAAAAACTAAAGTTGTTAAATTTCAATACTTATAATAAAGCTTTCTAATCCAGAGAGTTTTGGCATAGAGATGGGCAAATAAATCAAAGTAGGAAAGAAGAGAGAACAGAAAGAAATCCATAAATATGTGGACAACAGATTTTTGACCAAGGTGCAAAGACATTTCAGTGGAGTAACGAATCTTTTCAAAAATGGTGCTAGAACAATTGGATATCCATAGGAAAAAAAATCGATCATAGATCACATCACATGGAAAAGTGAACCCAGATTAGGTGGGATGCTGAAATATAAAACCTAAACTACAAACAACTACAAAAGAACACATAGGAGAAACTGTTTGTGAACTTGAGGTGAGGCCTATATTTAAAAGGAAAAGCCCAGTCCATAAAGGGACGCAAATTGGAATTCATTCAAACTAAAACCATTCAGGGAATTGGAAGTTGATGCTTAAATAGTACTTTGTTCCTACTGAGGATGATGGAAAGATTTTGGTAATGGATGGTGGTGATGGTGGCACAACATTGTGAACATAACCGACAGTATTGAATTATATATTTGAACATGGTTAGAAGGTGTTAAAGCTGCTGGAATGCAGCATGCCAGAGATGGACAGGCTTTTATAAGGGGATTTATTTATTTACAAATTTACAGTTCCTCAGAGGAAAGGCAGCTAACTTTTATCTGAGTTTATCCATCACATGGGATGACACGTGGCAAATTCCACTGGCCTTCTCTCCTGACTTCTGGGTTCCAGTGACTTTCCCCCTGGGGCAGGTCCTTTCTGCATCTCCAAACATCTGGTCTAACCTGGCTCTGAGCCCCTCTCCTCTGTCTCCTCCTTTTAAGCCTCATTCATTGCAGAAGACACTCCCCTTAGCCCACCACAGATGCAATCAACCCTAGATGAAATTGACATGCTGATGATTTAAGTCCACAGACTTAAGAACAACAGGGTGTCATCATCTGGCCAAATTGATACCTCAGCTTAACTACTACAGAAGGTGAAATTTTAGGTTATATATGTGAAAAAACACACCTGAGTGTTGAAATATATATATTTCATATATATATGTTCTTCAAAAGACTCAATTGAAAGATTAGGACAATATATTTGCAAAGGATATATCTGAAAAATGTAAAATTTTATCCATAATATTTACTAGCAAAAAGCAACTTCAAAATTCAATAAAAGATAAAGAAACAATTCAATTTAAAAATTGTCCAGACATTTGATCAGATATTTTAACAAAGAAGATAAATGGAAAACAAATAAATGCACAAAAATATTCTCAACATTGTTAGGTGTGTAGGAAAGATGAATTAAAGTCACAATAAAATACACTAATGCAACCATGACACTGGCTATATACTTAAAAATTGCAGGTGTGGGCAAATAGGTGGAGGAATTGGACTTTTATACACTGCTGAGGAGAAGGTAAACAGGTAAAACTACTTTGGAATGCAGTTTGGTAGTTTCCTAAAAAGTTGAGCAAATACCTACCATAAGTCCCAACCCTTGCTCTTTTAGGGTTTTCCTGGAAGAAACAGTAACTTATGTGCATACAAAGGCTTGTGCATGGATGGTCATGGCAACTTCATCTATAGTAGCCAAAACTAGTATCACACAAATGAATGAATTTAAATATTTGTTTCATATTTATTTAATTCAATATCTACCTCATTCTAGAAGTTTATAGTGGTAATGAATGTTTTCTGAATAAGTAAATTAATATACCATACATTAAAAAAAATGAATGCTGGTAGTATTTCATTGTAGTATATCCTTACAATGAAATACTTCCAGCAATAAAATGAACTAAACTATGGATGTAGGCTCTAACAGAGAGGAACCTCAAAATAATTTTGCTGCTCTGAAGAAGTCAGAAACTCCAGCCCCTAAAAAAAAGAAGAGTACCTATTGAATGATTCCACTGATGTAAACTTTTCAAAAAACATAAACTAATATGTAGTGACAGAAATATTAGTTTGCTTGGACGGGGCAGGAAAGACTGCAAGGAGGAAAAATAATGTGGTGGAGAAAACCTTTGAAGGGATGTATATAATCATTGCCTTGATGGTTTTGGAAAATTGAGTCATATATCCATTCTACAGACATGCTCTTGGTGTGAATCCATGTTTCTATGGATGTGAACTTAATTGTAAATAGCACCATTTGGAGACATTATTAGTAAGGTATGCCGCTTGAATGAAGGTGGGTCTTTACCCGGTTTGTTGGAGTCCTTATAAAGAGAAGAAACTGGAAACCAAAAGTCAGAGAAGGCCTCAGAGGAAGCTCGGACTTAGTGAAAACCAGAGGAGCAGACAGTAGGAGAGAAAAGGAAGTGGCTGTTTTGCCTACTCTTTCATTTATTTTTAGAGTTATCAATTTGCTATTCTATTCCAGCATTGATTCAACCTTATATAGAATTATGTTTACATAAAATTATTAATTTCATTTCAATGTCAAAACTATTGCCTTAAATAGTTCAAATAGATTGTCTAATATATTTAAAATAATAGTTTTTTGGAAAAATGTTATTTGCAGCTATCACTTAGAAGACAATTTGATTCTGAATCATTCTTTGTGTAAAATACAGGATTTTTCTATTTTCTTCCATCTTTTTTTTTGGAGTTATACATAAAGGTAAAATAAGATACACAGCAATGCATAGAGTATTCTATAAACCTAAGAAAAATATGTTTTTCCTTGGTCTGAAAAATTAAGCCCACAGCACTTCAGATCTTAGTCTTAATAAAGAATGTTGTGGGTGGAAGTAATATAAGATAGCAGTAGCAGTACAGCTAATTTTAATATATATACTTTAAGGAGAAGCAATCTCTAGGGTCATGATTTTTATGTCTTACAAGTATTCTAGAAAGTTTCCAGAGCTGGGTTGATTTATAATTGATTTTACTGTATTTCTTCTTTCTCAGGATGAAATTTAATGAATAAAATGTTTGATAAAAGAAAAAAGAACCAAAATTAAACTTCTGGTCAAAATGTCATTTCAGCAAATCAAGAAATAAACATGATATTACAAAAGTTATCATTCTGACTCCATCTTTACCCTTTTTAGGGTAAACTGGCACGTAACATATTAGGATATACTCTTCAATAAAATTGTGGTCATGCATTCTGACATGAATATTCGAATATAGAGGGTAGCATTTCTTTTCAGTGAATATTTAAGTAAATGCAAATTTTTTTAATGTCCTCCAAATATATTCAGTTCGCTTATTGGTATATAGAGGCACATTATACCAGGAAGCACCTTGGCATTTAAGAGACACTACAGTCTAAGTGCCAACCTTCTCTTCTTATTTCCTTCTCCTTTCCAACCAATGGGAGTGAGAGTTGTAAATGTTCCAAAAACACGATTATGCTTTTCTACTTCTGAGCTTTTACTTACAATATTTTGACTTTGTTACTTTTTTTCATCTTAATGCTCTGAAATCTGATGCTTTTTTCGACATCCTGATCAGATAACATCTCCTTCGGTATATCACTTTGGACTTGAAAAATTCATTATTTTATCGCACAGCACATTTCATATTCTGCATAAGATTCCAATTACTATATACTGGACTTACCACCACCACCCCCAATTAGAAAGTAAGTCATTTGGGGTAAGGGCCAGCAATGCTGTATTTGTACACTGTTTTTCCCCGTAATACCAGGTACTAGATCAAAACCCACAGGTTAAATAAGTATGGAATTATAATTAACACTCATAGACTTCTGTTACATAATTTTTATACATTGGAAAATGCTTCTCCTAAGGATTTGGACCAGATTTAATCAGCAAAGAACCATGTTGCATAAATGACAGATTGAACATATTGGCCAAGACCTGAACTCCTGGGGACCTAAAGCCAGGTAAGAGTAAAATTATTATGAATATAATGCCCATCAAACATCATCATCATCATCTCCTGCTGGCAGGATTCCAGGCCCCCAGGTCAGTCCCCTCATTTCTCAGTTTGCTTATTTGTTTTGTCTTGCTTTTTGCTGCCGGCTCATTATCACTGCCTTGGATCCATACAATTTCAATACAACAGGGACTAATGCAAAACTCAGTCCATAATTTTCTGGAACTCCTCTTATCCAATAAGCATTTCCTCCATCTTACCACAAAGGCACATCCTTATAACTGCACCTCAAAGTATCATCCCGAACTGTCAGCTGTCTATAATCATCTACCCTCGTGCGGGAATACTGAAAAACCAGCTCAGTCTCTCGGTTACCCAGACCTCAACAATAATTAATTCCACTAAAAGGTCAAACTATGCATGCAGTTTACAAGGGTGAAAATTAAGGTCCACATACTCCATGCATAAATATTAAATTTTATATAAAATTAATTGTTAAATAACTTCATTCCTCCCTCCTTATATCTTCATAATAACTAAATTAAAAACTCATGTAAGGTGGGCCACAGGTCTCAGCAGGCAGAGCTCTCGCCTGCCATGCAGGAGACCCGGGTTCGATTCCTGGTGCCTGCCCATGCAAAAAAAAAAAAAGAAAAAAAAGGTATGTAATGATACGGGCATAAAGAATTGATAATTAGCAAAACACCAGAGATGAGCGTATTCACTCACTATTTCACAGCTAAACATTCTATTGAGATCTGGCAATGTTTGGATAAATACAAAAATAGACACAGACATAATCTTTTTACTGAATATATTTATTCTATAATTATTTTTCTTTCTTCATTTCAGGAAAAGCCATCATTATGCTGCTTCAAATAAGAGATTTTGCATGATTTTTCTGCTGACATTAGTGAGATAAAAACTAAAAATAAAATGCACTTGCATTTAAAGTACATAAAATATGAGTATATTTTATTAAAAATGTAAATAGCTGTAAAATTAAACAAAATTACTTGTTTTTTTTTTTTTTTTTTTTTTTTTTTTGCACCATTTGCTGCATGGTAGGGTCATAGCTCATTCCTTTTTCCATGGAAGTACACAATTATTGCAGTCCTATTTGTTGAGTTTTTGTTTGTTTGTTGTTTTCTGTTGGATTCTTTTGTTTGTTTGGGAAGTCCACGGGCCAGAATCGAACACAGGTCTCCCGCATGACAGGCGAGAATTCTACCACTGAACTACCCTCGCACTCCCTGGTGTGGGTTTTTAAAGAAAGATTCTCTTTCTAACCTGTTTCAAGTTATTTTTTACGTTTAAAAAAAAAAAGATTTCCTGCTCCTGCTTTCCCCTCCGTATACACTGACCAGCTCCCTTTTCGGAAAACTCAGAAATTCTTCCCCTCCTTTGCCCCCATCCACAGTTTTCAACTCTACCCTTTGCTGAAACTGCTCTTTCGAAGATCACCCATGAGCTCCAAGTAGCTAAGCGCAAATACTCGATCTTGTCTTCCTGCTACTGGCCATGTTAATGACTTCTCAAACAGTTGGCCCCTCCCTTCCGTTTCTTGTACTTTTTTTTCTTGACTCAAAGGGCACCGCATTCCTGTTTGACTCTCTGCTGGTTCTACTTTGCCAAGTCAGGTTGCTACTTTAGATGCAGAGATATATTGTGTCTAAATAGAATTTGCCCTTAATCATCTTTTATTGCTAGCATATTAGCAACTGCTTCATCGTATGTTTCCATTAACAATCTTCATAAAATTAAACAAGAAAGGGACACTAAATTTCTGAAGAAGTATTTATTCAAAATTCTTTCATCTTAATTCATATAAAAATAATAGATTGAATTGGTGAGAATTTTTATGGAATGCATGCTTAATATTTACTTGGAAAGTTTGTCATGCTTAAATTGGCATTGTAAATGGGTTTGTATCACTGGAATTGAAAATGGAGAAATTCTAATGAGATCATTTTATTTTTCAGGGTTCTAGGAAAGGCATCATAGCTTCTTTATCTTGGATGACACTAGGGAATATTTTCGCCATAATTTCTTAATCCGTTGATTAAACTTTACACGTAAAATAGGTTCAATTGCTATGAAAGCTTTACCACTTTGAAAGAAAACTATAATTTCACTTGCTTATCTACACCCTGTGAGATAAATTTCTAGGTATAAAGGAAAGGCATAGATTTTGAAACAAAACACTCTCAGATTCAGATATGAGTTTTACCACTTACTATGGGCCCGTGAGAAATTCTTTTTTTATTTACTTATTTTCTGTTACACGGGCAGGCACCGGGAATCGAACCCAGGTCTCCAGCATAGCAGGTGAGAATTCTACCCACTAAGCCACTATTGCACTGAATAACAAACCCTTAAATATTTAAAACCATTCTCCTTCATTTGCAGAAAGGGAATAATACAATAATGGACAATATTGCTGTTATCATTAGATATAAAAGAATAAATAACATCGCAGTGTTTGACATATAGTGATCAGTTAACAGGAAAAATTCAGAAGCAATCCCACGATAAACAAGTAGACCTATGTTATGAGATGTATGGATATGACTGAAGGATCTAGCAATACATTAGATAGTATAGTTTACCCGGTGTACTTTTAAAATCTCATCCAGAATAGAATAAGGAAGGGAAGTAGGTAGAAGAAATGTGTATATACTATAGCCACAATCTATGAAAAAGCCCACTTTTTCTCTAAAAAATAAGGAAAATTTTGTCAATTTTAGTTCTTGTATTTTTTTCTTAATATATGAAAATTTCTCTTGTATAGGATTGTGAATAAAACAAATGCAAGTAGGGTGATTGTGTGAGTAGATGTGTCTAGTATGAGACAGAGAGAAAGAGAAAAAGAGAGAGCAAGAGAGACGTAAATGCATGGTTTTAGATATTCAGGAGGAATATGAATTTTATTCATATGTATTCTAAAAGGTAATGATTTGGTAAACAGATTCATCTTTAACACTTAATTTTCTTAACTATTCACATCCCCCATCATTTCAAGTATGTTTTATCTTTTAATTTGTTTTTTAGAACTGCTTATTTGTATATGTTTTACTCTTTTATGCATATCTATTTAAATTAGAGGCATTGTTAAACTTACAGAAAAATCACATAAAAAATACAGGACCCCTCCAAAAAATGCAGCACCCCCTATAACTCCCTACTGTAAACACGTTGCATTAGTGTGGTACCTTTGTTTCAATTTATGGAAGCTTATTAAAATTATTCTTGGTCAGGCCACAGTGGCTCAGCAGGCAGAGTTCTCGCCTGCCATGCTGCCATGCTGGAAACCCAGGTTCGATTCCCGATGCCTGCCCATGTGAAAAAAAGTCAATAATAAATAAATAAATTTATTCCCTTAACTATACTCAGTGGTTAATATTAGGATATATTTTTCTTATAAACCACCTTACTATTAATTCATTTGTTATATTTGTTATAATTCATGAAAAAATATTATTATAATTGTGTTATTAGCTAGAGTCCATTGTTTAAATATTGTTCATTGTGTTGAATGGTCCTATGTTTCATTTCCTAATTTATATTATACTAACATATATGATCTAAATTTTTCCCTTTTGCTGGCATTCACATGGATAATTCAGTACTGTTAATTATACTGACAATATTATGTTAATCATCTATTTCTAAAACTTTACAATCAATCTAAATAGAACTTCTGTACAAATTAAACACAAACTCTTTTTTCTCTACTGCCACCCAGCCCAGGGTAACTTATGTTTCAGATTCTAATTCTAAGAGTTTGCTTATTGTAATTATTTCATATCAGTGAAATCATACAATATTTATCCTTTTGTGCCTGGCTTAATTCACTCAGCATGCAGTTTTCAAGTTTATTCCATACTGTCACATGTATTAGGACTCGATGCTTTTGCAGATATATACTATTCTATTGTATGGCTGTACCACATTGTATTTATCCATTCCTCAGTTAACAGACACTTGGGTTGTTTCCTACTTTTGGCAATTGTGAATAATGCCGCCTTGAACATGGATCAGTGTGCAAATATCTGTTCGAGTCCCTGATTTCAGTTCTTTGAGTTATAAAAATAGAAGTGGCATTGTCAGACCATATGACCTTATGATCATTCTGTAATGTTGGGTCATTTGGTAGCTTTCTGAGAAACTGCCAAGGCGTCTTCAACAGTGGAAGCTCCACTTTACATTCCCACCAGCAATAAATAGCATTGCTATTTTCCCACATCTTCTTCAACACTTACAGTTTTCTGTATTTCTTTTCTTTTTAATAGTAGCCATTCTAATGGGTATAAATGTTAGTGTTTTGAGCATCTTTTCATGGTCTTTTAAGCTAGTTGTATATCCTCTTCAGAGAAATGTCTATTTAATTCCTTTGCCCATTTTAAATTAAGTTGTCTTATTTTTCAAGTGTAGGATTTCTTTATGTATTCTATATATTAAACTCATATAGAATATGTGGTTTCCAAATATTCTCTCCCATTGCGTTGGTTGTCTTTTCACTTTCATAATAAAGTCTTTTGATGCATAAAAGTTTTTAATTTTGAGGAGGTCCCACTTATCTATTTTTTCTTTTTTTGTTTGTTCTTTAGGTGTAAAGTCCAAGAAACCATTGCCTATTATAATGTCCTGAAGATGTTTCTGTGCATTTTCTTCTAAGATTTTTATAGTTCTGGTTCTTATATTTAGGTCTTTGATCCATTTTGAGCTTATTTTTTACATTGTGTGAGATAGGGGTCCTGCTTCATTCTTTTGCTTATGAATAGCCAGCTCTCCTAGCACCATTTGTTGAAAAGTCTATTCTTTCCCAGTTGTGTGGACTTAGCAGCTTTGTCAAAAATCAATTGGCCATAGATATGAAGGTCTTTTTCTGAGTTTTCAATTCAACCCCATTAGTCAATATATCTATCCTTATGCCAGTACCACGCTGTTTTGAAGATTGTAGCTTTGCTATAAGCCTTAAAGTCAGGAAGATTGAGTATTTCAATTTTGTTCTTAGTTCTCAAGATGGTTCCAGCTATTTGGGGCCCCTTACCCTTCCAAATAAATTTAATAATTGACTTTTCCATTTCTGCAAAGTAGGCTGTTGAAATTTGATTGGGATTTTGTTGAATCTATAAATCAATATGGGTATGATTGACATTGTAGCAATTGTTCTAGTTTGCTAGCTGTGGGAATGCAATACACCAGAAATGGAATTGCTTGTTTAAAAGGGGAATTTAATAAGTTACAAGTTTACAGTTCTAAGAAAATGTCCCAATTAAAGCAAGTCTATGGAAATGTCCAATCTAAGCATCCAGGGAAAGATACCTTGATTCAAGAAGCCGATAGAGTTCAAGGTTTCTCTCTCAAGTGGAAAGGTACATTGTGAACAGGGTGGCATCTGCTGGCTTTCTCTCCAGGCCTCTTGTTTCATGAAGCTCCCCAGAAGGCATTTTCTGTCTTTATCTCCAAAGGTCGCTGGTTGGTAGACCTTATGCTTCTAGTGGCTGTGTCATTCTCTGCTCTCTCAGGATCTCATGGCTTTCTCTCTTGCTCTCTGGCTCTGCCGTTAAGCCACCAAGCCACCATCGTACTGCTGAACAAGTCTACAAATTGAAAGCTTGTGTCGAACCGAGCAAATCTGTCAGCACCATTTCCCAACAGCTTGTTCTAACTACACATCTCTGTGTGATGTTTTAACTAAGGTATGTATATTGTTGTTTTAGACACAATGTTATTGTATACTTGGCAGCCTGTATAATAGTATAAATGTAACTTTTCTCTTTTTTGGTCCATATGTCTGTCCTTGTGCTAGTACCATGCTGGTTTTTTATGGTATGTAGTTTTGATATGGTATGTAGTTTTGTAATAAGTTTTAAAAGCAGGAATTTTGTATTTTCCAACTACACTCTTCTTTTTCAATATGGTTTTACCTATTGGGGTCCTGAATCATCTATATAAATTTGATGAATAACTTTTCTATTTCTGCAAGAAGTCTGCTAGAATTTTGACTAGGAATGCATTGAATCTGCATATCATTTTGGGTAGAATTTACATCATGACAAAATTTAGTCCTCCCACTGATGAAAGTGGAATGTATTTAGATTTATTTAGATCTTTAATTTTGTTTACCAATATTTTGTAGTTTTCCATGTACAAACTCTTTTACAACTTTTGTTAAATTTATTTTAAATGGAATGTTTTTTTAAATTTTTTTCTTCAGATTGTTCATTATGGGTGTATAGAAACACTATGGATCTTTGTATGGTGATCCTGTACTCTGCCCTTCTGCTGAGTTCATTTATTAACTCTAATACCTTCATTGTACATTTTTTAGGATTGTTTTTCTGTATAGGATCATGTCATCTGCAAATAAAGTTTTACTTCTTCTTTTCTGATTTGGGTATCTTTTGTTTCTTTTACTTATCTAATTTCTCCAGCTAGAGCTTTCAGTAAAATGTTGAACAAAAATGGTGACAATAGAAATTTTTGTCTTGTTCCTAATCTTATGGGGAAAGCTTTCAGTCTTTCATCATTGAGTATGATGTTAGCTGTGGGTTTTTCATATAGGCCCTTTACCATGTTCTTAACTTTCTAAGTGTTTTTTTGTAATCAAGAAGAGGTGATAGATTTTGTCAAATGCCTTTTCTGCATCAATTGAGATGATTATGAGCTTTGTTCCTTTGGTCTGTTAATATGATACGTTACATTAATTGATTTCTTTATGATAAACCCCATCTTTGCATACTTGGGATGAATCCCACGTGGTCATGGAGTATAATTCTTTTAAGGTGCTGCTGAATTTGGTGGGTTAGTCCTTTGTTGGGGTATTTGCATCTATCCTCAGAAGAGTTATTGGTCTGTATTTTTTTTTTTTTTTTTTGTAGTATCATTATGTGGTTTTGGTATGAGGGTGACACTAGCCTCATAGAATGACCTGGGGGATGTTCTTTCCTCTTCAGTTCTCTGGAAGAATTTGAACAGGATTGGTATTAATTCTTCCTGGAATGTTTGACAGAATTCCCCTGTGAAGTCATCTGGCCTTGAGTTTTCATTTGTTGGGAAATTTCAGATTATTGGTTCAATCTCTACTATCTATTGGCTTGTTGAGATTTTCTATTTCTTTTTGAGTCAGTGTAGTTAATTTTTGCATTTCTAGAAATTTGTACATTTTGTCTAGATTGTCTAATTTGTTGGTGCACAGTTATTAATAGTATCCTCTTGTATTCTTTTTTATTTCTGTGGGGTCAATAGTAAAGCCACCCCTTTCATTTCTGATTTTAGTTATTTGCTTCCTCTCTCTTTTTTTGTTCATCAAACTAGTAAAGTTTTGTCAATGTTATTGATACTTTCAAAGAACTAACTTTGGGTTTTATTGAATTTCTTGATTGTTTTTGTTCTCTATTTCACTTATCTCTGCTCCTTTATTTTATATAAGATGTTAAAGTATGCAGGGTATGAAGGTATTTAGTTCAACATTAAATTACAAATGCAATTTGTTTTTGTTTTGTTTCTCCTCGCCCATCATGTCTGCTTATTCATCACCATTTCCATATCTGTCTGCTGTTAGAGTCAGTTCATCAGCTAATGCAATCTACATTACTTCTTATACTATAATTGTAAACTGAGTTCTGAGAAAAACAAAAGAACAGAATATGGGAGGTGAACGTTTTGTAGGCAAGTTAGTAGAATTCATAAAAATATCAAGTTCTATTCTAAAAGTCAAGGTCTTTGTGTCAACCATTTGAGATCTGAGTTCCTCAGAGTGTTGAGGAACTGAGGCGCTTGGCAATCTTTTTTTTTTTTTTTTTTTTTTTGGCATGGGCAGGCACCAGGAAGTGAATCTTGGCATATTTTTAAACTGAAGAATTTTTCTTTCCTGTGTTATTTTTCACTAAAATTTCAGCAAAGAAAGCTTATGATAACTTATTTTCATTTTATAGTTCTCTGTTTGTTATTTCAACATCTGAACATCAACATTACTACATGATGAAAAATATTGTCTATTTTCCATAATTTTTAGCATTATTCATAAATACTGATAGGTTCTATGTGCCAAATAATCTGTTCTCAGTTAATATTTTGGCAGCAGCACCAAGTTTGACACTAGAACATTTTAACTTGGAATCCTAATTGTGCTTATGTATTCATGGGCTTCAAATTATGCAGAATGCTTTAGACAAAACCTATCTTACCTCAGTTTCATTAAATTTGGTTCTAAAACCATAATTCACTTGATTTTCTCTAAATTACTAGCAGGGAGTCTATTTTGCTTGTCTATTCTATTTTCTGTAAACTTTTTTTTATGAACCTGTAGTCAATTACTTTTTTAATCTTCCCTGAATGAAAATTATGTTAAAAGTATGAGAATGTGTGTCTTCCTTCCAAAAAGCTGCAGGCAGTTTCTGAAACAGACTGGCTTTACTGAATTTAGGAAAAGACAGGGAGAAAAAACTTGAAGTCAGTCCAACAATTATGTCCACGATGCCAAATTACTGCTTCTACTAGTTTTTTTTTTTAATAAATGTTATATGGATTTCACATCAACCATGCTTCATTTAAATAAAATTAGGAGAGAGAAAATAAACATGCAAGCTACTTGAAAAAATAGTAAAATATTTATGGAATGCATAATAGAGGAACATGACTTAGTGAAGCAAACATCATCCTAAGTATATAAACATAATTCTAAGTATCCATACTCAAATTCAGGTGTATACAAATAAATAATATTAAATTTTAATTTAAGACTCCATGAGCCCTTTAATTTGGCAGGTAAGTCAATTTACCAATGGTTTACCTCCCACACTGCCCGAAGTTGTACAGTTCTGAAGTTGGGTATTGCATACAGAGTGTAGAGAGTTCCAACTCCAAGGACACTTGTCTTTGGTAACCTGGTAACTGCTGAGCTACAGCTTACCTTACCCAGCCAGTCCCTTGAAGGGCTGGAAGGATTGAAGCAGCCAGTCAATGCTTAGATTTTGGACTCTTTCCCCATTATGGCACCACTTGTGTCCAAAGGTCTACCTTTATGATTGACAGTGAAATCACTTACCTCAGAGGTCTTGACATTAAGGCAGGAGGTGGGGCATTTCATTTCCTAACTCCAACCTCAATTTCTTGCTAATCTCATGGGTCTCTTCTATTATCGCAACTTCAAATCCCCTACCCCTAAGTCACTCAACTACCTTTATCTCCTCCCCTAGCACAATCTTCTGTGTAATCCCCAGCTTTCTAAAACAAAGGCAAAGTTGTGCAACCTCTACTTTCAGTGTAGTTTACATAGGGTGGGAAAACATTAAGAAAACAAAATATAACTTAATAGCTTGGAATATTATCCTGACACATTCTTTTCATCTTTTTCCTTAGATTAGAGTGGTATCTTAGTTTAACATTTTTTAGCATTTAGGGTGTCTCTATAATTCTAACACTTATGTATTTAAATTCCACTCTCTTATAAATGGAATTAATTGAAGGAACATCTATTCTTTCTAAAAGAAATTCTTCAACTAAGACATAGTCTAAAAATCTTTAAGATTTTCAGATATGAAAACTAATGAAGAAGTACCCAGAAGGATTTAAATTTATGGGAGTGAAATTGTATCTACTATTTGGGCCACAATTATACAATTTTACTATATTACATTCATCGTATTTTAAAATAGAAACAATAATTTGAATGAAGGCTTTACAAAAGGAAATAGGCATTTAATGCACAGAATATAGAAAAAAATGTTATGTTAAAGACTACTGATAGCAGTCAAACAACCACAACAGAGCCGAACTCTTCATTTAAAAAGCTTTATCAAGATTACTTTATTGCATTTCTTCATAATTTTACCAACCAATTATTCAGCCATTAAAAAAATGTGATTGTAAATGGGATTTGTTTCTTGATTTCCCCCTCAGCTTGTTCATTACTAGTGTATAGAAAAGCTACAGATTTTTGAATGTTGATCTTGTAGCCTGCTACTTTGCTGTACTCATTTATTAGCTCTAGTAATTTTGTTGTGGATTTTTCTGGGTTTTCTACGTATAGTATCATATCGTCTGCAAACAGTGATAGTACAAAATGGGAAAAAGACTTGAACAGACACCTACCAGAAGAGGAAATACGGATGGCCAAGCGGCACATGAAGAGATGCTCAATGTCCCTGGCCATTAGAGAAATGCAAATCAAAACCACAATGAGATATCATCTCACACCCACCAGAATGGCTATTATCAACAAGACAGAAAATGACAAGTGCTGGAGAGGATGCGGAGAAACAGGCACACTTATCCACTGTTGGTGGGAATGTCAAATGGTGCAACCACTGTGGAAGGCAGTTTGGCGGTTCCTCAAAAAGCTGAATATAGAATTGCCATACGACCCAGCAATACCATTGCTGGGTATCTACTCAAAGGACTTAAGGGCAAAGACACAAACGGACATTTGCACACCAATGTTTATAGCAGCGTTATTTACAATTGCAAAGAGATGGAAACAGCCAAAATGTCCATCAACAGAAGAGTGGCTAAACAAACTGTGGTATATACATACGATGGAATATTATGCAGCTTTAAGACAAGATAAACTTATGAAGCATGTAATAACATGGATGGACCTAGAGAATATTATGCTGAGTGAGTCCAGCCAAAAACTAAAGGACAAATACTGTATGGTCCCACTGATGTGAACGGACATTCGAGAATAAACTTGAAATATGTCATTGGTAACAGAGTCCAGCAGGAGTTAGAAACAGGGTAAGATAATGGGTAATTGAAGCTGAAGGGATACAGACTGTGCAACAGGACTAGATACAAAAACTCAAAAATGGACAGCACAATAATACCTAATTGTAAAGTAATCATGTTAAAACACTGAATGAAGCTGCATCTGAGCTATAGGGTTTTTGTTTTTTTTTTACTATTATTACTACTTTTATTTCTTTTCTCTATATTAACATTTTATATCTTTTTCTGTTGTGTTGCTATTTCCTCTAAACCGATGCAAATGTACTAAGAAATGATGATCATGCATCTATGTGATGATGTTAAGAATTACTGAGTGCATATGTAGAATGGTATGATTTCTAAATGTTGTGTTAATTTCTTATTTTTTTTCTTTCCGTTAATAAAAAAAAAAGTGTGTATGTTATTTGTTGACTTGATTCTTTTCCTCAACATTATTATCTAAGACTTTACCAAACATGTTGACTGGCACTGTAGTTCATTCATTTTGGTTGCCATATGATAAGCTAGTATTTGAATAATCCATGATTTTTTCACTTATACTACTAGTCTACTAGTTGTGTTCAGTTTGACTCTTTCAAATAATGCCACTATTAAAAAATATTGTAAATGTTCCCCATTTTTCCAATATGCGTGTTTGCACATGCACATGTGTATGGGTGTGGGTGTGTTTTGTTTTAGAGTGAGCACCTACATATTCTGGTTATGAGTTCTTTGCTTATTATGTGTTGCAAATATTATCTTCTCTCCAGTGGCTTGTATTTTCATTTTCTTCAAGTGTTTTGAATTAACAGTCTTAAATTTAAAGTGGTCTAATGTATTAACCTGTTCACTTTTGGTTTTACTTTTGGTGTATTGTTAAAGAAAATGTTCCACACGATATGCTTGTTAAGAATTTCTGCTGCTTTAAGGTCTAAAAAATTTACTCCTTTGTTTTTTACATTTAAACCTATATGCTTCTGTGCTTGTTTGAAAATGTTATGTACCCCAGAAAAGCCATGTTCTTTTGAAGCTTATTGAATCTTGTGGGAGGCAGCTATGTTCTTTTAATCCTGATCCAATATTGTCAGGTGGGACCTTTTGATTTGGTTGTTTCATGGAGATGTAACATACACAATGGAGGATGTGACCTTTTGATTAGATGCAGATGTGACCTGCCCATTCAAGGTGGGTCTTAATTGGTTTACTGGAGTCCTTTAAAAGAGGAAACATTTTGGAGAAAGCTCAGCACAGACATTTGGAGATGCAGAAGAAAATGCTAGAAGGACCCCATAGGATCTGTGAGAGCCGTTTGAAACCAGAAGTCAGGAAGAGAGCCCAGCAGACATTGTCATGTGTCTTCCCAGAAGATGCTAAGCTAGCTAAAACCTAGAGTTTTCCTGCAGAGAAGATAAGTGAGGGCCCATAGACATTTAGAGAGGAAACCATATGGATGGCTGTATTTTCCCAGTAGAATTTATTGAAGACACTGTCCTTCCCATTAATTTACAGTGACATATTTTTTCTGGTCTCTTTTTTTTCTGATCCATTGATGCATTTCTCTATTCTTATACTTATAGAAACTGTCACCATTACTATATTTTTAATAACTTGACATTCAATATAGTAAGTTCTCATTTAGCCACCATGACAATTAAGTTATAAAATAGTTCCATCACCCCAAAAGTTTTCCTGTGACCCTCATTCTCCATCATTGGCCCCTACTTTCCAGCACTGGATAGATTAGATTTTACTACTGCTTTTTGTTTTAAATAAAAGGAATCAAACAGTATTGCTTGTTATACACAGCCCAGCACTTTTGATATTTATCCATATTACTGGGTATATTGATCATTTATTCCTTTTTTTTTTTTTAGCTGTGTGTTCCATTGTATGGATAGAAAATAGTCTACCCATTCCCCCCTGCTACTGGTGGTCATTCAGTTTGAAAGAGTTTTTGCCATTATGAAAAAAATTGTTGTGAGTACTTGTCAGAAATCCCTGTGAAACAGTTTCATTGAACTTTTTCATTTATTTGTCCTGTGAGTAGGATTCTAGTTCTACTAGAGTGTTGGGTCCTGAATAATCCTATGTACTAACTTTGTCCCCATTGAGCAGTTTAGATGATTAGAATCAGCGTCTAACGACTTCCCACTGAACATTAATTGTGATGCTGCCCCTCCACCCTCTCCCGTCCTTGGACCTTGTCTCTTAGGGAACATGATGACAGTTGACGGAAATTTTTTCTACTCTACTGGCCAGAAACTCCAGATGAAGATTTTTCTCAGCCTACAGAGGGGGAAGATTTCCCTTCTCCATTTCATATGATTGCCTTCTTGTTCCAACTCTTTGGTATGTAGATAAAAATCTCTCCTGGAACAGGTGGCCCCAGTGGGTTCCAGGCCTGAGCCTCATTCCTACTTGAAACACAAATACCTAGGAGATAACACTCCAGTCTCTGCACTGGAAGCCAATTCAGGGGGCTAATCCCTGGGGGCAGTCATTTGACTTGGGGGGAAATGGAAGTATTTTCATTATCTTTTTGAATCATATATATTAGCTTGAGCATTAGGGAAACAAATGATTGCAAATCTAACCCTTATAGGTTGTGACAAAGTTTCTGGAAGTGAAAGCAAATATTCTCTAACTTTACAACATATACCTTTCTGTGCCTCAGGAGGCTAGGGTTTTATTTCAGTAACACTGAGATACGTAGTTAAAAATTTTTCCCCAAGATATAATAAATGCATACTTCACTTCACAAGAAACTGCCAAACTGTTTTCCAAAGTTGAAGTACCATTTTATATTCCTACTAGCCATGTCTAAGAATGCCAGTTGCTCTGTAGCATCACCACTATTCGGCATTTTCAGTCTTTTTAAATGTAGTTATTTAATCAGAATATCACTGGAGTTGAAGATTCTTTCCTGACCCACGTAAAGAGATTATTTCACTGTCTTTGAACTTCCATTTTGCTGTTGAGAAGCCAGCTTTTGTTCAAACTAATCCTTTTCAAGATACATGTTTCTTTCACTATAAGTTACTTTAATGATTTTCTCCTTGGGTTTTTACTATGCAATGTGACAAAGTACCGTATTTTGTGTCCTTTGGATTTCGTGATTTTTTGAAATCTGATGTCCCTCATCGGTTTTAAAACTTTCTCAGCTTTTTTTCCTTAAAATACTGCCTTTTCTGTCTTCTTTCTCTTCACTCTCACTGTATTTGTATTGAATTTTATGTCAATCTTTTTTATTGTATCTATACTTTGCCCTCTCATCTATATTTTTCATATTTTTGTCTCTGAAATTCTTCATTTTGGTTAATTCTTTCTGAACCATCTTCCAGTTACCAATTGTTTCTTCAGTTGTGCTTATACTCTGGTTAAACAAGTTCACTTGGCTCTTAATTGCTTATGTTTTTCATTTGTAGAATGTCTTATTTTTTCCAAATATGAAATGCTACTTTTCATAGTTTCTAGCTCCAAGCTAAAATTTTGTTTGTTTTTATGTGCGAAAGCATATTAAGCATGGTTGATCTCAGGAGTCCCTGTGGATACATTTTTTTGAGGACTTTTCTATAAGACTGGTTCGCATTTGTATCCTGGTGCACCTCTTCTTTGATTGTGAAATAGACATTATATCTGAAAACATATATTTGTTGGAATAATGTGAAACATAAAATGTTGTTTTCTTTGGCCAGAGAGAACTTTCGTTTGTCTCTGCCCAATTCTAGGGTTATAGAGGTTGAGGATATCTCAATGTTGAGGTATTGGGGTAACAGAGATGAAGCCACATCATGTAGGTCGTTACATTCTTATTTTTTTTACCCTCTGGGCCACTCATTAGGATCCCATCCCAATGCAGAGGGTAAGTACCAGGGTGCTAGTGCAAGGAGGTTACTAAAAGCACTTAGCAGCCTACCCACAAAAGGGAAGCTTCTTCAGTGAACACCTACACCTCACTGATGGCTAATTTCAAATTTAATTTTAATTTTGAATTTAATTTTAAATTAAAAAATGTGTGTATAATGTACAGCATTCATCATTTTCTTTATAAGAAGGTCTGTACCATTAACCAAGCAAGCAACTGGCATGTGGAATTTAACTCACTAAATCTATTTTAATAAAGTGTAAACATTAGCTGCATATTCATTTATGTAATCTGTAAATAATATACTGCTTGAAATTATTTTTGAACTTTAAAAAGATGAAATCATAATATGCAAATTCTTCTGGACATGTTTTTAGTTATCCTTTTAAAAGCATCTACATTGATATGTATAGCTATAGTTCAGTTATTTTTGTATACAATATCCCATTGCATGCAAATTGAACATATAACTATCCGTTATGCTGTTGATGGACATTCAGATTCACCCAGTATTTTACTATTAAAAAAAGGTAATGTGTGTGCATGTGTATGGTGTGTATATGTGTGGGTACGTACAGGTTTGATTTGTTATTCAGGACTTGGCTATTACAAATAAAACTTTCATGAACATTGGTGCACAAGTATCTGTGTCATAAATGAATGGATTTTTCTGTGGTGTGCACCTGTCTTGGTTTGCCAGGCTTCTATGAAAAACCTCATGTACTATGTTGGCTTAAACAAGAGTTTATTGTCTCACAGTAGTAAGTCTAGCTGAAGTGAAAAACCAAGGTATTTGCAAGGCTGGCATTCTCCTGCAGTCTGCAGTGATCTGGGGTGGCTTCATGACATCCTTTCGATTCCTGGCTGGCACCTCTGCCTCCCCGCACGTGGCCATCTCTCTCCTGGTCTCTGCTCTTCTGGTTCCTACTGACTTTAGCTCCTTCCCGTGTGGCCTTCTCAGAACTCTGGCTTCTGGTTTCTTCTCTTCATAAGGCCTCTAGCAATGCAGACTAAGCCCCATCGTTTCAGTGGGGCTGCACATTAACTGAAAATGACGTCTTAAGAAGTTCTATTTATAAAGTTTTCATACTCACAGGAAAAGAAAAAAAAATAATAAGATTTGGGTATATAATTCAATCTACCACAGAATCTAAGAGCAAAATTGTTTTGTCTTAAAATTTACCTCCTCAATTTTATCAAATAGTGACAAATTCTTTCTAAGTGTATTTGTAACAACTTACAACTCACTGGCAATTCATCAGAATCCTTGTTACATATTATCTATGATAATATTTGATATTATCAGTCTACTTTCAGTTTGCAAATCTAGTTCTTTAATGTAATATCTCATTATGGCTTTACATGATAACATATTAAATTAAACTCACATTTCCTCTTCATCTTTATATATGTGCCCTTTCTTTTCTGTATGGTTGAGTCTTTCTCTTGCTAGTTTGGGGAAATTATTTACAGAATTTGATAATAATCTTTTTTCTTTCCCATATGCTGGAAATATCTTCTGCTCCCTTGAGGCCTGTCTTTTATGCTATAGTTTTTTTTTTTTTTTTTTTTGATGAATGAAGCTTTCATGGATGAATCATGATAGTTCTTTCCTTTCTTATATAAAAATGTAAGTGTTAAGATCTCCCATTATATGTAGAATAAATGTGACAAAACTGGACAGTTCTGTCTTTTTCTGATCTATCAAAAAAATTATGTGGCTGCATTTATCTGGTTAAAGACAGCCATTTTCTTTCCAAGTTTGCTATATATTCTTATCCTAAATAGATCCTGATTTTACCAATGATATGCTCTTGCTGTTTTTAATTTCTAATGCTGCATTAGGTGCTTCAATTTTTACATCTAATAGCACAGTGGTAAGCCATTTCATCTCATTAACATTTCACTTAAAATGCATTTAAATTATAATATAACCCGATCAGAATTTAGAAATATTTATGTACATGCAACAATGATTTTGCAAACATTTTAGTACAGGTCTAGATCTCTTTGATGAACCAGAGACAGATGATGAAATCTAAAAGGCAATCAAAATCCAATTAGCCCGAGGGATAAGTTTGATTTATGCTATTCGACAGTATTTTACCAAATTAAAATTGTAGCTTCTTGAAATAAATATTTTATGAGTTATGTTTTTTTCCCTACAAATACTCATTAGAATCAAATTACGGCTAAGGGTTAGACTTCAATATTATTTTATTTGTCTCATTATTTTTTAATAAGCAGACCTAACATTCAAAAAGATCTCCTCGTTCATAGCATTTCTAAACATCTTGTATAATTCATTCCACAGAAGTAGGGCAGGCCATCTTTTAAGTACTGCTTCTTCTTTATTGGTGAGAGAGTTTAGAAAGAAAAATGACAAAATGCTCAATTGCACCTTTAATGAATACTGAAGGACAACAAATTCAACATGTTCTTTTAATGCTCTGAGATAAATTAATTACTCCGTGAGTGGTCTGGTCTTTGTGAGACACTTAATATTGAAATCTGTGTAATATACTTCAAAAAAAGATACTAAGAAATATTTTTGTTACTCTAAATCTTCAAATTATTTGACCACCTGTGATTCTCACCTTGCTTTAATTCTCTGGGAGGATAGAAGAGTCCTATAACCTTCATTGTCCCACAGGACTGACACTGGCTACATAGGGCAACTGAGTACTTGAAGTGGCCAGTTTGACCAAGGAACAGAATTTTTTATTTAATTTAATGCTAATTAATTTCAATTCAAATTTAAATAACTGCATGTGTCCAGTGGCTCCCATAAAGAACAGCCCAGACTGACATATCATGTGTTTATTTATTTGTGTATATGTTTTATAATTCTCACCACTAAAATGAAGTTAGCTTGGATCAAAGACTGCCTTTTATTCACTCATAACTGTGACAGGAAGACTTAGAAGGGTGATCTGCACATGGTTAATTTTGTGTCCTCTAATGTTATAAAAACAAAAAAATTCAAACTTTTTTTTAAATGTCAGTAAGCTATGTACTATATTTTTTAAACCAAGTGCTGCATGCCATTTTAAAAGTTCTGAGTTTTTAAAGAATGGCAACATAGCCCAGGTTGCCATAATGTAAAATTAAACCTTTTTATCCAAATGCATTAATGATTGTCTTTCCCTCCTAGTTGATATTCCATGATCTGGGGGTCAGTTTCTGAGTAGGACATTCAGCATTTGAACTGTAGAGGTGACAATAAAACAGAACACAATTTGTGGTGAAACCCAAAAATCAAGAATTAAACAAACGTTCCAAACAAAATGCCACTTGAAAGTCACCAGCTAAGTTGTGAAAATCACAAACGTGACAACCGGAGGAACCCAAAATTTTAGTAAAGTGTTTACAAGGGTGGACAGAAAACAATCAACAGAGGGATTTTTCTCACTCTGTTGAAGAATAGAGATTGAAAGAGACATAAAAGAGCAATCATTTTCTTATTCTCTTAATTTTGGGCGTCAGGAATTAAAGCAGAGCACATCTAAGATTGTTCATCCCTATTCCATAAAATTCTGATGCAGTGGGTAGCTTGAATGTCTCGTGTAAATAGGAAGCACTTGTCCTGGCCAGGTACCTCTGTTTTATTCCACGTGTCATCAAGGTTAGCTTGGGTTTGCTCAGAGCAGAAGGATAGGGAAGGAAGCCGTCAGTCCTCTTAAAACGTAGAGCAAAAACTAGTATCATCGTCCCTATTCTATGCCAGTCAAAGCAGTCAGACACTAAGACAGGTGCAAGGAGAGAGCTCACAGAGCCTTCCTCTTACACATATTTATGGCCATGTTTAATCCATCAAAGACTGAGACAGAATCCTTCCATGGATGGGTAGCCTACTGCAAAGGGTGCTGAATTATTTTCATCTGGAATGTACATGGAAACTTTGACTTATGTATTATGCATTATCCTCGGTGACTGCTAGAAATTGGTTTAAAAAGAACTCCAGTTTGCTTTGATACTTTAATATCTCCATCTACACTGCCACTTCTGTAGAGAACTCTCAAACTGCTTAATTTTGACTCTTCCAGGCAATCCAGAGATTAGTCTCCGTACAATGACTCAATGAAGACTTCTGACTTCAGGACCCAGTGTTGTTCATTTTTTTTAGGATGTCACAGAATCAGTAATGCAGAAAACCGATAAAGTGATTATCGAGTCTCTCAAAAAATTCAGTTCTGAAAGTTTATTATTTTGCCACATGAACTCACCTGTTCTACAGTTTTATTTAAGCTCACAACCTAATGTTCAGTCTACTGAACAAAAGGTTGTTATCAAAAGCATACTATATTTCCTTCCCTTCTTATCCCAGGTCATCCCCAAATACTATCATAAATTTCCATAATCCCTCTCTCTATACCTTAACAGCAGATGGATGGGAGCAATGCATGGAGGAGTGAAAGGTATACATTTAAATGCATCCTCCAAATTAATTATTTCAATTCACATCCTCACTCTCCACACTCAAGCCACAAATAATTTAGCCTCATACTAGAGTGGTTGTGGTAGCAGAATAATGGCCCTCAAATATATGCACAGTAATCCCTCAAGCCTGTAAATACGTTACCTTGTATGGCAAAAGGGACTTTGCAAATGTGATTGAGTTAAGGACGTTGAGACGAGGAACGATCCTCTGTTATCCAGGGGGACCCAATGTCCTCATAAAGGTCCGACAAGAGGGTCCGAGTCAGAGAAAGAGAGGGGTAAGGATGCAGACATGGGAGCAACGCCAGGCTGTAGAAGGACCACAGGCCACCAGAAGTTAGAGCAGGCAAGGGATGGACTCTCTCTAGAGCCGGCAGAAACAAACAAAACTGCTGATGCCTTCACTCAGTGATAATGACTCTGTACCTCTCACCTCCCGAAGAGTGAGACCATACATTTGTGCTGCTTTAGGCCATTAAGTTTGTGCTTATTTGTTATAACAATAGCAAATGAATCCAAAAGCCAGATGATTTATCATACCAACTTTGACAGCTTTGAGAGTGAGGGAAAGAGCGATTAAAAATGATACTGGGACAAATTTAGAAATTGGAAATGACCTTGGCAAATTGGTTTGAGTGTTCACCTATCTAGATGGCACTTTGTATTTTTAATTATATGAAATGCAATGCTACATCCTAGATATCATAGAACAGAAAAAGGACATTATGAAAACGTTGAGGATATTCAGACAGACCATGGAGTTGAGTTAATAATGTAACAACTTTGACTTCTTAATAGTGACAAATGGACCAAAGAGATATAAGATGTTAATAACAGGAAAACTGGGTGTGGGCCATACTGGAACTCTATACTATCTTCACATTAATCCTATAAATTTAAAAACTATTCCAAAACCTAAAAAACATTTTTAAAATCTATAAATTCTAATTAAGGGACTCCAATTCAAGATATTTAACATAAGTCCTAACGCATATGCCCAACATTAAATTGTAGATAAAGTACACATTTATAGGCATGCCTACTAAAATATGAACACTAAAATGCAAAGATAGATCACACTTACCAGATATACATCCACATGTTTTTTTAATTCTGCTAATCCAATAGATATTAAATCCATATCTTCTATAATCCATATAAGCCGTTCATAATCCAATCAAGATGACTTTTGTTTTCCTTGGCTCTAATTGACTGTGACTAGGACAAGCCAAAAATGTTTGAAGGCCCTACTTTTGAAGACAGTATTCTTACCTACAACACATTTGAATTTCTGTATACAAATATATGTGTGTTACAGAACATACCTGAGAGTATATTTAGTTTCGTAAACAATTTTAATTTCGTATGCTGGGAGATACGCTTTCTAACCTGTAGGAGGAATTCAGTGTTAGCACTCTCTATACAGAATACACCGGCCAATAGTCACTCCTTCATTCACTCACTTACTCTTCCAGACTCCACTGAGAATAGAGAGTCGCCAGCTGACATGAGTTAAAGCTTTGCTGAGGGCAGGAGTTTCTGGGAAAGGAGTTAAGATGGGCCTGTCCTGGTCTCTCTCTTCCTCAGTCTTCAGGAGTCTCTCCTCTCTGATGAAAACTGACAAGTGTCCTATGTGGAATGATGGTAAGATTCATTCCATTGCTCTTTTGGTCTGCTCTTATATCTGAGAGATTCCATATGGGATTGGGTCAAGCCTCTTGCAACGCACAGTGCTTCATTCCCGGTCATGGGCCCACTGCATATGCTTCTCAAGAAGTTTTGATGACAATAGTGAGCTTATCAAATGCTTGATGTCAAAGCCATCTCTCTTTCTTTCCGTAAGAGCCAAGATACATCTTTAAATTAATCAATTAAAACAATTAAATAGGCTTATTTCACATCACTGTTAGATGTGAAAAGGGAGCAATTTTTATTCATTAGATGTCGTGTTTATGAAATTGTCCAGTCACTTTTAATTCCTATGTATTTGCATGTAATCTTGCTATGAATTAATGACATAATATTGTTTGGGAAAATATAGTTATTTTCCCAAATATATGCTATGTTATATGTTTTTTTACCGTTGCGGTAAATCTATTAATGGGGAACCATTTTTAAAATGTCCTCGGTTTTAATATCTAATGCAGTAAATATTCAGAACTCTAATCCACAGAAAGCAGGATGCCTTGAGTCCTGAATAACATTTGATGACTGTTTGAGGATCACCACTTCAGAAGCCCAGTGGGAACAACCTGGAGAGCCCCAGGCTAAGAGCCTAAGGTTGTGAATCCTGGAGACTGTTTGTTCTTCAGAGCTTTAAGTTACTGGACACCTTGGAGAAAGATTCATATTAGCCATGTGACTCCCAAGAGGAGTTGGACATTCCTGGAGTGTCTCCAGGAATCCGAGGAGAATCTGAATATGCGAGCCTAGATTTTTACATCATCAAAATTTTCAGGTCTTATTGTTGATTAAAAAATGTTTATTCCAGAGAAACTAGAAAGGGAAAGATAGAAAGATGAGTAGCTTGGCCTTTATACATTTTTTAATGCAGCGTTTTACTTATTAAAACAAGATGCATTACCATTGAAATGTATAAATGATGAGTTTTTAATGATTAATAGGGAATAATATTTATGATGTAATGCATGTTAAAAAGAAAATTGTATAGTGCAGTCTCATTTTGTAAAAATGTAAATATATACACATTATACATACATACATGACTATTTTTATACATACATGTACACATGCATGTAGAGACACAAATATATGGATACATACTAATGTGTTTACATGCGTTTAACTAAGTAAAGCTTTTTCCTATTGTCCCAGAACTGTGCACAAGACTGAGTTCAAAATTTACTAAGTATCACATATTTGAATTCACGTCCTGCAATGACAGCAGGATAGGCTTGCACACTCAGCTTCTGATTCCCAAGACAAATAGAAGAGGGAGGATTCAGAAGCACAGTCGTGCGAGATTGTGGCCTTTTTTCTTCCACTCCCAGGAGCTAGGGCCATTGACCAGCCTATGACCAAATCTTTGAGTTTGAAGTGTCATTTCCCAATTATAGTATCCTATGAACAAAAAACACTTGGAGAGTAGGGAAACAGACTGAAGCACCATGACGGAGGAGCTACCCAGCTAGAAGAGAAGGAGGGAGTTGGGTGTATGCAGTTGTTGAAGTGGGGGTGGTTTAAATGATGTATTAATGTAGTTATTGGGAAAACTAAAATTATAGTTATGAGCTCAACAGTATGAGTTTCTGCTTACATAGAACTCAAGAAGTGCCTGGAGAAATGACTTTTGCTATAATAACCATGTGCATCTATAGATGAGTTGACCATGGGTGGGTATTATTTTGCTTTTGGATGTGAACATTTTAAATGTTCTACTAGAATATATATTATTTTTATGCAAAAACAGTGGAACATATTTCTACATACAGCATAAATATCACCTGCTAACAATATATCTGTTTTCAGTGACTAAAAAATGTATCTAACTTGGATCTTAATATTGATAAAGGATTTCTGGGAGTTTTAAAGTAGTGCTGATATTGGCTTCTCATGCTAACCATTGGCTTAACAGAGACAGGTGTTACTTTTAAGTCTTTCTAAAAATATGGAGCATAGCTTCATATTCATTCTTGCATCCATTCAGCAAAGATCCGCTGGGGCCCACACTGTGCTGTTTTCTTAGGAAATTATTAGAGACAGTTTCTTCCTAATGTAGAAAACTCCCCTCTGTCATCTATCACCACTTAGGCTCATCTTGTTAGAACAGAAAACCATTAGATATGGGAAACTTTTTTTATTTTTCAGGACATCTTGTATCATCTTCCAGAAAGGATATAACAAATAAGTGAACAATTTTCAAGCACAAATCATACCATCAGCCTTCTTATGCCCTCCTCATCAGTAGATCTTCAACAAAGCATGTATTTCTTGGCTTTAGCAGGCTTGCTAATCTCTTCCCAAGCTATTTCTTACAAGGGGCATTTCCTTTCTCCTAATACTTTAGTTTGAATTTCCAACTGAACATGTTCCCTCTGATAAATTTAGGCTTCTTCCTAACCCAAACATATTTTCATTATATAGGATGCAATGCTAGCATTGTATGTGTTGAATGTCCATTTCTTTCTAAAATCCGCATTGGTGTTATGAGGTGTTCTTTCTATGATAAAAAGAAATGAACTAAACATTAACAAAGTGGGATATAGAATATCGATCTCTTAAACTAGTAGATGGCTCAATTGGTTCTGTGCTTTCCTTTTCCTGACATCTTCTCCTTCTCTTCCTTAGTTAAAGAAAATTAAATACTTCTTATTTGTTTTAAAATTGAGTGTCAACCAAAAGCCATTTTTAATCAGGTTTCAGTTTGATAAGAAAAAAGTTTGGGGCCAGAATAAATCTGATGGAAATTTATATTATGGCTTTTCTCAGTAAAACATATAACCAAATGATCAGTTAAATGTAATCTTAGAATCTGAGATTTTGTCTTTGGTATAATACAAATGTTTTGCTTTATTTTGGAGAAGAAGTTGGAAAGGAGTGGGGCCACGCAAACTAATTATTCCCCCTAAATGTTAATTCCAAAGAAAGCAAAATATTACAACTATTTTAAATATTGAAATTCCTATTTATTTGTAATTTACTGATTCTTTTTCAAATGCCACTGACAATTTGCTTTCATTTGCTTTAGTTAATTCCCCGAGATATATGATGTAGTTTCACTAAATACAATGTGGTGAATTCGTCTACATTTTCTTTTCCATAATGGCTCTGCCCTTTCCTCAGCTCAGAGGGCACATTTTCAGCAAGATAGGGAATGATGTCATTTTATGCAGAGAATAATTTACCACCTGCTGGAAGGGGGAGGCATATTGTAGCAGCTGCATTGCTGATTTGAAAAAGCCACAAAATATAAATGTATAGATGACTATATCAGCATAATGGGTGGGGAAGTGTAACATGCTTTCCCCAACAACAGCTGGAAAATTATACGAAGCCTAAAATAGTATCCTTTGGCTTCAAACCAAATGTTTCTATCACTCATGCTACACAGAGCAAACACTACGCATAAATGAATTCCACATTGTGTTTACAGAAACAGCCTTTTCACTCAAGGGCATATTAGATATTAGAGGGAAAGGGTGTTAAGGAAGGAGGGAAAAATATGTTTATGACCTATTCATTTTTCAAGTCAGACCTGGAGTCTTCGGACAAACGAGAGAGAAATAATAACAACTCTTGCATCCTTACTGTTTTCCTTTAAAGATTGACCTGTATAAAGAAGTAGAGATTCTTTTTTGTTTAAATAATTGTGAAAGCTCCTTTGGAGTTTTATGAAATGTCAGGAATAGCTTTAGAAATAATTTGTCTTTAAATAAGAAATTTAATTAATTATGAATGAAAAGAAAGCTCTATGTTTCCATAAAGCATTTAACAAACAGATGGGTCTGTGAAAAAAATATGATCAGATTATATGAATCTGTAAACAACATTTTTTTCTTATACAATTTGGAAACAATGGCTAATATCGAAATTCTCACCTAGAAACAATACAAAGGGTTTTATTTTTTCTTCCTTATCATGTTTTTAAGAATAAGAGAAAGCTCAGAATCTAGTTTTATGGGTTGAATCATGTGCCCCAAAGAGATTTGTTCATTTCTTAATTTCTGGACCTATAGATGTGCCTTTTCTGTGCAAATAAGGTTTTGGACAATGCTATTAATTAAATTAAGATAAGGCCAAACTGGATTAGGATGGAACCTAATCCAGTAGGACTGGTGTCTTCATAGAAAATAAGAAAAGACCCAGAGAGACCCAGGAGAGAAGCCATTTGAGCTGGAAATGGTAGAGATTGCAGTGATGTATCTACAAGCCAAGGGATACCAAGCATTGTGGGAAACACCAGAAGAAGCTATAGGAGGCAAGGAAGGACCCTTCCCCACTGCTTGATTTCAAACTTCTGGCCTCTGATATCTGTGAGACAATTACACTTTGCCTGTTGTACAGCACCGGGTTTGTGGTAATTTGTTACACAGCCCTAGTAAACTAAGACAAAGATGTTCTATTTCCTTTTGAAGGATGTGGGGTGGTGGGTGCCTCCAATCATTGCCTTCAGTGGCATCCAGCATTTTACATGCACCCTCATGCATTTAATCAATAACATTCTAAATATCTTATTTAGAAAGGTAACACAGAGAATTCAAATTTAAATTATAATGTTCTTCCCCATTGTTTTTCATGCTTTTACAAAAAACAATTTTCCATAACTGCTGCTACAATTTAAGACATTTGTATGGGGGATTTGTTTTTGAAACATTGGCCAGATAGAATTTTTTCCCTATTGGTGGTGTATAACCATTTGATAAAAAAGAGAGAGAGAAACTTATTAAAAGAGGGTCCCTATAGCAGTTAATTGCATAGTCATTCTCTTTTGATGGTTAAATTTGATATTTCAAGTAGGAAACCATCAACCTTGACATGCATATTTTTTCTGGTGCTCTGTGAATCAGATGTTTCCATTAAGAATCTCTTGATTTTATTACTATTTTACAGTATGGCAAACATTCACATTAAAAGAAAATTTAATGTTCTACTTTTGGACATTTTCACAATAATTGTTAATAACTCATTTGCTTGATTCTTTGAATTTTCATTTCTGGAATGGAACCTATAAACATTTCAGTTCAGTCTTGAATAAATCTTGATTGCCTTATAAACCATTAGCCATCCTTGGACTTTTAAAATATGTCTATAAACTCTTTGACAGGTGGGATCCATTCCCTTTCTCACTGAGCCCCGTTGAGTGTGTGATGTCCTCAGCTAATAGATTATGGTGGAAGTGGCCTGAAGTGATTTCTGAGGCAAGGTTGTCAATATGTCATTGCATTCACCTGTTTCGCTTGGAACACTTGGCCTTAGTGAAGTACCCACCATGTAAGGTGTCTTCCTTCCCTGAGTCTACCATGCTGGAGAAACCCAAAATAGAAACAACAGTCAACTGCCCCAACCAAGCTCATGGCCAATAACCAGCTTTGGCTGCTAGCCATGTGACTGGGCCATGTTGGTTTGTCCAACCCCAACTAGTCTTCAGATGAGGCAGCTTTAGAATGAACTTGCATGTGAGAACTGCTTGTTTTGAAATTCCTGACCCAGGAGGTTGTGAGAAAATTAAAATCTTTGTATAGAACTATTGACTTTGGGGTTAGGCTATCATTCATTCTTTAGTAACTGCCACAGTTATTAATACTTTATTCATTCCTTGCCTGGAATAAAGGATCTTATTTATTTAACATGAAATACTCAGTGAAGGTTACTCTCTATCTTGCATTGTGACAGACAGTGTTTGAGCCATTAATTTGAAAGTAAAGATGAGTGAGCCCTTTTGCTTGATGCTAGCAAGAGAACTTAAGAAAAGGAAAATGTCTGCATCCACTGAAGGGGTACTTCACCACTTGTCTTCAAGCTAAAGCAAGAAGGAGCCATTTCATGGGTAACCTTGACATTTGAAGGCACACCAATATTTTAGGCCAAATATTTTAATAATAAATGATAAATTTTACTGAATGTGATGTTTTATTTTTTGTTCCTTCCCTAATACTCATAATATATAGTAACAATGCCATAGAAATCATTGAGCTATTTTCTCTTTCTGTAATCTATTTTCTGGCTGTTAGATACTACATCCTCATTGCAACTTCAGCCATTGCCATCCCTGCCAATAGAATAATACATTGAATAGGTGAATCTGCTGATAGAGGTGCAAACTGAGAGGTAGTCTGAGTCCTGGGTTAGTCCAGAGGAAGGTATCTTTTCACTCTCCAGGTCCAAAACCCAGTGATTCCTGTTCTCTTGTGTGTCTAGTTATCTGCAGCCACTGAGACTTAGGATGCAGCGTCTCCAAGAAGGCTGTCCACTGCTAAGGTTACCATGTGGACAGCATCCCCAGCAAGCACTCTTCACTCATGTGCTGGCCAGAGAGCAAGAGTTGTACCCTGACTTGACTTCTGACCAGTTCCTTTCCACAGAATGGAGGTTTTACCTTAAAGCCAGCTCATTTAGTTGGGACTCTGATTTCCTGCTTATATTATGCCAGTTGCATTTTCCAGTGATGGATGCTCAGAGTTCACATTCCCCAGCTGAAACCTTGACATCTACCTGGTTCTCATGTATTTTTTACTGTGTGGCTTTAAAATCTGTGAGAATTTTCGCAGCATTTTGGTTGTTGATTTCTGTGTCCATATATGTGGTCAGAGAATATAGTCTTGAAGAGACTGATTCTTTGGAGCTAATTGATGATTCTCTTGGGAACTACTATACGATAGTGTTTTATTGTAAATGTTACATATCTGCTTAAAAAGAAATTATATTCTATAATATATATCAAATTTATTGATAACATTATTCACATCTCATGATTGCAAATTTTCTCTTTTAGTTTTCAAGAATGATGTATTGAAATTTATGACTTTCATTGTTGATTTATCTCTTTCTTCCTGTCATCATTGCTATTTTTTTGCCTATTTCAAGACCACATTTAAGTCATATAATGCATTGATTATAATAATATGAATCAATCTATTATTCTATTGACAGTAGGTAATTTTGATTTTTGTTGCTATAGTTTACTATAAAAACTATTTAACTGGATGTTCCATCTGCTAGTCTAATGTTTGTTGGTCAATATCTATATAGTATAACTTTTTCTATCCTTTTTGTTTTCACTATTCCGGCATCATTTTAAGTATGTCTTATAGAAACTATTGCTGAATCTTGGGTTTGGGATTGCCAATCTGCACACAATTTGTCTTTTGATTGATCAGTTCAGCCTGTTTAAAATGATTACAATTCACATTATCACATATCATTTCTAACTTACAAATGTTCACTAGGTCTTCTGTTTTCTCTTGCATTTCTCCTTTCTTAACTTCAATACTTTGCTGTTGATTCAAAAGTTATCATTCTATGTTTCTTTTTTACTTTTTCTCTTTGATACTGCATCCCATATGTGTGCTTAATTTCCCCATTGATTTCTAAGACTAAACGATGTCCACATTTCATTCCCAGACAAACATGGACCATCACAAATTTTCCCAATGATGCTTCATTCCTCCTCCTTCTCTTCCATTCCAATCTAAGTTGGTGCAATCTGGAATTTCAGTTCCAAACTGTGCATCTGTGAATTGGAGATACTAGTGCTTACCTGATCACACTGTTGTGAGGTCTAAATAATAAACTACATGAGAAAGTAAAAATAATCATTACTATGGGTAAATATTTTTATGTAGTATTCATTGCTTAATTATATAACTCACTTTTTCAATGCCTTTTTGCTGCAACTGTTCATTCTGATTGTTGATTTAAAACAAGTCAATATATGGTTGTATCATTAAAAATATTTTTATTTTAAAATAAATGCTAGAAGGTGAGCCATGGTGGCTCAGAAGGCAGAGTTCTCACCTGTCATACTGGAGATCCAGGTTCGAGTCCTATTGCCTGACCAAGCAAAAAAAAAAAAAAACAGTAAAATAAAATGCTAGACCTTCTGGAGATAAAATATTTGTATTATTCCATGACACATAAAATTTATAAGTTGTTCCATGCCTTCTTACATTTATAGTCGCAGTTAAAATTTGTGACTTTATGCAATTAGAACAAGCAGATATTTTTCTTTTCAGATGTTCTTTTTCATCCCTGGAAACCTAGAAAGTTTTTTGCTTTTGACATTCTTAAATACTATGTTGCCAATACTTCTTAATGCTCTGTCACCCAATACTTTCTATTTAGCATCTCCTGGGCTCTGAAGTTGGGTGGAGTTCTTCAATTTTTTAGAATTCCTAGTCATTATGCTTCCAAGTATTTACTCCCTTTCATTCCTCTTGTCTCTTCTTGAAATTTTACATATTTTTCTAAATTAAAACTCAGTATTTACCATAAAAATGTATCAACTTATATCCACAAAAGAGTCTCAGAGAGTAGCAATTTTTTTACCCACATGTTTAGAATTGGAAGCTAATGGTGTTAATTAAAAGCAGACCAGTCCTTAATTAGTTCTGTTACTCTCTGGAAATTGGTTCCCTAAAATGCTCTCCCTTATTTCCTGCAAGCAGGGCAGAACTGCTCCTTTCCCTTCACGGTTGGGGTGCCACTGATCAGGACAATTCATTCTAGAAAAACTAAGGTTTAATTTATAGGTAGTTTATCAACCCTCTTCATTAAACCTTACTGTAAAATACACTTTAGTAAATAAAATGGATGGTAATGTTTTAACTTAAAACAGATTCTAAGACTGTTAAAGAATGACAAATGCAGTTTGCAGTTGAATGGTATGTTTTCTGGAAATTTTAAAGTTAAATGTTATCCCCTTTGTGAGAAGCAAAAATTTCATATTATAAGTGCATATCATTTTTAATAAGCAAAACTCACTGAAATCAATGAGACCTTTGCACCACTTCATACAAAGCAATTTTGGGTAATAAGAGAAATTCCTTTGACATAGTCTTTTATGGGATTTAACTTCCACTCAGTAAATTGTTTCTCTCTTTTTTTGAAATGAGAACTTAAAGAAAGCAAATGCAAATGAAGGTGCAAGTAAAAAATGTGCACTTAATGTTAGAGTAATTTTTAAACTGTAAAAAATATATAGTTATATGTTCACATCAAGCCATTTGCAAAAATAAAAGAATTATCAAACTCTCCATGATTGCATTATTTTTAAACTATGGCTGATTACCTATATATTTTGAGCAAAAACAACTCTAATAATAAGATTATTATTCCAGGGTGTGCTGGTTTGAATGGATGCGTGTGCACTAGAAAAGCCATGTTTTAATCAAAATCCCATTTCATAAAGATAGAATAATTCTTATTCAACACCGTATGCTTGAAACTGTAATCAGATCATCTCCCTGGAGACAGTATTTAATCAAGAGTGGTTGTAAAGCTGGATTAGGTGACAACATGTCTCCACCCATTTGGATGGGTCTTGAAAAGTTTCTGGAATCCTATAAAAGAGGAAACATTTTGGAGAATGAAGGAGATTCGGAGAGAGCAGAGAATGCTGCAGCATCACGAAGCAGAGAGTCCACAAGCCGGCAACCTTTGGAGATGAAGAAGGAAAACGCCTCCCGGGGAGCTTTATGAAACTGGAAGCCAGGAGAGAAAGCTAGCAGATGACTCGTGTTTGCCAGGTGCCCTTCCAGCTGAAAGAGAAGCTCTGACTGTGTTTGCCATGTGCCTTCTCACTTGAGAAAGAAACCCTGAACTTCATCAGCCTTTTTAAACCAAGATATCTTTCCCTGGATGGATGCCTTTGATTGGACATTTCTGTAGACTTGTTTTAATTGGGACATTTTCTCGGCCTTAAAATGGTAAACTAGCAACTCATTAAATTTCCATTTTTAAAAGCCATTTCACATCTGGTATATTGCATTCTGGCAGCCTGAAAAGTAGAACACAGGGATACCGGAAGGAGAAGCACATGCAGTAGCAAACACCCCTCTGATCAGGCCATGCAATTAATTTAGACTGAACACCATCATTCAAGGAGGTCTGCTGGCCCAAAAAAGCTTGGGTGTTGAAGTCACATGCTCTCTCCTGGACACAGTGAGGGGCTCAGGTAAAGTACTCAAGAAAGAACTTGATAAAACTCCCTTGCTTCCAGCATATATCAGGGGACAGAGGCTCTTGGATTTGTATTATGCAAAGCACATGCTTAGAATAAATAAAAATGAATCACCCTAGTAGTATCTCTGCATTTCCCAGTTCCTAACATCATTGTGACATCATTGGTGTTAAAATAAATATTAGATAAATGACAGAAGAAGCAAAGAAGGAAGGGAAGAGGGAGGGAGGGCACGGAGGGGGGCAAGGGGAAGGAGAGAAAAAATGATTTCAATAGCAATCATTGATTTGGACACTCTCTTGAAATGGCATTTTGTGTGCATTACAGATAGAAAGTATAGCCTGATGTCCTGTCATTTCCTTCAGAAGCCCAGTTTACATTATTAACAAGGAAACAGTCAAAGGGGAAAAAATAAAAATAATCATAATCATTGACTTAAGGCTCTATTCCATTTGTTTTCCCTACATTTTCATGTAGGCTGCTGGAGATATATTACTAGCTTCTCTCTTGTTTATTATGTATTGATTGAAAAGACCTAAATTTTTCTACTTATGTTTCCTCACTTTCCTCATTTTAACATAGAATTTAAGTAACAGATTCCCAAAGTTTCTTTTTCTATTTACATGTAATTTTACATTTTCCAGCTAGATTTTATCCCTTAAAATATGTGAGATAAATTTCACTCATTGGTCAAGAAACAGGAGAGCTTTGAAAATGGTCTTGGTACAGTTTATTCTTTGCACTCTAAAGACAAGGTTTTCTTTTGTGTGTCTTTGTTTCCTTAATAGCTAAATGATGTTTTGTTACTCTAGCTGTCCCAAATATCTATGTCCATAAAAGTAACAGGTTATTGTTAGCGTTCATCTTCCTAACCTGGTTAACTAATTGCCTGAAGGCATGGGGTGCCCATCAATCTTATTAAAGATGGGAAATGTTTTCCCTGGATATTTTTAAACAGTGGAAAGCAAACGGTGAACATATGAAGAGCAGTGCCCAGCTCCTTCCCTTCCCCTTCCCCTTTCTGGGTGTCCTCCAGGGCCCACTCAGACCCTCTGCCTCATCCTTGCTTCTGAGGAAGTGGATGATGAGCAGGAATCTGTACCCCCTTCCCAGAAATTCAGGGACAGTCTCCTCAGGGAAAGGTACATGGCCCAAATCAGAGGTGGGACTTCCCACCCTCTCACTAGCATTACATATTTTAGGCAATTGTGACATTTGGGAGGAGACTTTAGCATTTTCTTCTCACAGACCCATACAATACAGAGACACTCACAAATTTGTTTATTCATTTGAAAATCTGTTTAAATAAAGGATTTGTGTTCAATATGGAGTTGAGAACTTTTCCAAACAAAGCTAAAATTTCCCCTTATTATTAAATTCACATAGTTAATAAAATCAATTTTCTCTCTCCCTTTCAGACTTATCCCTATTTTATTTACCTCAGACATTGATAAAATTTCTTTAGATTTTCTCAATTCCCCTAACTCTAGCCATTATATTACTATCCATGCACTTGCCATTCTTGAAAATTCTACTATCATTTAATGTATGTCTATATTGTATATATTTAATGTATGTCTATATTGTACATTGCATGTCTATATTGTATATGTCACTTGGAAATAATGGTTTGTATTTTTCTTGTCAGTTAGTAAATCATACCCTGCATATATGATATTCCAGTGAAGTAAGAAACCTGAATAGATTCAGGGAAGACAAATATTTTGCTCCTATGCCACTTTTTGGTTTTTTTTTAACAGGAGTGTATATCTCAATTCAGTAGTTTGAAGAAAGTAAATCATTATTGTTTTGCCAGGAAAACGACTTAGTTTTTAAATGTATTAACTGAGAAATACAATTAGGGCCTGATAAAAACAAGGTCTCACCAATAACTGATCTAGAAATGTGGGACTCAGGGGCAGTGGGAGGGAATATGCAGGTGGGTGCCGACTTATCCGTTATTTAGTAAATGGGTAGATGTTGATGCAGAAATTTTAAATCCCTTTTTTAAAGTTATTGTTATTATTTTCTTGAAAGCAAAAGAATGGTTAAACAATTAACTTGCTTGGAGACAATACACTATATAATACATTTATTTGTACTATAATAGTAATGCATTTGTATTTTTTATCTTGAGTGAAAATTATCAGTAGATAACTGAAAATGCTGAATTATTCCTGAAGTGAAGAAAATGAGGAATAAATGGAATGTTAAGTTTAATCTCCGTTTACACTATAGACAAACACTGTGCCTTTTTCTCTTCATTTCTGTAACATGAGTTTCACTTTCAGTAGCCCTAAATTCTTATTAATGCCGACAGCACACAGGCAACTATTTAAACCATTAAGTCTCCCATGGAGAATCCTCATTCCCTCATGAAGAATAAGGTCAGAAATAGAAAACCTAGATTGAAAATGGTCAATGTTGTCACTTTATCCCTAGCCTGCATAATAAACACCCCTAGTACATAAGAGAGTTTAAGGAAATTTTCTCAAAATTAGAATGATATATTCTTAGCGTAAAGATTTCTCCAATTGCCTTAAGTTGGAAGGCAATTGCCTAAGTTACTCTCCCATATCTACATATGTTTATCAACTCCTAAACAAAATCTTCTCTTTAAGGAAATAATGGAAATACCTTCATTCCCTTCTAAAGCATTCTCTAACAATTAAAAACAAAGACAAAGAGTTTAAACTCTTAAAAGCACCATCTTAATTTAACCTTTCTGCCGATTTTAATGATGTGAATTTTATACAGAACATTTAACCTCAAAAAAGATAGCCAGTTCTTATTGTATCTTTGGGTATAAACTGTGTAATTCAGATGTTAATTAAAGTCAGTTAATGTCACATAAAAACAATTACCAACTAGAAAGTTGAATTTAAAATGCTCTACCATTAAACAAAAACAATTGGGCACAATTAACATTTTTGTTTACATAAGCTATATCTCTGGGCAATATCATTTTTATAGGATTGGGTTAAAACAAATAGCTATTATTTTCTATTTTGTGACTTATTCATATGCTTTGCCAGATTCCAAATAACAAAAATGGATAACAATGGTTACTTTATTCCGAGGCTTTTATTATTTTAGGTAAATACAATTTTTCTTTTCTGTGCATGTGTGTACGTGTTTTCACTGCACCGATATGTATTTTAGACTGACTTAAAAGGTTTTATGGTAAAAAAAAACATTTAAATTTTAAGTTGTGTGTGTGTGTATAATTGCAACATTTCATCAGTGATTTTAAAAAAAATTCCTTTGTTAAATTTATTTATTTGGTAAAAAAATTTTGAGATAGCCTGGTACTCCATAATCAATAATGTCACTGAAATTCAATTTATTGTAGGTTCTGAGACCTGATTTGCTGACTGAATTATCTGTTAAAGGTTTTATTCCATTTCTTTTTGTCATGTCGCTTTTGTTCTGGCACTTGATTCTTTTTTCTTTTTCTTTCCACAAACAAATCACTTTAATTTTTTGTTTGTTTGCATTTGAGCAGGAGCCAGGCCTTGTGGTTCTGTGCCTCAGTGCCACGCTGCATTTAGGATACAGCCATTACAGTTGGATTTTAAAATATGGACAAATACATCTAATACGCATGATAAACCCAGGCTGGGCTTGGAGGTGTTCGGAGGAACCTCAAGGACCTTCCAGAAGCTTCCTTACTGGGTGAGGAAAGAAGGGAGGGGCCAGGACTTCCCGTGAAAATCACAATCCCCAGGGCTTGCTGGCAGCTATGGGATGGCCGAGCCCTGGTGTTGGGAAGGGCAGCAGGGGATGTTACCCCCGGTCCAAGAACCAGGCCCGTGGAGCTGCTCCCAGGCCAGGGGAGCCAGGGTAGATGTGCCCACCGAGGAGAGCTGTGCTCACCATACTCTGGGCAAGAGAAAACACCAAAGCCTTCCACTGCCCTGCGCCCAGGAACTCTGCCCAGCCCAGCCCTTGAGGCTATTTCTGAACCCAAGTTTGCCCCAGGGGTCTTTCCCCCTTCAGGAGGCTGTTGGGAGGCTGGACCAGGCAGCTGAGAGGAGGTTGCCAAAGGAGGTTTCTACAGGGCAGGGCTGGGCTGTTGAAGTCCCAGCAGGCCTGAGACCCCCACTGGCTTGCAGGCTGATTGAGGGTGACTAATGGGTGACCAGGGTTTGCTAAGGACTTGTTAGGGACTTGCTAGGGACTCCTCTTCCTGCCTGACTGGAAGCGGCTGCTCCCCAGCATTGGGGGACACTCTGAGAGCTAAGTGTTCATTTCTAGCCCCTAAGTTAGACACCCCCAGGGAGGCTGGACTCTTCTCTCCCAGCTCTGTTCCAGCTCCACAGTGCCCCAGACTCCCAAGCTCCTGTGGCCAGCACCTGCTCTAGGTAGTAGGTAAGCCCGAACTCTGAGGACAGGCAGCCCTGAATGAGAACTCAAAGCTGCCACCCATCCTGTGGGCCCCTCAGCTGCCCCCAGTCTCGGCATCTCATCTGAAGCATAGAAACCCACACTCACCCTGCAGGGTCGGAGGATGGGAAGAGCTCTGCCAAGGGCCTGGCACCACACCTGGCACACAGCAGGTGCAAAATAAGCATGGGCCCCTCTCTCCTCAACCCAGCCCCAATGTGACATTAGCTTTCCTGGGCGCCTTCACTCAGACTCTCTCCACCCCCATCATACCCTCACCTGTCTAGCACACTCACCTGAGCTCTGAGCCCAAAGGTATCCTCTCATCCCTACCTCTGATGCCAGTGCAGGGTGATGGTTGCTCAGTGTCCCGGGCAGGCTACCCCCTGCTGAGCTCCAGAACCCTGAGGAGGTGGAGAAGAAGCCTGGGGCAGAGGCCAAGCTGGGAGGACACTTGCCTGAGCCAGGGACATGGACACTCTATTATGGAGGGCTTTGCCTTGGAAAAGGGGCCCTTGGTACACAGAAGAGAATGCGTTCTATGATACACTAGAGAAATGTAATGCAGTGTAAGCCTGCTTTCCCACCACTTCACCCCCACCTCGATTTCCTTACTGTCCCTTCCATGCACCAAGGGCGTCCATTATCCTGAGTTTCATCTAACTCTTTCTTGCTTGCTCTTCCTTTTGGTTTTATCTCATAGGTGCATAACACTGAACAGTATATTGCTTAGTATTATGTGTTTTAAAATTTCTATAAATGGTCTCATACTAATGCATTTTTCCAAAGCATCTTACGCTCAAACTCGTTTCTTCATGTATGTTGACGGTGGTACCTGTAGTTCATTTATTTTCATTGCTTTTTAGTTCTACATGGTATGAGTACATCACAATTTAGCCATTTTTTACTATTGATGTATATTTGATTTGTTTATTTGTGTGTGTGTTATTTTTTCTCTATATTTTTTGCCATGAATATTATTTTAATTTGTCTAGAGAAATATACCAAATGAGACTGATAAGTTGTAGAATAGTGTTCATATCTTTGACTTACCTCAATAAGGAAAAATATTTCCCCATGTAGTTAAGCCAATTTACAGTTCTACCTGCAATTAATGAGAATTTCTATTTTATCTTCCCAACACAACATTCTCAAGACATTTTAATTTTTCAAATCAAATAATGTGAAACATTGTGAAATGATTTACAAGCCTCTGGGTACTGATGAGAACAAAATCTCTTCATTTGAGTAAATGCTATTAATGTTTCCTTTTATTTATATAACATTTCTTGTTTTAATTTATTCAAAAATTTAAATTAATACATGTTCTATGCTAATTTTTTCCAATAGTTTATAGTTTTACTCTTCTCATGATGTCATTTATAAAGTGAGAGTCTTAATAATGTGATAATTTCTTCGTGAGTTTGCATTTTAAGTCTTAAGATAGGCTTCTCTTCTTCAAGGCAATAAAATATTTTTCTCTTTATTTTCTAGCTATTTTAAGAATTTACTTCCCTGGAATTGATTTTTTAGTATGGCATGAGATAGTGATGAATTTATTTTATGTTTAAAAAATAATTATTTTTTTCCCAGGGTTATTTGTTGATTGATCCATCCTTTCCAGCTTTTGATGAGCAATAACAGATTTTTTGTTTTATTAAACAAAATTTTCATAGCTTCATCTTTCTATTGCCGACCCTTGATTGGTCTATTTGAGAAAGAAAAACATTCATAATGAACATAACTTTATAATGCGTCCTGATTTAGATAAGGTATAAGAATCATACTTTAGTTCAACAAAATTTTCATTTCTGAAACAAATCCATCATTTTCTTCAGTATTTTGCATTTATATTCATAAATAAAATAGACTCTTAACTTTTCATTCTCCTGATGTGCCCATGTGAATAGATTTTTTATTTTCCTATTGTTCTAGTTTGCAAGCTGCCAGAATGCAATATACCAGAAATGGGATGGCTTTTAAAAAGGAGAACTTGTTAAGTTGCAAGTTCGCAGTTCTAAGGGCATAAATATGTCCAAATTAAGGCACCAAGAAGAGGTTACCTATACTCAAGAAAGGCCGATGAAGTTCGGGGTTTCTTTCTCAGCTAGGAGGGAGCATGGCAATGTCTGCTGGTTTTCTTTCCTGGCTTTTTGTTTCATAAAACTTCCCCGGGAGGTGTTTTCTTTAATTGTCACCAATGGTCTCTGGCTGTGTGGGCTCTATCGGCTCTGTTGGTTCTGTCAGTTCTGGTGGCTCTAAAGCTTTTTCCAAAATGGTTACTTCTTATAGGGCTCCAGTGAGCAACCTCACCTTGAATGGGTAGAGACACATCTCCATGGAAACCATCTAATCAAAAGTTACCTCCAGATGCCTGGGTAGTTCAGCAGTTAAAATGCCTGCCTTCCATGCAGGAGACCCCAGGTTGGATTCCCGGACCAAAAAAAGTTACCACCACCATTTTGGTGGGTCACATCTCCATGACAACAATAAAAAAATATTCCACCCAGCAGTACTGAATGAGGATTAAAGTACAAGGCTTTTCTGGGGTACACAACAGATTCAAATTGGCGCAACAACTTAGTTGAATTTAGGATATATTCTGTGCCGGTTTTCATTTTCAGAAGATTTCAAACTACTAGTTTAACCATCTTAAGAGCTATACAACCATTCAAGTTTTCAATTCCTCCTTAAGTCTGGTAAGTTATATTGGTGTGTCATTTAAATTTCTAAATATATCTGTAAATGTAGTTCCCACTTTTATCTTTTTCTTTTGTAACAGCTTCACTGGAATATAATTCTCACACAGTAACAATTTGCCCATTTGAAGCATTCAATCTAATGTTTTTTAGTATACTCAACAGTTGTGCAACAATCACCACAATCAGTTGTAGAAAATTTTCATCACAACAAAAAGATGGGTGCTTCAGTCCCTCATCCTCCACAAACCGGGGGCAACCACACTAATTTGCTTTCTGTCACTACACACATCCTGTTCCTCATGTACCATATAAATGAATCACACAGTATGTGACTGCTTTGGTTTCCTTGGCTGTACAAGCAAATGCCATGCAATGGATTGGCTTCAACAAGTTATTCGCTCATGGCTTTGAGGTTAGGAAAAGTTCAAATCGAGACATCATCAAGGCGATGGATTTCCCCCAAAGACTGTGGCCTTTTCCAGCTGGTTGCTGACTATCCTTGGCCCTTAGCTTGCCACATGGTAAGGCATATGGTGAACAATCCTGGACTTTCCTTTCTCTTTTGGATTCTGTTGATTTCAGCTTCTGGCTGCTTCCTCTGTGACTTACTCTGTCTCTGTCTGAACTTCATTTTGCTTATAAAAGACCCCAGTTATAGGATTAAGACCCATCCTGCTCGAGATGGGCCGCAACTTAACTGAAAAAATCGCATTGAAAGTTCCGATTTACAGTAGATTCACACCTACAAGGATGGATTAACTTTAAGAACAAGTTTTTCCTGGGGTACATTTAGCTTCAAACCACCATGGTGGCCTTTTGTAGCCAACTTTTTTCACTTTGAATAACGTTTCATATTTCATCCATGTTGTAGCATGAGTCAATATGTGACAGTATGTCATCTGCCCAATGTGGCTAAGCTGTAGGGCTCAGTTATTCAGCTAAATGATAATCTAGTCATTGTCAAAAGACATTTTCTAGATTGGGTTAATATGTACAATCAGTTGCCTTCATGTCATCTACAAATAGAAGTAGCTTTACTTCTTCCTTCCCAATCTAAACGCCATTTATTTCTTTTACTTGCCTAATTCTCCAGTCTCAAACCTCTAGTACAATGTTAAATAGAAGTGGTAAGAAAGGATATGCCCACTATGGTCTGTTCTCGGATGGAGGGGAATACATTACGTCTTTTCCCAATAACTATGTTAGCTGTGGAGTTTTCATAGATGCCCTTTCATTCTTAGTTGAAATGAAAGGATTTATCAGGAAAGGATTTTGTGAAATGTTTTTTCTGCATTTATTGAGGTGATTATGTAATTTCTGTCCTTTATTTTCCTGTGCTGTATTCCACTGATGGTCTTTCAGATGTTAACACAATCTTGCATTTTCAGGATAAATTGTACTTGGTCTTTGGTATAAATTGTTATATGTTGTTGAATTTTGTTTGGTAATATTTTGTTGAAGTTTCTCTTTATTTATCTTGATAAGAGCTAAGAGCTGTTGGCCTGTAGTTTTCTTCTCCTGTGAGGTTTTATTCTGGTTTTAGCATTACAGTAATATTAGCTTTATGGATGGGTTGGTAAATGGTAACTTCTCTTCCATTTTTATAAGAGTTTGTGAAGAACTGATACTAATTCTTTTTTAAATGTTTTCTGGAATTCCAATGAAGCAATAAGTATGGATTTTCTTTGCAGGTTGTGATCATTAACAGTCTCCTTACTTGTTATATGTCTATTCTGACTTTTTATTTATTCTTGAGTCAACGTTGTCAGTTTGTCTATAGAGGACTTGTCCATTTCATCTAAGTTGTCTATTTTATTGGCACAGATGCTCCTGGAGAGAATAAATACTAATGGATCGAAATGAAATATGGAGTTAAGAGCAAAATTGAATGAAAGAAGCAGACCTAAAAAGAAAAAATACAGACGATCAATGAAGTCAAAAGTTGATCCTTTGAAAAGATAATTCATAAACATACAGAAAAAATTAAATCTAGAAAAAGAAAAGATGAGTAAATAAAGAACATTAGAAAAGTGATAGGCAATGAATATAAAGTTGCAGAATATAAAACTAAAATAATAAGATCTTAATAGCAATTAATTAATCACTAATAAGTTAAAAAGCAGATTAAATGGACAAATAATGTGGTGAAATATAAATCCTAAACATTTAGTATGAAATAAGAAAGCACAAATATTCTAAATTTAAAGAGATTTAATTGGATGGTTAAAATTTTCATACAAAGAAACCAACAAGCATAGATTATTCAATTGAAGTATGGGAAAATATCAAAAATTAGATTATATGAAATTAGAGAAATTCTTCTCAATAATTTGCAAAAAGTGAAGAAATACTCTCCATTTTCTTTTGTCAGCATATCCATGACATCAAAACCATGTAAATGTATTACAAAACAGAGAATTATGTTATGAAACTGACTTTATGTATAACATAATTAACCCATTAACATAAATTCACATAAAGTACAGATTTCATGCACACACATACAAACATAAAAATATGTAACATGTTACAAGTTAGGTTTATTTCAGCAATGAAATGCAAAAGGATTTTAACATTAGGAAAATAATATGATTTACCAAATTAATAGATTAAATGAGAAAACTCAAAAAATGTTCTAAAGCTTTTCAGATTTTTAAATTCTTCATATTGTCAAAAAAGGAAGTTAACGTGCTGTTTTTTTTTTAAAAAAATGAGGAGTAAATAAACCTTGAAACTTCTGATAAAAACATACCTACATATAGGGGGTGTAAGGGTAGTTCAGTGGTAGAATTCTTGCCTGCCATGAGGGAGACCTGGGTTCGATTCCCAGGCACTTCCAAAAAAAACAAACAAGCAAACAAAGAAACAAACAAACAAACAAACAAAAATCCACAAATGTTTGCTGCAATAAGGTAATATTCACATGGAAAAAGAATGAAATGTGACCACCACCATACAGGATACAAAAGATAAAACATACATACATATAAAACAATATTCTTTAATAGGGAAACATAATAAATTGCTGCTATACCCCGACAGCAGTGGGCCCTAATAAATTAACATTATGAAGTATAAATTCTGTAAACAGAAATTAGAAAATAATTAATCTGGATAAATGAAGCCTACAATTAAATAAAAAACACACCATCATAATTAGTTCACAGGGAAGGTAGTGATAAACAGAATTTCCATTTTAGGCAAGCAAAGCAGTGATGAAACAGACATATTTAAAAAGAATCTTCCACAATCACAAGGACTAGACATGCAAATGCAAGCAATTAGAGACAGGATATTAGACATGGAACTCAACTTGTGAGGTGCAACATCAAATAAAAATGATATCCTAAATCAGATACTCTATCAATAAGGCAGAATAAAATATCATAACTATAAGTATTGAAAATTTAACAGAGCTGGAAGAAATTCCATCCACGCAAATAGATATAGCTCAAAATGTCACATAAGAAATTGAATGAAGATGCATATATAGCAATGTAACTACATATATATAGAGAGAGATAATCCTTTAATTAAAGAATAGGCTCATTAAATTGACCATTATAAGATATAACACCAAATAATTTTTAAAAGTAAGTCAGTAAAATATATCTTCCTGAAGGTGAATTGTTGCAAAAGACAAAGCTATAGATAGGACTTTTAAAGCTAGATGTTAGATCCCAGAAAGATTATCTAAAATCTTGCAAATCTTTATCTCTTGGTAAAGTGGTTTGATTTTCTCATGTTTCATTCCCCATGAAGTAGGGAAATAGCCAGAACCTGCTTTATATGCCATCATCTCTGAGCTCCTGTTTGAAGAAAATAGTAATTTAAAAATAAATAATAACTTTTTACCTCTTTCTGATTAGCTTAATCTGTAATGTATCCTCCCCCTTAAATGACTCAGTTTGATGAACAATGAAAACTAATGATTAACTTTATTTAGGAAACACGGCTTCCCCTGCGGTTAACAAAATTGGACCTATTGCCCAAAAAGGAATGCAAGCCTGCTGATAATTCCAAAGTGGTATATGTACTATTTACCTAGAAATCAATTGGAAGGCTATTAAGTATCAAATTCAGCATTTGCCAATTACGAACATTTTAAAGATTTTAGTGCCATGGCCAGATGCAAGATTCAGAACTTGGGTCTCTGTAGTTCTGAGAATGGGAGCTTCAATTTGTTATAATGAGAAATTCTTTCTCTCTTTGTTGTTACAGAGTCTTGGCCCTGCCGTCTGGCCTTGTATAATTGCTAGAAGTAGCTTTGTCTTTTGTACATATAATACCTACATGTAAAGTGGAAAAAAAAATGGTTCATTGTTTCAACATGTTTTACATTCCTAGGTGGAAAAATTGTTCTGACATATAGTTAGAACAAGATATTTAATTACCATGACAGAAATTGGTATAATGACTCTAAATGTCTATAATGAGATATGATTAATAACTGACATAAGATAACTCTTATGATCTCTTAAGAGATCATATATATGAAAAACATGAAATGAAAGAAGAAAATATTGGAACGTTGTGAATGGAGAAATGAATTGTACTATTTGATGTCAACTGGTGAGTTAATTAAGTAATCCAGTTTTCCCTATCCTGGATGATAAAACATATTGCTGACATTTGCTGTCCATTTATCATCAATGAATCACCAAAAGACATATGATGAAATGTGATTTTCAGGATTGAAAAATAGCTCTTCAAAGACTGAATATGATTTGGTGGTCTTGATAGAGAATATAACATTGATATTATCTTGATATAGAAAATGTATCTTGAAGAAATAGGTAAAGTTTAGTATACACACTGAAAACCCATAGGCAGTAATTATTATATCTATTTGGCTTGGACTTTAGGTTATCCAAGTAATTTGATATGTACCAAAACTAGACTGCCCATTTACATCATAACCAGATTGCTCCATTGAAGTCTCCACTAAAAACATGGAAGAGTGTGCATTTTTCACAGAGACCAGATATCAGGATATCACAGAGCTAGGAAAAGTCCATGCAATTTTGCCTTAGATAACAGAAAAATAGTGATAGAACTCAGACCAGAAATCAATGTCCTTAACTTTCATTTTTATACCTTTTCCATTCTATTTTGTAGTTGCATAAATTGGACCCTTGCAGTGGCGCTGAAATTATAAGGGATCTTACATGTCACAAACGAACCGTTAAGAAGTGAGTGACCTCATAGAAAGAACAGGGGGCACATTGACTTCAAACTCTTCACGTGTCTTACATTCTTTCAGAGGGGCCTGAAATGATTGCTTCCATTATTAGTACTTGTATTAGATCCAAGCCAACTTGAGAACTAAATGATGATTTGGGTTCCATGAACAAAGCAAGATGCGTCCTTATGTATGGCTAAGGGCTATTTACTCTTCAACTGCTGGGGTCTGGAAATATGGTGAAACCGTTGTTTGAAGTTCAACAAAATGAGTCATCTCATGTTTTGGTGGTTAATAATTTTGGTCAGTATTCCAGATTGGAAAACTGTATACTTATGGGAAAGAAAGATGCAACCAAATGAGATCACAACACCTAAAAAGTCGTGTAGATAATGCTTGTTCTTTTACTCATAATATCATCACTCTCAGTACATGTAATCTTGGAAATAAAATATTAATGTAAAATAATGGCAATGGATCTTGACTGAAATGAGTAGAATTTTTCCAGTAACAAAGTCAAATTTCATACTTTTTTCTGTGGAAACTGCAACTCGGTCATTATATCCAACAAAACAATTGTCATAAATTAGAGTTTTGAAGGTGTTAAAAGACAGAAAAATACCAAAAGAAATAAAGAGATAGGTCCTTGTTAGTAAATAGAGTATAGTTTTCAGGTATTACCCACAGGGTAAGAATATGGTTAGATATTCCCCTTGAAGTCTGATTCTGTTACTAGTTATTCAAGTATAATAGGTAAAAAAGTACTGAGTTAAAAAGAAAACTATTTAAGTACTCTCTTATTCTACGTCCATTTCTACTAAAGGATTTCATTTAAATAGCTTTGTTCCTACTGACTAATCTTTTTATATATACATATAGGTGGTCAGTGACATATTTAAAATTAGAATCTATAATGGTTTCAGTATTCTCAAACCCAAATTTCTTGCTAACACAGGAAACAAAAATCCTTACCAAAGATACTTGAGGACTGCGTGCAATACTGAAGTACATGTTCTAGGGTCTTCATGAATAAGCCTCCACCATCTGTCTGAAAAATGGTCAACTAATTTTTGACTGTGTACAGAGGGTACTTTTAGATGAATGGAAAATATGTACCAAGCTTACTGCTGTGGCTGCTATTGGGACTATGAGCATTGGAAGTAAACTATGGATCAGTAAGAGAAATAGCCATAGAGATCAGTCAGGTTTAGTTGTAGAAAGTGAGTCACCATACAGGGTAACTGTGGTCAGGGAGATTAAACAGAAAAACATTGGTTGATATGATGATCAGTGTCATGAATGGACATTTAAAGTCTGTGTCTCTGTTAGAGTTCGAGATCTCTAGGTCATAGAACTATAAGAGGTAAACAAATAATTTCATAACAAAATGTTTGTGTTATGGATTTCTAGATCTTTCTAAGAACATTTAAATATATAGCCCTGAATTATGTCAGGGCAAAAGCTGCAATCGTTACTTTGAATCTTCATTTAAAATGTAGAGATTAGGGAATTCTTTCATATTTTTACTTTTCCTTCATAATACCTGGCATCCTCTTCCAAATGGTCTCATGGGTACTTTTTTCTCATCATTTAGATCAACTCAAGTGTTGACTACACCTTGCATGCCTTTGGTATATCTGGTTGGCTGGGGGTGGGCTCTGTGCCCCACATTCTGTCTACACAAGCAAATACCCCTTGGATTTACAACACTGCACCCATCAGTACTATCAGCCTCATTCTCTTTTGGGGATATTTTATCCATTATGACCAGACTCTTCTTTATTTGTTTGAGAGTTTTTATTGTTTAATATTTTTATTGAGAAATCTCCACACACATACAATCATTACATAGTTTACAATCAGTGGCTCACAATATCATCACATAGTTGTGTATTCATCACCATGATCATTTTTAGAATATTTGGATACTCCAGAAAAGTAAATAAAAAGAAAGAAAAAACTCATATATACTATACCCGTTACCCCTCCCTCTCATTGACCTTTAGCATTTCAGTTTACCCAATTTTTTACATTTTATCCCCTCTATTATTTATATTTTTGTCCCTATTCGTTTTTACTCAGCTGCCCATACTCTGGATGAAAGGAACATCAGGTACGAGGTTTTCACAATCACATGGTGACGCTGTAAAAACTATATAGTTATACACTGGTCTTCAAGAATCATGGATACTGGAACATAGTTCAAGAATTTCAGGTACTTCCCTCTAGCCACCCCAATACACCATAAACTAAAAAGGAATATCTATGTAATGCACAAGAATAACTTCTAGGATAAGCTCTCGACTCTATTTTAAATTCCTCAACCACTAAAACTATATTTTGTCTCATTTTTCTCTTCCCCTTTTTGGTCAAGAAGGCTTTCTCAACCCCATGATGCTGGGTCATGGCTCATCTTGGGAGTATTGTATTATGTTGCCTGGGAGATTTACACCCATAGGAACCATGTCCCACGTAGATGGCAGGGCAGTAAGTTCACCTGCCAAATTGGCTTAGAGAGAGAGGCCATATCTGAGCAACAATAGAGGTGCTCTGCAGGTAATTCTTAAGCATAATTACAAGTAGGCTTAGTTTCTCCTTTGCAGGAATATGTTTCATAGGGGCAAGCCCCAAGATTGAGGGCATAACCTATTGAATTGCTTGTCCCTTCTGCTTGCAAGCATATCAGGAATTCCCCAGATGGGGAAGTTAAATATTTCTTACTTTCTCCCCAGTTCCCCAAGGGGGGAGTTTGCAAATACTCTTCTATTCTCTACTTAAATTCTTCTGGGATATATTGGGACATCATACTAACCTGCATAAACCAACAAGATCTCATGCCCTATTCAAGATTCCATGTAATTAAAGTGTTCGAATAAACTGAAAATACAAGTTAAATTAGGTAATGCACTACCCAAAATATAAATTTTGCACCAATAAACAAATGTCTCACACAGTATTTGAAGTTATAAAATATGGATGATATCATCCTTTACCCTGTATTCTGATTTACCTTATTCCTATCCAAGACAGCTTCACTCATATCTCTAATCAAAGTGTGATCACTTTCTCAACTTTTTAAGCAGTTACTATATGGGGTAATGCTGACTTTCATAGCTTCAGCGCCCTAACATTGAGTCTTAGATGTCACATAGATGCCCAAATTATCAGGAAATGCCCCAAGTTATACACAAACAGCTCAGTACTTCAGAATTTAGAAATAACAGTTACAACTCCTAAGTATATGTGACTGCTGTAAGAAATTACAATCCGGGGCCCTTTACAATAGGCCCCAAATTGTTTACCCGTGCTCTCAACTTCAATTCTCCAAGTTTGTATGAGTGAGGCAGGATGATATTTGTCTTTTCATTTCTTCCATTTCATGCAACATACTGCATTCATCTAGTTGCATGCCTCACAACTCCATTCCTTCTTGTGGCCATGCCATAGTCCATTGTATGTACACAGCACAGTTCTGCCTTCCGTTCCTCAGCTGATGTACCCTTCAACCACCTCCACCCATTGCGAATCATGAATACTGTTACCATGAACACCAGTGTGCAAATGTCCATTCGTGTCCCCACTCTCAGTTCTTCCAGGTATATACCTAGCAACAGGGTTACCAGATCATATGGCAACCCCTCCCTAGTTCCCTCTGGAACCACCATGCTGCCTTCCAAGGAGCTGCACCTCTCAGCTTCACAACCAGCAGTGAACAGGTACATCTCTCTGTCCACATTTTCTCTAGCATTTGTTTCTCTCTATTTTAAACAGTTTTATCTGCATGTCATACAATCAAACTTAAGTAAATAGACACGCCTTCGCTGACATAATCTATATGATCCTTTTCTTTTACAAAGAATCTATACTCCTCCTCCATATCCCTCACTTGTTGATATTTAGTTTTGGCATAATGCTTTTGTTAAATTCAGTGGAAGCATATTACAACGTCACTGTTGACTATAAATCCTAGCTTGTGGTGACTGTCCTTTTTCCTGTATACCATCCCATTTTCAACACTTTGCAATGTTGACATTCATTTGTTTTCCCTCATGCAAAAATGTTTTTATATTTGTACATGTAATCATCATCATTGTCCAATGTAGGTATTCCTGCTTTATACCACGTCAATTTTTATCCTCTGTCTTTCCTTCTGGTGTCATACGTGCCCCCAGCCCTTCTCCCTCAATCATACCCACATTAAACTTCATTCAGTATACTTATATTACTTTGCTATCATCAAATAGCATTGTGTCATTCATTTCTGAATTTTTATAATCAGTTATGTTGCATATTCTGAATTTCTTCAGCACCAATGCCCAATCTCTATCCTCTTTCTATCTCCTAATAACTTCTGTTCTTAACTATAAAGCTCAAAATTCACTCATTAATGTTAGTTCATATTAATGAGACAATGCAGTATTTGTCCTTTCGTTTCTGGCTAATTTCACTCAGCTAATTTTCCTCAAGATTCATCGATGTTGTTACATGCTTCATGACTTTATTCTGGCTTACAGCTACCTAATATTCTATTGTATGTATATACCACAGAGTGTTTAGCCACTCATTCATTGATGGACATTTGGGCTGAACCCATCTCTAGGCATTCCTAAATCATGCTGCTATAAACATGGATAGGCAAATGTCTGTTTGTGTCCTTGTCTTCAGTTCCTCTGAATATATACCTGGTAAGCAGATTGCTGGATCATATAACAATTCTATACTTAGCTTCCTGAAGAAGTGCCAAACTGTCTTACAGAGCAGTTGCCCCATTTTACATTTGTGTCAACAGTGGATAAGTGTGCCTCTTTCTCCACGTCCTCTCCAGCACTTGTTATTTTCTGTTTTTTGTTTTTTGTTTTGATAATAGCCATTCTAGTGTGTGTGAAATGATATCTCATTATGGATTTGTTTTTCTTTTCCCTAATAGCCAGTGAAGTTGAACATCTTTTCATGTACCTTTTAGCCATTTGTATTTCCTCTTCTGAGAAATGCTTGTTCATGTCTTTTCTTTATTTTTTAATTGAGTTGTTTGTCTTTTGGATGTTGAGTTGTAGAATCTCTAAATATTCTGGATAGTAAACCCCTGTCTGATATGTGGATTCCAAATATTCTCTCTCATTGCATATGCTGCCTTTTTACTTTCCTAACAAAGCTATTTGATGCACAGAAATGCTCAGTTTTTATGAGATCCCATTTATCTAGTTCCTTTTCCATTGTTCGTGCTTTGAATGGAAGGTCTGGGAAACCACTTCATATCACAAGATTTATAAGATATTTTCCTGTATTTTCTTCTAAAGTTTTTATGGTCTTAACTTTAATTTTTAGGTCTTTAATCATTTTGAGTTTATTTTATATAGGATTTGAGATATGGATTCTCTTTCATACTATTGCATATGGATATCCAGTTCTCCAAACACCATTTTTTGAAGAGACTGCCCTATCCCAGGTGGACTGGCTTACCTGCCTTATCAGAAATCAATTGTCCATGGATAAGAGGGTGTATTTCTGAACACTCAATTCAATTCCCTTGGTCAGAAACCCAACTGATTATGAGGTATTGATCTTGTATCCTGCCACTTTTCTGTACTCATTTATTAGCTCTAGTAGCTTTGCCATAGTTTTTTTTGTGGATTTTGACATATAGTATCATGTTATCTGTAAACAGTGAGAGTTTTATTTCTTCCTTTCCAATTTGGCTGCCTTTTCTTTCTTTTTCTTATCTAATTGTTCTGACTAGAACTTCCAGCACAACAGTGGATAACAATGGTGACAGTGGGCATCCTTGTCCTGTTCCTGATCTTAGAGGGAACGCTTTCATTCTTTCCCTATTGAGGGTAATGTTAGCACTGGGTTTTTCATGTATTATCTTTATCATGTTGAGGAAGTTCCCTTATATTCCTATCCTTTGAAGTGTTTTCATCAAAATAGAATGTTGAATTTTGTCAAATGATTTTTTTCTGCATCCATAAGAGGATCACATGGTTTTTCCTCTTTGATTTATTGATATAGTGTGTTACATTAATTGTTCTTGTGCTGAATCAGCCTTGTATACCTGGAATAAATCCTACTTGGTCATGGTGTGTAATTATTTTAATGTGCTGCTGCATTAGATTTGCAAAGTACTTTGTTGAGGATTTTTGCACCTATATTCATCAAAGGGTTTGGTCTGTAATTTTGTTTTCTCGTAGTATTGTTGCCTGGCTTTGGTATTAGGGTGATGTTGGGTTCATAGAATGAGTTAGGTTGCTGTCCCTCATCTTCAATTTGTTTGAAGAGTTTGAGTAAGATTGCTACTAACTCTTTATTGAATGCTTGACAGAATTCAAAAATGAAGCCCTTTGGTCCTGGACTTCTCTTTTTTTGGGAAATTGTTGACTGATTCAGTCTCTTTACTTGTGATTGGTTTGTTGAGGTCATCTGTTTCTCCTCCAGTCAGTGTTGGTTGTTCATGTCTTTTGAGGAAGTTGCCCTATTTCATCTGTTATCCAGTTTGTTAGCATAGAGTTGCTGATAGTATCTTCTCATTGTCTCCTTTATTTCTGCAGGTCACTGTCTATGTCCTCTCTTTAATTTCTGAAAACGTCATTTGCATGTTCTCTCTCTCTCTTTTTTTTTGTCAGCATAACTAAGGGTCCATCAATTTTACTAATTTTCTCAAAGAACCAACTTCTGTTTTTTTTTTCTCTATTGTTTTTATATACACACTTGATTCGCTTCTGCTCTAATCTTCATTATTTCTTTCCTTTTGTTTGCTTTGAGGTTAGTTTGCCATTCTGTCTTTAGTTCTTACACATGAACAGTTAATTCCTAATTTTTGTTCTCCTTTTCTAATATAGACATTTAAGGCAATAAGCTTTCCTTTCAGCAGTGCTTTTCTGCATCCTATAAATTTTGATAGGTTGTGCTTTCATTTTCATTTGCCTCGAGATATTTACTAATTTATCTTGTGATTTCTTCCTTGACCCACTGGTGGTTTAAGAGTGTGTTGTTTAGAATATATTTGTGAATCTTCTGACCCTCTGCCTGTTATTGATTTCCAACTTTATTCCGTTATGACCCCAGAAAGTATTTTGCATAATTTCAATTTTTTAAAACTTATTGGGATTTGCTTTGTGACCCAGCATATGATCTCTCCTAGAGAATGATCCATGAGCACTTGAGAAAAATGCATATCCTGCTGTTGTGGGGTGTAATGGTCTGTAAATACCTGTTAAATCTACTTCATTGATATGATTCAAAACTCTGTTTCCTTATCAATCCTCTGTGTAGATATTCTATCCTTTGATGAAAGTGGGGAATTAAAGTCTCCAACTATTGTGGTAGAGGTGTCTACTTTTCCCTTCAGCATTGTCAGTATTTGCCTCATATATTTTGGAGCATTCTTGGTCAGTGAATAAATATTTATGATTGTTATGTCTTCTTGTTGAATTGTTCCTGTTATTAATACATAATGTCCTTATTGTTTTATGCTTGCAGTCTAACTTGTTGAATTTTAGTATAGCTACCCCTCCTTTTTCTGGATTTTTTTTTTTGGCATGAAATATCTTTTCCCAACTTTTCACTTTCAAACAATTTTTATCCTTGGGTCTAAAGTGAGTCTCCTATAGACAGCATATCTATGGATGCTTTTTTTAAATTCTATGTGTTTTGGTTGGGGAGTTTAATCCATTAACATTCAATGTTATTACTATAAAGTCAATATTTTATTCTGTTTTTTTTTCTTTTGGATTTTATATGTCATATCTAATTTTCTTTCTCTTTTTACCTTTACCGATATTCTTCATTTCTACACTCTTCTCCAGGACTCTCTCTCCTATCTTTCCCTATCTGCCTACAGTACTCTCTTTAATATTTCTTATAGAGCCAGTCTCTATGCACAAATTTTCTCAATAATTGTTTGTCTGAAAATATTTTTAATGTCCCTCTTGTTTTTGAAGGCTGTTTTGCTGGGTATAGCAGTCTTGTTGGTAGTTTTTCTCTTTCAGAGTCATAAATATATCATACCACTGCCCTCTTGCCTCCATGGATTCTGCTGAGAAATCCACACATAATCTTACCAAGCTTCCCTTGTATGTTATGGGTTGCTTTTCTCTTGCTGCTTTCAAAATCCTATCCCTGTCTTTGATGTATGACAATATGATAAGTGTCATAGAGTAGGTTTATTTGGATTTATTCTGTTTGGGGTATGCTGTACTTCTTGGATCTGTAATTTTATGTCTATCATAAGATATGAAATTTTCAGTGATTATTTTCTCCATTAGTCTTTCCCCTCCTTTTCACTTCTGTTCTCATTCTGGGATACTGAAAATACATTTATTCATGCTCTTTGTGTTGTCATTCAATTCCTTGTGAACCTGCTTATATTTTTCCATTTTTTCCCTATATTTTCTTTTGCGTCAGATTTTAGAAGTCCAGTCCCTTAGTTCATTAATCCTCTCTTCTGCCAGTTCAAATCTATTGTAGATTTCCATTTTTTTTTCCATCTGTTCCATTGTGCTTTTCATTCCCATAAATTCTATGTTTTTTCAAACTTTCAAGTTCTTTTTTATGTTCACCCACTGTTTTCTTTATAACCCCCTCAACTCATTGATATGATTTTTTATGAGATTTTACCTGACTGTTTGAACATCCTGTATTAATTGTTTCAACTCCTATACCTCATTTGGACTGTTGGTTTGTTCCTCTGACTGAGCCATATCTTTCTTTTTTTCTAATATGATTTGTACGGATGTCTAGGCATTTGATTTCCTTAATCAGTTTATTCTGAGGTTATTTTCACTCTTTTACTGGGTTTTTTTTGCTGAATGGATTTGTTCTCCATTCTTTTTCTAGACCTCTAGCATAGATTATGTTTAACTGATCAGAAGTTTTCAGTTCTTGTTTTTATGTTTCTTCCCCTGCCTATATGGAACCTTTTTATGAGGAAGGTCTCCTCAGATATTATTGACCTCACTCAGATATTCCCAAACCAGACAGGCCCACTTCTCAGGAGGAGACAGTAGTTGATACCACATTTCCCTGAAGGTGAGACCCAACAGGTAGTCAGGTTTTCCTATGAAGCTTCTAGAGTCTGTGCTTTTCCTATCCTGCCCAGCATGTGGTGCTTGTCAACCCAAAGTTCCTCACTGATGTGAAGTGATGCAGTGCCTTTTCCCGCTAGTGGTGTGGCTGTGACAGAGGCTGAGGTTGGAAATGGGCTTTGATTGCTTCTGTTTTCCAGTCCCTGGGGCCCATATTCCCTGAAAGAGAACCTCCATTTGAGCTGGGTCCCACCCACCTTTCCTTGGAGAAGATATGCCCTTTAGGGAATTATCCCCATTCACCTGACTAGTTACTTTGTCTCTCAGATGTGTCTTAATTTCACTGTTGCCTGGGGCAGTGCTGGAGCCTGAGAGTGCTTGTAGTTATACCTAATGAGCTGTAAAGAAGTAAAAAAGCAAAAGCTTCTCCAGAGCTGGACCCCTGCTCCCTGGGTTTCCTACTCAAGAGCTTGAATTGATACATAGCTTTCTGTGTCCCCAGGCATTATGTACCCCTTTTTCTTGGGGTCCAGCCCTTTTCCAATATTGTGTGCTGTCCAACTGAAAAAAGACTCCGTTTTTTGTTTTTCTGTCAACTCTGCATTCTCTCTGCCAGGGCAAAATTTTATGGCTCTCTTAGTGCTTACTCCAGGTTTATCTGGGCTCTCTTAGTGCTTACTCCAGGTTTATCTGTGCCCCAGGCTTAATTCAAGTATTCAGAACTTGCTAATTTGCAATTGTAGCTTGGTTGAGCTAAGTCTTTGCTACAAGTAAAGCTTGTTTCCTTTCCTTTAGGGGAACCAGTCTGAAATGCTCACTGAGGAGGGGCACTGCCCTCTGTGGCTTGGGAGACTTACAGTTCTGTGTGGGATCTTAGCCATTTCACCCATGCTAGACTGGTGTCCTCAGTGGTCCAGTCACTCATGCCACCCCAGCAGTTGTTCCATACAGTTCCTGGCTATTCACTAGCTGCTGTGGGGGATGAACTAAATTCCACACCTCCTATGCTAACATCCTGAGTGCTTGCTTTTTGTTCAGAGGTGATCTCAATCTTCACTTGAGTTTCTGTTAAATCCATTATGACAAATATGAAATACTACTTAACAATTTTTTTTTGCTGGAAAACACTACTTTCTATGAAAAATTAGGCCATTGTAAGACTATTTCTCTCAAACCCTAAAATGTAACAAATGGACTTCTCTCTAATTTGCTATGCCAAGTTTTCAATAGCTCTAAGCTATGTTTTTCATATTTTATGATTCACATTCTATGTGAAAAACAACTACTTTTCAGGGAAGTCAATGTTGAATTATTTGCAATTATGTCGCAATTTGCAGACAAATCAAAGGAGATATGGTCTTTATGGTTTATTCAGAAATTCAGTGAAATTGAAACCTACCTAATTTTTACAAACTTATTTTTCCTTTTATGCATCATTGACAGAAAATGGTTTTGAAAACCATTTATAACAAACATCTACCCCAAGCCAAATAACTTAGACCAAAGTATTTATTTTGACTTATTTTGCCAACCTTATGCGTGTCAATGCATATGCTTGTGTATAAATAAGTTGTTCTCTAGGCAGATGTCTACAGGATTGTTTTGATTGTCTTGACTTGTGCATTCTGTGCTAATTTGAAATGAGTTCACATGTGTTCACTGATTCTAGAGCTTTACTAGAGTTCCAGTGACATTCACTGAGGCAGAACCATTGCATGTCCTTAGGATTCCTCCTTTGAAGTGCCCTGCAAAGGGTGTACAATTCCATAAATGAAGGTTTACTGTTTAAGGATGAGGATTTTGATTTTTTAATTCCAGTGTTTTCACAAAATTATTTGTTCTTATTTTTATTATAATGACATTTAAATGCCTTCAGGAAAGTGATGAAATTTAAAACAAACTTCAACTTGGGCAAAATTTAGCCTAGCATTATTGCTCCAAACATTATTTAGAGCTCTTTGTAGAGAAGCATTCTGTGGGTAGAGCAATATTTTCATTTGATTTGCTATACCAGAAAATCAGTTCAAAATCTTGATAGCTAATGTAAAAAGATAATAATATTCAGCTTTATTTTTTTTTATTTTTTTATTTTTTTATTTTTTATTTTTTTATTAATGGAAAGAAAGAAAAAAAAGAAAAAAAAAGAAAAATAAAAAAAGAAATTAACACAACATTTAGAAATCATACCGTTCTACATATGCACTCAGTAATTCTTAACATCATCACATAGATGTATGATCATCGTTTCCTAGTACATTTGCATCGGTTTAGAGGAACTAGCAACACAACAGAAAAAGATATAAAATGTTAATATAGAGAAAAGAAATAAAAGTAATAATGATAGTAAAAAACAACAACAAAAAAAACCCTATAGCTCAGATGCAGCTTCATTCAGTGTTTTAACATGATTACTTTACAATTAGGTATTATTGTGCTGTCCATTTTTGAGTTTTTGTATCTAGTCCTGTTGCACAGTCTGTATCCCTTCAGCTTCAATTACCCATTATCTTACCCTGTTTCTAACTCCTGCTGGACTCTGTTACCAATGACATATTTCAAGTTTATTCTCGAATGTCCGTTCACATCAGTGGGACCATACAGTATTTGTCCTTTAGTTTTTGGCTGGACTCACTCAGAGCCAAAATGTCCATCAACAGAAGAATGGCTAAATAAACTGTGGTATATACGTACGATGGAATATTATGCAGCTTTAAGACAAGATAAACTTATGAGGCATGTCATAACATGGATGGACCTAGAGAATATCAGCTTTATTTTTAAAGGCAGAAAAAAAAATAGGAGATATGTGTTGGTTGTGGTGGCTGCTAGTGATGAGGGAAAAAGCAGGCCTGTTTTCCACATCTTTAATTGCTTCTTTGTATTTTTTGCATGAGCATACACTGGGAACTGAACCTTGGTCTCCGGCATGGCAGGTGAGAATTCCGCCCCTGAGCCACTGTTGTACTGCCTTTGCTTCATTTTTGATAACATGTTTTTTTGTTTTTTATTTGACATGGTCAGGCACCGGGAATCGAACCCAGGTCCTCTGGCATGGCAAGGGAGAACTCTGCCTGCTAAGCCATGGTGGCCCACCCAACATGTTTTTTTATACATAGAATTTAAATGTTTGGAGCATCTAAATGACCACTAATTAAATTATTTCCCTTTTATTCTTTATATCCAAAACTTATAAGGCTGTTACCTAGATTCGGTCTCATCATCTATAATTAACAATATTTAACACGAAAAAAAATAAAGTGTATGTTGATATTTTACCTCTCTAAGTATTCTACCCCTGAGGATTATTTGTTTTTAATTTCCCTCACTGTATAATAGCACTCTTAGGAGACATTCCACAATGGTTATTAAAGAAAGGTGGCTGTTGAAAGAAAAATAACAAACTTAAAAAGAAAAATTTAAAATATATGGATACAAGTCAAATATTATATTTTTCAAAAGATAAGCTTTCATTTTCTAAATAAAAAACAGACATTTAACTAAAATATGATAGATATGGACTATTTCCCTAGGACAGCTGAATCAAATAAAAATTTGGATAATTTAAGTAAAGTAAAGGTTTTATCTTGTGCATTTTAGAATTCTTGATTAAATATTTATTTTTCCTGGGGATATGGATTATAAGCAGTCAAATTGTCCCCAAGAATAAAGTATAGCACTGTAAAATAAAACCATTAAACACTGAATAATAGATACTTTTAGCATACAATAACTTTAATCAGATTGCTTCATCCATCCCAGAATGAAGAACAGAATTCCATCACTCTTCCATGAACAGAACCTAAAGTACTGAATAAATGACTCAGAAGAAAATTGTATAAATATATACAAACATTTTATTTTTGTCACAGATTTTACAAAAGATGAAAAAGAGATATGCATATGCCTGATGAATTTTGATATAAGCACATATTATTACATATAACTGGACATATGAGTGGCTAAATTATCTGCATCATTTGTTTATAAAATAAAAAGACAAATTTAATCTCAAGAATCATGTTAGTTGATAGATTTATTAACATAAGATTTGGCAGACTCCCAGTTTCAACTTGGAAATGTAGAGAGCTAGAAGAAATGCCATTTCCATCATTAAGCAATAACTGCAACAACAACAAAAAAAAAAACTGAAAAACTTCAGAGGAACTTATTTCTTTACTGCTGAAGGAAAACTGATGTTGTGGGAAAATCTTGCATCCTGAAACATGGGGAAAGACAGTGAAGGAGAAAAAAAGACCCAAGCACTTGCTTACCAAATACCTAAAGTGGATACCATTGGACACTGGATAAACTGAAAAGAAAGTAAAACTATTTTTAACAATTAATTTCCAGAGATGAAAAAGAATGCTTTAGATTTTTATTGTTGCTATAACAACTTACCATGAGGTAGTGGCTTAAAACAACACACATTTATCATCTTATAGCTCAGGAGGCTAGAAGTCTGAAATGTGTCTTACAGGTTAAAGTCAAGACGTCAGCAGGAAAAGGAAAGATTGAGGATAAGATTAAGACCGTACAATTTAGGAATGCCTAGCATGGATAATGATGGTGTTTAAATATATAAATATAAGAGTATTTTTGCATGAAGGAAAATGAATGTCAATATTGCAAGGTGTTGAAAATGGGATATATACAGGGAAAAACACAATCAATGCAAACTAGGGTCTATAGTTAACAGTAACATTGTAATATGCTTCTATTGAATGTCACAAGGATGTTAAGCCAAAACTAAATGTCAATGAGTGGGGGATATGAGGGAGGAATATGGAATTCTTTGCATAAGAAAAGAAAATGTTCTCATACAGATTATGGTGAGTAAGGCATGGGATGTGATCATACCAGGAACCATTGATCTTTTACGTAGGTTGGATTGTATGATGTGTGAAGAAAACTGTTTAAAGAGGAACAAAAAGATACACATGCCAGAGAAAATGTGGGGAAAGGGATGTACCTATTCACTGTTGGTAGGAGGTAGAGAGGTGCATTTCCTCTGGAGAGCTTTGTGATGGCTCTACAGGAATCTCGGGGTAGGGCTGCTGTATGATCATACAACCCCATTGCTAGGTGTATATTCAGAAGACTGAGAGTAGAGACACAATTGAACATTTGCAAACTGGTGTCTGTGGTGGCAGTGTTTGTGATGTGCAATGGATAGAGGTGACTTAAGGGTACATCGACTGAAGAATGGTAGGGGGAACTGTGGTGTATGCACACAAGCACTACTGCATGACCACAAGAAGGAATGAAATTGTAAGGCATGCAACTAGGTAAATGAACCTTGAGGACATTATGTTGAATGAAATAAGTCAGAAACGAAAAGCCAAATATCATGCTTCACTCACATGGACTGACTATGATATACAAGCTCTGAGAACATAGGTTATCGGGTTGGAACCTATTGTGAAGGTTCCTAGATTGTAAGCTCTTACAGCAGTCACATCTATTCCAGAATTATTTCTGAATTCTGAGATGCTGATCTCTTTGTGTGTAACCTGGTTATTGCCTGAACTTCATATCTGTGTAACACCTGAGACTCAGAGTTAAAGCTTTGAAGCTATGAAAGTCAACAATACCCCAAACAGCAACTGTACAAATTGCTGATGTGATGAATGGAAGAGGAATCATTGTTAGTGATCACTTTCCCTCATAAAAAAGAAAATGAGGGAATTTCTATAGTTATATAGAAATAACTATATGCTCATAAATTTTTAGTGGCAAATCCTTGAAAGATACAAAGTACCAAACTCAGTCAAGAAGACATTTAAAAACTGAATAATCCTTTATGTTTTACTGAAATTAAAGTATTCATTAAAATCCTTCTAAAAGAGAAAACTTCAGGCCCAGATAGTATTACTGGTGAATTTTTCCAACCAGGTGAAAAATACTACCAATTCAGGAAATTTATTCCATTCATTTCATAAGACCAGGATTACTCTATTCCAAAACCAAACAAAGCTGTCTGAAAACAAAAACAAAACAACAACGTAACAATAAACTTAATGATAATAAATTAAAAAGTCCTCAAAAGAATTTTATAAAACCAAGTCCAATACTGGGTTTACCTTTCTTCAATATTTGAAAATCATTCATTTTATTCAACATATTAATAGATTAATGGAAAAAATCATACCGATTGTTGCAAAAAACATTCAGTAAAATTCAATATCCATTCATGATATAGTACCAGTGTCAGGCTCATGTGTCAACTTGGCCAAGTGGTGGTACCTGCCTGTCTGGTTGGGCAAGTGCTGGCCTATCTGTTGAGATGAGGACATTTCATAGAATTAAATCATGATCATGTCAGCTGCATCCACAGCTGATTCCATTTATAACCAGCCAAGGGGAGTGTCTTCTGCAATGAGTGATGCTTAATCTAATCACTGGAAGTCTTTTAAGGAAGATTCAGAGAAGATAGGCTCTTTTCCTCCTTCAGCCAGCGAGCCTCTTCTGTGAAGTTTTTCCAGACCCACCATCAGATTCTTCAGCTTCACAGCTTGCTCTGCGAATTTTGGACTCTGCATTTCCATGGTTATGTGAGACATTTTTATAAATTTTATATTTGCAAGTGTTTCCTGTTGATTCTGTTTCTCTAGAGAACCCTAACTAATACAACCAGACAATAAGATAGAAGAGAACTTCCTTACTTAAAAATGGAATCAACAAAAAGATTGCAGTAAAAATCATATTTAATGGTCAAAGAATAAATGCTTTCCCCTTAAATTCAGGAACTGAAAAGTTGTCCTTTCTTATTATTTCTATTATCATCATCCTGGAAGTCATAGTCAATGCAATAAGGTAAGAAAAATAAATGAATTCATTCAGATCACATTTTATGAGATCAATATTGTGTCAGTTTGGAAGTGTCATGTACCCCAGAAAAGCCACATCCTCATTCAATATTTGTGGGTGGAATCTTTTTTGATTGTTTCAATGGAGATGTGACACAACCAGTTGTGGGTTGTAACCATCTGATTAGATGCTTTCCATGAAGATGTGTCTCCATCCACTGAAGGTGAAGTTGCTTCTTGGAGTCCTTTAAGAAGGAGCCATTTTGGAAAAAGCTTTAGTGCTGACAGATCCCACATGGCCAGAGATCTTTGGAGATGCAGGAATGAAAATGGCCCTGGGGAGGCCTTATGCAATGAGGAGAGAAAGCTAGCAGGTATCACAGTGTACCTTCCCAGCTGAGAGAGACCCCAGAGGTGCCAGCCACATGCCTTCCCAGGTGACACAGGTGTTCAGGATGGTATCAGCCTTTTGTGAGTGAAGTTAACCTTTTGTTGGTGCCTTAATTTGGGCATTTTCATGGCTTTAGAAGCTGCAAACTTGCAACTTAAATTCCCTTTCTAAAATTCATTCTATTTCTTGCATGTTGCATTCTGGCAGCTTTAACAAATTAAAACAAATATGAATGTTGGTCATATTCCTGTATATCAGTTATGAGCAATAGAAATTTAAAATAAATAATATCTGTTATAAGAACACAAAAATACTTACATTTTAACAAAAATGCATTATCTGTATGTCTTGTTACCTATGAAATACTGATGAACAAAATAAAAAATTCAAATAAATTAGGAGATATACATCAGCCAAGGATTAGAAGATTCAGGGATATAAAGATGTCAATTCTCTTCAATTTGAGAAATGAATTTAATGCTATTCCAATAAAAATTCAATAAATAGGGCCATGGTGGCTCAGCAGGCAAGAATGCTTGCCTGCCATGCCAGAGGACCCGGCTTCGATTCCCGGTGCCTGCCCATGTAAAAAAGAAAAAAGAATTCAACAAATGGTGCTACAATAGTAGGATACTCACATGGAAAATAATGAAATGTGACCCCGCTATACAGCATGCAAAAACAAACAAACAAACAAACAAAAAATCCAATAAATAAATTTCTGTAGATAATGATAATGTGATACTTAAAAAGTTAAGGCAGAAACTAAAAGTGAAAGCAGAAAATACTGCAAAAGAACAAAATTTGAGGTTTCACATAACCTGATTTCAAGACCTACTCTAACGCTACTGTTATCACCATAGAGTAGTTTTGGTAAAAGTATAGGCATAAAGATTAATGGACAGATATAGAGTTCAGAAATAGAAATACACAAATATAATCAACAAATTTTTGAGAAAGTTACAGAAGTAATTCAGTGCAGAGAAATAACTAACTAAAATCTCAGATCTTATACAAAATTAACTCCAAATGACCTAAATTTAAAATGTAAAATGAAAAAAAAAAGCTTATAGAAATATCAAATGGTAAAATCTGCCTGACCTTGTACTTGGTAAAGAATTGTTGCATGCTAAATTGAAAAGGAGGATCCTTAAAATAAAAATGATAAATTGGAACTTTTAAAATGTTTGCTCTTTGAAAGTCATGGATTAGAAAATGAAAAGACAAGCCAAAGACTGGGAGGAAATATTTTTTAATCTTAATATCTGATGAAGGAAATCTATCTAGAGTTTATAAAGAGTTCTTAAAGCATTGGTATTAGAAAACAATTCTTGCCAAACATATTCACTCAAAACTCTATGCAAGTGTTTTCAACACTGTATTCATAATTAAATGCACCTTGTTATATACATAAAATAGAATATTAATCAGCAACTAAAAGTAAAGAATATGAATTCATACCACACGTAGATTGCTTTTCAGTGCATTTTATTAAGTGGAAGGAAAAAACCAAAGATTATGCGTGATTTCAATTACATGGTCTTCTGGACAAGGCAATGTTTTGGGGAAAGACAATACTACGTTGAGAAATAACAGGTCATCGGATGCCAAGAATTGAGTTACAGGGCAAGAATTGGAGCAGCCCAAGAGAAATTTTGCAGGGTGACAATTTTCTGTAAGGAACTGTGGTGGTAGGTACATGGCTCTTTGCATTCATGCAAAATCCATAGGACCACAAAGAGTTATTGCACCATATGCCAACTTTTAAATTCAACAAACCAGCAGACGGAGGGAGCAGTCCAATATGAAGTGCACCTTGACCAATGCAATGAACTGTATTACAAATGCAGGACATTGAAGTAAAAAGTGGATGTTGGGAAGGGGAAAATATTGTGCTTTAAGTAACTGTGATGGTTAGGTTTTGGTGTCAACTTGGCCAGGTAATGGTGCCAACCCACATATTTGGTCAGGTAAGCAGCGGCCTACAGTCATTGCAAGGATATTTTCTGGTTGGCTGATAAACTAGAAAGTGGTTTATTAAATCACCAGTCAGTAGATTGCAGCTGTGTCTGATTACATTTACCGTCAATTAAGGGTGTGCTTCTCGCAAACATGGTAATCCAATCAGTTGGGTTTGATCCGATCACTTGAAGACATTTAAAGGAGAAGAAGAGAGAATTTTCACTGTTTCTTCAGCCAGCGAGCCTCTCCAGTGGTGTTCATTGAGACCCTTCATCAGAGTTGCCAGCTTCACAGATTTTGGACTCTTTCTTTCCCACTGTTGCATGAGATACTTTTATAGACCTCATATTTGCAGATGTCTCCTGTTGGTTCTACTTCTCCTGAGAACCCTGACTAATAATGTAACTCATCAATGTTCTGATTAAATACCATGGGACTAAAGGCCATAAATTTTTTGTAAAATTGTCCTAGAATCAAAGCCTACAAAAGTATTAGTTAACAAATATGAAGCTAGTTCCATATATATATTATTGTTGAATGCAGCTAAATATATTCTCATTGAAAGAGAAGGAGGATGGAGATAAGGAAAGGATAAGTGATGGATTTGACATTGACTTAAACTCAGATGTATCAGAATAGATGCATTTATTTTAATACATATTACACATTATATATATATGTATTTATACACAGATGGATACAACAATGGTTATAGATAGTGTATACATGGTTTATATTCATACATATATTTCCTAGTCCTGTGCTGAGAGGGCCAAGAAACAGTCACTCTCCAGAACAAAGAAAGCACCGAACACCTACATCTTGATTCCAGAATATAATTCTCAATTAAGGGAATTGCAGCTCTATGGAAAATGACTGATATGAAGGCCGTGGCCCAGAAAATACACGGCAATTTGATAAACGCCATGGTTTAGCTCATAATACTGTACCAAAGTCATTTTCTTAGTTTTGACTACTATACTGTGTGTGTGTAGGAAGTGAATTTTAGGGGAAGATGATGAAAAATTTAAAGAAATTCTCTGTACAATATTTGCTATCGTCTCTAAATATATGTTTATTTCAAAATAAGAAGTTAAAATAGTAGATTTGGTACTTTAGAGGTTCCCAGAATATTGCCACAGAAAAAGTTAAATATATTCTCATAGAAACTATGTGCCAAGTACACATAGGTAATATATTAAATTGTTTATTGGAAATGATGCAGATTCACCCAGGGTTTATACAAACACTTACATATTTTGTTGCATTTTTTTTTGAAAATTGATTACAATAAGACAATTATACATGGAAAGAAATGTAATAAGAGAAAATGAAATTCAAAAAATGGTCATTTTCCCAATTTAATTTTTAAGATAGATCTTATTTACAATAATGTGTGAAATATATAGGAAGTAATTTCTTGTGTTTTGGAGAAGAGACATCTATTAGCCTGGCTTCTCAATACACAGTAACAATTGCCTGTGTGTATCCTATAATGCTAAGTGGGATTAGTGCCCTACAGTTTTGCCCAAATGTTCAGTTTCCCTGAAATGTGGAAATAAAGATGGAACAGTCTGAAAATAGCTACCCTCAAAGCTGTCAATGCAAGGATGTGTGATATCTTCGTGCTTGGTATGTAGTGTGCGAAAGGTAAGTCAACTCATGAATAATTTTCCTTGGTTGTGTCAATTTCTGCAGAAGTGGTGATAGTTTTGAAAATGTCCACCATTTTTTAACTATGTCAAGAAATACATGTAGACAGGTACCTATATATTATGTCTCTCTATTTTTATGCTTAGGAAAATACTTAACTTTTTCCACTTTTAACATTCATTGTATTTATGACTCCATAGGTGTATAGATAAACCAAGATTTATGGGCACAGAATATATTATACCTTCAATTTCAGAATGAGACTAATCTAATTATACTATTTCTAAAAAAGTATCATCATTTATTTTAATTTTAAATATTATTAAAACATTATCATGAGCAATCTTTTCCCAATAAGTTGTATAATTCATAAATGTTGATTTATCCCAGGTCATGTTGTCAATATATTTTTAAATGAACTTTGGTCACTCTTTCAATCATTTACTGAGTAAAAAATTATTGAATGTTAGTGTTTTGCAGCTGTAAGACAGGTTGACTTCACACAGAGTATACTCAAGTAAAAGAACACAACATGAGTCTGTTAGGGTAACGTTCTTGCATTAGAAGCACATAGTAGAGGAAAGACAAGAAGAAATGACATCTTAAGTGAAATCTATTTTTACTGAATACTTCTAACGGCCCTTCTTAAAGCCCCGTGTTGAGGCCAGGGGCTGGGCAGCGTGGGATTCACTGGGCTGGGTGGACCCTGAGATTCTGCACTGAGCCAACGCCAGTCCTGGAGGTCAGACGTCATATTCTCAAGCAGGGCGACACACTAGGGTGCAAGTAAATGCACCAAATCAGCCCCCAACACTGATGCTAAGACATCCCAGCTCTTCACCAAAGACAAGAGAACAGACATGCTGGAAGGTTGGAGGCCCCTGCAGAGTGTGCCAGTGAGGGCAGGGTTGTGTCTGGTTGTGTCTGCTGAAATTCTGGGGCTCCTAGAGCTGCTAGCACATGAGACACACTCAATGATGATTTACTGAGTATATGGTTACGTGGTTGAAAATGAATTTTTCTAGGGAACAGAGAAAATAGTTTCCCATGTAATAGTTAAATATCTTTACGCTTCAAAAGATGGCAGTCACATATGAAAGTCAAATGTTAATTAGAGTTCATAGGAAATGGAAGGAATAGAACAAAATCTTTTGACAATACATTAAAATAAATTAATAACGGAACAGGTAAACAAACACACCTTCTGAGCTGATAAGGTTTTGAGTTATGGGAAAACCTAATTAAACTCAATCAGGAAAAAGAAAGTAAACAATTTAGGGGAATCAACACGCCCTGCTCCAATAAAGAAAAACATGATGCTGTTCTTTTTGTTTATTTGTATTTGAGGGAAAATGTGCACGTATTTCTGCATGTAAACAATTGATTTTTGTAATACTGTATGTTAGATATTTTTAGATGGTGTCCACATCATCAGAATATTGTGAGGATTGAATGAAACATCTAATTAAAAGTATTAACTGCATGCCTGCCGCATAGTAATGCTTGCTATGTAATGATGATTAACAATAATGATCATTACTATTAATAGCTATAATTAAATAAATCATAATTCAGCACACAGGCACTATGAGGGGGTGATGGAAAGGGCAAAGGATTTGGAGAAAGAACATTTTTATTTTGGAGCCTTTCAATGGATTGTGCAGCCCCCAGTCACATTGCAGCATGGCAAGTGGTCTGGATATTAAATTACATAAGAAGGTAAAAGCTCATATATAGTTTGCAGTGTTAAACAAATGCTAGTGTGTATCGGCCTTGAAAAAGAGAAAAAACATTCCTTAATCTTTTAAGTTCCATGACATTCATGTCTATCTGATGATTTACTGTAAACCATTCTGAGTCCGAAATGGTTTATGCTAAATACTCTCATGTTCAGGCTGAACAGATTCAAAATTTCACCCCCAAGCAAGCTAGAAAAGGCTTAAAGAAAATGTACTAATGAGCGGGAAATATTATGGAGCGCACAGAGAGGAGTTAGGTTGCACTTCTGAGCATGGTTTCCTTGAAGTCTAAGTCTCCCCTTATTCTGCTAGTTGAAGGACTGGTGGCATCTCTAAACTGGACCCAGATGCCGGACCCACATACTGACAGACACTACCCGGGAAACAGCTGCATTGAGCATGGCCCTCATCTGAATTCTAGGTCAGAGGAAAGACAAAAATCACAGTCTGCCTATGATGGCCAGACACTCAGTTCCAAAAAGTAAACACAGAGGGCTGTTCTCCGGAGCTGAAATTTAAGGGGAGCACTGCTGCAGTTGGAAATTCAAGGCTGGGGAAATGACCAAGACCAGGCTTGAGCAATAACCTTTGTTAAATTTTATCCAGAAATTAGTAATTCAAGGCCCAGAGAATGCAGAAAAGAGAAACAAGTTGAAGCACTACTGTAAGACAAATATAGAAGCACTTGGTCTGTGGGAAATTTGCAAGTCTTTTTAGTGATGGTATTTTACGCAAATCTAGTTGTTGCTACTGAGAATGAAAGTTCCTGAATTAATATTTTTTATTAGATGAGTTGTGGTTTTACAGAAAAATCATGCATGAAATATAGGATTTCTGAATCCTACCTTATTAATAGCACCTTACATCGTTATGGCACATTTGTTATACTTGATGAAGCATGATTTTATAATTTACTATCACCTGTAGTCCATGGTTAACTAGAGTTCACTGTGTTGTGCAATTCCATGGATTCCTTTTATAAAAACTTTTATTCTAGTGCCTTATATACAACCTGATATTTTCCCTTTTGTGCATATGCAGATTTATATTTCAGTGCTGTTAGTTATGTTCATAATGTCTGCTAACGTCACACCATCCATTACCGACATATTTCTATTGTTTCAAATAGGGACTCTCATTTGAACCTTAGCTCCCTTGCAGATAAGGCATTGAAATATCTTCTATTTCTAGTTGGCTGAGGGTTTTTGTTATTGCTTTCTTTGATTGGGAATAGATGTTTAATTTTGTCACATTTAAATGCTCTTACAATCTGTACATTTTAAGTCTTAATTTCCCATTCCTTAGCCCAACCTTGTCCCCTAGAAATGCATATTCTAGTTCATGACTCTATGAGTTTGTTTATTCTAATTATTTCACATCATGATGATCATAAAGTATTTGTCCTTTTGCACCTAGCTTATTCCACTTAGCATAATGTCTTTCAGGTTCTCCATGTTGTTGGAGGTATCAGGACTTCATTCCTTTTTAAAGTTGAATAATATTCCATCATATATGTGTACTACATTTTATTTATCCTTTCATCTGATGATGGACTCTTGAGTTACTTCCATCTTTTGGCAACTTTGAGTAATGCTGCTGTAAACATCAGTAAATATCTGTTTGGGTTTCTGTTTACAATTATTTTGAGTATATTCCTAGTATTGGGTAATTCTGTATTTAACTTTCAGAGGAACTGCCAAAATATGTTCCATGGTGACTGCACCATTTTAACTTCCACCAGCAATGAAGGAGTGTTCTTATTTTTTCACATCCTCTTCAACACTCTTAATTTGATAACAGCTATTCTAATAGGTCTGAAATGTTATCCCATTGTGAGTTTTTTAAAACATTTTTTATTGTATAATATAACATATATACAAAACAAAGAGAGAAAAAAACAATAGTTTTCACAGCACTCTTCAGCAAGGTATCCCAGAGTTTGTCATGTGTTACCATACCATCATCTCAGATTTTTCCTTCTACCTGTTCCAGAACATTGGAGGCTAGAAGGAATATGTATATTTTTTATCATCACTTTCTCTTTTTTGTGAAGAATAACATATATACCAAAAAAAAAAAAAAACCACAATAAATTTCAAAGCACAGCACAACAGTTAGTTGTAGAACAGATTTCAGAGTTTGGGTTACAATTCCACAATTTTAGCTTATTACTTCTAGCTGCTTTGAGATACTGGGCGCCAAAAGGTATATCAATAAAATGATTCAGCAATCATACATACTCGTTTGTTAAATCCTACATTCTCTGTATAACTCCACCATCACCTTTGATCTTTCTCCCGCTCTTTAGGGATATTTGGGCTATCTCTATTCTAATTTTTCACATTGGAAGGACTGTCAATAATATAGGGTAAGGAGATGGAACTAGCTGATGTTCTGGAAAGGCTGGCCCTTCTAGGTTTCAGAACTTATCTGGTCCAGGGACCCTTCTGGAGGTTATAGGTTTCTAGAAAGTTACCCTTGTGCATGGAATCTTTGTGAAATCTTATATGTTCTTTAGGATTTGCTGGAATGGTTTTGTCTTGGGGTTTGGCAAGTTATGACAGGTCACAATGTCTAACAGAAGTTTGTGTAAGAGTAACCTCCAGAGTAGTCTCTCAACTCTATTTGAACTCTCTCAGCCACTGATTTCTTATTTGTTACACTTATTTTCCCCCTTTTGGTCAAGATGGCATTGCTGATCCCATGGTGCCAGGGCCAGACTCATCCCTGGAAGCATGGAAAATGACTTCCAGGGAGACTTTCACCCTTGAATGTCTTGTCCCACATAGCAAGGAGGGCAATGATTTCACTTGCAGAGTTGGATTTAGAGAGGGTAAGGCCGCATTTGAGCAACAAAAGAGGTCTTCCAGAAGTAACTCTTAGGCATACTCATATGTAGGCTAAGCTTTTCTGCTACATATATAAGCTTCACAAGAACAAGCCTCAAGATCAAGGGCTTGGCCTATTGATTTGGGTATACCTAATATTTGACGCAGTATCAGTGGTTTCCCTGGTGGAAAAGTTTCATAGTTCCACTTTTTTTCTACCATCCTTCGAGGAACTGTGCTAGTACCTTTTTATTATCTACTTAATATTTTCTGGAATGTATCCAGGCATTATATTATGCCATACAGGATTAAAGGCCCTCACTATTTTTCTGGGCTCCCTGTGTTTTATTTGTTTAAAAATCCTATCAAGACAAGATGAGTTAGATTGTGTGCTCCTGAAAATCTAGATTCCAGACAAAATAAACCTTTCTTCCTTTTGTCTCAAAGAGTAAGAGAGGTTCTAAAATATAAACAATGTTTTCCTTACCCCTATATTCTGAATTACCTTAATCCTAACCTGATCACCTTTGTTCTTATCTCTGAATACCAGGTTATACATTTATAAAACAGCCTCTGAAAATCCAGGAATAATAATTACCACTCTGGACAAAATATGGCTGCTTACAATTTAGGCCCCTGTTTTCTTATAAGCATTTTCTGAAGGGGACCGTGTAATAATTGTTCTTTCACTTTTGGCTTATTTTGCCTCACCAAATGTCCCACAGGTTCATTCACATTATTACATGCCTCAAGACTTCATTCTTTTTGTAGCAGCATAATATTTAATCATATGTATACACTATCGTTCACCAATCTACTTTTCAGTCAGTGCATCTTTCAGCCACCTACATTCATTAGGCATCATGTATAAGGTCTAAAGTCTACAGCCCATCAACACTCTCAAATTTAGATTATTTCATTGTTCCCAAGAGAAAGATAACCAATAAACACACTCTCTCCAAGTAAGAAGTCTAAACCTCCACTTAATTCTCGTCCCTCCCCTCATTATTTATCCCTGGTACTGCTTTAATACTGCTGATGTTTTCCTGTTAAATATATCCCATAGGATGCAATAGCAGTTTTCCCCCCGTACCCTGAACTTGGACACTCTTTGTGCAAGGATCATATCTTTGAAGTAGTCCTTGCAGAAGCTTATTTATAGGGTGGGCCATGGTGGCTCAGCAGGCAGACTTCTTCCCTGCCATGCCAGAGACCTGGGTTCATTACCCGGTGCCTGCCTATGTAAACACCACCACCAACAACAAAAAACAAACAACAAAACTACAAAAACAAGAAACTTATTTATATTTATAGTGTTACCAGTGGGACCCATAGGTCTATACAATCCCTTTCAGTAATGTTCACCTTCAATATGGTGATATTACTTATAGACCTACTGGTAACTGCCTTCACTTCTATATATTCCCTTACATTTGCGTTCAACCTCATTAACTAACCGTCCATCCATCTCTAGCTTCTCTTCATCTCTAAGTCCTCTATATTCTGCATTATAAGCCTCTGATTTTATCTTTACAATGATCATACAAGTGGAGTCATACAGTATCTATTCTTTTATGTCCGACTTATTTCACTCAGCATTATGCCCTCAAAGTTCATCCATCTTGTCATGTGTTTCAGGCCGTCCTTTCATCTTACTGCTGCATAATATTCCATCATATGTACATACCACATTTTGTTAATCAACTCATGTGTTGATGAGCACATGGGTTGTTTTCGTCTTTTGGCAATTGTGAATAATGATGCTATGAACATCGGTGGGAAAATGTCTGTTTATGTCACTGCTTTTCTGGACATATACCAAGTAGTGTTATTGCTTGGTCATAGGGCAACTCGATATTTAGTTTCCTAAGGAACCACCAAATTGTCTTCCCTAGCGGCTGCACCATTCTACATTCCCACCAGCAGTGCATAAGTGTCCCAGTTTCCCCACATCCTCTCAACATTTATGGTTTCCTGTTTGTTTAATAGCAGCCATTCTTATAAGTGTGAGGTGGTATCTCATTGTAGTCTTGATCTGCATTTTCCTTATACCAGTGAAAATGAGCATCTCTTCATGTGCTTTTGAGCCATCTGTATGTGCTGTTCAGAAAAATGCCTATTTATATATTTAGCCCGTTTTATAATTGGGTTGTTTGTTCTTTTTTGTTGAGTTGTATGATTTTTTTATGTATACATGATATCAAACCATTGTCTGATGTGTGATTTCCAAATATTTTCTCCCATTGAGTAGGCTGCTTCTTCACCTTTTTAACAAAGTCTTTTGAGGTGCAAAAGCATTTGATTTTGAGGAGTTCCCATTTATCTATTTTTTCTTTTGTAGCTTGTGTTTTGGGTGTGACATTGAAGAAGTTACCTTTTATTACTAGGTCTTGAAGTTGTTTCCCTACATTTTCTTTTAGAGGATTTATGGTAAGGTTCTTATATGTAGGTGTTTGAGCCACTATGAGTCAATTTTTGTATAGGGTGTGAGCTAAGGGTCCTCTTTCATTCTTTTGGCTATTGATATCCAGTTCTCCCATGCCCACGTATTGAAGATACTATTTTGTCCCATTTCAGTGGATTTGGGGAACTTGCCAAAAATCATTGACATAGATTTAGTGGTCTATTTCTACACTCTCGATTCAACTTATCCCATTGTGGTTTTGACTTGCATTTCCCTGGTCACCACGATATTGGACATATTTTGATTGCTTTATTGCCATTTGTATATCTTCTTTGGAGAGATGTCCATCCAAGCCCTTTGCCCATTTTTAAATTTTGTGTATGTGTGTGTGTTAAATTGAAGGATTTCTTTATATATTCTGGATATAAAATCTTAATTGTGTATGTGGTTCCCAAATATTTTCTCCCATCATGTAGGTTGTTTTATTTTCATGATAAAGTTCTTTGAGCAACAAAAGTTTTTTTTCTTTTTTTTTTTTTTAGTTTCATGAGATCCCATTTATCTATTTTTTCTTTTGTTGTTTTGCCTTGGGTGTGAAGTTTAATAAACCATACCTAACACAGGTATTAAAGACACTTTCTTATGTTTTCTTCTAGAAGTCTGATAGTTCTGGATATTATATTCAGGTTTTTGAACCATTGTGAATAGATTTTTGTATAGAGTATGAGGTAGGGGTACTCTTTCTTTTTTTTTTCTAGGAGGAATTCCAGTTTTCCTAGTACAATTTGTTGAAGAGATTATTATTTCCCAATTGATTGGTGTTTGCCTTCTTGTCAAAAATCCATTGGCCATTAATTTGAAGTTAACTTCTGAGCCTGTAATTTGATTCCATTGGTCTATTTGTTTGTCTTTGTGCCAGTACTTTGTCTTTTTTTTATTACTATGGATATGAAATAAATATTAATGTTGGAGAGAGTTCTCTAACTTTATTGCTCTTTTTCAAGATGTTTTTGGCTATGCAGGGACTTTTCCCTTCCAAATAAATCTGATGATTGGATTTTCCATTTCTTCAAAGAAGGTTGTTGGAATTTTTATTGAGATTGCAAAGAATCTATAAATTGTTTTGGATAGGTTTGACATCTTAACAATAGTTAATCTTCTAATCCATGAGCATGGAATGTGCTTCCATTTATTTATATCATATTTGATTTCTGTTAGCAATGTTTTATAGTTTTCTATGTATAAATTCTTTACACCCATGATTAGATTTATTTCTAAAAATTTGTTTCTTTTAGTTGCTGTTGTAAGTGGAATTTTTTCCTGATTTATTCTTCTGATTTTTCATTGCATGTGTATAGAAGCACTGCTGATTTTGAGATGTTGATCTTGTACCCTGCCACTTTGCTAAATTCATGTCTTAGCTCTAGGGACCTTCTTGTGAATTTTTTATAAATGGGATAATACCATTTGCAAATAGGGAAAGATTTATTTCTTCTTTTCCAACTTGGATGTCTTTTTTTTTCCTTGTCTAATCGCTCTCAAGGACTTCCAGTACAATGTTGAATAACAGTGGTGACAGTGAGCATCTTTGTCTTGTTCCTGATCTTAAAGCGAAAAGTTTCAGCCTTTCACTGTTAGGTGAACTAACTCTGGGTTTTTCATATATTCCCTTTATCATGTTAAGGAAGTTTCCTTCTATTCCTAGAGATCTAAGTGTTTTTATCAAAAAAGTTGCTGGATTTTGTTAAATGCCTTTTCTGCATAATTAAGATGATCATATGTTGCTCTTTTCCCTTCATTTTGTTAATGTGGTGTACTGCATTAACTGATTTTCTTATGTTGACCCAACTTTGCATACCAGGGATAGATCTCACTTGATCATGCTGCATAATTCTTTTAAGATGCTGCTAGATTTGGTTTGCCAACATTTTGTTGATGATTTTTGCATCTGTGTTAATAAGAGATATCGGTCTGTAATTTTCTTTTCCCGTGGTATCATTGTCTGGCTTTAGTGTAAAAATGATGTTGACCTTGTAGAATGAGATAGGGGTGTTCCCTTCTCTTCAATTCTTTGGAAGAGTTTGAGTAGAATTGGAGTTAAGTTTTCTTGGACTGTTTGGTAAAATTGTCCTGTCAACCCATCTACTCCTGGGTTTTTCTACTTTGTTGGGAGGTTTTTGACTACTACTTTAATCTCTTTACTAGCAATTGGTTTGTATTTCTTCTGGAGTCAGTGTAGGTAGTGTGTGTGTTTGTAAGAATTTGCCCATTTTGTCTAGGTTATCTAATTTATTAGCATACCATTGTTCATAGTGTGCTCTTACAGTACTTTTTATTTCACAAGTGTCCCCTTTATTTCTGATGTTCATTTTTTTTATCCTCTCTGCTTTTTTCTTCATCAGTCTAGATAATATTTGTCAATTTTATTGATATTTTCAAAGGTTCACTTTTTTTAATTATCTTTTTGTTTTTCAGTCCTCTATTACATTTATCTGCAGTTTAATCTTTGTTATTTCCTTCCTTCTGTTTACTCTAGCTTTAGTTTGCTCTTTTTCTAATTCTTCCAATTTTGAGGTAAAGTCTCTTGTTTGAAATCTTTCTTTTATTTTCATGTAAACATTTACAGCTATATATTTTCCTTTCAGCACTGCCTTTGCTGCATCCTATAAGTTTTGGCATGTTGTATTTTCATTTTCAGTTGCCTGAAGACATTTCCTAATTTCGACTGTGATTTTTTCTTTAACTCTTTGTTTGTCTGGGAGTTTGTTGAATGTTGAATATTCCTTCTGTCTCTTTTCTCTCTTTTTTTTTTCCTTCTTGGAATCCTATAGTGCATACATTGGTACATTTGATGATATTCCAGAGGTGTCTTAGGCTAGTTCAGTTTTTTGTATATATATTTTTTGTTATTTTCTTTTCCTCAGCCGGACTCACTTCATTTATTTTCCCTACAAGTTCACTGTTTGTTTCTTCTGTAAGTTCCACTCTTAAAAGCCTCCTGTGAGTTTTTCACTTCAGTTATTGTGGTCTTCATGTCCAGTTGTTCTGTTTGGTTCATTTTTAAAAATTTCTATCTCTTTACTAAGTTTTTCTTGGTGCTCATTTATTATTTTCATAATATCCTTTGTTTCTTTCCTGTATTTTTTCTTATCTTTTTGAGCATTTTTTCAAATCAGTTTTTAAAAAGCTTTGTTTGGTATGCTAACACTCTGATCTTCTTTGTTGATGTTTCTTGGATTTTTATCTTTTTCCTTTGCATGGGCCATTATTTTCTGTTCTTTATTAGTTTTGTACTTTTTTTGTGTACTGTTGAAAATGTTTCAATATTAAAATGTTAACTCTGGGATTTATTCTCTGAGATGTCGCTTTCTTGGTTTTGTAAACACCTGGTGATAGGACAGATATTTTCTTGAGTTTCAGCCCTCCTATCAGAAAGGTTTCCCCAAGGCAAATGCTGTATCCAGGTTTTCCCTGTCCTTCTGGGCTGTTTGTTGGTCTAGCCTTTAGCTTTTAGTTGTTTTGGAGTTCCCCTGCTTTGAGAAGTTTTGTGGTTCCTTCACTTTCCAAGGAGACAGACATCCCTCTCCTGGGTGTTTGAAGTCAGCAGGTCTTTGTCCTATATTGTCCATTTCAATAGTTTATTACCCTCCTTTCATTGTCTCTTTTCACAGCCTCTTTCTAGGGTGTGTGGGAACAATGGCTCTTCAGAGCCAGGCCCTCAAATATCCGAAGCCATTTATCATGATCAGTGATCAACTGTACCCTGGTTGTGTGAAAAGGGAGTTTTAAGTCCATTTTTGTCACCAGAAAGTTAGCCAAGGGCTGGGCCCAGTGGTGTCGTGGTGTGAGAATGCAACTGCCATGCAGAGAGCAATTTATTGATCTTTACTATAATTTATCAGCCTCTTCCTCTTGATCTTGCCCGGATGTTGCACATTTTCTTCTGGTCCAGAGTTTCCAAATAGTTGTTTCAGACAGTTCTTTCCTGCTATGGCTGTCTTAGTAGAAGGACTGAGTACTGGAGTTCCCTTCTCTGCCATCTTCCTAAAATCGCCCTAATTTTTCCTGAAATCAGATGGCAGCACTTTTGAACAAACAAGTTCCTAATAAACTCTGGCTTGATTTAGTTCTTTCCAAATTGTAAAACTATTTTTGGAAAAAGTATTTTAAAATATGTATATGCTTGCCATCCATAATGCTTGATACATATTTGTATGAGGTAATAAATTGTATATAAACAAAACATTAATAGGTCCTTTGGCTAAAATGAGACATGAATGGTGGAAAGGAAAACATGTTACACAAGTAAAAGTGAAAAGAGCAAGACAGATACAAACTGACAATTTGATGAAGTAAGTTTTATTAGTAAGTCCGACTTACAAATGTGGAAAATAAGGCTCTGCAAGGTTGTTAAACCGAGCCCTGCAGTGGGTAAGCCACAGAGGCAGAGTTTGAGCCCAGAGAGAAAAGCCCCAGTCTCCAGGCATTGGCCACTCAATGGCCACTGCAAATGACCTCCCTGTTCGGAAGAGATTCAATAAGGTGGTCAAAGCAGCTCCAGAAATATGGTTATTGCCAGTGTGTCCAGAAGTTATTCATCCCTCAGGGCCTCACGGCTTATCAAACACACAGACATGTATACTTAAGAAGAATATCAGTTTATTAATGGCACTAAAATAAGTGTGACTGGAGCCTACATTGTAATGTCAGCTGATGGCACATCTCTTTTTCTTCGAAATTAACATGGAAGGTTGAGTTTCCATCAGTTTTTAGTGTCTTAGTGATCAAGAGAACTGAGCAATATTAGTTTTCTGGCTGATGTTGAATTGTAATAACATCACTACTACTTGGGGCTATACCTGTCAAATGGGCAGTTATTCTCATTTTGGTTCTTTAAGGCTCTCTCTTATCTGTTCAGTGCTGTAGACAAACTGACCCAACCCCTTCTCATGACTGAATGCAGTTCTCCTCCTTATTGTGGATTGACTCATATTTCCTTCAGGTATAATACTCTACACTTCATTAAAGTTTACTTTTCTTAGTTAGACTTACAATCCAGATATATCTTTTTGAAATAAAGATCTATTCATCTTTACTAGGCATGAGTGTTCCCTAAGTGTCTCAGCTGCACATTTTTTAGGTTTTGAATTTTTTAAAGATACCTAATCTCATCAGTTCTTTAAGGATCTTATTAGGAAATAAAACATTTTCTGAGGTCACTTCAGTTTGTGAAGGGAAGTCTAAATTCTCAGCAACACACAATGCTGCTAAATGGTTTTTCTTAAGATGTATGATATTTTTAAAAACCAGGAATGAGTTTTGTAAATGCTGTGATTTAAATCTTTCAAATTACGTGAAAAGATTAGAGAGGCTAAACAAATTAGGGTTCTCTAATCTAATAATAACTACAAAAAGTTTGATACATAAACTAATCAAGTCTTCCTTTTGAAACAAAAATGGCACATTTATGTTGATGCATTTTCTCCATTTAATCAAAACACTGATTGAATGGCTAAAAGCCCCAGATGGTATAGTCAGTTCTGATGTTATAATAAGAAGTAAGATGTGGTTTTATCCTTGTCAAGCTCACATTCTAAGTCAGACAGGAGAGGTGAAAATACCTCCTGACTTTGGTTCTGAAACATGATAAGCTCAATCATCCATCAAACTTTTCTAGGCTTTTCTAAGAATAGTCTTAAAGTTAGAGAAATAAGCTCACGAACACAAATATAAAGGCTAAGACCAACTACGGAGAGAGTTCTATGTGTGATGACCTGAAGCTTTTTAAGGTTGAAGGGTTTTTTTTTTACCTTTTTATTATGGAAAATTTCAAACATAAACAAAGGAAATGACCATTGTAAAAGGAGCCTTCTGAAGCCATTATTCAGCTACACCAATCTTCATCATCTTATACTTCCACTCACTTTTCCCATTATCCTCTGCTATTTGGAAACAGATGTCAAATATAATTTAATTCACAAATATTTCAGTAAGCTTCTCTAAAAGACTAAAACACTTTAGGAAACATACATCCATGATAAATGCATCACACTTTAAGTCAACAATAGTTCCTTAAAATTCCATCAAACAATAAAATAATGTTGATGATTGTTCATATTTTCAATAGTTTATTTATAATAAGATCCAAACATTGTACATGCTAAATATATCATTATCTTTTCATTTGTAATTTCTCCCTCCCTCTTTCCTTTCCTTGCAAAATACTGCTTTGAAGGAATTCTGCAATAGATTCTGTAGTGCTTTCGCTGTTCTCACTTTCTGTTTTTGTTGACTGTGTCATAGCACTTATAGCCAAACAAAACAAAAGAGATCAAAATAACACAAAGCGAATCCAAGCGTGTTTCTCTGGCCCCCTATAGTTACTGGAAACTGGCAGATGGATCTCGAGGTTTGATACAATTCAGAGTAGATAATTTTGCACAGGATTCTTTACAGGAGATGTGCACTTACATCAAGAGAAAGCACGATATCAGGCCATGGTTATTTGTGTGGCCATTGATGAAACTTACCAAGGTGCTTTTTTTTGTTTTAATCAGGTGTTTGTAAAATAGTGATATTTTGACTCCATCATTTCTCCTTCTTTTAATACCTGGATTACATCTATAGAGAGAAACTTCCCTTCGTTTCATTGGTTACCCTGAGTCTGAGTTCAAGAAAAGCAGGAGAAATGCTTAATCCTGTCACTTTCTTTACAAATATTCAGGGAAACTGATTGGTTCTGTAACACTTTCTAAATACATCTAAATACACTTTACATGTTTATTTTTAGTATCATTCTGTATCGTTTGCTCTGTAGCATCTTCTAAACACATCTGAGAGGTTTTCTGCTTTTATTTTTAGTATCGTTTTTGAATGTATAAATTGTAACATTTTTAATGTATTTCATTATTGTTATAATTTTATTGAAGGTCAAACTGCCACATCTTTGATCAATGAAATCCACTTTCAGAATGATTATTGAGTCTTTTTGACAAGCCCAGGGTAGTTTATAATGGTGTCCTTGTTTCAAGATATAATGTGTTGCCCAGGCTAATCTTTTTCATTTCCTTCTCAGACTTGCAATTAGCCATATCTACAAAAAGCACAGGATTCTGCTAGTGACAAATGGACTATAGAGTCAGACTTTTCAACCAGGATTTTTTCCCTTGTTTCTCAGCCTTTTCAGTGTTTTAAGTGAGAAAATAATTCCTTAAGGCAACATATATAAAAGATTCATGCTGATATTTTCAACACAACTCGAAAATTTCAGAATTTTGTCTAACTTATTTTATATTCATTTTTGTTTTCTCAATTGAAAAATCCTGGTTCTTAATTACTTTGCATATTTACTTGGTTTATTTATTATATCCATATAGTAGCTTTTGAATATGACCACTGATATTATTATAAAATATAAGTTTACTAAACATCATTTTAGATTTTTCTGCAGATCCTTAGAGGTCTTAGTTTATTTATTCTTAGTAGGTGTTAGAGTCAATTTACTATGTCTTGGGGTTACTTGGAATAATTTCTTTTTGCATATTTAAACCATTAACTTAGAAAATTTAATTTGCTTTTATTTCTTTCTGGGTTGATTTTAATTGGTTTGGTTGCTATGCAAAATATTTACGTGGTTGTAATACAATATGTAGTCAGAGTCTTCTCTCTATACCCTCCCCCGTATAATTTACAATATCATTCATTTCATGGCTTAGGTTTTCATTAACAAATAAATGTATAAAAATGTATTTCTATGTCTCTTCTACTCCTTTCTTAAATAAATATTGCAATGCTGCATGTACTTTCTCAATCTTGATTTTTCACACATTTGTACCCAGAGATCAATGCAGAGTAGCCTATAGATGTCACTTATTACATGTTATGGTTGTGTAATTCTGCATCATGTAGGTGACACACTCAATTCAACCTATAGGAAAATGCTTGGTTTGCTTCCAGTCCTGGCAACTTGCCTCTAACATAAGATATTCTCCACAGTGTGGCTCTTTGTCTGGAAGGCAGCATTAGCTGGAAGGGAATTTTGGTTGATGAGTTGTGTGAGTTCATAAGGCCCAGAAATCTCGGCAAAATGCAACTTCATCTGTCTATATTCACTTGCACTTCTTTCTTGCCCTCAAGTGCAAAGTGACTTTGGAAAATCCTGAATTTCAGCTGTTTCTAAGATTGGCTTAATAAATTATCCAGTGACTATTTCCCAGTGATTTAGGGGCTATCTAGTTTCCAAGGCACTAGTTACCCCTTTATTTTCCCTCTATTTAGCATGTAGAGAAATTGATACCATGAGGGGACAGATGTTAGTGGTGGTTTTCACTGATCATCTCATACATATCACTAATTTTGTTATTGATGATGCACGTAGATATTTTGATTTTTTTATCCATTTGCTCAATTACTTTGTGGTAATATTGGTAGAAACTCACAAACTGTGCTGCCATTACTACCATCTCTCCAGGTGAAGTCCACCCTTCATATAAACCATAATATAAATCCATCTCTTATTCTTACATGAATTCAATAGACAGTGAAAAATTGCTATAATTTGTCTATAATTATTAAACACATTTCAATAAGTCCTATTGTGTAGATCATATGAGTTAATTGTTCAGAGTGTGGGTTTTTTGTGATTATTCCTTACTATTTTATCTCTTTTGAAGCTCTTTCCCAAGTATAAAATGTCAATACAATGAACTATTTTAGGAAAGTTAATTAGAAGCTTGATAAAATGCACTATTTCTGTAAAATATAATTTGAAAAACTGGCTTAAGAAAAATTAGCTGATCTTTATACACACAGAAATACATTTAGGGAATTAAATCAGTCTCTGAATCTACAAAAAGAAGAGGAAGGAGAGGAGAAAGGTAAGGAAGAGGAGAACAAAGAAACAGAAAGAAGAACAGAAAGGAAAACCCTAGCCCCAGATGATTTTGTAGATGGATTTTACCAAAAATTAAAGGGCAAGATGATGGCAACCTCAAACAAAGTATTTCTGGCATAGAAAATAAGAGAAAGGAAATGTACAAACTCATCTTACTCATGAACATAGGATATGAAATCTTAAACAAAAATGATAGAATCAAATATAGCAAAATATAAGCTGAAACCGGGAAAGCAAAGATTGTTTACCTTCAGAAAAATCTACTAATGAGCTTATCACACTGAGAAATTAAAGACTAAAGAGTATACGATTATCGCAAAAGAAGTGGAACTATCACATAATGAAATTTAAAACCGATGTATGATTACGAAAACAAAAACCCTAAAAACTTAGGCATCGAGGAAAACTTTCTTAACTCAGTAAAGGATGTCAACCAAAAATGTACAATAGACAATTTTGTAATGTTAAAATATCAGAAGCATTTCCTTATAAGAGTGAAGCAAGTATGCCTGATTTTACTGTATATATTGAAGACTGTACTGGTTAAATAGAAAAATAAAAGAAACAAAATACAGAAAAAAAATTTTTCCACCTAAAATATATCTGTCAATAGCTGAGCTGAGAGAGCCCAGTTAAGCTGTCAGGTACTGAAAGCAGCAAATTAAAAGATGCCAAAATTAAAGTAACCGACGAGCCCCGTGTCACTGATGGGCTGAGCGGGGCCGAGTCCACTCCCCTAGGTTCCACTTTTTCCAGTGGAACTGGAGCGAGCAAGGGCCGGAGGGGCCGCGGTGGAGGTGGGGGATCTCTCCCTGCCCCAAACAAAAGTCCCCTGCAGTTTCCTGGACAGGGGAGTCGAGGAGGAAGACGGAGTGTGAAGAGTGGAAAACTTCAGAGTGGAGAAAGGGTCCTTAAGATGCCCCGCCCCCTCTTTAAGGGGACCTCCCCAGAGAAGCCTAGAAGATCTTGGGGTGGGGATGCTGACGTGGGTGAGAGCGCAGTCTTGCAGGGCACAGGGTCCTTGCGCAGCTCCCCACAGAGACCGCCCTGACCCAGGGCTGGAGGGGGCTGGGGGGCGGCCCTGCTCCCCAGGGGCCCCCAGGCAGAGCTTCCGAGGGTCCTGGCGCTGACCTGGAACGTCGCTCAAATAACAGGAGACAGACCCCTCGATATAAATCCCCACGGTGAACTCAAGATCATATATAGAGGATTGATTCGAATGAATGAAGTTCAGCGAAATTCCTGGATATAAGTAGGTACATGGATAATCCATTCCATTTCTGTTAGTCAACAGCATAGATTTTAAAATATGTTTAAAAACTGAGAAGTGACAATTAAAAAATACATGAAAGATATTGTGGAATGAATTACCTAAAATATGTGAGGACTCTGATGGTAAAAATGCAACTGCTTTTATTAAAAGCCTTAGAGTGGATTGAAAAAAGAAGAGATATACTAACTCCTATTTCGTGGATAGGAGAAGCAATGTATTAAAGTATAATTTCCCAAGTTAAGCTTTAAATTTGTCCATTCCAACATTTGGCTCGTAAATTCCAAAATTTATATGGGAAAGCATGGACTTAGACTAGCGAAGCCTTTTCGAAAAGAACAGGTTAGAAGGGAATTGTCCCTTAGATATCAAGGTAAGCTTTTGTAGTTGATATGTGGTTGGCTCTGGGACAGATAAAAGGACAAAGGGGAATCAATAGTGTCTAGAGACTGGCCTTTCATATGAAAACACGGTGTAAATGAGAAGTGAGAAAATAACAGACTCAATAAATAAGACCAAAGCAATTGGTTTTATATGAATAAGCATAATAAGATGGAATTCTTATTTTCACAGCATGTAAAGATCAAGGTGGATATATACACAAATAATTTTATGTCCACGGTTAGAAAATTTTAAAATTGTATACAAAATATGTTTATGTTAAACATATATTAAAATTTAAAACACTTGTGTATCTAAAGAAAAGATATATATGAGTTATAAGATAGGATAGGATAACTGTATGTAAATCTTGATAGATTAGTGTAGATTATACCAGTAACACATTAAAGTAACTAAGAAATGGCCCAGCCAATCAAAAATGTCTTATTTTGCCAGAGCTGCTGTCACAAACGCCACGGAATGGTTTGGCTTAAACCATGAGAATTTATTGGATCACTTTGAGGCTTGAAGAATTCCATGATCAAGGTATCATGAAGGCTTGTTTTCTCCCCCAAAACTGTAGCATTCCAGGGCTGGGTTCCTTGGCTTGCATCTCTGTTACTCTCACTTAGTGATGTCCTCTCTTTTCTCATTTCTGGGACTTCTGGGTCCTCTTTATAAGGCCTCCAGTAATCTGGATTAAGATCCACTTTTATTCAGTCAGACCACACATAAACTAAAAACACCTTCAAAAGGCCCTATTAAAAATGGGTTCAGGGCGGGCAACGGTGGTGCAGTGGCGAAGTTCTCACCTGCCATGCCGGGGACTGGGGTTCGATTCCCAGTTCCTGCCCATGCAAAAAAAAAAAAAAAAAAGGTGCTAACCCTAACAGGAATGTGGATTAAGATTAAGAACATGTTTAAATTGGGGCGCGTAGTTCAATCCACACAAAGAACAAGATGAACAAATGATATGAAGTGGCAACTGAAAGAAGGGAAACCTGAAAAATCAACAAAGATCTGTAAAGGAATTCAATCTCACTAATAATAAAGAAATTCAAATGATAATAGCCATATGAAATATTTTATGATCATGAGAGTAACAATTTCTACTTGTACTGAAAACATTTTGCTATTCAACACCAGTAGAAAGGTTGATTGGTACCATCTCCCGGAAGGGAAAATTTTAAAAACAGCCAATGTGTTTGAGATGGTCATACAGGATCCATTCCCCTCATTTAAGCTCCAGACTTTGTGCGCATTGAGAGGTGCAAATGTTCAAAGCAATGTTTGTAAAGCTAGAAATTGAAATGATCTAAATGCTTATTAAGAAAACATACATTTTCTATGTATTCAATGGTGAGCTGGACAACAGAAATGCCAATGAAGTAATGTTACATGGATAAGGCTGAGGTTTTAAAAGTTGGAATGATGCAAACAGTGGAATGTCAGTTGTATGAAGTTTAAAATCATGCAATCTGGTTAACCAGCACTATATCTTGTTAAAAAAAAATATCTGGAGTAAAAATAAAAACATAAGCATAGACATGACAATGATCAAGTTCGGTGTAGGGACTACATTGTTTACAGAACGCTAGACTGAGGGAGGGGATGGCACTGCTTTTTCATCAACACTGGTGAGATTGTGTTTCATAAACTGGGTGGAGGGACATGTGTTGATTTCTTCAATGTGCATTTGGATACATTTGAAGTAGTTTACAATTTATTTAGAAAGTCAAGCTCAGACCTTCCCCATTTGATAAGAAAGAGAAAATTCTTGCCACAATTAACCTAGGACTGTATTACTGACTTTTAAAACATTTCTCTCTGTAGCCCAGCTGCATTCTGCATGTAGTATTAAATGACAGTACTTTTCAATAGATAACAGAAAGAAATATGATAATACAGACAGGAGTTATAACAGATAACAGAGAGAAATAGCATATAATAGCATAAGCTCGCTGCCACTAGCTATTTTGAGCTCGGATAGCTTGATACTCCCCCTGAGATGTCTCCCTGTAGCTTAGCCACCACCTCTCCTTTCTTAACCATAGTTTTCCTCAAACTCCAGGAGCAGAACACACAATTCTGGGTGGGATGAGCTTCTTAGCTGTAGATTTCATTTGCTTAAGCCCTGAGGGCATGCCTCTTTTCTTAAATTTGACATCAGAAAAACCTGTCTCCTCGGGAATTGTATGGTGTCCATACTTCTGGGCATCAGATCAAAAAGAGAAAAATATCTGACTGTTAAACGATAAATCCATTGTCTTTACTGGAATATATACATATTGGGAGGGGTTTTTGGTTGTTCAACAGTTTCACAAAAAATGTGGAATGAATAAACAGCCTTCATGCCTGCTCAGAGGTCCATAGAAGAAGCTAAGGCTATGGATTTTTATTTATTATTATGATTTTTTTTTTGCATGGGCAGGCACCAGGAATCGAACCCAGGTCTCCGGTATGGCAGGCAAGAACTCTGCCTGCTGAGCCACCATGGCCTGCCCAAGGCTGTAGATTTTTTTTTTAATTTTGTTTTTTAACATTTGTTCCCTCTATTATTTATTTATTTATTTATTTATTTATTTATTTATTCATTTATTTATTTATTTTACATGTGCGGGCACCGGGAAGCAAACCCGGGTCCTCTGGCATGGCAGGCGAGCATTCTTGCCTGCTGAGCCACCATGGCCCAAGGCTGTAGATTTTGATTGAAACTTTCTGTCTATAGTTTGGTAAGTCTAGTTCTGACTGCTTCACTTACTATCGCTGAAGAAATGAAAAATATCCTTGAACTGTTTGGGTATCAGGTTTTCCATTTATAACAGGAAAAATATTAAATTCGGTTGATAAAATTTATGTGAGGGTAGAATATATAAAATCCTTTAAAATACTGATTATTAATAGTTCCTAAGAAACATTTATAATTTCCAAATTCTACAGATCTTTTGACATTTCATTCTAAAGTCTCATTTAGCCCAGCTTCTAAAATCTAAGCTTCCAGAAGAACATAATGAAAGGCTACCAGAAAAAAAAAAAGTCAATTCCCAATTGAGACATCTTTAGCGGCAAGTCCAGCATCTCCTGTTATCATAAGCAAGAAGGAACCAACGTGTGATACAGTGCCAGCACTATATTCCTGCTTTCTGCAGATTTCTTTTTTTAAATGAGTTGGTGTTCCTTGTTAAAAACAAGATGACTTTTCAAATTTTTACATGCTGGGGAAAGAGTCAGGACAAATGTTTCTGAGATTGTGGAATGCAAAGTAAAATTTTACAAAAATCACACTCTGTACTCTGCAGGCTCATTGTGCAATTCAATAGTGAATACAAAAAGACTTAATTTTTCAAAAAGCACTCAGCTAACGTTTTTAAGTTTCATGTGAAGGTGATATCCTTTTCTGCCATGTTTACAGAAGAGGGAACTAAGGGAGTAGATGTCAGTAATTTGCACCAGTGATCATGAAGGTGGTTGAGCTGGGATTTGAACACAGCTCCTTGGCCACTCAGCCCAGAGCTTAAAAACCTCACCAGTCCCCAGTAACCTGGGCTTTTTTCCACTGGCTGTGAAAGGGACACAACTTTTCCCATTTAAAGAATATTCTAGGATGACAAATGATGGGAGTCAGTACTGCCCAAAGGTCTGCAAACGGCAGCCATAGCTATCAATCATGCAACAGATAAATAGATTTCATAAGTTATGTGTACAATATGTTCCTGAATTTGGGCTTAAAGCTCAGACTGACATACAGCATTTCATTGTTAATCTGATCTCTTTCTAGCAGAGGGAACATTCTTTAAAAAATTGTATTGCATAACTTGTTTGCTTCCTAGCAAAACAATTTTTGAATTTCTGTATAATTTCTGTTAAATCTGTTTTTAAAGTTGAAGCTCAGGTCAAATGCAAATATGAACATAGATTTATCCAGCATGCATAATTTGTAGTCTGTGTGGAACTGACTCATCTGTCTTCAGTATCTGGGTATCTGGCAATGACGTGATGAGCTCTCCGGCTTCCAGTGACCTATTCATCCTTCAAATAAACATCCACAGGAGGATGAAAAACAATATGTACAGTCCCAAAGAAGGAACAGCATATTGTGCATGAGCCGATGTGGGCTCGAGTCAGAGTTCTGACAACAATCTTGCAGAAAACTCTCAGAAATGCTGAGAAATTCTCAATGTAAGCAAACCTAAAACGTTAGGATTAGCTTCCTTCTTAAAAATATAATCAAGTGACCAAACCAGTAAACATGTTTCTTGAACATCTGCAAGGTTGTTTTGGAACATGAATTATTCAAAGTCGGGTAAAGTTCTACATTACAAAGAGACCATGTATTTTTCTGCATTTTCCCTAGTTTAACCCAGAAAATAATTAATCTACTTCTCCAATCTTATCTCTATAGATCACAGGTGTATCTGGATGTGTTGACGCACAAGGAAGAATTCTTTAGGTGTACTATATATTTTTTTACTGTGGCAGGGGAAGGCTATGTCCATACAAATAGATTTTTTAAATGCATATGCCATTTTCAATAAGAATGGAAAAACAATGTTCCCAAATTGACTTTCTGGGAAGATTTTATGCATTCTAAATATAATTAGACTGACTAAAATCAGGAGAATGAACGGATGTCATTTTGAAATCTCCATCTCGCTTTCAAATGTCAATTTTTAGTAGTAGTTGCCCATTATATGTTACATTTACAATAATTTTAAGATAAGATTTGAAGGTTTTGTTTAAGAACTTTAGGGAATATGCATGTCCTAATCTTACATGTGAAAACCATTCTTGACAATCTGGTTTGACTTCTCATTATTTCTGTGGATTTTCAAAGGAGAACTGAAGAATTTGATCACTTCACTGATGGAAACGTATGGAAAAAATTCATTAGCTAAAATTATCTTATGATAATATATAGGATTTTAAATGTTAGGGATGCAAGCAAAGAATTTAACAGTCGGTACAGATTTGAAAATTTATTTCTAAAGATTTGCTATTCCAGTTGAACATGTTTGTTTGAAGTTCCTTCCATTTACTAATCTAAATAAAGAAAGAATTAAAAAATGGAATTCTACTCTGCACCAGCAGACTACCTTCACTCCAGCTCTTCTTCTAGTCCATAATTTTGTAAATAATATATTACTTTTTTATCCTGGACATTGACTTTCTCCAGTGGCCAGGATTGCTGTTTTGTTAAAAGGCTTGTGTATGTGTGCATGTGTGTTATTGCAGATTAAAAGAAACTAAAGAGCCTCAAAAACAATTCAAGTGTGAACTACAAAGTCACCATTACAACAAATGTGCAAATTTCAATATGGACTGGGTCCTAAATGTGCCATTACAGAATTATTGACCATTTCCGAAGATGTGAGGATGTCAATGTGATTATATAGTATTTGAATTCCTCCTTTGGAAATGTACACTATGGGTTTTTATAGAAAGATATCACCGTTTTGCAACTTTATCTACAGAAAAATGATAGAAATGCTTATTTATAAATGAGAGACAAAAAGCAAAGGTAAAATCATAACAATTGTTAAATAAAGATTGAGCATCTTCGTGTACTCACCGTACTATTCTTTAGCATTTTTGTACATTTAATTTCTTTTTTAAATAAAAGATTGAAGAAAAAAATCACATATAATTACTCTCATATTTTCTATTCTCTTGTCTGCTTTCTTTTTCTCACGTGACCTTACCTTCTTCTCAAACTGTCCTTGGAAAGGGGCCCATTTTTTTTGTTCTTTTTCTCCCAATTTAATCAAGATTGATATTTTTTCAAAATACAATAAGATGAAAGAAAAGTGCAGTATACAAAATACAAACTCTTCCTTTTCCTTGCTAATAGGAAGCTCTGGGAATATCTAGGCAATAGATGGTTGAGTTTGGCAGCAGTAGAATTGGGAAGTGGTGGGGCAGGGGATGCAGTCTGAGGCAATGGGTTTTCTGATGGATTAGGTGTGGAATTTTAGAGAAAAAGAGGAATGGAATGACCCCAGTTATTTTGGTGTAAACATTTAGAAAACAGCTATCTGAGGAAGAAAATGTGGGACAGGCAAGCAAAACTGAGAATATGTTATGATTGAGACACCCCTTAGATTCCAAAAGCAAACACTGGCCATAAACTCATGTTTGCCAACATGGCGTTCAGGGAATAAGTCTGAGTTGGAGATACAGATCTGGGAGCTGGCAGTCTATAAAGATGTTTAGTCATGAGATTGAATGACTGATGAGTTGATATTAACAACAGAAAACATACATATATATGGCTCATAGTAAGTGAAGCAGAACCTAATCTCTAAGTTTTCACCTAAATGAGAATGAATTCCTTGAGTCTACACAATTCTTTGAGGTTTGTACTGACCTCTGTCCGAGGGGGGAGAAAATGAAAATAAATGGGAAGAGAGGAGGATGGTTGAAGTGATATTTGTGAGAAAAAGGTATATGATTAATTAAGTTATCTGAAATAAAGTAAAGCACAGTTGAAAATTCTGTGTGTTTCATTACTTCAAACAATTCAAATTTCTGACATGGCATGTGTGCAGTTTCTATAACCAGGACTCTCCTATTTATTAAAAATTGTAGGTAATGACTAAATTCGGTATTATTAAATATACCAAATATGTTTACAATGAAATTACATTCTCATATATTTCAAATTAATGCCTCTTATCTAAAATTAATTCTTAATTTCAAATGGAAAGAACAGGATGTTAGAAAAGAAAACATAAAGTGCCTTATTTTTTTTTAAATATTAAAAGTATTTTAAAATATTAAATACATTTATCTTCTGATTGTGAAACTCATAGCTAAAAATAGCATGATATAATAGCTATACAATAGTATGGAATGGAATTCTCTCTTTTTTTTTTTTTTTTTTGGCATGGCAGGGTCCGGGAATCATAACCTGGGGCTTGGCATGGCAGGAGAGCATTCTTTCACTGAGCCGCCATTGTACCGCCTGGAATTATCTTTCATATATACATTTATACACCAAAATGAACTAGAAGAGGAAGTCATAGTCAATCACATGAGAGAGGGAAATTCCTTGAAGACAATAAATAAATTCTCCACAGATTGATTGTTTGATCTTCAAAGGCATGTGGGAACACTCTTTTCTCCCTCCCTGTGGAGCTGATCCCCGTTCGGTATTTTCTTTCTGACCTTCCCCTTGGCATAAGCTCATTCTTTTTTACCCTTTGTGGGGGTCCCTTCTGACAGTCAGCAGTGCGGCATCATGTCACATTCTATATATGCTACATATATCTATATATATCACATATCATATATTCATATATAAGAGTGTCAATAGTTCCTTTTTGCAAGCCTGCTATAGCTGATGCATATTTCTGGAGCAATGCAGATGCCTAAGAGAAAAGATTCATTAATTTCTGGGAAAAAAAACAAGCAATATAGTTGTTATCTATTTCAAAATATAACACCAGTATATTAAGAGACATGGAAAGTGGACTCTGCAAAATAAGTCAGTTTAACTAAGCTAAATTTCTTTTTTGCAAAAATCAAGCAATTACACTTCTGTTTTTAACTTTGATAATTATGGAAATGCAGCTTTCATTTGTATTTCATGAGCTTCAAGGTACTATTAGTAAAATTACAATTCTAGATTTTACATGAAAGAAAAAATTAAAGCAATAAAATAGCTTTAAAAATATAAATGATATAAATACCTTGAAAGGATAAACATGAATAAATGCTCTGAAGTATACCAATGATGATAAGAAATGTAAATTAGCTATTTAGGATTTGTGCTTAAAATCTAAAGCCATAGGACCAGGTTTAAAAAACCAAAATCTAACAATATGCCTCTTACAAGAAACATGAAAAAGATGAGAAAAAGACTTAAAAGTGAAAGAATGGACTAAGATAAATTAGGATGACAATAAAGAAAAAGCAAAGATGGCAATTTGCCTCTCTTAAATTATGTTTTGACAGAGCAATCTCTTCTTGAAAGGTACACTTCATGGTGAGCTATAATAGCCATCAATCTGTGCACCAAACATACAAAGTAAAATCTCAAATATATAGAGAATACGAGGTAAAAATTTATAGAGGTAAAAATTTTAAATGCTCTAACATTTCGAAACCTATTAGGCAAATAACATAAACTGTTTAAAAATGATTAATGAGGCTGAATAAAGATATGCCTTTATTCATTCTAAAAACATTTATTGATCGTCTACTGTGTTCTAGATATTTTTTCTAGATGTGGAAGTTAGAGCCATGATCAAAATGGAAAAGTTCCTGATCTCCTGGAGCAGCCTGTATGTGTCCTGGTGGGGAAGACAGAGGGGCAGCCAAGTGTCCAGGGACACATGCCAGCCAGCATCGCCATGTATTATCCAGGCAGCCCTTACTCAAATCCCTGATCACTTCTGTTCTTCTGTGTCCTCTTCTGAAACGCAGGTTATTTTGAGATTTAAGGTTGTTTGTATACTAAAGATGTCAGTATGGGTGAAGCACTTGGAGCAATGTTTAGCTTACTGTGAGTCCCTTCTAAGGGTGGGCGTCTCCAATTATCACCCCACCTCTTCAATCCTTGTCATAATGTTTCCAGAAATTGCTCTTATACCTCACTGTGAAGTGATCTTGCATATTTTAATAAAGTAGAAACATATAATACATATTTTGCCACAGTGCAATTAAACTCGACATTAACACAAAATCACTTTGAAACACATCTTTAAAATTGCCTACTGATTAGCGATTTTTAGATGCTTCCCTTCCAAGCATTTCCTTTATTTCTCTGGGACACCTGCAATTTCTAGTGCAGGTCTCTATTCTCTGTCCTCTATAATTATCTTTTATATTTTTTTCATTATTTTAACAGCTGTCAATTTTCTCTGCCTTACATCACAGATCAGATTTTTGGGAGTGCCACTTTTATTTGCTGCTCCCCACATGCATTTTAAATGAGATGTTGCATTTTAAGTCTCATATAATTCCTCCATGATTATATGCTTCTCATTTAAACGTAACCAGTTGCCTTTCTGTTTTATTCTGACTTCTCTTTAGGGATCTTCCCTCTTGTCTCACATTCAGTGTATGCTTTTGCTTTATTTATGATGCCAGCAGTCACTTTATTTTTCAAATTCTTAACAACGATAAGCCTAGGGAACTATTTATCTTCTTCTGAGACTGCAAGATGATCTCTTTTCCTCATTTTGCAGTATTTTCTTATGCTCTGTGTTGCTGCTTATATATCCCGGGGTTTGTTGGCCACCCATACACCCTCCTAACTCAGAAATTGGAAGCCCAGTACTGAGTCCAACAGAATGACCGCTTGTCTCCACAATGGGTTAAGATTGGGGCAAACCCCTGACAAATGCAAAATTGCCTCTGTGGAGTTAGTTCTGGCATTCCACCATGGCTATAGCTACTTGTAATGGTAGGACCCTGGGAGAGAGTTCCAAAGACTCTGAAACTTCTCAGCCAATACCCTGTGATGAAATGAAGAGTCTCTCTGACAGTGCTATCAGAAATCTACTTCCCTGGTCCTAGGAGAAAATTAGAAGTTGCAAGTAAGGGGATGTTATATGGACTGAGGTAACTTTTCCTATCACTTTTAGAGAAATTATCAACTCAATTATTTTCGGAATTGAATTGTTTTTTTATCTGAAGTCCAGTATTTGAAAACCGGGAAAAGAAATGGTCATCAATGAGTCACAACTTAAAGCAGGACCGTGCTCTCGGCCCCAGGCATTGTTGTAATTGCTCTGAATTAAGATCGATTACCCACAATTTGCAGGTGAAGATATCTCATCTCCCTCTTCATAGTTTCTTGGCCCTAGGATTTATGCCTCACACACTAATATCTGACTAGATAACAATGTGTACGCTTCAGACCCAGAACATGTCTAAACCTGTCTTTGACACCAGAGATTTTAGTCGAGAGATGGCGGATGTGTGATGGGAAGAGGCATTTCTGAAAATATAACCAAAAGTCAAAGAGAAGGAGAGACAAGAGAAGGATGGAGCTCTGGTGATTTTTAATGAAAAGCCCTTCCTGCCAAACCAGACAAAAAATATGACACACATACCTACAGTTTTCCACAATGGACTCTCTTACCTACCGTTTTCTATTCCAATTCCTTTTGTAAAAGACAGAGAGCGTTAACATTTCTGATATTCAACACGCATTTAACAGCCTGCGTCTAATAGCGCTTTCCCGCTTTTGTTCTGTCTCCCGGGGATCCCTGGAGCCTGGCGAGGTGGGAATCAAGGCAGAGGAAAGCAGCATGCAACGGTGGGAACAACGGCAGACAATAAGGAAGGTGCTGCCAACAGCCCCTGTTCACACAGAGCTCCTAGCCCAGAGGGGGCTTAGGATGGGGGAGAGGAAATGGAGGCACAATGCAAAAAGTCTATTCATTTACCAAACTGAGAAAGTTCCCGGGGTGAAGGTGGCGGTTAAACTTTTATTGCCATGGAATAACCAGAAAATGGTATGAGGTCTGTCCAAGATTTAGTCTCAAAAAAAGGAAAAAATAATTGGCATCAGCAGATTTCCAGATGACAGGGAGAAAAGGTAAATTTGTTTTATGATTATATCCTATTGAGTTGGTTTTGTCCAGTGTAAGTTTAGCTGTAAAATGTGGAACTGAGCATATAGCAATTGCTTGCTCCAAAGGTTAAGAACAACAGGCATACAACATGGAATAAGGTACTATGTAAATGTTGGCTAAATATTTTATAGCAATCAGGATACTGTAAAAATTTGATACGAAGCAAGTAAATTTCAAAGAATGATACCTATGTGTTTCTGTAAAGCAGAATGAAGTATTTATGCTTTTTTTTTTTTACATGGGCAGCCACCAGGAATCGAACCCGGGTCCTTGGGCATGGCAGGCAAGCACTCTTACCTGCTGAGCCACTGTGGCCCACCCTAGAATGAAGTATTTAAGGACAAGCCAGACAGAATAATTGAAAGAATTTTAATATCAATAATGATGCCAGGAAATTTTCCTTTAAGGCATTTACACAAAAGCAATAATTTTAGCTTAAATACCACGCTTATTCTTTAGACTCTGATGAGCAATAGAATACCAATGTAATTTCATTTATTTATTCCATGCACACTAAATTCCTACTAGGCTTATGGCCTTGCACTGGTCCCCAGGGGAAAATGCTGAACAATACCCAACACCTTCGCCCTCCAGGGGCCCATTGGCACCTTGGGGAGAGGTTTCACCAAACAAGTCAAACACTTTGCAGTGTGGATGGCTTCTCCGGGAGAAGTTTATATGGGAACACATAGGGGGAGGAGGAGGGAAGGATGGAGGAACATTACTAGATAAGGCTTCTGGGTGAAAAGTCTGCCCAGCAAAAATGTGGAGATTGTGTAAGCATGAGTAGGAAAAGAAAACTAAAGCAGTGGGAGCCACATTTAAAAATGCTTAGAAAGCTGGACCAGAATGAGCAGTGAAAAGGGAGCAGGAAAGGGTGAGCTAAGGGAAGCAGGGGCCAGGGCATGGAAGTAAGAGACTCTGAGCTTTGTGGTCAACAGAAAAGTTTGAAACACAAAAGTGACCCTAAAAATGCTTGCTTTTTTTTTGAAAAAGCATTTTGAATTTCCATTCCTGGGAGTGTGATGAAGATATCCCCTGACTGAAACAGCAGAAATGTTGGGTGGGATGGGGAATGAAAAAAAAAAACAAAACAAAACCCAAATAGCAATGACAAAAAACAAGCTTTTCGTGCATCACTGGGATGATGAGAAAGTCAGCAATCCACTAATACATAAAACAATATTGACAGTGAAAAAACAAAAGCAGGGACCTTTTCTAGCCCCGGTGGTTTCTGTGGAAAGACAGAAAACAAATTCTTCCCCTTTTTTACTACATAGGATTCTGGGTTCAGAGCTTATGACTCACTGAGGGGAAGCATCAACCAGTAACTTCCACATAAAGATCAGCCTCAAGAATGGTGGTGAAAGGGAAATTAAACCCCCATTCCTCAGAAGTGAAAGAAACGATTTTGTCTTTCTCAACTGTGACTTTGGGTAAAAGAAACAAAATAACGTGATTGTGAGCATCAGCTGATTGCCACAGGAAATCATGGGCATCTTTGGAATATACACCACACCACACACAGCAAAATTAACTGGAAGGCCACCTGTGTGTTAAGAAAAAGATGAAGAGGAGGATTTAAATCAAAATAGTCTCAGATTGGTAAGAAACACAACTGGTGGAAGTAAATGCAAATGTTATGAAACTTGGATTGTATATATTAGAAGTAAGCTATACTGTGATTTTTTTTTTTGCTTGTGGTTTCCCCGCTTAGTTATATATTATATCCTCTTTTGTATTTTTTTCCTGTTGCATTTTGCAGAAGTTTTATATTGTCTAAGGAAGTGATCTGTGAGATGACATGTGAGATAAAAAAGGCATCTTCTTGGCCTGGGCCAATGGACGGTTCTGGTTAGGCTAATGAGGAAGAATGACAATTTTCTGAGTCATTTCACTGTACTAGTGGGGCAAGTGACACATGAATCTCTCTTTACAATGAAAGCTCCATATCGTTAGCTTTTACATGGGCTGATTATCCAACGTGACTTTTTTTATTATACATCTTCTGTGGCAAATAACTCAAAGTACAACAGTATGCCCCGAAAAATTAAAGACACTCATTTAAAACCACATTCTTTGACAAATAAAGGTGCTGATTATTTTGTGACTACTGGAATCTAAAAATACAGCTTTTGTTTAAAAGTACTTTCTTAAAAACAGGACTAGATACAAAAACTCAAAAATGGACAGCACAATAATACCTAATTGTAATGTAATTATGTTAAAACACTGAATGAAGCTGCATCTGAGCTATAGTTTTTTTGTTTGTTTGTGTCTTTTGTTTTTTTTTCTTTTTCCTTTTCTCTTTTTATTATTATTATTTTTATTTTTTTCTCTATATTAACATTCTGTATCTTTTTCTGTCGTTTTGCTAGTTCTTTTCCTAAATCGATGCAAATGTACTAAGAAATGATGATCATGCATCTATGTGATGATGTTAAGAATTACTGATTGCATATGTAGAATGGAATGATTTCTAAAAAAACATTTGAGTTGTTTAGTAGTAGAAATTATTGCCCAGAAAAGGGACAGTCACACAATTGATGAAGACAATTAATGCCAGCATGTAAAATTGCAGTGATTTTAATTGCTAGCACATGACACTGAATGAAAATTTGAAGTTTCCACTCTCAAGGTATATAGTCAATGTTGAAGCTATTTTGTGTAATGAACTGAAAAACATGAGCTTTGCTATCCAGGTCTGATGAGTCAACAGATTTCACTGATAGATGTCATTCAATAGTATTGCAACACCCGGAAATGGTGCTGGATTTCACAGTAACTCTCAGCCGAAACAACCCAGACCCAGATGTACTTGAGGTTTCATCTCAGAGTCTTGACAGAAGGTCTGTCTTGGGGAAACTGTGTTGCCATCTACACAAAGGGAACCCCATCATTGGTTGACTCCTTGAAGGTTTCACCTCTCTTATAAAACAAGAACCCCAGCATTGTAATAAACATAATGCTTTCTCTACAGTTACAGAAAGATTCTGGACCAAAATCTCACAGAAAGAAAATAAGAAGTCTGGGATGATGGCATGCACACACACAAAGAAACACAAACACACAGACACAAAGACATGTAGTACATTAGCAGAGAGAGAGAGAGAATGAAAGAGAGAGAAAGAGAGCTTCCAACAAGGTACTTGAGACAAAAGGGAATTATAGGGAGACTTTTAAGAAATTAGTATACCAGATTTTGCTGAGAACTTTGCAAAACATTGAGCTAGTTTGAGAAACGAGCTCAATAGCAGACATTTTTTAATCACAAGATCCAGAGGAAAAAGTCTTTGAAAACTTAGAAAGCTCATGTATTTGAAAAAAATTTGTGTTTAGAAAAAAATGCATTAAAATAGGACATTTTGAAATATTTCCAGGGCAGCCTGGGCTTAGAGTAAGAAAGGATAAGAGTAAAGTATTAAAAACCATCTGGGGAACTACAGAACCACATGAAAAATATGTTTCCAACTTCTCAACCCAAGTCTATAACCAGGAGGGGTCTTTCTCCAAAACTTCCTTTCAGCCCTTTCAGCCTAGGAACTTAACTTTTAAAAAAAGAGGAAGCTTCTGCAACCCTACCCTCACCAGTGGAGTTATTAATCTGCCCCCGAAAGCTTTATTTCTGTGAAAAAATACCTTTCCAGTCAGAAGAAAGCACTGGACATTTTGATGCCTTTAATTTTTCATGTGTTTGCAACTTTCACTGGTTAAACAAGCATTGAGAGTAAGGACAGAATTTGTTTCATTTCAGTGAAAAATAAAAACCATGAGTGTGTATACAAGTGTGAACTGCATTGCATGGTTTTGTAGGAAAACATTTTAAAAGCACTGACTTCATATTAAATAGATAAACTTCATTCTTTATATATGATTTCCAAAATAACTTTTATGCCTGTAAAAGGTTATGAAAAGGATCAAGTAATCAACACATGTGCATAATGATTTATAACTGATTTATAGCTCTAGGCCTCTAATGAATCTGATCGCTCACTTAGAAAATGTGTTTTTGTTCCTATTGCTTTGGTTTATGGTTTTAGTAGTTTTACCATTCAACCTTATCAACACATTTCATGTTGTAAATAGAAGCAATTAATATCAAATTGCAACCATTATTTTAATGTTTGCTTTATGAATATTAAAAATAATTGAAAAGGAAAGAAAGAAATTAATGTCAAGAGAGATAAGTTAAGCTACTGCCTACTTTTCTTTTCCCAAGAATGTCTGGCTGAATGTGGGCTCTAGTTAAAGGAATATTTAAATTTGCAAATATTCATCAAGTTGCACATTTCAGATTTGTATACTTTATGAATATTATGCTGCAATAAAAACCTCATGGACCAAAGAAGACAGCAAAATAGAATTGGGGAAACTCTGAAAATTGAATAAAATAAAATGTGATTTTTAAAAAGTCATATTTAGTTTCAGGAAGGAGAAAGAAAAACAAATTTCTGTGTCATGAACTTTATAGTGCATAGCCACATTAGAATTCCAAATGCTAGAAATTTAGGATGTCTTAGGCCAACTTGATTTGGGTTAAACAATTAAACTTAAAGTTAATTTAGAAAAAAAGGGAGAAAAAATTGAAGTGAGTATATCTACGCTATGAGCTTACCTTAGTGGTAAAGTGGAGGAAACTGTACAAAATTATGGCAATTAGTTGCACAAAATAAACAGACTCACAAAATATGTTAGTCTCTCGCCAAAATGAATTGATGGCTGTTACTGCCTTGTAAGGTACATACTTTATTAATCACACTAATAGACTATGTTATATAGACATCCTAATTTTTATCCAAGGATTCCATGAATATGTAAATTATTTGAAGGTTCTCACTAAGGTATGTTATTGAGAATGACTACTATATCTAATAGAAATGCATAACTGGCAGTCTTCACGGTAAACGTAAATGAAATAAACTCTCTTAGCATGAAGATGGCAACACTGATATAAATATGGATATGCTATTTTCAAGAGACATGCCTAAAATTAAAGGACATGGGAAAATGACTTTCGAAGTTTAAAAAGATATTTCAAGCAAAAACTGAGTAAAAGATGCTGTTGTAGCTAAATCAACAGCAGGTGAAAACCCACATGAGGAAAAGTAGGGTGACTGAAGATAAAAGTAATCACAGTATAATGAGAAAAGATTTAACTCTTTACTGAGTTAAACACTTCTAAAATCGGATTGACTTAATGATATGATTTTGAAATATATAAATTAAAGTTTGTAGAACTACAGAGAAATGTAGCACAAACTACCAATATAGCAGATGTTTTCAAATACATCTCATAGCAATAGATGGATGAAATAGACGAAAAAAATAGACATAATATAGTAGACTTCAAGAGCATGATTAGTAGGACTTTATGTCTGAATTAACGTTCAGATCCAAAATAGTGTACACTGTGGTAAGGACTGGGGGCAGGTCTGGGGATGAGTTTAACTGAGAAGGGTCTTATGGAATCTTAAGGGACACTGGAAATGATTTTACTGGAAATCTCAAAATTACCTTGAATGTCAAGGTGATTGTATCTGAGTTTCAGATCTATCATCCTGGGTTTTGTTTTTTTTAATTTTTGATATATTTGCTTCTTTTTCTCTGCTTTTTTTCAGCTTCTATAATATCCAAGTATTTATTATTGCTATTGTTATTAATGAGTGTTTCTTCACATTTGGTTTCTTAATTATACATGGTTATTCTATTCTTTTACTGCTCATCCTAGATGCTGGGACAAAAATGCATCTTAACTTACTAAAATTAATTAATGCTTTTACCTTTTCTTGAAAAAGTTAAGCATCTAAAATTCACTTAGCATGGATCTAAATTTCACATTTTGTATTAGCATTCCCGTATTTCTTTTATTGTGAAAAAATAACATATATATATACAAACAAAGCAATAAATTTGCAAGTGCACTTTAACAAATAGTCATAGAACACATCTTAAGTTTGATATAGGTTACGGTTCCATGACTTTTCATTTTTTCTTCCACCTGTTCCAAGACAAAGGAAACCAACAGAAATATCAATATAATGATTCAGCAGGCATACTCATTTGTTAAATCCTATCTTCTCTGTTATAGTCCTTCTCTTTCAATAACATATATACATAAAAACAATAAATTTTACAAAGTACAACACAGCAATTTTTTGTAGAACAGATTTCAGAGTTTGGTATGGATTACAATTCCACAATTTTAGTTTTTGGTTTTTTTCCCCCCTAGCTGCTGTGAGGTACTGGAGGCTAAAAGAAATACCAATATAATGATTCAGCACTCGTACTCATTTGTTAAACTATTTTCTCTGTATAACTCCATTACCTTTGATCCTTCTCCTACTCTTTAGTGGTATTTGAGCTATGCCTGTTCTAACTTTTTCATGTTGGAAGGGACTATTGATAATATGGAATAGGGGGATGGAACCAGTTGATAATCTGTAAGGGCTGGCCCCTCTACATTTCAGGACTTGTCTGATCCAGGGACCCATCTGAAAGTTGTAGATTTTGGATAGCTACCCTAGTGCATGGAAATTTGTAGAACCTTATATAATGCCCTAGGCATTCTTTGGGGTTGGCAGGAATGGTTTTGGTTGGGACTTGGCAAGTTATGATGGGTAGCAATGTCTATCTGAAGCATGTGTAAGAGGGACCTCCAGTGTAGCCTCTTGATTCTATTTGAACTCTCTCAGCCATTGATACCTTATTTGTTACACTTCTTTTCTGCCTTTTGGTCAGGATGGCATTGTTGGTCTCAATGTCCCAGGGGTAGGCTCATCCCTGGGAGTTATCTCCTACAGTGTCAGGGGGACTTTCACCCCTGGATGTCATGTCCCAGGTAGGGAGGAGGACAGTGGTTTCACTTGCAGAGTTGGGCTCAGACAGAGCGAGGTCATATCTGAGCAAAAAAAGAGTCCTCTGGAGGTTACTCTTAGGTGTACCTATAAGTAGGCTAAGCTTCTCTGCTACATACATAAGCTTCACAAGAGCAAGCCTCAAGATCAAAGGCTTGGCTTGTTGATTGGGTGTCCCTAATGTTTGGTACAGTATCCAAGGTTTCCCAGGTGGTAAAGTTTAATAGTTCCATAACTTTTCTCCCACCCCTCAAGGGACTTTGCCAATACTTTTTGATTATCTGCTTAATATACTCTAGGATGTATCCAGGCATTACATTAAGCTATAGAGGATTAAAGGCTCTCATTTTTACTTTGAGCTCCTGGTGTTTGGATCATTTAAATGATCTATCCAGATAGGTTGAATTAGATTATTTGCTACAGAAAACCTAGGTCCTGGATATAATAAAACTTTCTTCCTTTGGTCTCAAAAAGTAGGTGAAGTTCCAAAATACAGACAATGTCTTCCTCTTCTGAATTATTTTAATCCTGAACTGATCAGCTTCATTCTTATCTCTAAATACCAGGGTAGACATATTAAACAGTCCCTCGAAATCCAGAAATAATAATTAACACTCCAGACTAAATGTGACTGCTATAAGAGCTGACAATCTAGGTCCCAAGGTTTACTTAGAAGTATTTTCTAAATGAAATCATACAATATTTGCTCTTTTGTTTCTGTTTTATTTTGCCTCACCAAATGTCCCACAGGTTCATTCACGACGTTGCATACCTCACAACTTTGTTCCTTTCTGTAGCAGCACCATGTTCGATCATATGTTTACACCATCATTCACCAGTCTACTTCTCAGTGGTGCATCTTTCAGACACCTCTATCTACTGGGCCTCTTGTATAATGTCCAAAGTCAACTGTCCATCAACTCTCTCAAATTTAGATAATTTTGTTCCCAAGAGAAAGATATCCAACAAGCACACCCTCACCAAATAGAAAATCCAAACCTCCCCATAATTCTTGTCCCTCCTTCCATTATGTACCCCTGGTATTGCTGTGGGACTGCTGATGATTTTCTGTTAAACATAGCTTAGAGTATGCAATATCATTTTCTCCCCATATCCTGAAATTATGCTTCTTTGTACAAGATTCATACATTTGCAGTAGTTCATACAAGAATATATTTGTATCTGTAGTGTTAATTGGTGGGACACATGAGTCTATACAACCTCTTTCAATCATGTTCCCCTTCAATATGGTAAAATTACATATAGACTCACTAATGAACCACCTTCACTTCTAGCTATTCCCTTACATTTAAGTTCAACCTCATTTGTAAACTTTCACCCAACTCAAATTTCTGTGTACCTCTAGCCCTATATTCTGTATTATAAATCTCTGATTTTACCTTTACCATGTCATAAAAATGGCATCATATAATATCTATCCTTTTGTATCTGGCTTATTTCACTCAGCATTATATCCTCAAAGCTCAACCATTTTTCATGTGGCTCAGGGCACCATTTTGTCTTACTGCTGCATAATATTCCATCATATGTATATACCACATTTTGTTAATACACTTTTCTGTGGCTGGGCACTTAAATTGCTTCAATCTTTTAGCAATTGTGAATAGTACTGCTATGAACTTTGGTGTGCAAATGTCTGTTTTTGTCACCGCTTTCAGCTCTTCTGAGTATATACCGAGTAGTGGTATTACTGGGTCATAGGGAAACTCGATATTTAGTTTTCTGAGGAACAGCCAGACTGTCTTCCACAGCGGCTGTACCATTATACATTCCCACCAGCAGTGAGTAAGTGCCCCAATTTCTCCACACCCTCTCTGACATTTGTAGTTTCCTGTTTGTTTAATAGAAGTCATCCTAATAGGTGTGAGGTAGTATCTCATTGTAGTCTTGATCTGCATTACCCTCATAGCCAATGAGAATGAGCATCTCTTCATGTGCTTTTGAGCCATCTGTATTTGCTCTTCAAAAAACTTTCTCTTCATATTTTTAGTCCACTTTATAATTGAGTTCCTTGTTCTTTTGTTCTTGAGTTGTATGACATCTTTACATATACAGGATATCAAACCTATACCCCATGGGGTGATTTCCAAATATTTTCTTGCATTGAGTTGGCTGCCTCTTCACCTTTTTGGCAAAGTCTTTTGAGATGCAAAAGTGGTTGATTTTGAGGAGTTCCCACTTATCTATTTTTTTTTCTTTTGCTGCTTCTGCTTTGGGTTTAAAGTTTAGGATGTTACTTCCTATTGCTAGGTCTTAAAGACGTTTCCCTATATTTTCTTCTAGGAGCTTGATGATACTGGTTCTTTAGTCTAGGTGTTTGATTCAATTTGAGTTAATTTCCTATAAGGTGTAAGGTAAGAGTCCTTTTTCATTCTTCTGGCTATTGATATCCAGTTCTCCCATGTTCATGTATTAGAAAAACTATTTTGTCCCAGTTCAGTGGTTTTGGGGGCCTTGTCAAAGATCAGTTTACCATAGATTTGATGTTCTCTTTCTGCGCTCTCAATTCAATTCCATTGGTCAACACCTCTATCTTTGTGCCAGTACCATGCTGTTTTGACCACTGTAGCTTTATAATAACTTTTAAAATCTGGGAGTGTTAGTACTCCCACTTCATTCTTCTTTTTTTAGGATGCTTTTAGCTATTTGGAGTCTCTTTCTCTTCTAGATGAATTTGGTAACTAGCTTTCTCAAGTCTTCAAAGTAGATTGATGGAATTTTGATTGATACTGCATTGAATCTGTAGATTAATTTGGTATAATTGACATCTGATCTGCATTTAACCTTCCTATCCATGAGCATGGAATGTCTTTCCACCTATATAGCTCTTCTTTGATTTCTTTTAATGATGTTATATACTTCTCTGTGTACAAGTCCTTTGCAACCCTAGTTAAGTTCATTCCTAAACACTTGATTCTTTTTGTTGCTATTTTGAATGGAATTTTTTCCTTAATTGACTCTTTGGTTAGGTCATTGCTTTTTTATAGAAACACTGCTGATTTTTGCACATTAACTTTATAACCTGCCACCTTTCTGAATTTATTAGCTCAAATAACTTTGTTATTGATTTGCCAGGATTTTCCGAGTATAGTATCATGTCATCTGCAAATATTGAAAGTTTTATGTCTTTCTTTCCAATTTGGATGCTTTTTATTTCTTTTTTCTGCCTTTTTGCTCTCAATAGAACTTCTAGTACAATGTTGAATAGTAGTGGTGACAGAGAGCATCCTTTTCTCATTCCTGATCTTAGAGGAAATGCTTTCAGCCTCTTACCTTTGAGTACAATGTTGGTTATGGGTTTTTCATATATACTTTTTATCATGTTGAGGAAATTACCTTTGATTCCTACTTTGAAGTGTTTTTATCAGAAAAAGATGTTGAATTTTGTCGAATGCTTTTTCAACATCAATTGAGATGCTCATATGGTTTTTCCCTTTCGATTTTTTAATGCACTGTATTACATTAACCAATTTCCTTGTATTAAACCATCCTTGCATTACTGGTATAAATCACACTTAGTCATTGTGTATAATTCTTTTAATGTGCTGTTGGATTCAACTTGCTAATCTTTTATTGGGAACTTTTCATCTATGTTCATTAGGGAGAATGGGTTATAGTTTTCCTTACTTGTAGCATCTCTTTACCCAGTTTTGTTATTAAAGTGATGTTAGCTTTGAAAAATAAGTTAGGTAGTATTCCTTTTTCCTCAACTTTTTGGAAAAGTTTGAGCAGGATTGGTGTTCGTTCTTTTTGGAATGTTTGATAACATTCTCTTGTGAAGTCATCTGGCCCTGAGCTTTTCTTTGTAGGAAGATTTTTGATGACTGCTTGAATCTCTTTCCTTGTGATTGTTTTGCTGAGATCTTCTATTTCTTCCTGAGTTATTTTGTAGTTTGTTTGCATGTTTCCAAGAATTTGTCCATTTTATTTAAGTTGTGTAGTTTGATAGTGTATAGTTATTCATAGTTGTCCATAGTGTATAGTTGTTCATGACATTTTTTATTTTTTCAGGGTCTGGGGTAATGACCTTCCTCTCATTTCTGAATTTGTTTATTTGCACCCCCCCCCCTTGTCAGCCATGGTAGTGGCCCATTGATTGTATTGATTTTCTTGAGGAATGAACTTTAGGTTTTATCAATTCTTTATATTGCTCTATTGTTCTCCCATTCATTTAACTCTGCTTTAATCTTTGTCATTTATCTTTTATGTACTTTGAGGTTAGTTTGCTGTTAAGTCTTCAATTTTTGCTTTTTCTTCTTTTTTAGTATGAACATTTAGGGCAATAGATCTCCTGTCAGCACAGCCTTTGCTTCATCCTGTAATTTCTGTTATGTTGTACTGTCATTTTCCTTCATCTCCAGATAGCTATTGATTTTTCTAGCAATTTCTTTTTTTGATCCATTCATTGTTTGTGAGTGTGTTATTTACAGTTCTTTTTTTTTTCTTTTGCATGGGCAGGCACTATAAATTGAACTCTGGTCTTCAGCATAGCAGGTGAGAATTCTGCCACTGAGGGACCATCACACTGCCCCAAGAGTGATATTTAATCTCCATATATTTGTGAAACTTCTTTTTCTTTGGTGGTTATTGAATTCCAGCTTCACTCCATTGTGATCAGATAAAATGCTTTGTAAAATTTTAATGTTTTAAATTTATATAGACCTGTTTTGTGTTCAGCATATGATCTATCCTGGAAAATATTCCATGGTCACTAGAGAAGAATGTATATCCTGGTGTTTTAGGGTGTAATAACATATATATGTCTGTTAGGTCTATTTCATTTAAGTTATTTGAATTCTTTATTTCCTTGTTGATCCTCTGTCTGGTTGTTCTGTCTATAGAGCAGAGTGGTGTATTGAATCCTCCAAATATTATTGTTGAAACATCTATTGCTCTCTTCAGTTTTGCCAATGTCACTCTCATGTACTTTGTACCTCCTTGATTGGGAACAAAGACATTTATGATTTTTATTTATTCTTGGTTAATTGCCCTTTTATTAATGTATAGTGCATTTCTTTGTCTCTTATGATGCCTTTACATTTAACATCTATTTTTGCTGATGTTAGTATAGCTACTCCTGTTTTCTGTCAGTTACCTCTTGCATGGAACATCTTTTGCCATCCTTTCACTTTCAAGCTATTTGTATCCTTGTATTTACGATGAGTGTCTCATAGGCAACATATAGCTAGATTATATTTCTCAATCCATTCTGCCAATCTACCTTTGAATTGGTAGATTTAGTCCATTAGCATTCAATGTTTTTACTGTAAATGCATTTCTTGAATGCACCATTTTATCTTTTGCATTTCCTTTGTCAGATCTATATGCTCTCTTCCTTCTTTCTCTTTTTATCCTTTAGGCTAGCCTTACTGGTACTCTTCAATTCTGTATCCTCCTCCAGACCTCCCTCTCCTGTCTTTTATTTTTTTTTCAGCCAGCAGAACTTCCTTTAGTAGTTCTTGTATATCTGGTCTTCTGTTGACATATTCTCTCAGCCTTTGTTTTTCTGTGAAAATTTTAATCTCTCCCTCAATTTTGAATGGCATTTTGGCTGGGTACAGAATTCTCAGCAGGAACTCTTAGTCTTTCAGGACATTAAATATATCATATTACTGTCTTCTCACCTCCATAGTGCCAATTGAGTAGTCTGAAATCATCTTATATGGTTTCCCATGTATTTAGTAGAATGTTTTTCTCTTGCCACTTTGAGAATTTTCTGCTTCTCTTCAACATTTGACAGACTGGTTAGTATGTGTCTTGGGGTAGGCCTATTTGGATATACTCTATTTGGAATTCATTGGGCTTCTTTAGTTTTCATATTTACATCTTTTATAAAGGTTGGGAAGTTTTCCCTCATTATATCCTCCACTAATCCTCCTAGCATTTTACTATTCTCTTTTCCTTCTGGGATGCCAATGATTCCTATATCTGTGTGCATTGCTTTATCCACCATTTCCCCAAAGTCCAATTCAAAATTTTCCTCTTTTTTGGTCATTTGTTCACTTGTGTTTTAAAAATCAGTTGTCTTGTCCTCTAGTTCACTTATTCTTTCTTCTGCCTCTTCAAATCTGCTGTTGTGCTTCTCTAGTATGTTTTTTATTTGGTCTCCAGCATCTTTAGTCTCTGTGATATCTGCTATTTTTCTATTTGTTCTTCCAAATTCCTCTTTATGCTTTTTTAGTGTCTTCTTGATCTCCTTTATGTCATTAGCCATCCCACTGATTCTATTTAGTAAAGTTTTATGAACATCTTTAATTAGTTGTTCCAAAGTCTGTGTATCCTCTTCTGTTTCAATTTGGTCATTAGACTGGATTGTATCTGTTGGCATTAGTGATCTTCTGTTGTCTTCATTGGATGTTCATATTTCCTTGTCCCCATCTCCCAGTCTATGCACTCCTGATGATTCCAGGCCTCCATTTAGATATGGATGTGATAAGCTGTTTACATTAGCTGGACAGTCTCCAGTCCTTTTTCAACCATGCCCTCCCTATATAGTATAGATGACCCTCCCAGGTCACTTACACCCTGGAATCACTCTCCTGATCTTTTTTATGTCACTTCTTCAGCTGTTTTTTGGAGAAGGGTTGAACTTGACCCATCCTTTCTGCTACGTTCTACATTGTCAAATATTTTAATTCACGTGTATTTTATAAATCTCAGATGTTTTATCATGTGGTCAATAAGCATTTAGATTTGCCCTTTCCATTTTTTCTCATTCCTTTCTTTTTCCTGTGCTTCTTTTGAAATCATTTTATTTTTTCCTAAGAAAAATTCTTCAGTGGTTCTATCAGTTAGGGTGTAGTTAGGAAATAAAAAGCAATAATAATTGAACATGGAAATTATATCTATCTGACATCTATCTGTCTATCTACCTATCTATCAATAGGGAAGAAAAATACTAGGGGGTGACAAACACAAATGCAAATAGCAAGAAAGAAGCTTTTACCTATCGGGCTGAGGGGGAGTGAAAAAGAAAAGAACTAAGAACTTAGATAAAACCCCCTCCAAGGCAACCATTCAGACACCTTTGGCAAAGGCATAGCAATCTCAAGGACAAGTAGACTTCCATTGGCAAAAGACTTTCCTGAGGTCCTTGGTTTAAGTTCGCAGGGTGAGGTCACAGGTAATTCCCCATGGTGGAGTAATTCAAATGAGGTAGAGTAGTCTGCATGGGTGGAGTTGCATGCATACAGTGAGGTAGTCTACAAGGGGCGAAGAATCCACATGAGGTGGAGTATTCCACATGGGGTGGAGTAGTCTGCATGGGATGGAGTGGTCTGCATGGGGAATAGTAGTCTGCACGGTGTGGAGTAGTCCACATGTTAGTGGCAACATTTTTGGAGTATTTTTATGGCTATGGTTATTCTGTAGGAGATAAGTGGTGGATGACAGGCAAACATCCCAGCTGGCGATGCTAACTTGCCCATGTGGCCTGCTACAGTAGCACCCCTCAGGCCTCTCTGTGGCTCTGGCTCTCATATTAGAAAACAGCACTTTGAAAGCAGGAAGGATGCCTTGACCTGTCTGGGTTTACAGTGTCCCTAAAGATCTTCTCTTAAAGCCAGCTGCAAAGGAGAAATGTCTATGGGGTCCAGATCTAGACCCACAGGGAAGGAAAGAAGGGTAAATTTTGAGATGAGAGACATTCAGTGGTAACTCTAAAAGTCCACACCTTTGGCTCTTCACCTTCCACACACAACCTTCACACCATGTGAATTTCCATGCAACAAATAAACGGTTCTATGATTCCATCTAATACCGCAGTTGGTTTTCTTTATACAAGTGAAGAAGTCTTCTCCCTCTTCCTAGATTTGCAAAGACATCACTGGCTATGTTAATAACTACCAAATTTGGTCGCATTTCCACTGAATTGCCTGATATCTAAAAATAAATTTTAAAATTAGCCACCAATATTTTGTATATAGAATAAAAAGGGAAGTAGGAAATACTAAAGAATAGAGTTAATAAACATTTATACATATAAATTTAACAAGAAAAGAAAACCTATATAAAATGACTACAGTCTAAATTTCAGTAAATGCTTCTGATGCCATAGGTGTAACTTCTTCTTCAACAAGCTTTCCCTTATTCCACACTTCTCAGGAAAAATCTCATTGGCCAGGATTATTTACTCAGTAGAGTGACCCAAGCTGATGTTCCAAAGTATGTAAGTCTTCAAAATCTTGCCTTTTTTGTTGTTGTTTATTCCAGCATTAATCTTCACTTTTGGATGTGGAAGTACTAAGATGTACCTGGGGACTTCCATGGATCCCAGATATCTTCCTTTCTGCCTCTGTTGGAAAGCTACAAATCCATTTCCCCTCATTTATCATTATCAATCAGTCAAGACAGTAGAGTAGTCCCTTTTTCTATTTGTTGAGTCAAGGCATAAGGAGTCCAGAATAGCCAAATGGAAATCTCATCTTTCAATTTAAAGGAATGTTTTAGTTCGTAAAAATTTCCAGAATGCAAAATACCAGACGTGAAATATTAGGGAATTTATTAAGTTGCATATTCACAGTTATAGGGCCATAAAAATGTCCAAACTAAAGCATCCAAGGAAAATATCTTGCATCAAGGTGAATAGTTCTGAAATGTTACTGTCAGCTGGAAAGGCACATAGCAACATCTGCTAGCTTTCTCTTCTCATTTTATAAGGCTTACCCAGGGACATTTTCTTTCTCCATCTCCAAAGATCTCTGGCTATGTGAGCACTGAAATTTTTCCAAAATAATTCCCTCTTAAAGGGCTCCAGTAAGCAACCCCACCTTGAAAGGATAGAGACACATCCCCATGGAAAACATCTAATCAAAGTTACCACCCACAATCGGTGGGTCACATCTCCATAGAAACAATTGAAAAAAGATCCCACCAAACAATATTGAATGAGGATTAAAGGGCATGGCTTTTTTGCGGTACACAACGGATTCAAGCCAGCACATGTAATCACTGTTGTATACCTTGAAAAAAACATTACGACACTAGGAAAAAAAATCCAAACAAGGAGAACTCATAGTTGCTGGGAAAAAATGCAGAATTCCATGAATGGTTTAGTAGGTACAATAATGAGGAAAGTACCTCCCACCTCCATTGCTGGATTCATAGACGCATATATTCTGACCACAGGGGAACAGCAACTTAATGCTTTCTGATTAAGGTGGGCATTGTGTTGCAACTGGTACCATAACAGAACTTTCAGTAAGCCATTTCCTCTTTCCATTAGGCCAGTCACTTTTTGATGAATGGGCTAAGTTAATTCTATGAGTATGAGATAATTGCTTCTCTTCTTACACTGTTATATTAGTTAGGGTTCTCTAGAGAAACAGAACCAACACAAGATATCTGTAAATATGAGATTTTATAAAAGTGTCTCATGCAATTGTGGGGATGTGCAAGTCCAAATTCTACAGGGCAGGACTCTGTCTGGCAACTCTGATGTAGGTCATCCATGTTTCCAGGAGAGGCTGGCTTGCTGAAGAATGAAAGTAAAAATTCTCCCCTCTTAAAGATCTTCAACTGATTGGATTAAATCCAGTTGATAGTTTATTTCGTTGTGGATGAGATCCCTTAGTTGATCATAGATGTAATCAGCCAGAGATGCAGTCAACTGACTGATCATTTAATAAACCAGACTTCTGGTTTATTAACCAGCCATGAAGTGTCTTTGCAGAAACAGTTAGGCCAGTGCTCGCTTGACCATACAACTGCACACAATCGCTTGGCCAAGTTGACCCATGAACCTAACCAACATAACTACAAAATAAATTTCTTTTTCACTAACAATGTTAGGCAGCATGTAATGATGTTAGATAAGGTTTCTGATGAATCTACTGACTGTAATTCTACCAGATATACTACTGGGAGTTCAAGAAAATATATATCCAAAATAAGTGTCTATTCCAGTGAGGAAGAATCTCTGTTCTCTCCATGGTATAGAGAACAATTATAATCAACCTGTCACTAGGTGCTAGTTTTTAATCTGGAGGATTATGCTATAAATGAAGCTAAGTGTTGACCTCTGCTGTTGACATATTAAGAACTCAACAGTAGTTGAGTCAATGTCTACCTTGGTATGTCACTAAGTCCATGAGTAGCCTCTATTCTTGACAAAACAGTGGTTTGATTGCAAATCCATTGAACAAGTTCTGTGATAACATGGGAAAGACACTGCCTGACATTCAGGGAGCACCATTGTTACCACTTGTTCACTGAGGGCGTCTTCTGCAGCAGACGTTTTTTGGTGATTATTCATATGAGACATAAATATCTTCAAAGTCTGCATTCATTTATATTTCTTCCAATTCCTGATTATTCACTCCAACTTTTATCAATCACCTATGAATCACTGTAGACTTATAGGTCTGGCCAAAGTGGAAAATGATGGCACTGCTCAAAATTCTCCCCATTAGTAATAGTTTTCTTTATCCCTGCCCTTAAGAATCACCCCTGATTAGGGTTGCAATGATGCCGCCATCCACTTTGGTGTGGCCCCAGCATATCATGAAGATTCTTCTTTAAATAAAACCCAAGATTTCCTTCCTCAATAAACTGACTTTAAAGATCAAGAAGATACAGGGACTAGTTGAGGTAATGCAGCAGAAACCAATGTCTGATCCACCAGTGCAATCATTTCTAAACATGCCTGAGCCCAGTCTCACTTGTATGATTCTCACTTGATGATGGATTGGTACTGTATATACCACCATTTTTTTCAACTTTTGGGTCAGATAATACCCTGTTAATGATGGGACTATCAGGCTGAATCACTTAATGTACCATGGCTAAGTGTTCAGTTTTTTCCAAGTTCAGCAGGAAAACTGAGGCTATTTTTCTGTTTTAAAGTTCTATAATTTTCATTTGAGTGTAATTTTTCTTTGCTGAAGTTCTCCGATGGATTCTGTACATTATTTTCATCATAAACATTTTAATTTCTGTATTTAATAACTTCAATATCTCCATCTTCTGTTACTCTATGTATTCCTGTTTCTTTTTTCTCAATTAGCTGTTTCCCTGGGTAATTTTTCATTTAATGCCAGGCAATTTGATGAAATATAAGAGATTTCTTGAGGCTTCTGATATATCATCTTCTTCTAGAACAAAATTATTATTTTGCTTCTGGCAGGCAATTAGTCCTCAATGAGTCTGCAATTGAGTTAACTAAAAGCAGTGGTTCAAGTTTTCTAAGGGCTGATCTTTTCCTGATTTGCCTTTGTACCTAGCATTTAGCCAGATAGGATCATAAATAAAAGATTTGGCAGACTCTTTCTTTGATTTGTTTTCTCCTTGTCCTGTAACACTGCTACAAACTTTAACCTCTCAGACCATCTACTTTTACTTTCTGATCACCCCTGTGGTAGTTAAGTTCAGGTGTCAACTTGGCCAGGTGAAGGTCCCTAGTTCTGTTGCTGTGGACATGAGCCAATGGCACGTGAACCTCATCTGTTGCTGATTACATCTGCAGTCGGCTAGGAGGTATGCCTCCTGCAATGAATGATGTTTGATTTAATTGGCTGGTACTTACATGAGAGATCTCAATGTAGCACAGCCCAAGCAGCTCAGCATACCTCATCTTAGCACTTGCAGTTCAGCCCAGGCCTTGGGAGATGCAGAAAGGAATCACCCTGGGGAAAGTTGTTGGAACCCAGAGGCCTGGAGAGAAGGCCAGCAGAGATCACCCTGTGCCTTCCTGCATAAGAAAGAACCTCAGTTGAAAGTTAGATGCCTTTCCTTCGAAGAACTAATGAAATAAATCCCCTTATATTAAAAGCCAATCCTGGTTTGTTGCATTCCGGCAGCTAGCAAACTAGAGCAGTCGCCTTGGTTGCTGTTTCTAAATTAAGACATATCTCAATGGAAAACTAGGCCAAATAGCTCTGTATGTCCCTTCTCTTATCTTTGAGTTCTTAGACTACCAAATTCCCATTACCTTGTGTATTAGTCAATGTTCTCTATGGAAAAAGAACCAACAGGATGAATATATATATATACACACATGCATATATATATATATATATATATATATATATATATATAATGTAAATTGTATATATATATATATATATATATATATAATGTAAATTGTATATATATATATATATATTTATAATTTAAATATGAGATTTTTTAATAGGAATTGGTTCACATGACTGTGGCTCATCCAAATGTATATGGCAGGCCCCAACATGGAACTCCAGTGAAGTTTTGGATGAATTCCCCCAGAGAGGATGGCTGGCTGAAGGAGAGATGGAAATTCTCTCTTCTGAATACTGAAATCATCCCATCTCCTGTTAAAGCCTTCAACTGATTGAATGAGATTTCTCTCATTGTTGAAGACAATCTTCTTGGTTGATGGTAGGTGTAATCAAACATAGACACAATCAACTTTCTAATGATTTAAATCCACGAAATATCCTCACAGTAACAACAGGCCAGTTCCTGCTTGACCAAACAATGGAACACCATGACTTGGCCAAGGTGACATAAGAAATTAGCCATCACACCTTTGAAATCAATGAGGTCACTAGCCACATGCTTGCTTGTTTGTTTTTTGTATGTAATATAAGTTTTCTCCCTGTTCCCTCAACTAGTTTGCCAGATACAAGATATGTTTCATAGTCAGATGCATAAAGAAATGACATTAACTCTTGAACTCCCTCTAATCTGGTTTTGAATTCCAGCTATCCACTAATACTTGACACACACTTTTACTTTGCTAAATTGATGATAAATTCCCATGATCTCTCAGCAACACTTGACAGAGCTGATTTCTCCCTGCTATTTGATACTTTTTTCTTGGCTTCTAGGACATCACACTTCTCAGACTTCCTCTTTTTTCCCATGGTCTCTCCCAGACTCCTTTCATAGTTCCTTTTTCAATTCCCCAACATCTTACTGTTGACATCAGTAAGGGCTTGAGATTTGGCACTTTTCCTTCTTTATTTGTACACTTGCATAATCTCATCCAGTCCCATAATTTTAAATGCTATTTCTATCCCAATGACTCCTAAAGTTTATATCCAAATGTATTCATTTCTTCCAATTCATCACTTTTATATACAACTGCTTACTTGGCATCTCTACCACATGAATAAAGACATCTTAAATTTAGCATGTACAAAAATTTATCCCCTGATGACCCAATTAAACTTTCTCTACCTCCAAACTTCTCTGTCTCAGTTGATGGTAATTCCATTTTTCCAGGTGCTCAGAATGATGGAGGTCACAGTTACCTCCTGCTTTTTGTTCATTCACCATGTCATTTCCACAGGATGTCTGGTCTCTTTCCTTTATGATTCTTGCAGTACATAGCCTCTCCTGACTGCTAAGACCTACTGCAAACTGCCTTCATATTACCCACCATCACAGGAATCACACAAACAGCCACAGGTATACTTCAAGCATCACTTATATCACTCAGATTAAAAAGGCAACGTTATTGTCAGCTTCTCCCAAGCCCTGCATGCTTTGGCTGCCTGTGATATTTCTAATCTCTCCTTCTGAGTTTCCTTTCTCCACCTTCCCACCAACCAGAATGACCTTCTCACATTTTCTAGACGTGCTAGAAATGACTCCATGCTTAGTGGACATCTTCACTGGCTGTTTCTCTTCCTGTTCACCTCTCCTCTCAGCATCTGTGTGGTAAACACCCTCATCTACTTCTTTTCTCACATCTTTTGTTAAAATATCATGTTCTCAATGTGATTGACCTAACTTCTATACATAAAAACACAACCTGTCCATCACACCACCTATTGCTTTTGAATCTTGTTTCTGAGCAATAATTTATTTTTCTTCATTAATGACCCTTGTTATTCATGTAACTTACTGTATAGTCTCATCAATTCTATCTTTTTAGTTGTTTATGTCTTCTAGAATGCAGCCCCTGCCAAAACAAGGATGGTTGTTTTTGTTTTGTTTGCATGGGCTGGCACCAAGGCTTGAACCTAGGTCTCTGGCATGGTAGGCAAGATCTCTGCCTACTGAGCCACTGTGGCCCACCCAGGAATGGTTTTTGCTTTTGTTGTTGTTGTTTGCTTTGTTTACTGGTGTTCTAGTTTGCTAACTGCCAGAATGCAATGTATCAGAAATGGAATGGCTTTTTAAAAAGGGGAATTTAATAAGTTGCATGTTTGTAGTTCTAAGGCCATGAAAAGCTTTGATGTCACAATTAAAGCAAGTCTATGGAAATGTCCAATCTAAGGCATCCAGGGAATGATACCTTGGTTCAAGAAGGCTGATGAAGTTCAGGCAGTCTCTTTCAAGTGGAAAGGCACATGGCGAAACGTGGTCAGGGTTTCTCTCTCATCTGGAAAGGCACATGGTAAACAGGGATTCGCTCTTATCTGGAAAGGCACATGGTGAACATAGTGTTGTCTGCTAGCTTCCTCTCCAGGCCTCTTGCTTCACGAAGCTCCCCCAGGGGCATTTTCCTTCATTTCCATAGGTTACTGGCTGGTGGACTCTGCTCCTCTCAACCTCGTGGCTCTGCTCAGCTCTGCTGTGGCTTTCTTGTTCTCAAAAGCAATTCTCTCCAAAAATATCTCCTCTTTTAAAAGATCCCAGTAAACTAATCAAGTCTTATGTAGAATGGGTGGAGACATGTCTCCATCTAATCAAATTTAATTCCCACAATTGATTGAGTCATATCTCTGTGGAGATGACCTAATCCAGTTTCCAATCTATAGTTCTGAACAGGGATTAGAAGAAACCGTTGTTCTCACAAGACTGACTAGGATTAAAACATGGCTTTTCTAGGGTACATAAATCCTTTCAAACCAGCACAATTGGCACCTTCAAAGAACCTAGAAAAGTGTCTGACATGCACAGGGACATAATGAATTTTTGTTGAGTGAATGAATACAAAGGAACTTGTATAGTAATAGAAAAGAATGAGCTACTCTTATTGCTACTCTTATTGCATTAGCACGAATACATTTCAAAAACATAGTGCTCTAAAAATGAAACAAGTCAAAGAAGAAATGCACAATTTAATTAACTTTCTACACAGTTCAAAAACTGAAATAAGTAAACATATTATGTAGAGAGAAATACGTGTATCAAATATATGAAATGTCAAATGAAAACCAAAGCAATAATTTGGCCAGAAGTCAGAAATGTTTTTAACTAGGGTGAAGTAGAATAAAGGTAATGCAGTTGGGAAAAGGCATATGACTGGTCTTCTATGGGAACACAGACATAAATATGTGTTGGTTAAAATTTATAGATTTTATAGCTAACTTTTCTATTTATTACATGGTATATAAAAATTAAAAATCAATATCAAGAGCTGGCCATGGTGGCTTAGCAGGCAGAGAGGTCTCATCTGCCATGCTGGTGACCTGGGTTCAACTTCCAGTGCCTGCTCAAGCAAAAGAAAAAGAAAAATCAATATAAAGATCAATATTAAGATAGTTTGTCAATATTCCAGGAATTGAATTTGGAACTGAAAAAGAATGGAGGCAGAGAGAATGTTTGTGGAAATGTTACATTATTTCAAGAAAGAGATCTTTAATGAACGGAACGTGTGATAAATTTGGAGTGGGTTGAACAGATTCTTGGGCATTTAGAAGTTAGCATCCAAGTGCCTTGCTAATGCACAAGCTGTGAAGCATGAGAATAGAATGGGACAGGGACGATGCCCAGATTTATGGCTTTGACAGATAACACATCCTCACTGAGAGAAAACCCATAAAGATAGAAATATGAGGACACCAACTTTGTACATCTAATGTCTGAGGACTATAGTATCTGAAATGGAATGTTCCAAGTTTGCTGAGCACAACTCTGCAGTGTTTAAGTAGAAATGACTAGAAGAGATAGATGGTAGAGTATCCTACATGAACATCACACTTGAGGCCACTGCAAGGAATGGGATCTCCAGATGTCGTATTAAAAATGTGTGAAAAAAGAGAAGCGAGGCTGGCACATAATAACTGAGGAACTAACACTTAATGTACAGGGTAAAAAGACTTAGAAAGAATAACCAATGGGCACAAGTGTATTCAGAAAAAAATAATAAAACATGTTTCACTAAAATCTAGGTCATAGAAGATTTTGGAAGAAGAAATATCCAAGCAACAATGTTATGCCTGGAGAGAATTCACAGAAGATCCTTCATCACCTTTGGTGAGAATCACCATAGTCTAGTGGCTAAAAAAACTGTGGGTTTTGAAACCTATTGATTGAATTCAAATCTTGATTCTGCCACTCAATAACTGTGTGATGAACTTGATCTCTTTGTGTTTCAGTGTTTTCGCTCATAAAAGCAGACTGATCGTGGTCATTATATGGCCACCATGAGTATTAATATGTAAACTGATTAGAACAACGCTAGTGTGTGGGAAGTTCTCAGAAATATGCTAGTTATTATTATCATTATGGTTAAATTTAATATTATTTTTAACCTGGCGAAAGTGCTCCATTATAGTGGTGTATGGGTAGAGGCAGTGAGCTGAAGAATAAGTGAAGGCAGGTTAGTGGAAGTAGAATATGTGGGCAAATGCTATTTCACATTTCGTCACTAGTGGTGAGAGATGAAGCAGTAACAGAGTTACAGGATGGTGTTTTCTTGCTTGTGTGTTTAATTTGAGATGAACTTGAGCATGTTTATTTGCTGAAGGGAAATCATCAGTAGAGAAAACTTTAAAGATGGGAGGGAAAGGACAGAAAAATCTATAACAAAGGAGTCCCTGAGAACATAGAAAGGTGTCAACCGTATCATAATGGAAAGTATTTTTTAGATGTTTAGAAGGATGCCATTTTATTGAATGGGTGGGAGATGAAATCTACCACTGTGCTAGGAGAAAAGTTGGTAAATTTGGCTGTACACACTGGATAGTTAGCCTATTGGTATTACCGAAAATTTTCGGACCATTTATTCTACAGATCAACAAACATTCAATTTCTTCCTTCATACTTTCATTTAGCCAAGTATTTATTTTTCATCAATTCATGCATTTAGCAAACATTTCCTGAATATGTACTATGTGTCAACATGGCAATTATAGTTTATGGGTTTGTGGAGAGGTCAAATTAGCTAGAAAGAAGCTTATAAAAACAAAATACTGAACTATGATGAGAGCTGTAAGAGAGAGATCCACAGGGTTGTAGCAGTTGAGGGAGGATTGGGAGGGCTGTGGCAAGCAGGTGGAGGGGCAGGAGTGGAAAGAAAGTCCCAATTTGGAACACTACAATCAACTTATTAGGATCGATTCGCATGTAAAAAGAGTAGTACTGGACTTAAATTCACTTTCACTTTTCCTTGAAAATAACGAAAAAAAGAATGTAGTGCTCAAATAAAATCAACCCCATGAAAATTTCCTAAGGTTTACCAGGAGACACGTTTAGCCACTCTCAGCAGTATTCAGCTGGCACTCTTACTGGTCCTTTTATATAATAATCAATATATGCATAGAGAATTGGTATCAAATCACTTATTTCAAGCCAGCTAGAAAAACAGATCAATAAATCATGAACTTTTCTTTGCTTCCTCTTTCAACTTTAACAAAACAATTATTCCAACAACTAAGCCAGCAGCCAATATTGTGATTAAAGCCATTTCTAAGGTCAGAATGTTCTGCAACTGAGACAGACCCCAGAGTTCACTTATTCATTTCCAAGAACTTAGTGAAAAAAATGTTATAATAGACATACTTGCACTCCCTCCTGGTACTAACATTAGGAAATGACGCATTTATCCATCAAGAAACACTGTGATAATTAGAGAGGAAAATTAGGTATTTATATCATTAATTTCTGCTTTCAAGGAGAATGTGATGGTAATATAAATCTTATTAGCTATATTGTATACAGTCTACATATATAATATAATTTAATAACTTTATAATTAATTTTAAAAGCCCATGAATCTGGTTTAAGAAAATGGGAATTTCTTTTCTTTGAAGTAGAATGTAATCCAAATATACATGATATAGCTTGCTTTCAACAACAGCTTAACAATATTAGGAAAGACATTTCATTTCTCTGAGACTGACTTTCCTTCAATTTAAAATGTGGTGTTGGCTTGAATGGTCTCTTAATTTCTCCTCCCTTTAATGAGTGATAGGTCTCATTGTGGACTGTGATTCAGCTAAGATTATGGTATGATCTGTTTGTTTCATGATTAATTGATCGAAACTTTAAATGAATTCATATTAGACCCTCCTTTATTTTGGAGGAAGACTTAAAAAGGATGATTGTCAAGTTGAGAAGAGATGGAAACTTTAACATAATGCATGTTAGAAACAAGATTCCACGTGAACCCTCCATCAAAATCATAATTGAAAAGTACTGTATGCATAATCAATGACGAATTCTTAAGCACGGTATAAGGGAGACCTAGATAATAGAAACTCATTAATGAAAGGACTTGAGATTAGAGCACACACGCTCAGTAAACATTAACAATGCAATAATATTTTTAAAAGGAGCTAACACAGACTCAGAGTGCTCTTGCAGTAATAGAATATACAGTTTACAGTACACAATACAAGAGACAATTTCCAAAGACTGTCATTCAGTTTGGGGTGTCAGATTTAAAGAGGAACTTTATAAAAACTGGTGTGGGTAGTCAATACGGTGAGAGGCTTAGACATGGTGATAGATGTCATCTCAATTTCAGGCCTAACTGTTTCACTGGGGTGTGATGTCCTGCAATGGAATATGCTACCTTGTGAAGGAATTACCCACAATATTCAAGATGAAATGCTGTAACACCCTGGCTTTGATGATGAGCAAGAAGTTCTTATGTAAGACAAATTAGACAAGAGAATCAATGAGGTTTCTCTAAATGCAAAGGGTAAAGATGAATAGAATTTGGAATAATGAAAAAATTGTCCTCCATAGGAGTGCCATATAGTGGCTAAGCATCCATCTATGTCTTATCCTGGATCCAGGCCACTTGTGATCATGGCCAAAGGTAGAGCATGATGCCAGAAGCTGCACTGCAAGTGGTTTATCATTTCCTTTCTGCTTCATCCACAGAACAGATTTAACTGATGTGAGAAAGAATACTTCTCTCACTGATTTGCTGAGATTATCATTCTATCACTGTTCTGGATGGAAAGCTGATCAAATAATATCTGTGCAAAAACAAAGGAAGTTCTATTATTCTCCAGACCTAGAAATATTCTTAGTATTTTTACTGAGTCAAAGTAATGCAGTAACCCTGATATCCAAATGGTTGATATTAAGATTTTACTTCAATACTCAGAAACATTCTTTGTGTTATTCTTTTCCATTTTAGGATTGGAATTCTAGAGTATATTTATTTCTTTCTGCTTGTGCTTGTGTATTTTTTTTGTGTTAAAAATATGCCAAATTATTTGTTTAAATTCCCATTTGTGAAAAACAGATTATGTATATGCCACCTATTTATAGTAAGAAGTACTCTCTGAGAGTTTAGTCTTTCTTGCAATCACTTACATAATAAAACAAGCCCTAGCAGGAAATTTTGGGGTGTTGACTCACCTCACAAAATAATCTGTCAGAAAACAGCCCTGATTATCTTTACGTGGCCATTACAAGTTGATAAAATATATTTTGGTCAAAACATGCAAACTAGCTTTTGTGTCTATGTATGCTTATTTTGTTTTGTTGATGTTTTACTTAAGAAAGTGGTCTAGGTATTTTTTTTCTTTGTCTACATTTAGTTTTCTTGCTAACTTCACAGTAAGCAAATAAATTAGTTAAGTGCAAAGTAATATTATTAGAGGATCTGTTCCAAGAATGTCTGTGAAATTGCATTTCAATACCCATTAGACATGGTTCTTTTTCACAATAAACCCCTCTCTATCATTGAAAATGCAATACTGCAGCATTAGACAAAAGGCACATTAGTAAGAAAGCTTGGTTTTCAATCACTGAGCTATACATACCTCAAATAAACACCAGAACCCAATTAAAGACAAGTAAACTCTCCAGCCTGACTCACTAGCCATTTCAGTTCTCTGTGTTGTATTTTGAAAGTTTCAATAGCGAATACAAAGCTTGAGTAGGATCTGATTTGGGGGTCTGGATGGATGTGGCTTTATATAGAGAGGAGGGAGGAGAGCTGGTCTCTAGGAGACAAAAGAGATGGAGGGACAATTCCCTCAAAGAATCCTTCTGCTGTTTTCTACATGTGAGGAGCATAAATAAAATTGGGAAAGGTTGGCTTGCTGTGGAAGGTAGCCTGGTGCAGCCACCACCCAGCAACCCAGCAGAGAATTGCATTGCCTCAGAGACCTTGGCTTGGCCCCAGCTCCAGAGAGCATTGTCAGCTAACAGCATAGCTCTGATGCTAACAAGGAAATGTCATCTTCAGGAAGCAAATGGACTCAGAATGACTGCAGGAAGAATCTAGTGCATGGGTACTTTCAGAAGTTTTATTGGAATCCATATACTCTGTAAATAAGTGGTGAAACTTCATTACCACAAAGAAGGCAAAAGATTTATGAACATGTGAAGGGTTTTCTCTAAGAAATAGCAGGTTGATTATTATCTCCTCCAAGGGTTGCATATTCAGGTTACATGCTTTGTTGAGGGAGCAGAGGAGAGGAACCTCAGTATTCAGCAATTGTAAATGCCCATGCCTATTCAATGGGGACGGTTCTTCCTGCGATCAGTTCGCTCTGTCCCAGGAAGGAACTCTCACTATGACTGTCAAATTTCCAACTGAATTGAGCAATGTAAACTAAATTCAGACATAATTTGTCAAAAATATGTTCCTTGTGGCACAGAGGATCTGTAGGAGTGATATATAGAAGAAAGGTGTACAGACTTGCTCAATTTCATATGAACTGTCTAGGCTGAATAATTACCCAGAATTTCTTTGGGAAGTTTTATAAAGGAAGTGAACACCTATAGAAATCAGCTTCCTCAAAAAAGAAAACAAAGATGAAAAAACAGCAACCTGGGTGGATGGCTCATTCTCAATCTCGAAGGGACATCTATAAGTGATTAAAATGTTTTATCAGTGTGCACAGCTGTCTGCATGAAATACCCCAAAGAATTAAGAGAGAATTTGGGTGAGATGATTGTATAATCTAAAGCCTGTGTTAGATATGATGTAATACCAAAAGATACAGGTATTTTCAGAAGTGGACATGTCCATCTGTGGTGGTTTGGAGCTGTATGTACCCTAGAAAAACATGTTCTTAAATATCCATTCCCATGAGTGTAAAACCATTGCACATAGGACCTTTCGATGAGATTACTTCAGTTAAAGTACGGTTCAGGATGGGTCTTAATCCCATTACTGGAGTCCTTTATGAGCAGAATGAAACAAAGTTAGGACAAAAAGCCATGCAAAGTGAGAAGCTACAATTCAGCAGAATCCTAAAATAACTGAGAGGCCAGGAGAGGCTACCATGGGTATTGCCATGTGGCAGTGGAACCTAGGACTAAGGATCACTGGCAGTTGGTCCCCAAACCCCAAAGACTTTGGGGAGAATGCATCACCTTGATGATGCCTTGATTTGGACTCTCTCTTAGCCTCAAAACTGTGAGCTAATAGCTAGTATTGTCTAAGCTGCCCCATTGCCTGGTATTTGCTTGAGCTGCCTATCTAAGAAGGATTTTAAAATGGAGTTGAACACAAGCAGAGGATTTGTTGAAGGCTGGTCCATAAGACTGGCCCATTTCTTAAAGAGGAATTAAGGGAAATGTTGGGGAAATCACCCTTTAAAATTATCCAGTGTGTTTGATTTTCTCAGTGAGAAGTTACAGGATTAAAAGCAATTAAGCAAACATTTGGTAAAATGCATCTGCCTTTTAAATTACTGAACACCCACCACAAATCATGAAACACGCTGGGATATGTTTGTTGATGCTGGAATCACTGAAACAAAGAGCAGAAGAGAGAAGGTCACCATCACCAAGACCAGCAAAGCAGACCTCATCAGAGAAAATGGCAGCAGGACAGACTCTTGATGCAGTGTAAAAATTGGGAACTTCCAATGACAATAGGCCAGGACATAAATGCTATAGGAGAGGGGTAGAGGTTGGGACTCAATCTTCAAAACATCCTCTTCCAGTAGGCAGTTATATGGGGAAGGGGAAAAATGCAATGGAAAGAATTGCCCTCATTTGGGAGATGCAAATGAGTCATATGAGGGTTTTCAAGCTTAAGAGAGACTGAAGCTGGGAAAGAATAAATGAGACAGTGAACACTTCCTAGAATTTCAGCTCCTCTGGTGCGTGGCTGGGTTTCTGATCTGGTCAACTATAATGCACAGATAAGTGGAGTTGTTCATTGTCACCACTGCAGGACTCAGGGCCAGAAAGATAAACAATTGAGCTAAAAAAATTTTTTTTTAAATTACATCTTTTTTTTTTCATGGGCAAGCACTGGTAATCAAAGCCCAGTCTCTGCGGTGTTGAGCGAGAATTCTACCACTGTGCCGTCACACCACCCTATGAACTCAAGATTTAAACTTAAAATTCTTCTATTCTAGCATGAAAACATTTTGTTGCAGAAATTTCCAATAATCATATCATGGTACATTGTTCAATGTAACAATAAGACCATTACTACACAAAGATAACTCAGGAACATATATCTGATATATTGACTAACATTTTTCTCAGCTTTCTATGTGCTCTGGGGTTGCACCTGATTTATTTGGGTGTACAGTGGTCACAGGATTTAAACATTAGGGTCCTGTTGCCTTGTGCTAATGAACACCTTCTATCTCATTACTTGAATTTCTGGATGTTGATTTTACTACAAGACTTGGATTTTTGACAAACACGCCTGCAGTTGCAATGCGCCCATTGTCCAAAGTTAGAAGGTCCCCTCTGGAGTCCAAGGAAGCACCACCCACTGGAGGTGACCCTTGGTCTTCACAGAGTGGAAATGTTGTTGAGAAACTCCCTATTGTCCAAGGGGTACGAAAGAAGTTTAAGGTACATTGCCATTTCTTCATGAATAATGTAAACCTGATAATGCATTAGTTACTTCGATGCTAATTGTGATCACAGATAAACCCCAACATATCAGTGGTTTCAAGCAAGGGGAATTCATTTTCCATTCTCATGAATTCCAAAACTGGGTATTTATAGTTATATGAAGGAGCTGGTTCAAAGCAGGTCATAGGAATAGACTATTCCTATTTTCAGGAAGAGTACGAGGAAATTGTTAATCTCTTCGTTCATATAAATTTAAACTAAGTAAATTATGTCAAAAACAAAGATAGGGAATAATCAAAAATCATCCCACCCTAATCATTTGAGTACATTTTACTAATACCTATAGTTTAGAGGTTATTAACTCCTTCTGTGTCTCCATGGTAGAAATTTTATCAAACGGTGTAGTACGTACAGCTTTTCCCAGCTCTGCGTTCTCGGCTGAGTCCCACAAGCTCAGCCTGCACATGGTCTGAGAGAAACATTATCGGACATCACAGATTTAGAGAATATTTGCCACTGAATAATATGGGTCATGTTCTTTCTGTCCTGCAATATCAGTTTCCTTATAATCCTCACTCTGAACCTTGGGTCAGCACTCCAGTGTAGGTTGGAGTTACAGCCACACTGCACACTGGCTGATTTCCAGACTAGTTCAGGTAACTTAGCTACTGTAACAGATAACCCCCAAATTATCAGTGATTTTCTACTTCAGAACTTCCATTTTTGTTTATATTAATCCCAAAATGGGTGTTGCTAAGGAATGCTGCTCTCCTCCAAATGAATCCCTTCATCCTGGGGCTCAACCGTGTTTGACATTTGGCTTCTGGATGCCACTGGAGGGCTTTGCCTGTTGTATCCAGCCACTTTTGCATTCTATGATCTAGAACTCACCACACCTCAGGGGATGTTGGGAAATATAGATGACCTTTGTGCATGGATGGAAGAGAAACAGTGAGGGGGCGGGGAAGCTAGCAAGCCCCTGCCCACAACTGAGACTTGGCAATGCAGGCACAGGTGCTTGATCTGTCAGTTTCAGCCTTTCAACCAGTGTCTCATCTTATATTCCCCAGTTCAAGCAGTCATGGAAAAGCAATTGCCACCTCCTCACCTTACACTGAGGAAACCGAGTCCAGAGGAAGTGATCTGCCCCAGTGGCTTAACTGACAGAGGCAATGTCTGGGCGCCGTGGCTGTGCTCATGAAATTATTCTATTGAAGTGTCAACGTCAAGGAATGCCTCAGCTGAAGCTGAGGGAATGCCTCAGCTTCCCGTGCCCTCCCCAACCAAGGATGCAGCCTGCAGCCAACAGCCTGAGCACATGCTTGGGTTTGGGCAGCTCTGCTGGAACAGTGGCCAATGTATGGCATTGAGTGAAAGCCAAGTCCTCAAGATTTCTCTTCCAGCAAGATGAGCTCTCCATCCCCAAGGCAGGGAAGAATCAGTAGGGATCCAAGAGATGATTTAGTTTAATCTCTCATGCTTATAGTCTCTTGCATTATTCAACTCCTACATGAAATGGTTTTGGATAGTTTCACTGGTGGCAATAACAAAACCAATATCTTTATATTGAACTAAATTTACCTCCATTTAATTCCAGTGCATAATTTCCTAACTGAGCATGGGAAAAGAATATCAACGTATGTGAGATTCTTCTTCCAAGTGACTCATTTAAAAATATTTGAAAATGTTCATCATAGCCTTCCTCAATATTCTACATTTTGGGCTGAGCAATTACAGGTCCTTTACCTGTCTTTTACAGGACATCAGTTCTGGAGGCATCACTTTCCTCAGTGTGCTTTTAAAATGGAGGAGCTGGAAGGTAATTTAATTTCTCAGGTGGGCTCTGAATTGTAGAGAGGTGGTGCTTCCGCTCATGGAATACACAGTCCCCCCTTTCAATCTCTCCCCATTGCAGCTGTCCACGAAAAGCACTTACTCTTTTGCTTCATGTAATTGTTATTACTATTTCAGCATTAAATATACTTTTCCATTATATATTTTGCCACTAATACTGTCTCCTCCTATCCCCTCCTCTTCATTTTCATTCACAATAATGAGTTTCATTCTCCCTGGTAAAGTTCACTCAACAATGGCCGTCCCTTGGTTTGTAGTTCACTCACTGATTCTCTTTCAGAAACACTCTAATTCTAACAGCTCACAGTAATTGATAAACATTTGATAATTCACTGGTTCTATCACTATCAGCAACTATTATTTTAACTAACCAGTACACCCACACTCACAAAGTACATGCAAGATGAATTTTTCCCTAATTTTTAGTAACATCAGCATCAGCATATTTGATTATGACTAACAATAATATATTTAAAGTTAGAGATGACTTCCTGATTTAATGCTTGATTCAATTTCCTCTCTAGACCCAGGAGGGAGTTATTTAAGAGATCCCAATTAGGAATGATTTGAATTAATTGGAGCAACATAATGTACACACTGCACTGCATTCCCAATTAAGTTAGAATGAGATGGAAGATATTCTGCTGACAGCATGTCTTTATTGGGCTAATAGTCATTATTTACGTATCATCAATTCTTTATGTAACATCAAGTATTTTGCTTCTTCTGAACACAAATATACGTTATTAAGAAGCAAAAGTACCAGTGAGTTAAGATGGTTTTAGTAAATAGGAATAAGGTTGAAACACATATAGCACAAGTGGATGAATGCACAAATACCCAAAGCATCATTGCTGAGTAGTCAACACTCAGCGTGAATTGGATGACTCCCTGGCAGGCTTTCTCACCTAGCATAAGAGCCAAAGTTATTGGGCCTTAATTGAACTCTGTTTGATGCTGAAGTCAAAATGTTTCATGGAGCATGCAGAAATTCTTATTGTGTTTAGAATATTTATAAAATGAAATTGTTCTCAGGGGATAAAGAGCCTTACTACTGACATTTTAGAATGCCCAGTATTCTTTTCATAACATAATTACTGGTTCTGAATCTTAAAATATTAGCTTCAATCTGCGATAGTACTTCTATAAGATACTTTTTAAATTGGGTTTAGGATCAGATTTTACTCTTTAAATTTTTTTCTTCTGATGGATTTATGTAACAGAGACAAACCTATGACTTGAATTTGCAACACTGTTTGGAATCCCAGATTTGTTAATTATTCCTGTCTATAGGACTTGTAGCCTGTCTGAGTCCCATTTTACTCATATGTAAAGTGAAGATAATAACATCTCTCTCATCAAGTGTTAGTTGCTTGTGTGTGTGTGAGAGAGAGAGAGAAAAAAAAAATAGGGAGTGAGAGGGAATTATTGTTTTGTATCAAAATGAATTCTCCCAGGAGAAGTTCTTTGCACAAAGGCAAATTCCCATTGGTAAATGGTAGAATGCTTTAACCTAATAAGATATTGTGGTTTTGTAGGCCAATTTTAATCAAATAATTTCATTTGCTTACACGTGCCTGCTACATGTACATATAATTAGTCTAATCCTTTCCTCTTCCACATTCTCTCTCCCATTCAAGTCTGTTCCATGTTTTAGAAGCCTACAAAATGCAAACTCAATGAATTGAAAAGCCCATTTTAAAATAAATCAATCAATCCTGTTTCAAAAACATTTCTAGTGAGCCAAATTTTCAATTTCACTGATCCCCAGGTCAATTCCCTAGTGGACCAGTTGTGTTTCGCAATTATGCAGACCCAGACGTCCTGTAAGCTGAATGCAAAATCTTATTTCTGAAAACAGAGGAAGCATGCTTGTCTCCCAGAAGCGATTACAGTTTCATTGCAAGTCGTTTTGTGAGGCAAGGACCCAGACTAATGAAATCTAATTGCCTACAGATTAAAAAAGAAAAGAGATAAGATATCACTGATATTAGGTAAAGAACTTCTGAATATGGCACATTTATCCTGCTAAATTACCTGTGGGCTCAGGAGGACATGGTTTCGGACTTGGCAGCCAATGGCATTTTCCTTCTTTGGGAGTCAATTGGGGTGGGGGGACTTGAGGAGTCTAATTTTAATACTCTGTGTGTGATCTCATTTCAAAGTAAACTAATAAAGCAGGTCAAAACTTGTTAACCAAGCAACCTAAGGAAAATATACAATTATCACTCATAGACATCCACACATCATTTTTACCTAGAAAACCGCCATAGGAGAATGATATTTGCATTTTGGCTAACAACACATCTATTTCGATCCAGGGAGCAGTCTAAGTGCATAGCATAGACGGCTATATTCTAAACCAAAAATCACACCTGTAAATGTAGAATATTGGCAAGCATCAGTGGAAAATCGATTGTCAATTTACTAGAAATATCAGTTGTTTCAGAGACTGCCATAAATTCAAACCAGTCTTAAAAAAACAGATTATTGCTATCATAAACCATTAAAGGTGGTTTATAACTGGGGGAAAGATCCTTTAAAACCTCTCGCTGCTACAATTCTCAACCATTGCTACGATTCACAACTCGTTTGTTAGAGTCTTAACTGCCCTCGGCTTTGCCTTGGGCCATTAACTAACAAACCAATCATTAACTGCTAGTAATGACCATTTTTTCCCAGGTATTATTGTTTAATTGAACTCTTGTGCAGGGCCCATTATTTTCTGAGATGTCAAAATAAGGATGCATTACTATGCTTTCCTGTAATATAAGTACCTCCCGAAATAAACAATATGAGTGCCACAGAATTAAATTACTCACTGCACACACTATTTAAAATACATTACTTTAATGAACAATTTTGATGTTTCAGAGGAATTTTCTCATTTTTTTCATTCTCTCGAGCATATCTGTCATGTAACTTAGATGCAGAATTAATGTGAATTTCTCTCCAGTAATAAATACAATGTCAAGCTATTTATATTAGTAAACTGTGTTATATATTCATCTGAATAAGGTGCCTATGATTATTAGTATTCTGCTCCTGAGAAACAAGGCACGGTTGCTTGTCTGTTGCCATGGAAATAAATTAGGAAGGATAACCTGCCTACTTATCAATTTTTATTAATGCAATCAGCCTACCTGCTTAACCCATAAGTAACAATAGCACATTTCAACTAAGCCAATAAAACACAGTAACTCTAGGGGTTCCAGTTAAAGTAAATAGGATAGAAAATTGCAGAAATAAAAAGTCTGAGTTATGTGTCATAGTTCTGATGTGCCCTATTAATATTACAGGATAAAGCATGTTGCCTTTTGAGAGGGTTTAAGGGTGGAATTACCATCAACTAACATTTTAGTAAGGAGAGGAGAAGCAACTAAGATAAGTCAAACACAATTGCCCCCCTACTGTGCTGAAACATTTATGGGTGTGCGTGTTAGAATTTGAAACTCAAGGGATCACCATCCAATGCTAGGCATATGAAGGAACATTATAAAAGAGGTTTATAAAATATGCTTGCAGACTAGAATGTAAACTCTAGAAATTCACAAGTTTTGTTTATTCAACCTGGCTGTGAGGCTGAAGCTCAAGGGTCTATATTCTATAAGAAGAAGAAAAAAGAAAGTTCACTGTGTCAATCAATGGCAAGTTGCAAGGTCAAAAAGATAGTTAACCTGTTAAACATAATACACTCATTTTCAAGGACTGTAGATCCATGTCTATTCATAGCAGCAGGCCCAACTAAGCTTAGAAATAATTGGTCAAACTGATTGATCCTCAATGCATACAAATTGCACTTAAGGAAATAGATAGCCATGCATGCATTTTCCCATAACAACAAGAACAACTACAGAAAAATGCAACCAAAAAACATCACTTGAGTACCAGTGGCTAGTATTGTAAAAGTTTTAAGGAAATATTTTTCTCTTAACAAAGAAAAAAATCTGATGTTCATAAAATAATGTTTATACTTCAGGTGAGAAGTATCTAATAAGGAAAATAGATATTTAGCTTTAAACTTTTTTATACTCTCTTTAAATGTATTCGATTGCTCAGGATTTGATATTCAGAAAAGTTAAATTTAATGACTAATCATTATAATTACAACACATTAGCAACAGATTGATTAATAGCAAGAAAGAACTATAATTAAGCCAACTTTTTTAATTCTGAAAAAATACACATGAAACAAACAGAAAAGTCAAGTTTCTGTTCTAATTCACAGTTAGTTGAATTACAGCATCTCATGGATGATCAATAAAGAAGAAAAAGAAAGAAGTCATGCTCTCTCTGCAGCAGTAAGAGGGAGGATATCCTCAGGCAGGATGGCTCCTTCTTCCCCTCTGTCCCATCAGCTCCATCCTGATGGAGAAAGTGTAACTGGGCAGGTGGCTACGTACCAGGTCCCAGGCAAAAGCCAGAAACACACATGGCTCATTTAAGCATCGAGATAATGTACTGGATTAAGCACAATTTCTAAAATGAATTCTATGGATAGCAAACTGCAGTTTAGAGAGGAAAAATGACTGGCTCAAATTAACAGATGATAAATGGCAAAGATGGGAGGAAAAGTCAAAGCAAAACCTGCATCATCTGCATTACCCTTAAGCTGTTTAAAGATGAAATCCCTTTTCCTAAGGACTCTCCTCACAGAAGGGTATAATATAGTACAAGGTAGTTATTGAAAAAGCAATTTGTGCCGAGATTGCACTTGACAAGGTGGAAGTGTTGAGAATAAGAAATATAATATTTTTGTCGAATTGTTTATTTCTCCCTTCATTTCTGTCCATTTTTTCCCCTTTAATTGTTTTTGTGCTCTGTTATTAGGTCTGTATGCATAAGTTAGGTTTCCTTTGTAAACAATAAATAAAGCAATAAGTCCAGTGTATATAAATATATGTAACTGTGATAATAGGCCTATAAATAGATCCTCTGAAAAAGTAAATAAAATTTTTAGATATTTTATACAGCTTTATTGAGATACAATTATTGAGATGTAATTCATGTATCATATAATTCATCCATTTAAAAGTAAATTTGAATGCTGTATGGTAGACTCACTGATATGTGCAATCATCACCACAGTCAATTTTAGAATATTTTCATAACCTCAAAGAGAAACCACGTACCCTTTAGCTATCACCCCACCTGGGACTAGGTTTTTCATCGTGGGTAGCTTTTTCAATTATTAAATCAATGCCTTCACTTATTAGATGTAGGTCTACTCAGATTTTCAATTTATTCTTAAATCAGTTTTATTAATATTTGTGTTTCTAAGATTTTGTCCATTTCATCTAAGTTACCTAATTTGTTGGCATGCAATTGTTAATAGAATTCCATTTTAGCCTTTTTTTTTTAATTTCCACAAGATCATTATAGATCCATCTTTAATTTCTGATTCTACTAACTTGAGCTTCTCTCCTTCATTTTTATCCTTGGATCAATCCAGCTAAAATTTAGCTGCTTCTGTTGATCTTTTCAAAGGACAAACGGCATTAATTTTCTCTATTATTTTACTATTCTCTTTTTCATTAATTGCCACTCTAATTTTTATTGTTTACATTCCTCTGCTTGCTTTAGGTTTAAACTGCTTTTCCTTTGCCAGTATCTTAAGGTGGAAGGTTAGTAGTCATTTGAGATCTATCTTCCTTCTTACTTATAGGCATTTCCATCTACAGATTTCCCTATAAGCACAGCTTTAGCTGCATTCCATACATTTTTCCATACATTTTTATGTGGTGTGTACTTCATCTTCTTTCATCTCAAAGTCATTCCTAATTTCCCTTTAGATTTTTTTCTATGATCCATCTGCTATTTAGGAATGTTTTATGTAATTATCACATATTTCTGCTTCCACAATTTCTTTGTTATTGATTTCTTATTTCATTCCATTGTGGCTAAATATATACATTGTATTATGCCTAATATTTTAAATCAATTGAGGTTTGTTTTATGACCTACTATCTGGTGTATCATGGAGAATGTTTCATGTGCACTTGAGAAGAGTGAATATTGTGTTGCTATTGGATGAAATATCATATACATGTCTGGTTAGCTCTATCTTGTATACTTGTGGTTCCAATCTTGTCTTGCCTTGTTGATCTTCTGCCTCCCTGTTTTATCCATTCAGAAAATTGTGGTATTGATGTCTCCAACTATTTTTGTCAAATTGTTTATTTCTCCATCTCTGTCCATTTTTTTCATTATATTTGTTTTTGTGCTCTGTTATTAGGTCAGTATGTAACAATTTATAATTGTTATAGCTTCTTGATGCACTGACTCATATTATCATAAAATATTCCTCTTTATATGTAGTATTTTAGCTTGTAAGCTGCCAGAATGCAATATTTCAGAAATAGAATGGCTTTTAAAAGGGGAATTTATTAAGTTGCAAGTTTACATTTCCAAGACTGTGAAAATGTCCAAATGAAGGCAAAGCTATGAAAATGGAAGGACTAAGACATCCAGGGAAAGATAACTTGGCTCAAGAAGACCAGTGATGTTCGGGGTTTCTTTCTCAGCTGAAAAGGCACATGGTGATGTCTGTTAGGTTTCTCTCCAGGATTCTTCAACGGCTTGCCTGGGGTCACTTTCTTTATGTATCTCTAAAAGTCTCTGGCTTTGTGGGCTCTGTTTGCTCTCAAGCTTTTCCAAAATAGTTCCCTCTTGGAGGGCTCCAGTAATCAACCCCACTTTGAATGGGTGGAGACACTTCTCCTTGGAAACCACCTAATCAAAAGTTACCATTCACAATTGATGGGTTACATCTCTATGGAAACAATAAAAATGATCCCATCCAGCAACATTAAATGGGAATGAAAGAACTTGACTTTTCTAGGGTACATACACATTCAAACCAGTACATCTAGTGTTTTTGTTTTAAAATCTGTTTTGTCTGATATTAGCATAGCCACTCCAGTTTTCTGGTGGTGGTTGTTTGCATGATATACCATTTTCCATCTTTTAACTTTCAATCTATCTATAGTTTTGAATCTAAGTTCTACCTCCTTTATTCATATAGTTGGAGCTGGCTGTTGTTTAATCCAATCCAACATTCTGCCTTTTGATTTTATTGGTCAATCCATTCACATTTAATGTTTTTATATTATAATTTAAGAAAATATTAATATTTTAAAAACAGGACATGTATACCTATGACTAGACACAATTTAATATAATTGCTATAGTTGAATTTACAACTGTTATTTTACTGTTTGCTTTCTATATATCTCACATCTTTTTTATTCCTATATTCCTCTATTATTGCTTTCTTTTGAACTAAGCAAACATTTCTTAATGTAGCATTTAAATTTCTTTAGAGGTTTTTTCACAAACTTTTTAGCTATTTCCTTAATCCTTATCAGAATCAGCCTCCGATTTATGCTAACTTAATTCCAGTGAGATATTGAAATGTTATATCTATATAGCATACTGTAGTTCTATTTTGTTTCTGACCTCTTTGTGGTGATAACTTTCATTCTTAAAACACTTATAAATGTTATAGTTTCAAAAATACATGGAATTTACATAATTTTGTGCATTTCAAAGAAACTGAGTAAAGAAGAGCAAGTGTATATTTACGGTTTTTGTTACAATAATCTTCTTTTTTAGCATTCCTGGTTCTTTTCATTTGTCCTCATGGATTCAGGTTACCATCTGGAGACATTTCCTTAGCTTTAAATAGCTTTGCTTCCACTCACCTCCTTTGTGTTCTTATTGGGAAATAGTTTACATTTCTATATGTTGTAAGCTCAACAGTGCAATAATATTATATATATTTAGTAGAATATATATGTGATTATGTACATATATTTATTTATGTAATTGCTTTTTTAGTCAATTAAGGAGAAAAGGGAGATTAAGTACGCATTTAAACTGTTCTTTATAATTACGTAATTACCTTCACCAGTGCCCTTTGTTTGTTCATGTGGAACCAAACTGCCGCTTGAGTTCAGTTGCTTTCATCTGAAAGACATCCCTTAATATTTCTTGGAAGGTGGGCTGTTAGCAATGACGTCTCTCTGTTTTTTATTGTCTAGGAATGTCTTTATTTTGCCTTTTTTTTTTTTGAAAGATAGCTTGGTAGATACAGGATTCTTGGTTAGTTTTTTGTTTGTTTCTTTATGTTTAGTTTTCTTGTTTGTTTGTTTCCCTGTGAGCACTTTGAATATGTTATCCCCATTGCCTTTGGGAGTTAATTTTTTCTGATGATACATCAGCTAATGAGCTTATTGAGCTTCCTTTGTAAGTGACCAGTTATTTTCCATTTCTTGCTTTCAAGATTTTTTTCCTTTTCTTTGGCTTCCAGCATTTTTCCTGTGATGTGTTGGTTTATGGATCTCTTTCTGTTTATCCTACCCAAAGTTCACTGAACTTTCTGAATGTGTAGGTCATTGCTTCTTAAGGTCATTGTTTTTTAGCAAATTTGGAAAATTTGCTAAATCTTCCTCTGCTAGGTCATATCTAACATTAATCAACCATAGGGGATTTTTCACTGTGATTGTTTTACTTTTCATCTCCAAAATTTCCGTTTGGCTCTTTTGTATAATTCTCTCTTTTTCGTGATAGCCCCTAGTTGATAAGGCACTGACATTGTATTTTTTTTTTTTTACTACTTTACTATAGGTTACCTTTAGTTCTTTGTTAAATCTGACATCTGGTCACACTCACAGTCAGTTTCTCCATACCATATTGTAAATGAAGTCAGTTCCTTAGGGGAGAGATTGGGAGATATCTTCTTTTTACCCTCCTTTCCTTTGTGCCCAGGCTCTGCAACAGGGACTGGAAATGATGATAAATTTCTTTGAGCAGCAACCTACTCTAGCAACTGAGGGCTCAGTGGTTGGAGGGACAATAACAAGACTTCTCATCCTGAGTCTCCTGGCATAGAACCTCTGCCTGATAAACCAAGGCAGGAGATATCAGTGCCCTGGGATTCTCAGCAATGCTGTGCCCAAGAAAGAGCCTGTGTCCCATGAGTGGGGGCTGGGTGGAAAGAAGGAGACTCCTCCTCTTGGCCCCACCCACTTGGAACTTCACCTCAGCCACAAGTAACTTGGGGCTGGATGAGAAATGCTGGTGTCAAGCTCCTGATATAGCTCGGGCTGGAAGCTTGGGGAGAGGATGCCCTGTGCTCTTGGCTCACCAACCTGGGAGGGAGTTTCTGTTTTACTAAGTTGGGAGGGGAGGTTTCAGTTCAACTATCACAGACTCACAATTTTCAGCAAACTTTAGTAGATTTTTTTAAATATTTTTTCCTCATTTTCTATGTGTCCTTGAGATTATTTCCAAAGCCTTTAAATGTTTTTTATTTTTATTTTTTTAAATAAATAAATTTCTTCATTTTCATTAGAGAGTTGGTACATGAAGTTCCTTATACTGTCATGCCAAAAGTCCCTTTTAATATCATTTTTGAGTGTATGAAACATCTAATTATATACATTTCTAGGAGATTGGCCTTTCGCTGTTACATATCTAAAGTCAGCAGTGTACAGGAAAGAACTTGCTTTAGAAGAAAACCTACCCTTAAATTTTGGCAATTGCTTTCTAATATATTCCTGCAATATGTTCTTTAAAGGCAAGCACAGAATTTCTTCAATTATAATTGCCTATGCCTGTAGGTTCAAAGCTATACATTAGTCTTCCAGTTTCCCATTTTCAGAATGAAATATGTTTTAATGGTAAATATGTCATGTAATGAAGTTTTGAATGATCATAGAGGTCAATTTAAGATGCAAGGTGTTGCTGTGTTGTTATTTTTGTTTGCTTGCTTGTTTGTTTTGTTTAACTGGGAAAATAAGAAGAAAAGCAAAGATGACATATTATTTCACTGTGAATGGAAATTAACTGGAAAAAATATTAAAGAAAACTCAAATTTTCCAATTTTGGTGGTGCAAAATTGTGATATATTTAATATCAAGTTCTGTAAATTAGAGAAATGGAAATTGGACGCCATATCATTGCTTTTTTAGTTCTGTGCTTCACTGTATTTAATAAATTAATCATTGGATTTGTTTTCATCCAAGTTATAACTTTAAAGCCAGTTGAAACATTTGGAAAATGTCAGTTGCCTTTCTCCAAGAACTAGCAACCCAGGAAAATGCATTTAAAATTAAATCCATGAGCAAAACAGCTATATTATTGCTGTGTGGATTTTTATATCAACAATTCTTATAGTTTTAAATTGAACCTGAAAAAATTGTAACTGTTATTTTTGAGCTGTATGGTTAGAGGCTGGGGAGATGAGGTAGAAAATAAAATGCAGAACAGCGATTTAGCTCATCCCAACACACAGATCTAATTGGCTTCCGAAAGGCCCGAGGCATAGGCACAGATCATTGGTAATGACTTTGGTCAATATATTTGATTTTTGGCTCCCACTCCATTTGTGAGTGTGATTCATTCCCCAGAAATGGAATTCAGTGGCATTCTGGTTAGGTTTGAAAACCCTGTTATTGGTTTAAGGAAGATTTTCAAGAAAAGAACATTTAAGACTGCTATTTTTGATAATGAGTAGAATAGAATGGCGTTTGAAAACATGAGGTTCAGACAATGACATAAGAATTTACAATAAATACTAATACTATATAATGATAATAGTAAATTTTAATGATAGTATGGTTTACAATAATAGTATGGTTTATAATAATAATCATTATTAAATGGCATTGACATGTACTTATACTAAAGGCTTTATATGATTCATATCAGCTAGTTGTCAATAGTCTTATGATTGTTATGACATTTTTCAAATTCACTGCTAAGAGCTGAGGTCTAGCAAGATAAAATAAATGGCTCAAATTTATAGGGAGAAGGATGATGTTCAAGCATACTGATTCCAGAACCAATCTTCTGCATTTATGTCAACACATGTATTAATATACTTATATACAGGCATACATATTTAATGTTAGAGTGACAAATATCGGTTAGTATTGCTAATGTAATATTATGGTAACAAGTGGGAATTAGTCATGTAATCCCAGACCCCTTCACAGGATGTCCACAGCCTCCAGTTGTTTTTCTACTCTGTAGTTCACTCTTCCTATAGGTTAAACGAAGATACTTGTCTCTTCCTAGGGCAGAATGGTATGTAATATTTAATGGGTATTTATTGCATTTTTTATCTCAAAACTTTGCGCACACATGCAATTCTTTTTTCACGTGATATTCTCATGCATCTTGAAGTTACATTTAGGAGTTTACATACAAAACATAAGCAGAACAAGAAAAACTATCCATGTAGCATCCCTCCATTAATGTAGAAGCAACACAGGAGTAGGTGTATGTGTATAATTAATACGATATTACATAATTAACATTCTAATATGTAATACATCACTCTGTTGGACCTTTTCAACTTTTTAAGCCTATTTTCTTTAGGCCATCTTATAAAGTGTTTCGTTTTCTCTCTTCATGAACTTGAAATTAAGTGCCTAATGATAATATGAGATTTGCTATGAGAACGTGATTGAATTTTACAGAATAATTAACATTCTGCTTCTTAGAAAATGAATCACTTATTTATTCTGAAATATAACCATATCTACATAATGATATTAGGTAGCAAGAATTATTGCCCATATGTTTTGGTATTAACATGTAATGTAATGATTATCATACCTCAGAATCCTCTCATGTAAAATTTGCTTTAGTGTAATGTTTTGATTGTCCTGAACATACAAAAGAAAGAGGTTGTTTAGTAATTTGTACAACAAGAGATCCCAAGAAATGTTGAAGCAGAAACCCTCTAGTCTTTTTAGGGTTAGTTTTAGTAAATGAACAAATATTATGTAGTAGATGGAACACTGATGAATAATTTACAAAGTAAAAGCAAGTACAATATCATCCCTCCTTTACCACTTGAAGATGTCATAAAGCTAAGATAAACAGTAAATAATCCATCATTAATTGATGACATGCAATAAGAAAACTTGTCATAAGAAAAGTCCAAAAGAAGCAAAATGTAAGATTACAAATTTCCTGGAAGTTTTAAACATATGAGCCTTTGCCTCTTTGGCTCTGTTGCTTAATTGTAGGTAACCTTAGAAGTTATAGTTATCATAATAGCCATATACAATCATACATACAACAAATGTCTTAATAAAATCCTCTTGGCAATGAAATGTATATCTTTATCTATTTAGTTAAAATGCTAATTACACACTAGTAATAAAATGTCATGATAATGCAGCCCATTAGAAAAACCATTATCCCTATTTCATAAAATGATATCTTAAACATAGAAACAAATCATAAGTCAGGTAAAGGACACAAGCAGATTTTCATATGCATGATAAACAATATCCTGGGTTCCTTGCACATTAGATATATATTCTATGGTTTACCAGATTAGATGGTTGATGAAAATGACTGTCTGTCCTTTCTAGCTCTCATAGATGATCTGGGTATATTTTCAGAGCAAATATGTGTTGTCAATACTAAATACATTTGCATTAGCCGTTCCTTGTGAATGAGCTTGGAGTACCCTATGGCTTATCTCTGAGGTTGTTGAAACTAAATATAGGGAAATTCAATATTCAACTTACAGACATTGATTCGGTTTATTTATATCTTCTCCAGGAAGTTTCCGGTATGCTGCACCTCCTCTGTCATTTGTTAGTCAGTTTGTAGACATGAACTACAAGGACCCACAAATGTCCAACTCTATAATGATCATACACATCAGTGTCTGCTCTTGTTTTTATTTATTTCATCAAATTTAGATGCAAAGGATGAAAACGATAAGAGCTCTTGAGGAATATTTCTGCCATCATCGAGCCTTTTGGATATCTTTGCCAACCAAAAACTTTTACTCAGAAACTAGAATTTCTTGTTGTCCCATATAATAATGTATTTTTCCCTCATAGAAGTCATTAACAGGGTAAGTGAAATTGGGTACATCCGTGAATTTAGAAACCGAAAAAATGTGGCTGAAATTCAAGGGTGTCTTTGGAATTCTCAGTCTCCTCATCTATTGTCAGTGATCACAGGCAATGCAATAGGAACAGCGTCTGTCAAGGCTCTCTAGGGAAACAGAACCAACAAGAGAAATCTGTAAATATTATAAGATTTTTACAAGAATTTTCTTACGTGGCTGTGAGGATACACAAATGCAAACGAGGTAGGGCAGGTTGCAAGCTGAGAATCCGATGAAGTTTTCTGTGAATTCTGGAGAAGCTGGCTGGCTGAAGTATACATGGAAAGTCTCTGTTCTGAATAGATTAATGACTGCTCATTAATCTATTAAAGGTTTAATCATTCAATCTATTAATCATTTAATCTATTAATCATTTAATCTATTAAACCTTTCAACTGATTGGACAAGACTTCGCTCATCGCTGAAGTCCATCTCTCCAGTTGATTGCAGATTAATCAGCCATAGATACAATCAACTTATTGATGATTTAAACCCACGAAATATCCTCACAGTAACAATCAGACCAGTGCTTGCTTTACCAAACAACTGGACACCAAAACCTTGACAACTTGACACATGAACTTCACCATCATCACACAGCCTTTCCAATTTTAATGGTGAGCAAAAAAATAGGCATAGGTGGCTAAAAGAATTGCTTAGAAAACTGAAATAAAATGCACCCATGTTAGGTGAAATCAGCTTGATTGATACACAGATAATCTGTCTTATAGTGGAGGCTGTGTAATTGTTATTGATTTGTTATTGCTGAATAAAATCCATGTCAAGTGTAAAAATCATGAATATTCTAAATGTTCTTCTAATATGGGAAAGTGTTATTAACCTGTCTGACATATAAATTATTTTTAAAATATACAGAGCTGTTACAAGGTTTTTGCAAATTTATCATATTAGAAAGGTCCAAAGTCAGATTTATTACTTGACACTCTACTATACTGTGTTTCTAAGAACAGTTTTTTGTGTGTGCTCTATTTTTAACAATGTGCTGATCAGATGGCTATTGCAGATCTTTGTAGGTGCAGGTTATCGTTTCCCATCTTATTATCTTAGAAGTTTAAAAAGACATTTGTTACAGTTGCTTGTTTTTCACATGTCATGTGCGGCTGTAACAGCTGCACCATGACACTCAATCTTTTTCCACTCACTTATTAATGAATTACATTTGTGCTTGGGAGGGTATTTTTAGAAATGTGTACACTGAAAATGATCCTTCATCCATAGTTTCTACCACAAGGCAGCTGCAATTCCCTCTTGAATAAGATAGATGTGCAAACTTAGTATGTTAATGAGAAGTTTAAATTTATTTTCAAGAACACTTCACTTAGCGTGGACTATTTCAAACATGCGTATACATAAGCCTTAGGGGTTCCAAAGGCAGCCATTACTTGATTGCCATCCTAGCATTTAGGGAGTCAAGTTGGCCACAATATAATCTTCCCTGAAGATAGCTTGATGAATGCATCCTAGAATTCATCTTCTCTATTCACCTTTGCATGAACCTGGCTCACCTCTGTAAGACTGGTTTAGTTTTGGTACAATCTCTCTCTGTCCCTGGAGATAGACAGGTAAACAGCCGGAGAAAGATCCCTTGCCTAAGGCTTTCTGTCTCTAGAGAGATGGGTCCTTCCCAGAGATGTGTCCCTTGCCTAAGCATTGTGCAAGTGGTAGAATAATGAAACCCCATAAAACAGTTGCTTCATCATTCAATCTAACAGAATCCAGGTGAAATAGCAGTGGGGAAAAATTGCTTCTCCCCTTTCTGTAACATTTGGAATGAGTTTTCTGTATCCGACAATGGACTATTTGTAGACATTATGCAAGATAAAGGTAAACTATACATGAACACATAAAACAGTAGAAACATTTTATTGCGCGATGCATTATAACTATGATTTTGTTAAACATCTGATTTATTGTAACAAGCAATAGAGATATATCAATGTTGACAGATTAAACTTAAGTTGCATGGCCAAAATATGCCCTGCCTGGAGTGAAAATGATGACTCTTGTATGTCAATTGTCTATTTGGATCAAAAATCACATGAATGGACCAATTAATAAAAGAGAAAATATTTTTTAAAAACATGGAGTATATAAACGATAAAGACAAATTGTCTGTGTATATTAAATGCAATGCTGAATAATAAAAATTGGTTCTTTAATGTATAGTCACACATACATTTATATATAAATATAAAAGTATATAAATATTTATATATATATGATTTTTTTCTCCCTAATGGAAAAGTTCATGTTCTGGATTTGAGATATTGATTCCCTATAGACACTGAATCCTAGATGAATAAAACACAGGAGACATTTATTATCAAGATTCTCTTCCAGGAACAGATGAATTCCCCTTCCAATTAGCACTTGTTCAAAAACCTGTATTTTTCCACATAGAGATCCTTGTTTATTTGCTTTCATTTTTTATTTCTAATAAAAAAGGAGAAATGACTCAGAGTTAGATCAAACTACTTTACAAATCCTAAAATGACTGAAATTTGTAAAGGATATCTGTGACAATGAAAATTAATCTTTTCTATCAATACAATCTGTATTTCAGAGGCTTCTCCATCATTATTTTAATCTTTAATATTATTAAATATCATTTATGTTCAAACTTCCAAAATTAGCTTAAACACTTTATTTTGTTTTTTTTTTTCTAATCAATTATCCAAATCAGGTCCATATGTAAAAAAAAATGGTTGACATATCTGTAACATATTTTTAATCTATAGGTTCTCTTTCATCTCTGTTTCTTTGTTTTCCATTTACTAAAGAATTTGGCCAGTTGTTCTGTAAAGTCTCTCATGGCCTGAATTTACCTATTATGTCTTTGTGGTATAATTTAACGGAGTCCACTATGTTTCCTATAAATTGCAGTTATCTCTAGAGAATTTATCAGCTTCAAGTTTGTTGTTGTTCCTCTGTTCAGTTTTCTTTTTGTTTTTCATTTTGGCAAGAATTCTTCATGGAATCCTGTTGCATTATTCCATCAGGAAGTTCAAATATCTGATTATCAGCAATTGATAGTTATTCCCTAGACACATCAATACATTAGGAGATGAAAAATAGTTTTATATAATTCAGTCACTTCCTTTACATTTTTTAGAAGAATACTTTTATAAAGTAAAACTTCATTACATATTTGGTTATACTGAAGTATAGTTTTTATAGAAAACTCTGAATGAGACTTCTTTCCCCTATGTCTTTTCTCTTTAAGCATTGGTTCCTTACATCTTCTAAACATAACTGTTCTAGGTATCTACTGTTGCATTGCAAACACCCCAAGTCTTAGTGACTTAAAGCAACAGTTGTCACTTTTTTTTTAATCTCTCACCATTTAAGTGGGTTAGAAATTAGGAAAGGCTGAGTTGAGCAACTCCTAATGTTTGTAATTTCCAATGCATTTGTGTTAGATGGCAGCTGGAACTGGAATAGTAGGAGACTGAGCAGTTGGGGGCTGACCAGGTACAAGACTTTGAGCTCTCCATATGGAAACTCAAGCTTCCTTGTAACATAGCAACCTAAACATGTTCAAATGCTTACTTGGCAATTGACTTCCTCCTAATCAAGTGTCTCAAGAGATTAGGGGGAAGTGCATGGCACTTGGACGAGGCTTTAACATCACACAGCAGCATATTAGACGCTATTCAATAGTACAGATAGTCACAAAGACTCACCCACTTTCAACGGGAGGGGACATAGACTCCACTTCCTGCAAAGAATTGAAATTGGAAGAAAAGCATATAGAATGAGGATATTGTTGAGGCCATCCTTGAACATTACATCTTTTAAAAGTGACATTATGATCTCTCAGATTTAACCATATTTGATGAGTGCTTATCCATCACAATCCATCAATTCCTACTGATACTGAAATTGCCCCATCTTTTGCTTGTGTAAGGAGCCTATTCAAGTCAGCTACCAATTCGTTTTAATTTGACTGTAGTACTCTGATAATATCGTATTTTCCTACTTCTGGGATGGCAAAGTATTCCAAGCATATCTTGTGTATTTACTGTCTCATAATTTTTCATTGCTACCAGATTGGTCATTTCTAGGCATTTTTAATGTCAGGTGCTAGGATATCTTTTTCTGTCCTTTTTTCTTTCTGAAAAGAAAATAAGTTGTGAGTTCATACTAGTGAGCCGAATACAAAGTAAGGATGAGAGAGATTTTACCTAACTCATCAATCTTATTTCTCTATATTCTTTCTCTCAGGTCTTATTAATATCAGTATAATTATTTATTTGTTTTCCTGAAATGCATACATAAATCCTTTAATCTCAGAGAATAAAAATACAAATACTACCATCAATAATGATTGCTAAAACTAGTTTAAAATATTTTACTATTTTTCATCTTTTAGATATTTTCTACTAGAGAAATCTAATCAAATTACTGTGCTCTAAAGTTGCTTGGAATATTTCTATGTGTGCTACAAATTTGATAATAAGTTCATTTGTTTTATTTTTCTTTCAAATTTTTAATATAATTTTGCTTCTTGATACTATAAAATACATTTGAAACTTTGAAATACATTCTATAAATCAAAATATATTACAAATAAGGCAAACCTGTATCTCTGTTCCCACCACTTCTCAACCTCCTATAGGTCATTTTTAAATAAGATATTATGTTTTATTGTGGTTCTTTTATAATTCAAGCAAGCGTATACATGTATTTTTCAGTCTTCTTAAATACATAGCTGAGAATTATCCTGGAGAGCAACCAAGATAGTCTGAAGATGCTTTTTTTGTTTGTTTATTTCTGCTGTTTACTACTCTATTATATAAATATAATTGTCCATTCATTCTTTCCCCAATTAATGACCAACAAATAATTTCCACTCTTTTGCAAAAGAAAAGCAGTGTTACAATAAATAACAGTAGCCCATATTAGATTAATAATGCATAAGCTTTTATCTCATGTTTTTCCCAAAACTAATATCATGTTTGGTAAATCTGAAAGATATTATAAGATAAATTTTCAACTCTAAATATATTTGGCTCCAAATCACTAAATTATTTACACTAAGCTTAATAATTAAGACCCTACTTATATATCTATTTCTAGGCAAAACATAGGCAGCAAAACTGAGAGCTTTTTCAGTGCACATCAGAAAAGTGCACTGAAAGTGTAATTAAGATATAGTCCCCAGGTGGGTATACCTAAGAAAGCAAAGCTCTTGAAGAGAGGGCCCTCCCCACCTTTTCTTTTGTGATGGGCTACATGCTTCCAATCCATTTATTTTGAAATCTGTGTCTGCTCCAATGGGCATCACAGGTTTCTTATAGTTGACAGATGCCTGCATTCCTTTAAACTGCCATTGTCTTACCCCAAACTTCACTGCTACTTCTTACTTTAGCCTGGAGAATATCTGTGTAATTTTAAGTTTCCTGTATAAAAATATTTCTCAGGATCTGATCCGCCTAAGCTTAACACTGGAAGAAGTCGATAAGTAGCCCTTTCAGTGCCCAAACCCTAAACAAATTTGGATTATTTTGTTCCTGAATGCCATAATAGATTGGAAGATGTCCTGGAGAATAGAAATTAACCTGCAAGATGGGCTCAAATGGATCTTAAAGGTGCAAGGGTGCTGCATGGGTGAGTAGCTCAGATTCCTAAGGCTCTGAACTGGTCTCTCTCAACCCACAACTGAGCCTCAAGGGCAGGGCCCTATGACCAGTTGACTGAGTTGACATGCACCGGGCCTAATTTACAAATGGTTCCTTATAATAAGTGAGATCTACTCAAAAATGGACAAAAGGAGCCCAGCAAACCCCTTCAGAATTGGCACTTAAAGATGATGCTGTGGGGAAATTAAACTAGTGGACAGAACTGGTGTCATGAACTAGATTGCCTATTTTTCCTGAATGTAGAGAAGGTGAGTGATATGGCTGTAGTCTTAGACAATAGTTAAGAGTTTGACTGGATGTTCGGATATTTGGAAGAAAAAGAACTACAAAATTCATGAGGGTGTCTGTTGAAGAGGTGTGTACATGGCAGTCTTTAAAGATGCAAAAAGTGTGAAGACGTTTGTGCCCCACTTAAATGCTTGCAAGAGGCAATGCCAGAAAACAGAATCTTAGTTCAGATGGACAAAATAAGCATTTTGTGGATATTGGTCAGCCTCTTTCCTGAGTCACTCCTGCTCTTGCATATGTGCTCATGATGACGTATGCATGGTAGCCAATATGGCCATTAATTTCCTGGGCTCAGCAGCATTGGCTTCCACTTGCTGGTCTTCAGCATTCCCAGCACCCTGAAACAGTGTCCTAATAGAATGATGGACTGGCCATTTGAAAAACTAAATTATATTGATATCTAGGATGACAACACCTGGGATGGTGCATCAACCCGGATGTGATATGCTCAAAATTAGAGGCCAACATATTTTGTTGGTTTTCATATAGACAAGATTCCCAAGTCTAAAATCAAAAGACAGGAATGAGAGGTCTAATTGTAAAATTATCTCTAATGATACATTAGCAAAGATTTTGTTCTTTATCATTTTAAGTTTGGGCCTTGATGCCTTATCTCCAAAGGGGGACTGCTTCTAACAGGGCTGTAGCAAGGATTCATTAAGCTTAAAGTTCAGACAGTGTTTAGCTAATTTTTAAATTCTTACACCAGTAAATCAATAGACAAGGAGTGGTCAATCTACCTGCTCGTGTGACCACCTGTGAGTACCTACTGGAAACTGAGTTATTTCTACACAAGTTGAGGCCAGGAGTGGTTTCTCTGTAACACTAGGGATCCATTGCATTACTTCTGAGAATTATCATATTCTGTAATGAAAGCTGATAGAAAATGAGAACTTTGTAATACAGGAAGGGCTACTAACAGCATAGATCCTTCAGAAATGAAGGTTTGCCTTATATCACTAGGCAAGCCATAATGACCAGCTTAATGACTGGTGAAGGAAAAGGGATTATGGAATGGTGTGTTGGTTTGAATCTATTGTGTACCCCAGAAAAGTCATGTCCTTTAATCTTCATTCATATTGCTGAGTGGGAGCTTTTTTATTGTTTCCATAGAGATGTGTGGAGTCTCTATGGAAACAATGGGTGGGACCTTTTGATAAGGTGGTTTCTATGGAGACATGTCACGACCCATTCAAGGAGACATTGCTACTACAGCCCTTTAAGAGGGAACCATTTGGAAAAAGCTTTAGAGCCCACACAGCCAGAGACCTTAGGAGATGAAGAAGGAAAACACACTGGGGGCGTTTCATGAAACAAGAAGCTGAGAACAAAACTAGCAGATATCACCATGTGCCCTTCCTGTTGAGAGAGACACCCTGAACTTTATCAGTCTTTCTTAAATGAAAGTAACCTCTTGTTGGTGCCTTAATTTGGACATTTTCATAGCTTTACCTTAATCTGGACATTTTCATGCCTTAGAACTGTAAAATTGCAACTTAATAAATTCCCCTTTTTAAAAGCCATCTGTTTCTGGTATATCGCATTCTGGCAGCTTGCAAGCTATACAAATAGGTATATGATAGAGATTATAAATATTAAATATCATCATATGCTTCATGACTGAAATGAGTTACAAATATTCCCTTCACTCTTTGACATGGATACACACACATTCACACATGCGTTTCTTTCCCACTCTCTCCTATTCTCTTACTAATGAGCATAAGATGTAATAATAGTGACTACACAATTTCAAAGGGGGAGTTTGAACTGTTATTATAAACATCACCCAAAGATGGCTGATGTGATGAATGTGACTTCTTTTGGATAGAGCCAGTATGCGTTTGGTTCTATGAGAGATAGTTGCATTTTGTTACATGGGGTTTGATTTTTGCTGTTGTCTCCAGCTGGGAGCTGAGTATATTTGAGAGAGGCACTTCTGGATGCTTGGCTGACGAGGGGTGCACTTGGTGGCCTTGTCCTTGGTTCACTTGGTGAAGCTACCACTGCATTGCCCAGCAGAATCTGAGAAAAGGAGAATGTATGGGTGACTTGGAAAGTGAAACTGAAGCTGCAGCTTTTATTCTCTGAAGGTCCTCTTGGTTAGAGTGAGTGAAAACGTGTCCTATTTTCTCCTGTTCTGTGATATTCCTTTGCCATGACTGCAGCTGCCCCCCAGTGACCACAGCCCCACCCCTGGAGGAGAGACCACTGGTTTCCACACACACTCTGTCCCAGCTCTCCTTCATTGCCCCACTCTAGCAATGGAGGGAGCAGGTTAGTGGCTTTCACCCTCCATTTTCTGTCCAAATCCTTGCTTTCCTGCTTCCTTTACCATTGTTAATGTCTTATTTTAATGTAATCATTTCTGTCCAATGCTAAGCATGACTCTGTTTCCTTGGCTGAACCATCACAGCTATAGCCCCTTTACTCCTTTCGGAGACTTTGTGGTACTTTAAGGGAGAACATTGTATGTTACTGATGGTATAAGGAAAACCTCTTCATATTTTTGAGGCTGTTGAACCTAGTTTCTCCATAAACTTTGAGCTTATCTGAAAGTCTATTCTTCTTAATCACTAACATTATAACCGTGATGTCTATTTTTCTGTATCTTTTACTTAAGACAATATACAAACCTATATATTCTCTATATAGAGAGAAATAATGGCTCTTTGCCTATATCTAGTAATCTGTCTATAAAAATCTATATCTATAATCTATGTCTATATCTTTAAATCATCTATATAGATAATAGATATATAGTGTAGGGCATTAGAATATATCAAGATATAGATATAGATATTCTCAGTAAAGAAAGATATATAGTATAGAGCATTAGAATATACCTAGATATAGATTTAGATATTCTGAGTAAAGAAAGGGGTTAAATTTTCTATGCACCTAAAGAGTTCCTAAAGGTAATGCTTTCTATAAAACATTAGTACAACGCTATTTTTTATGCAGTGTGAAATAACAGCCAGCATTACCTTCCAGGTCATGATTAGAACAATGTTACTGGTATAGACACTTCTCTTTGCTATATTTAATGTCACTTAATAAAGCTTCTGATATAATTCAAGTATGTAACATGTTACTGTACTACTAGTCAGTGAATCAAAAAAATTATTTGTCATGCAAAATCAAAACAAAACAAAGCAAAAAATCAATAGGTTAGATCAAGCTGCTGGATGTCAAGGTGGTCATTAAGGACAAGAAAGCAGATCAAAGGAAACAGCAAAGCCTGTATTCATTCAAGTGAGGTGCCTTGCAGCTCAGGCAGGGAGAACATCTTGCTGCTGAGAACCCTTGACAAAAGGCTCACACATTTTATGGACCTAGGGTCCAGGGAGAGGGGGAAGAGGAAGTGCTAAGATTGGAAATGTATTGAGTTAAAGTGAATAAAAATACTGCAGCTGAGGCCCTCTGATAAGGAAAACTTAAAATGGAAGGCAGGAATGCAGACGCATGTATGAGCATGGCAGACCCCAAGGGTGGGGGTCCTGTGTCCTTCAGAAAATGCAAGGTACTGGTTGCTCCAAGTCTCACAAATGGCAGAGATTCCCCTGAGACCTGAAGGCAAAGTTTTACAATTGCATATGGCCAGGCCTAAGGGATCACACATGGGATTTTTGTCCTGGAGCTGAAGTCTTCAGGATATTACTTTACATCTACTACAATGCTGAAGATGGAAAAACTGAATAATGTCACATATAACATGTGGGAATACGGAGATGCAACAATTCTTTTGCATTACTTTAGGCATGTAGACTGGAGGAGCCATTCAGTGGAGCAATCTGGAATTGCTTAATCAAATTAATTATACTCATTTAATGGCACTGCACTTCTATTTTTGAGTATATGTTCCAAGGACAAGTCTTTCAGAGGCCCACCAGAGGATGGACAGATGATAGTTACAGTATTATTTGTAGTAATGGAGTATTGAAACCAAAATGAGTGTTCATCACTGAAAGACTAGATAGGAAATTAATCTGCAACACAGAGTACTATCTAACTGCTAAAACAACAGGTTATAAACACACTTACACAGGAAGATGGATGGTTTCTAAAGGTATGGTGGTAAGTGGATTGAGAAACCTAATAAAATATATAATACAGCAACACTTAAAGAAGTAAAAATACCTGGAAAACAATTGAAATATGTTACCTAAATAAAAAGTAAATAGGTATGTCAAATGCATTAGGATGTTCATCTCTTCAGGGAGGGGAATGGGAATGAAAGTCATGAAGATGTGAAAGAAGAAAAGGACTTTGAAGAGATGAATAATTTCAATGTCATGATCAAAGAATTGTTCAAGTCAAGGGAAATACTTTTAAAAAATTCAAAAACTGATACCGTGCAGCTGCCAACTATATGAATGCTTGCCAATAAGCACCAATTCTTCAGAAGGACTTTGTACTAGTTTCCTAGCTACTAAAACAAATAGCAGTGGATTAGATTAAACAACTGTAATGTATTGACTCATGGCTTTGAGGCATCATCAAAAAAGGCAATGTTTTTTCCCTGTAAGTCTTTCACCCTTAAGACTGTGGCATTCTGGGGTTGGAGGCTCGTGATGCTCAAGTTATCTGACTTCTGAATTCTCTCCCTTCACCTGGCTTTCTCCCTGTGGCCTTCTCGGCAAGACCCTCAGTAACAGGATTAAGACCTACTCAGATTCACTTGGCTGTACTTTTAAGAGGTCCCATTTATGTGGGCTCACACGCACAAGGAGGGATTAAGAAGAAAATCATGTTCTTTTTTTCTGAAGTAGATAATTAAAAAGCCAGAATAGTCACAGCGGTGTGTGTCAGCTAAATATAAACCCTGATTACAACCATAAGCAAAATCAAAACAGTAAATCCATTATTCACTCAAGGAAACATGAGGGCCACTGTGTTTAATAGGTGTGTTCTAACAACATTTGAGTAAAAGAAAATGCCAATGACACAAAAAATTTCCAGACAAAAGGAAAATAACCAAGCTCTACATAGGAGAGTAAAATATGCTCACTCTCATAAATACAAAATATCTTAAATAAAATATTAACAAACCAAATTCAACAGTCTATTAAAAAAGTAAACACAGTTGGATAACCTAGTTGGCCTTATCCAACAAAATTGAGTTGATCTGCAAAATTAACTGTCATTATCTTACTATTTAAAGAAAAAAACATGTAATAATGATAGTAATAGTAATAGATTAAAAAGAACTTTTAAAAATAAATATATATCCTTTAAAAATATTAACAAGAAAGGATGGAAGAGCACTTACCCTTGAAATGACTGCATAAAATAACCAATAGTAAATTGAATACGTTTAATTCTGAAATGTTGAATTTCCTTTAAGACAGAGCAAAGAAAAGCACGCCTTTAATTAGCACTTCTATTTCAACACTAAACCAAAAATGTCAAGAAGAGGATATAGAAATAAGAGAAGAAAAAGAAATAAAAGGTATACATATTTGAAAGAAGAAACAAAGTTATTATAATATGTGATTTTTAAAATACAAACCGATCTGCAGGAACAAAGACAATGCAGCATTTGCATGGGAGCTGAATTAAAACAAAGCACCACTGCCATTTAAAAGAGAAAACAGTCTTTTCAATAAATCATGCTGGCTCAAAGAATATCAATTTGGAAAAAACAAGCAAAACATTGGCTTCTCTACTTCATACCATGCTAAAAATCCCCATGCCATGTGTTGTTTCTATAAGCACAAAAATTCTAGAAGATAAACAAGCAAAATGTAGTTATGATGGTAGAGTAGGTAGCGACTTCTTAAACGAAACATATAAAAATATGTAAAATGAACAATTACCAGAGTCCATTGACAAGATAAATGCCCTGAAATTAACTTTTGTCCATTGAAATCCAGCATTAAGAAAGTAAAAAGGCATTTAAGAGAGTGGGAAAAGACACTGGCAAGAATTCTGACAGAGAAAGAGGACCCCTGTGCAGACTACTCAAAGATCTCATACCAAAAATAAGAAAAATTCAGACAGCCCATTAGAAAAATGACCAAATCATTTAAAGTCACTGTAAAAAAATGAAGCTATAAAATTCCTGAATAAGATTTAAAATTGTTCTACATCAACAGTCACTAAGGAAATGAAAATAAAAAGCAGAAATGAAATTCCATTTCAAGACCATCAAAATGGAAAAAATAAAAGGCTGAGAATTCTTAACGTTGGTGAGGATATGGGGGCACAAAAACCCTCATGCTTGGCCAAAGAGAATATGAATTGAATTGATGTAACCATTTTAAAAAACCATTTGGTATTATGGGCTAAATTTAAAATATGAATAGCTTATGACTCAGAAATCCCTCTCCCTTTTCCCTATGTTTGAATAAATATACACCAAAATAATTTTTTTTCAAAACAGCATTATCCCTAATAGACAAAAACTGGAAATAATTCAAATGTCTACCAAGAATGAAATGGAAATATAAATTGTGATTCATACCATTAATTCATGCAACTGATTGAGAATGAATAGTTATGAGACAAAACATCATGGTTGATTTCCTGAAGAAAATGTTAAATAAAAGTATCCAGATACAAAAGTTTCCATAGCAGTGGTTCATTTGGGAAAAGGAGTAGTAATTAGAAGTGGACAGAAAACATCTAGACTAACCAAGTGTTTTCTTTCTTTCTTTTTTTTTGTTATTTCATTGTGTATTTACACCAATATATTTGCATTTTGCTATTGATGGAAATTTAATTTGTTTTCAATATTTTGCTATTTTGAATACTGGAAGAGTTTCCCAAGTTAGTCTTTCCCAGACAGAACAAGGCCAGGTATCTGCAAAGTTTGCAGGCTGCAAACTGCCCTAAGAGGGACTGTGGGAGGGAGCAGGAAGAGCACTAGAACCTCGTCCAGCTCTCCAGAGCTGCGCTTTATTGACTTGGCACCTGCCCAGCAATGGTAGCCCTTCACCTGTCCTCTGCCACCCTTAGTAAGCTTACCATCTTTAAATGTCCTCCATTGCCTTTGTCCAGAGGAGGTTTGGAACAATGACTGTCCTCAAAGCCAGGACCCCAGCAATCCAAAGTAACTCATCAAAAGCAGGGCAGTAGCTGGACTCCACTGCTGTCGGCCACCTGAGTTGGAGATGGTGGACAATCACCACCCCACAGAAAGAACAATTAACTGGTATTTACCATGATGTATCAGCTTCCTCTTCCCACTCTTCACAGAATGCTGCACAGTATTCTACTCGTCTCCGGAGCTTCCATAGAGTTGATTCAGTCGGTTCCTCCATGTTTAATAATTGTTCTGGTGGACTGAATCCTGGAGCTTCCAACACTGTCATCTTCCCACAATTCAAGTTCTACCTTTTGAGCAGTGTATACCAGTGCAGATGAGAAGGCTTGGCCCAGTTTCCAGGTTCTTGCAGTGAAGACATAATTTCATCTGTAGATCCACAAGACCTGGAGAAAGTGAGACAACTGATAGGGAAGTGGGGAATGATGTGGATGCATGCATATAATGCCATCTCTGACACTGTTGCCTTCAGCTCAGGAATTGAGGACTAAGCCTGACTGCAGGACTAAGTGTAAAACCTTTATCGCCAGTGATCTGTGCAATATAGGAGCCAAAAAAATAAAACAAGAGATGAGAATTTTGGCAAATATGTCAAGTTCTCACTTTTTTCAAAGTAAAAAAAGAAATGACTTAAGACAAAACTCCTTCATATAGAATGGAAGAAATGATTTGAATGTTCTCCTGGGCCCATACACTCTACTTCCACATTTTAATTTCTATTGATTTTTAATTGTTAGTTTCTCACTGTGAATTTTATATGGTCCCATTTGGTTGATTTTCTAGCTTAATACTTCTAGAGTCTCTTATCTTTTCTCCTAAATTCTTTTTGTTTTCTTGTGCATATTTCTGTAGCTTTGAATTTAAAAAGACCCTTTTTATGGCTGTATTTAATTTATCTAATTTCTCCTGAGAAAAGATCAGGTGCACAAGCAAAGAGCCAGATGTGCAATTTCTGCAGAGCTCTGTAAATTGTGTTAAAGCAGAGAAGTTTAGACTTGTTAGACTTACTCTAACGTCTAAAAGTACACGTCTTCTGCAAAGGAAATTCGAGTTTTAAAGAGCAATTTTTTGAGGAAATGTTATTCCAACAAAATTTAAAAAAATTAAAAATCAAAACTTTCCTCTTTGATATGAAAGACACTGTGGAAGAGAGAGAAATGATTGTTTCAAATTGACTATTGTAATGTAAATTTTGTATTTGTGACTCATGATTTAGTATTCTTAATATTTATATAGAGAGGAAACATTTTCAGGGTAACATTGAAATATTCCATTGTGTTACAACTCCATTCATTTTGATGCTTCTGTCATAATCAGCATGTACTTGTTTGACCTTTTCTTCTTTCCTACCCCTTATCTTTTCCTGTGAACAACTTCGTACATACTGAGGAACACTCATGTTATAGATGCGCCCTCCGGGTGGGGCATTTTGACATTTCTGAGGCCCTAGGAAAGCCATTAATGCCTCAAAATATTGTCATCCATCTTGTCACCAATGCCATTGTTAGAGCTTTATTCCATTATTAAGTTGGACATCATGAAATACAAAACTCCCTGAGAAAAGTAACACAAATAGTTAGAATGATGCTTCCCATATGTAGTGGAAATTCAACTGGAGTTTCAGGGAACAGAGTGTAATAGGAAAAGAGGAGAAATGAACAGATTATAAACTCACTAGGAGGTAAGACAGGAGAAGGTATCGCTAAGGAAGGACAGGTAAGTAGAATCAGGAGCCAGGGGGCCAATGACTGATTCCCCCTCTTGCCAAATTTGCTGAAGGCCACTGAATGGGGCATGTGTCAAGGTTTACAGATTTCAGTAAGGAAGCCTGTGTAATGGAGAGCAAGGAACCCCTGGTTTTCAATGCCCTTGACATTCAGATATTGCAAAATCAAAAAAGAAAACAGGCAAGCAGAGCAAGTTGACTATTTAAATAAAGACGGACTTCACCAATTTGGTGAGATGCAAATTTGAAGGAATCTTAATTTGGAACTGATTTTCTTAACCCTATAGTTTCTGCGTCTGGACTTGGGGAGGGTGACCTTCTCTGACAGTTTTAGCACAGGATCTGCCCTTAATTTTTGCATCTAATAGGTAAATAAAATAATTGCCTTTAAAAAGGCTGATATTGGGGCAGGCAATGGTGGGTCAGGGGCCGAGTTCTTGCCTGCCATGTCAGAGACCTCAGTTTGATTCACGGAGACTGCCCATGTCAAAAAAGAAAAAAGACTGATATTGGCTGGATTAAATGTTTTTAGTAAACAGTTACTCTAATCTCCATATCTAGATTATCATAAAACTTTCATGCAGTGTTCTACTGGTTACATTGCATCATGCGGTTTCAACCCTACAAAAAATCCTCTGTATGGACACCAAGCTGTGTTTCATAATCTCCATAGATCATACAGGATTTAAAACACTCTAAATCCTGATGAGGGGGGAAGAAGATGAGAGGATTACTTTATTTTCTTGAAATTGAAGAAATCTGAACAAAACCTCTAAAGGTGGTCTAAAGCCTTATTAAGTTACACACATCTTTTCCTGCTTTTCTATAAGGTACCAAAATCAGTCTCCTAATGAAGACAGGAAAAGTTAAGGAAAACCATAGAGTCTAGACATGGTATGAGTTTATCCAGTGAAGTAGGAGTTAGAAGACATGTAGATTCATGGGAACTTTAAGTACAATTAGGTACAGCCACTGCTTCCCCTGTTCTAACCCCAGCCATTACTTATTTATTTTTGATGAATGAAAACACCAAGAGCTCTTGTACTTATAGCTGCTGAAGTTTGTTTCATCATATTCAACATATAATAGCATATCAAAATTATCTTTCATGAACCATCATCTTGTCTTTTAAAATGATTTTCATGTTCTCAGAGGCATCTCAGTATAGTGTAGGACCCAAGAACATCAGCATCTCAGTATAGTGTGGGACCCAAGAACGCTATACTCAGATTCATGTTTCTACTGTATCAAAATCCTCCAGAACACCGAACACCTTTAAACATGCTCTAAGATGGACCTAGCTCATGTTGAGGTCCAAACTAAGCTGAGACATCTTACATTAAGTTATTTGTGTATTTACTCCACTGGCTTTGCTACTTCTGATGGAAAAGAAAAATGTTCTGAACAAAAGTGTGGTTATGCAAATTTATTTGTGCCTTCTGCTTGCCAGTTAGTATTTCCTTGTAGTTTGCATTCTTGTAAAATGTCAATGATGTTAAGAATTTTGGGGATAACTTTTGATTTCCCTATTACTTTGTTCAGCAAACAGTTTATAGATATAGACTTGGTGCTAAGAATGGTGTACAAAAATATATTTCTTGACTTTAAAATCATAGAACAATGCTTTAAAAGATGGATTACAAAATAGGCTTCTTCTTCTTTTCTCAATAGGGAATTGGCTGTGCCTACAACTTGCCCATGTGACTTCCCAGAAACTGCTGGAAATTGCTACGGTCAATATTGCCCTTCGACCTGGCAGAAAGGGCCCTACCTGGGCTTTAAAGAACTCCCTTCTGGCATTCCTCCTGCTGTGCCCTTCATGCCCTGAGGACTCCATGGTAACGAGAGGACGGTGCCCACCCTGTGTCTGCAAACATCCCTGTTTGTTTTTACAGCATGCTTCAGGCTGCTGAAAACCCTCTCACTTTTCAAATGGCATTTAACCAATTCAAGGCTTATGTGGGTCACTTACCTATGCCGTCTGTTCTCATGAGGACTCCCCATGGCCCAAGTGGACACCATCAGAGCTTGGCCTTGTGGGTTAACTTGTCCGCACCGATGTACAGGAGACCCTCATGGTGCTGGGTGAAACCAGAGGTGGGAAGTAACGAGTGGCTGTGGGCCAGGCCCAACATCCTTGGTTTGGCTCATCCACAGCTTGGCTCACCTATGGCTACCAAGTTCTAAGAAATGCAAGCTTTTTGAATCAAAACCCCACTTTCCAGGTCGATATGAAGGAAAACTTGCCAAGTTTCAAGGAAAACTTATTTTATTTAACAATTTCTTAGTTTGATTTATAAACGTAAATATTTAGAAATATGCTCTTCAATGGGGCCACAAAACATTAGAAGGGGGTCTAACTGCAAGACGAAAGAAAATCACTTTCTGCTGATACTTTAATGGAGAACAAAGTGAAATAAAGTGATTGGACACAAAGAAGTTCTCAAGCAAGGCAAGATTAAAAAGTTCTACTAACATAAACCAAAACAATTTAACCCAATGGAAAGAAAATATTTATATATACTTTGATGGAGATGTTTCCAAGAAATCATTTTTTAGCCTGTTTTCTATTCCTAGGCCAAGTGATAACGTATCCTCAGCATTGATGATATTGACAAAGCTTTCTATCTACTCTTGAGTTTCCTTTCCACATCACATGATCCTAAGACGCCTTGAAATTGACCATTTTCTGGGTATCACCTTACATATAACAACATACAACCATTCCCAGTGAAACCTACTCACATTCCTAAATTTTCTTAGAGAGGTTTTTTATTTTAACTCTTTTATTGTATAATATAACATATACACAATGCAAAGAAAGAAAAAAGCAATAGTTTTCAAAGCACTCTTCAACAAGTAGTTACAGGACAGATCCCAGAATTTGTCATGGACTATGATGCAATCCTCTCAGATTTTTCCTTCTTGCTGCTCCGGAATACAGGAGGATTTTTATCATCACAGTTGACGTATTTTTTTGTGTGTGTAAAAAATAACGTATATTCAAGAAAGCAATTTCAAAGGCCAGCACCACAATTAGTTGTAGAACTGATTTCAGAATTTGGCATGGGTTACAATTCCACAATTTTAGGTTTTTACTTCTTAGCTGCTCTAAGATACTGGAGACTAAAAGAAACATCAATTTAATGATTCAGCATTCATATTCTTTTGTTATATCCTATCTACTCTGTATAACTCCATCATTACCTTTGATCTTTCCATCCCTTTCTTTAAGGGTATTTGGGCTATGGCCATTCTAACTTTTTCATGTTGAAAGGGGCTGTCAGCAATATAGAGGAGGGAGTAGAGAGGGATTTATTGCAGAATTTTTACTTAGGGAGCATATGCCATGGAATCTCAGTAAGCTCATTATCTCTGTTCTAGGTCTTTTTAAACTTATTATATAATAAATGCTAATACCACATCTTAAAAACTTTCAGTTCCTTCAGAAATGCCCTCACTTTTCTAAAAATGAAGTAGAGCTGAAATGACTTAACCTAGGATTTTGCTTTGAGACCAGCAATCCACACCAAGAACGGGTATTTGAAGGTGTTCTGAACCAATTATGTTCTTATTTTGGATCAAATGACTCCACTAAAACAAGTGTGAGTTGACTACATAAGTATATAATTCCCTGTTGGTAATTTGATAGGTAAAAATGTACTATATTTCCTTAATGTTCCTTTCATCATTCTTGAATGAATCAGTAAGATTTTTAATATTTACTGTAGTAGAATTATATTATCAAATTGTCAAATAATTGTAATCACCTCAGGCATGTTTAAAAATAATAAATATTGAGAAAGTAATGCATTTAGTATAAAAGTGCCTCATATATTTAATGAAATGCTCCAAAATATAATTTAGTTAAACCAATATTAAATTTATGTTAAAAATTTTAGTGCTTCATACCGGTATTCAAACAGGCTTTAGAAACCACATTTAATTACTGATTAAAATCAACACTATAAATACATAGGTGCTAAACTTCTTTTTACTTGAAATTTTAGTAGAAAATAATCAGATGATATGAACAATCCAAATCTGTAGACCAATACATTTCTCAATTAAATACTTAGAACATAAAAATTATCTAGGTTGTATGCTATTTTCATTTTTTTAATTACAAGAAATGTATGTGATGGTGTTAGCTTTTTACATTGATTCTTTTTCTCAGATTTTTGTATGAATTAAACTTTTGGGTAATGGTTTTCCTTTCTAACTTTACGGTTTCATGTCATGATGCTATATATTCTCCCATATCTTCCTTTGTTTAGAAATTTGTTGAAATAAGAACTATTTCAAAGAAACATAAATTTATAAAAGATATTAAAAAAACACTGATCTTATCCCTAAGATGAGTTAAATGTAAAGATTTTTCCATTCCATTTTTACTTTTGAACTTGCATTGAGAAATTCTTGCTACACTCCCCTTTGTGTCCCTTCTAGATTCTGTTCACCCCATGCTTGGATTTTATATATATATATATATATATATATATATATATATATACTTTTGGTTTTGGTGGGGTGCATGTCCAGGAATGGATTTACATTTTATTATGAATATGTGTAATGAAATGCAGTAATGGTTTGTATGTTTTAAAATTTTATCTTTATGGTCTTTAAGAAGCTCTCTGATTTTCTACTCAGTATTTTATTTTCATCATTCATACATGTTGAGGCTTGTGCATCTATTTTATTTATTTCAATAATGTTAACAATCCATTTTTCACAATAAACCAGAATTCATTTGTTTACATTAATGGGCAGTTTAGGTGTTTCAAATTCTAACTTTTGGGAATAGCGTCAATACCGCCAACATGTGTTTCCCTTGGCTTAGCATGAAAATATTAATTTTATAATGGCTAAAGGGTAAAGGTACTGTGATGTACAAGATATCGCCAAATGGTTCTTGACTTTGTTCTTCCAATTTCTATACCAAACAGCAAGCACATTTCTCCGCATTCTCTCCAATACTTAATTTTATAAAAATATTTGATTTACCCAGATTGATGGATGTGCAATCCTTTCTCTTTCTTTTAATTATATTTCCTGCTAATTACCAAGGTTGTGCTGGTTTCGTTTTTAATGATCATTTGCATTTTCTCTTCTGTGAGTTGCTCTTTTACATCCTTTGCTCATTTTTTCTTTATTTCATATAGAAATGTTTATGTATACATATATCACTTTCTTTCAGACATTTATGTCTTTTCTAAATCCTTTTATTGTTAGGTAACCCCACAAATGCATACAATTAAACAAAAGATAAGGCAACTGCAAAGTGAAAGAAACAGCATTCAGGTAAACACTATCTTGTAAGTATAGCACTGCAGAAGTCCCCTCAGTCCATTTCCAATTATAATGCCCTCTCCCACCCAATGGAACCACCATCCTGACTTCTAACCCACAACTTTTATCTGTTTGATTTTGAACTTTAGATTAGTTACATCTTATAATGTGTATTTTCATACTGATGTTTTTCAGCATTATACTCATGAGAGTTTTCCATGTTCAGGTATACAGTAGTTGTTTGTTCATTTTCATTAATATCTAATGCCCCTTGTTTGACTATTCCACCATTTGTTCATCGATATTAAACTAAACCTGATATAAACATTCTTAAAGGTTTTCACACGTAACTACATCTGTTGGGAGTATAAGGAAATTCTCAGATGTTATTGTATTGCATATTTTCACCCTGCACAGACAATGTTAAACCCTTTTCCAAAGTGGTTGTGTGGCAATAGTGTGTAGTTTCCAGTTACTCAACATACTTAGCAACTCTGAATAATGTCAAACTTTTCTCTTTATATTTCCCTGGTTATTAATAACATGTTTGTATGTTTATTGTCCCAGTTTACCTAGAACATTATTGATTAATGTCTCAGCATAATTGTTCATGGCATCTTCTTTTCATTCTCAAAATACATCCTTGTGGAACATTACCTTATATAGTCAAACTGTGTTTTAAGAAAAGTTTTTTTTTTTCCTTTTTGGCATGCGCAGGCACCGGGAATCAAACCCGGTCTCTGCCTATGGAGCCACCATGGCCCACCCCTGCTTTAAGAAAATTTTGCTCCAAGATCATCATATTTTCTTCTGTTACATTCTTAAAGATAATATTTTCTATTTCACATTTAGGTCTGCAATCCACCTAAAACAGATTTTTTTTTATAAGTGGTAAAAACAAATGCTTGTTTCTTTCTCCTTCCCAGTGGTTTGCCAGTTGACACAGTGAATTTGTTGAAAGTATTCTCCCTCCCCACTCATTTACACTGCTATTTGCTTGGTAAATAAATAGATCATGTATTGCTTTTCCATTGATGTCTTTACATGTCCTTGAGTTGATGCTATAGTATTTAGCTGTTGTAACTTTACAATGAGTTTTGTGTCCAGGAAAGCGTGATACTCCTCCCTGTTCTTCTTCAAGAATTGTATTCACTATTCTTTACTATTTGTATTTCCTTATAAATTTACAGTCAATTTGTGAAATTCTAAAAATCAATTTTTAAAAAATTGAAATTTTGATTGGGATTTCATTTAATTCACACTTCAATTGGGAATATTTGCATATTTATTATTTTGAATCTTCCAGTTTATGAGCATCCAGTTTACATCTTCTTATTATAATATTTAATGTGCATGTGAAGTAAAGTAATGTTCTCTTTTCTTTTCTGGCATTGTTTTGCATACTTCTCTCTTCTTGATTTTTAAGAACTAAATTTTAAAAAAATTTAATTCTGTTGACCCTGACTATTGTAAATTTATTTTATGCTTCAAAATTCCTATTCTTATTTTTATTTTTTCCTCCTTGTAATTTTAGGAAAGGACTTAATTTGATGATCTTTTCCAATGTCTTTAGATTTATACTTAGTTCACTGAGTTTCAGCTTTTCTTCTTCTCTAAACTATGCATGAAAACCATAAATTTCCCTCTATGTACAGCTTTTCTGTATCTTATAAGATTTGATGTGTAGTTAATTCATTATGATTAATCTAAACTCTTAATGTATCCATTTTGTTTTCATTTTGATCTATGGGTTATTTAGAGCTGCATGTCTTAATTTCCAAATCATGGGTTTTTAGTTATCTTTTCATTTGATTTATAGCTTAAATTTATTGTAGTCATAAAACATACTCTATAATTTTACTTCTTTGCAATTACTTTAGGCTTGCTTTATATGGAAGCAGGCAGTCAATACAAAAAATATCTCATGTGGATTAAACTGTTGAACATCATACATTTTGCATACAGTGTTCCATATATATGTATCCAATAAATCCAATTTTTTAATCACATGTTCAAATTTTCTATTCTCTTGTTGATTTTTTGTCTACATACTTTATTATCCACTGAGAGAAGTGTATTAAAATCTTTCACTATAATTATGAGTTCACTTTTCAGTTTTGTCAAATATTTGTTAAATATCTATTTGGAGTTATATTAATAGATTCATAAAATTTATCTTTTCTCCTTTACTTTTATACTTTCTGCATTCTTATTTCTTGGAACGTATCCTGCAAAGAGTACGCATTTCTGTGTTTTTGTGTATATGTATGTGTGTTCGTGTATTTTGACCGATTATAAAAGATAGTCTTTGCCTTTTAATTGGCACATTAACTGTGTAATGATTGCAATTACTTTTGTGTTTGAGTTTAAATCAACCATCTGACTGTTCATATTTGCTCCAAATACTCTCTGTTCCTTTTTTCTATTTCTTTCTTACTTGAAGATGATGGGCTCTTTATTTTGTAGTTCTTTTTCTATCTATTAATTTAGGAATTTTTTACTCTTTAATCAAAAATTCAGTCCTTCTCCTAGAGATTACAATGAGCATTCTTCCATGACCTTTAGCTAATATGAATGTGTACTTCTGGAGTATTCCTGGGCAATGTAAGCAACTTAGGAAAATTTAAATCAAGTCACTTTCTCCCACTGTATATGCTATTGTAGTCGTACATTTTATTTTTTATATATTTTAAATGAAACAACCCTCATTTCTAATGCAGTAAATATTTATTTAAATGTATTCTCTTCATTAGTCTGACTTTCCAAATGAAATAATTTTATTTATGCCTGAGGAATATTTTAAATATCTTTTAGTATAGATCTGCTGTTGCTGAGTTCTCATAAATTTTATTTGTCTAAAATATCTTTACCTGACTGTTGGTTTTCCTTATAAACTTACTGTTTTAGTTTTCTGGGGCTGCTTGACAAATACCACTACTGGGTGACATAAGCAACAAGAATCTTTGGGTTTATGATTCTGGAGACCACAAATCTGACATCAAGACCTTGATGGGCTGGTCTCCTCCTGGAATCTGCAGAGCTCTGGTGCTGGCTCACCGCAATCCTTGGGCTTCCGTGGTGTGCATCCCTTCCTCCATCGCAGGTCACTCTATCTCCTCGGTCCCCTCCTGTGGCTTTCTCCAATGGATTGCTTCCAAATTTCCTTTGATTCATAAGGAGTCCAGTTGTACAGATTAAGGCCGAACCTGACTCTATCTGGTCTCTTCTAAATAGCACCTTCGAAGATGCTATTCATAAGTGAGTCCACATCTTAAAAGTAACACCTTCAAGGTCCTGGTCACAATTGGATTCACACCCAGAGGTCTGGTGTTAGGACTTGAAGATGTTCGTGGCACACATGGTTCATCCCCAACACTGAGAATAGTTAAGACACAAGAATAGATTGCTTTCATTTAAATTGTGTGGCTTGTTGAATTTTGACAGTTATATAAACCTTTGTATGAACCCTTGAATATACAGCCAAAAGCAAACATTACCATGACCTCCAAAAGTTTCCTCATGCCCCTAGACCCTTCCTCTTACTCTGGACTTAACCACCAATATGGATTTTTTTGTCACTATAGGTTTGCTTGCATATTATATTCCATTTAGTTTACACATTTTTGTCTGTCTCTCCGCTCTTCTTCTGCCTCTTATATAGTGGAAACATTAAGAGAAAAGAAAATTAGCCTCGTTTGACATTAATTCAATTTCTGATCCCTGTTGTGGCAAGTCCTGCCTGCATACATAACTTCTGCAGCTGGCACACTGCGTGAGCAATAGTCATTGAGTTCTCCTTGAACATCATATATCAAGTGAATATGCAAGTGTCCGTCCTCATTATTCATGGGTCAGACAGCACCCCAAATGTCCCCAGATTTAAATTGCTTCTGAACCATCTATAATCTCCAGAAACATCTCCTTCCAAAGGGTACTTTGCAGGGGAAACTCGATTTGAATTCTGTGTTTACTCTAGCTACACGCAAAAGTCTAGAGATAAGCTTGAAGGTCACTTTGACATTGTTCCTATAAGTAAGACTTTGCTGTATTTATGGAACAAAACTCAGGAATGTTATGCGTGTCTCAGCATAGGATTATAAAATGCCTGCTCGGTCCTTTTCTGAATAACAATGTAGTAAACCCCACTTTCATTAAAAATCGATGCATGTTCTTTCTATAACAGAAACTGCCCACAGGTTTGAAAGAGACATGCAGAGAGGCATGCATGAGTCATTGGCCATGTCCGGTTACACAGTGGGTTTATCTGTGACTGTGTGTGAAAAGCCACTCATGAAAACTTAGCAAAAGTGCAGCCAATTGTGGAGAACTAATCATGCTGGGTTATTCCTGGAGGAGGTTTGTAGGTAGCACTGACACTTACCAATTATTGCCTCCGCTTGGCAAAATGAATGGGTCTGAACAGTTATTTTGAAGGTGTTCTCAGCAAGAACTATATTTAAACTGCTGACACCAGTAATTGCATGGAGCTCACCCAATCCTGAGTTTGATCTTCAGCCTTTTACAGTATGCAGTCAGATATGCTTAACTCTGGCATCCATAGTCCACAGTCACAGTCTTCTAAACCCTGGCACCAAAATGCACCCTGTACAATCAGCTCGTCCTTTAACTATCTAATTTCTGTCGGGTATCATATTAATGAAGGGACACTTTTTCACCAGTGGCTTTCGAAATATTTAGGTATAAGTTCCTATCATCAAATCATTTCTAATCCTCAAATAAAGGCACGCTGGTGCCTGAGACTACATATATATGATTTTAAACCGATAATTTATAGCTGTTGAGATATAATAATAAACTTGCCTTGGGAAATAAAAGCAGTGAAATGAATGCATTTGTTTTATTTATGCAGATTACCTTGAGGGCACACAGTATAAAAGGAAACATGATACAGGTGTCCTGGCTTTTATGGGAGAAAAAAAAACATTTTTCTTGTTTGAGGTGGTTGCCGTGATTATCCCTATTAACAGTGTGTCAGAGACGCTTATTACTTTCTGTTGAAAATTTCTACTTGCAATAGAACCAAGATACAAATAAAAGTGAAAATGAAAGAATAGTAAGTGATAGGTACAACATTGCTGCAAAGAGTAATTTTTTTTAAAAATTCACTATTTAAAAATTGTTAATAATAATAATAATGAAGTTGATCACAAAGTCACGCCTGCGGAATGTAAGCTGCCTGCTGGAGGCAGGGCCGCCCCGGGGAACCCGCCTTGGTCCACGCTTAGCACCTGTGACCTGGGGCATTGCAGACCGTTTTCTTCATTTTTCTCTCCTACTTATTGGCTAATTATATTTTACACTCATTGCCTTTTAGGATGGCGCTCAGAACCTCTGTTAATATTTCACTGGAGAAAATTTGCAAGTATATATAGTTTATTTTGTCACAATGTACTTCAATTTTTCTGTTTTATTTTGTTGAAAAATAAATAAATTTAGGAAAATACAACCATAAAAAAGGAGGTGTTAAAGTAAGTGTGGCCAAGGGTGCTTTTCGTTGCACTGAGTTTTCTTTAAGTACACTAATAAACTAAATAATTACAGCCCTAGATTCCATTAACTTGGATCATGACACTAAAATAAAAAGAACATCTCTGACTATTTTAACATGAGTTGGTTGGTTATCTTACCCTTCTTCAATTCTTTTCACTGTGGTTTTGTCATTAACTAAGGAGATGAAATTAAGATGACATAAACACATCTGCTTTGCCATTGCTTTGGGGATAAATCAGCTTCAGTTTTTAAAATGGCTCCCTTGAAAAATGAATGCAGCAGCCTTTTCTGACAAGAAGATATTAACTTTGTTCACTGTAAAGATGACACAAGTTGTACTTCACTTGGATTCTTTAAATGGGAGCTCTTTCAAAGAGCTCTGGGTTGGCTGCTGGGATCAAATTACACACCACCAGATTGAGTTTCTCCCCAGATCATTAAGGAATGGCCACATTGCTCAGAATATCTGAAGACACTAAGAATTTTGGTTTATTTAGAATGATTTTCTCACAATAAAGCTAATAGTCTATTCTTTTTAACAGAAGCAAGGGTATGGTGTGATTAAGACAGGAAGTAACAGGTACATTTCCAAGAAGCCACATCTCCTGTCAATAACCACTCGGGCAACTGAGGAAACAGAAATTTGGCTTAAGGGTAGACCTCAGACTGCCTTTTCTCAGTGCACAGGTAAGGAATTATTCCCCAGATGTGCTTTATGAGCAGTTCCCTTTTGTCCAGGAGGTCCGAGAGGAGAAGTAATTATACATTTTATATCACTTAAAGCATCACCCATCTGCAGCTGCACTTTTCACACATTGTGGGCAGGAAGGCGAGATGGTACAGTCACTCTGGAAAACAATGTGGCAGATTCTTACCAAAGCCATTACACTCTTACCACAAACTCCTGCCACATTATGGATGCAAAACTCTTTCTTCATATGACGTTCAAAGCAGCTGTATTTGTAATATCCCCAGACTGAAAACCACCCAAATATCTTTTAAAGGATGAATGAATGGATTTAAAAAAAATCATACAAAACATCCATGGTACATCCAAACACTGGAAAGCTACACGGTAATAGCACGAAATAAAAATTACTGGTACATGCAACAACATTGATGGAATTCATGGGCATCGTAGTCAAATGATTGCTCACTGTATTTACAGTTTTATTTGATATCACATGTAAAATCTACACATATAGCACTTCATAGTACTACACACACACACACACATACACACACACATACACACACATATGGGAGAAAGTAACAGCTGGTGAATTCTAAAAGAGCTATATTTTAATTGATCGTTTTGTACCAGTGTCAATTTCCTGGTTTTGAAAATGTATTATGGTTATATAAAATGGTAATGTGAAAACTGCCATAAAGGGTACTCAGAGATGCTTTATTTCAACTTTTTGAGTTCGAAATAATTTCAAAACAAACTGCCCATTTAACTTCTGTAAAGTCAAGAGAAAGTGAAAGTTTTACGTTGTCTATTAATTTTGCAGGCATTGTCTTGGATAGTTCACATCTCTAAAGAACGACATTTTAAATCTGAGTTTTGTAACTGAAAATCCTACATTCACCAATAGTTGTTTTTTTTTTTTTTCCAAATCCGTACTCTTTCTGGTCATTCCACTTTATTCTGTTGTCTTTTATCGCAACTAAGTATCTATAATTGTTACAAAACTGGATGTTTCCAACTTTGTACCTCTTGTAACTTCTAATGTTTCCCTTCTCTGTACTCCAGGAGAATGTAAATATAATATGTTTGAAGTTCTTTCTCAAATTCAAGAGAAGGCTCAAGCACTCTGTATCTACTTTCTTGTCAGTTGTTTCCCAGAATATTTGTAGAGTCTAAGAGCCTAGTTTTAGTCTGAAGAAATATGTTGCAAAGACTAGATTTGAAAGCAAGCATTACTCTCAGAAAAATTCAAGGCACTCCCATTATATAATCAGAATTGTTCTGGAAAGTGGATTTGGTTGGACAGTCAGAATTTTATCCACCTTAAGTTCTCTGTTTGAGTCTGTGAGTTTAAAAAAAAAAAGAATGCTACCATTGCTCAAATTTTGTGAAAAGGAGTCAAGTCTTGTGTTAGTGAGGCATTTCCAGAGAAACAAAATATATCAAGAGAGTTCTGAGAGGGAGACAACAGACTGTAAATGCTGATGAGTTGATACTGAAGACTTGAGACTGAAATCTTTAGGACAAGATGGCAGGCTGGAAACTCAAAGAGGTGTCAAGGATGTTGAATTTCTGTTTCTTTTTGAACCCTTCAATTCTTGGCTCTTAAAACCTCCAACTGGATGGATGAAGCCCAGTGCATTAATAAGGAAAATTGATATAAAGTCGACTGCTTACATATGCTAATCTTATCAGCAAATTCCTCAACAGCAAATATAGGCTGATATTTAACCAAACAGCCCTGTTAATTGGCACATAAAATTAAACATAACAGATTATACATATTTCAAAACAGCTAAGGAATTATAATTTTTTATATTAGTAATCCAACATTAACTACTTCAAATATATTAACCAATGCATTGCATAAATGGGCAAGCAAGCCATTTTTGTTCCATTAAAAATATTGGCAAATATTAAAGTTGTAATACTGTGAAACATTTAGTACAATATTTTCTATAACATACTTAAACTGATGCTAACAGTGAGCAAGAACTGATTTATTTTCAGAAATGCAAAGTACGCTTTAAGCATTTCTAAAATGATGTGGGAGGGATTTACAAGACAGAAACCTTACTTTTAAATAGGATTTTTGTGTACTTTACTGGATAGAATTATTTTTAAAAATGTTTGCCACAATAGTTATGTAATTCCTTGTTGAAGAATAAAAAAAGATTAGAATCTATCAGACACAGATTGTTCTTAAGAATGCCGAGGCAAAAATAAAAATTCTTGGTATTCAACTTAAAAAATAGTTTAGTAATCAATGGACATAAGAGCTTTAGGCAAGCTTACCATTTAATTTTTAATAAAATGAAGTGTTTTTTTACAAACTCATTAGTAAGGCTATGAAATGAGTTTTAACTACTTTTAATTAATCATCGATTCCTTTTAAGAAATATTTGATTTAGAAAAGGTGGTTTATTGCTTAAATTTTGTTATTAAAGGGCTAATTTAGCCTAGGTTTCTGGCATTATGCTTCCAAGGTTAGGAAGATGTGGATAGGTCCCTTCAGGCCTGCTTGACTTCCCAAGAACAGAGAATTAATTAACAAAATACAAGAAAATAGAATGGATTTGGTAAATTAGAAAGGTGGCATAGCTAGCTAATCTACACGTAAACCTCAGAGCCTTGTTGATAGTGAAAGAGGAGTTCAATGAAGCCACACCCATATGGACTCAGCTAGTGTTCTAGTCTACTAGCTGCCGGAACGCGACATGCCAGAATCAGAATGCCTTTTAGAAAGGGGAATTTAATGAGTTGCTAGTTTACAGTTCTAAGGCCGAGAAAATGTCCCAATTAAAGCAAGTCTATAGAAATGTCCAATCAAATGCATCCAGGAAAACACACCTTGGTTCAAGAAGGCGATGAAGTTCAGGGTTTCTTCTCTCCAGTGAGAAGGCACATGGTGAACACAAGGCTTCTTTCTTGGCTGGAAGGGCACATGGTGAACACGGCATCAGCTGCTAGCTTTCTCTCCTAGCTTCCTGTTTCAAGGAGCTCCCCAGGGGACATTTTTCGTCTTCATCTCCAAAGGTCACTGACTGGTTCTCTCTGCTTCTCATGGCTGTATCATTCTTCTCTGTTTTTTTGAATCTCTCTCATTGTCCAGAATGTTTCCTCTTTTACAGGACTCCAGAAACTAATCAAGAACCACCCAAATGAGTGGAGACAAGCCTCTATGTAATCCAGTTTAACAATCACTCTTGATTAAATCACATCTCCAGGGAGAGGATCTAATTACACTTTCAAACATACAATGCTGAAAAGAGATTAGAAGACGTGGCTGCCTTTACAAAATGGGATACAATCAAAACATGGCTTTTTTAGGGTACGTACATCCTTTCAAACCAACGCAGCTGGGTGGCTTATGCTTGGGCCAGACTTAATCTCATCTGGGCTTGTTCTTGTATTTGCAGCCAGCTTGGTGGGTGGAAGTGAGCTGGGGCAGGGTGGTTTAGGATAGCCCTGTCTGGGATGGCCTCTCATTTTCCATCAGATTAGCCTGGGAGTTTCCGTGTGGCTATCAAAGGTCTTCAAGAGCACCATGAGAGCAAGCCCAGTGGAAAAGTACTAGGGAATCCTAGTGCACACTGACTGGAAAAAGGTCCAGTGCACAAATGCTTGAGCAAGCTTCAATGGACAAGTAATTTTCAGGTCTCTATTTGGATCATATATTACTCAGCATTCACCTGTGAGACAGAATCAATAAGACAGATGTAGTATGTAGTGTGTGTGTGTGTGTGTGTGTGTGTGTGTGTATGACAGAGAGAAGAGAGGCTGGCAGACTGGAAATTCTTGTACGTGTTGAAGACTTGAGGCAGAATGGCAGAATTCTTTCTAACCCCTGAAACCCTCAGTTTTTGCCATTAAGACCTCCAAGTGATTGGATGGCATCTAACCACATGAGAAAGAGTAATCTTCCTTACTTAAGGTCAGTTGATTCTTGATCCTAAGCCTATCTGTGAAATTCCTTCACATCAGGACAGAAATACACAACATATCTTATTGAGTAGGATTGTTTTCTAAGTGAGTCTCAAACCCTCACTTACCTGTCTACTTAAATCCCTGACTCCCCGTTTCTATTGCCAGCATAATAGCTACAAAAAGAAGGCTAATAATATATAGTTTTAAAAGAATCTTATTGTAATGGGTTTGCAATTTTTAAGAATCTAAGGAAATCAACAACTATATGCAAGACTCTGCTTATTTAAGAATTAATTAGAATGTTCGAGTCTTCCTATATAGATTAACAGCTTTCTTTTTATTCCCTATTCTGTTCCTAGTCTATAAGTGTCACATAATGCAGCAGATGAGAGTTGAATGAGTACTAGAATGAAATAAACAACTCATACATTTATTTTTGAACTGAAAAATGCACTTTTGTAACTCACAGAAGAGTCATAATGTTTTTAAAAAGACAAGTTTTATGCATCATATAATTTAAATACACAGATCTTATCTTTCTATCTCTCTATCTGTCTATCATGCATACCTACTTATCTGTCGATCTACACATCTGGACTGGTTTGAAAATGCTATGCAACCAAGAAAAGCCATGTCCTTTTAACCCTGATCCGATCTTGTAGGATGAAACCTCTGGATCAGATTGTTTCCATGAAGATGTAACCCAGTCAATTTTGGCTGCAACATTTTGATTCGCCCGTTTCCATGGAGATGTGACACACCCAACTCTGAGTGTGACCTTTTGATCAGATGGAGCAATGATTCCACCATTCAAGGTGAGTGTTAATTAGTTTGCTGGATTCTTTAAGAGAGCTTATGAAGAAGGAAAGAGCTGATAACGCGCATAGATACGCTTATTTGGAGTCACTGTGGTGCTGAAAGAGAGGCTTGGATAGCCAATAGAGAGAAGCTGAGAGGTAGACATTTGGAAATGCAGAAGCCCCAGGTGATGCCAGGAGCTATGGCAGCCAACTGAAACGAGGCAGGAACCAGAGCCCAGCAGACATTGTCATGTGACTTGCATGACCTGATAAGCAAGCCAGAACCTGCAGAGGGCCAAGGGAAGCTAAGAGAAGAAATCCAGAGTTGCTCCAAAGAATCTAAGAGAGGACCAGCCGATGACGGCCACGTGCCTTCCCATGTAGCAGAGGATACCCGGATACCATTGGACCTTCCTTTGGAGTCAAGCTATCTTACTGTTGTCGATGCCTTAATTTGGACATTTTTAAGGCCTTAGAAGTGTAAATTTGTAATTTTATAAATTCTTTTTATAAAAGCCATTCCAATTTTGGTATATTGGATTTTGGTAGATTTAGCAAACTAAAACAACATTCAAAACTCTTTAAAGTTAAAATGAGGGCTTTGTTTCAGTATGTAAAACAAAATCTAAATTGATTAAAATGAATGTCCTTACATACAGGTTATTAATACTGAGAAAATTCCTAGAACTTGACTAAAAGGTATATTAAGGGGCTGAAGCTGATTTATTCAAGTTCTTAGAGACAATTTGCTTAAAAATACCCTGATGATCTCAAGAAAGCATGGATTCTTGAATAACAAAAACTTGATAAAACCACATCATGTCATTTTTCTAAGAATTCTAACAAGCTGAGTGTACGGTTCATCTGAATGTCATTGTTTGGTTTAGATAGCAGGCTTTCCTAAGCAAGTTTACCAGACATTCACCTTTGCGTTAAAACCAATTTTCAGTAAACAAATAAATAAGTGCAACTTAAAAAAAAGCACAGCAATAACACATTTTTCATAAAGAATGCATTACCTGATAATGAAGTTTCACGCTTTTTTATTTATTGACTTACGTCCTGCGCCTTATTTTTTCTTGAAATTAAGTGGCATTATAAAATGTTTTCCAAATACAAGACTGTTTGCTGAACTAATGAAGTAATTAGTTTGATTAAACTAATGATCAACTCCAGCAAACAAATTCTGTCAACACAGCCTACATATTAACATAGGGGATATTTATAATTTAAATCAAATTGTGTCCAAATGAAATAATTTACTTAGATAGCTCCCTGGGCCACCATGGAAATCTAAACAACTTTTCGGAACATGCATAGAAACAAAAGGAAACTAGACAGATTAAAGAAAATCAATCAGGGATAAGAATCAGATTCAGGTGTTTTAATTTTATCCATAAAAGTACGACTTAATCTGTTACTAAAAACATGAATGATCAAGGAAACTGTTATGGTCAGTAGAATAAAGTTCCCCTTAAACGCCTACAACCCAACCACTGCAACTAGAGAATATGTTGCCTTACTTGGCAAAAGGGACTTTGATGATGTGCGTTAGTTAGGAACCCTGAGATGTTGGGCTATCTTTCAATTTTGTGGACCAATCTAATCTGGAGTCCTTTACAAGTGAAAGAAGGAGCAGAAGGAGATTGTCAAGTGATTCGACTTGAGAACTAGGCCCGCAGTTGTGGGTCTTGCAGATGGAGAAGCTTGAGTTCACGGAGACAGCTTTTAGAATCTGGAAAAGGCGAGGAATGGATTCTCTCCCAGAGCTTTCAGATTCAAATGCAACACTGATTGTGTGGCCATCTTGATTGTCAGATCTCCAATCTACAGCACTGTGAGATAGTAAATTTGTATTGCTCAAGCCACTGTCTGTGGCAATTTTTACAGCAACTATAGTAAACTAATAAACACCAGAAATAGGCAACAGTTACTCAAATTAAATTCTAAGTTATGCTTTCTTTGCAGCATGCACCCATAAATTCAATGGCTGATTTTCATTATGATAAAATCATAAAAGTAATGGCAACTGTACATCCAAAATTAGCCTCTTTAAAACTTAGCAAAATAAGCTCCATCAATGTAAATAAGGAAAATAAAATAGTCATGAATAGCACAAATTGTGCAAAGTTGCATCCAAAGTTCCTTTGTGCTAAACTTGAAAATATCAATGCAACGGATGCTTTTCTAAGTAACTGTACCTACTGCATAGAAATCAAAGGATCAATAACTGAGAACTTATTGATAAACTTATGAAAAGGTTTATTAATTATTGCTGATGACTTATTTCATTTTCTCACAGAACTAATGAATTGACATTTTATAAGCTATTTCAAGTCATAAAAGATGAGAAGTTACATAAATCATAATATGAAAAAATAGATATGCAACCCAGAAATAATTAACACTAAAACAGAAGCAGGATTTAGCAATTATTGATATATTTATTTCCATAAGGAAATTCAAAGCCAATCAACATAAAGAAACTACGATGTAATTCATTATATTAGTAGGGTAGGGAAAAGTATTCTATTTTCAAACAGCTTTAGCAAATTTACTTGATCAAATTATTTAAAAAGAATACTAAGGAAAGACATTTTCTTTAAAAAATAAAGGTAGTTTTCAACAAAGAAAATTAAAGTAAATGATACCAATAGAATATCTTTTAAAGTTAGCAACCCTAAAAGCAAGATGTCTTTTCTCTAATTTTAATGATTATTTTTGTAAGTTATGTTTCACCTATTTAGAATGAAAAAGAAATAAGAGACTTAGAGAGGAGAAAGATTAAAATGCATTATTTTATATAGTATGTGCATACACAAAATCCTGAGGAAATAGACAGCAATACTTTCCATAAAAAAATCAGTACAGTGGCTTACTACTGGACACCTAAACAAAAAAAAGCAATAGATTTGCTGATTTAGAAAAGAGGTTGTTAATGTTTCTAAAGAAAAAAGCAGAAATAATTTATTTGTATAAAAAGTATATAATTTTTTCATAAGTACAATAGAAATTAAGTAGGAAGGTCATGATTCCTGCTACAGAATCTAAATATTTGAGATGCAAGTAATCCATTGAATTCCATAAATTAATTCAATCCTAATAACTAGCCTGGAAGATTCTCTTGCTACTCAGTAATGTGTTTCTTAAAATTTAGTGGTCAATCTTGAGAGAGGCAATAGATTGATTCAGGAATAATGAGATGTTTTTAATGTGCTATTATAAAACAAGCCTTCTTTGTCACATTGTCACTGAATTGAAGAGTGAAAGTCAGTATAACCGTATGTAGGACCCCTGCCCATTTGGGTTAGAAAGATCCTTCTCATTGAAAACTGATCCTGTCTGTTCAAGCCACAGTATGTCAAATCTTCTCAGTGCCTCGTTTGGAAGATGTGTTCCAAGCCACTTTCCTACTTCGAGTAAAGGCTATAGTTCAGCTCTTTTGGTTATTAATCTATTACTGTTTTGTCAATACATTCTTAAACAAGAGATGAAGTCCAGAATTGTTCCCTCTTGTGCGCACTTTCTACTGATACCAGAACTTCTCGTTACTCTATGCGGGCTGCAGCAGGTTTTATTGCTAATGCTGGTTGCACAACCATTAGTTCTTTTTTCGTTGTGTTTTTTTTATTTTTTAATTTAAACATATTTATGAGAAGCTTAATATATACCTGGTACATAATATATTCTAGTATGCTTACTCTTTTTTGAGGAAATAACTGATAAAGACTGTGCTAGGTCCTTTGGAATTCAGCCAGATGTGGAAACTATGATCCATAACCTGTGAGGAAACATTTTCTCGCTCCGACAGCCATCCACTGGCATTCCTGAAATTAGCCCTTGCTCCAGGTTCCTCCATGGCATTGTAGCACTTCATCCTGTTTTGATAGGTCATTGGATTTACTGTTTTCAAAGGCTTTTGACAAGAAGAGGGATTAAGGAAGATTCTTTCGCCACCTCAGCAAGTAAAAAAAGAAAAGAAAAAGTACAATTCATCTAGTTTTCTCACTGAAAAAATTTATGAAGAATTGGGAGAGCACAAAGTTTCTCTTTTTTATCTTTCAGATTACCAGGCAACATCATGCATTGGAAGCCAGATCCCATTTCTATGAAAAAAAAAAGATTGCATTTTAGACAGACGAGTGTGCAGAAAATGTCCCCTCATAACTGAAGCACATTTAGTACTTGAAAAGGGAAAATCATATGGTGAATGATTGAAAGTAAATAGTACTGTAAGTTTTATTTGTATGTGTTCCTGTTTAGAGCATTCTTTAAAGTTCAGGTCTCTCAGACTCATTCGATCATGCTGCCTGTTTTTTTTTTAATATATGGGCAGGCACTGGGAATCGAACCCGGGTCCTCTGGCATGGCAGGCAAGCATTCTTGCCTGCTGAGCCACCGCAGCCCGCCCATGCTGCCTGTTTTTGTAAATAAAGTTTTATATTGGAACCCTAAGATTTGTTCATGTTTATTGGAGCTGCCATCACAGAGCTGAGTATTTGCTTCAGAGATCACATGACTTGCAAAGCCAAAAGTATTTACTATCTAAAAGTTCATGGACCCTGATCTTAGCAATGTTTGGTAGTGGATTCATTGATTTCAAAAAAAGGTACTGACTCTGCATTCATATATTTATTCAAAATGAAATACAATAGAAGAGACTAATACTCCACATACTTGTCACATGATATTTGGTAAAATCTTCTTGCTTTTCTACTGTTTTTTGGTAAAAGACAGAGCAGCCATTGAATATGCACTGCATATTGTCTAAAACACAATCATTTGTATTTGCAATATGAAAAGTAACTTTAAATAATTATTGCTGCTTTCCTGTTTCAATTGATAGCAAGGAAAAAAAACCCTTCAATGTTCAAGCAATCTTTCAAGCACAAGTAACAATTGTTGATATCTTAAAACTCTAAATTTTTATGACTCCTTTACATTTTAAATGAAATACATGAGAACAAATGGTTAAACTAGTGCATATTAGGTACACTTAAATGAAACCAAGTTTCTATGGATCACCTGAATAGTCAGAGCTGATTTTAGTTTAAAAGCATACAAAAGTAGCAGGGCTCTCTTATGATGTTTATTGTTCTTTTCGTTTATTGCTTGGGATACTTGCATTAAAAATCAGCATTTTGTTTTTTAGTATATGTGTTCTTTCTAAAGTCATATTCCTAAGATTGCGATGTCCCAACTGGTCACTGAGGAAATGAGAATGATTTTGGAAACTGATTCTGACTTCCAAATGAGACAAGCTACAGAATCAGGCTAACTATTCGAACAATGAAAATAATGCATTTGCCTGTAAAGTCTTGAGTATTATTGAAGAACAGAAGGAAAGGGAAACAAGGAAATGGGAAGATACAAACAAAAATAATGAGCAATTATATTTTGACCCCAAATTCACCTGTGGTTTCAATCAACGTTTCTGCTTCTGCTTTCTGTTCTAAATAATTGTGCACAAGTTCTCATAAACATAGCCAGCTCTCTTCATAACAGCTGTGGCTGCATTCCTGTGATTAATTCATTAATCTTTAGTCTTTTTTTTTTTTTTAAGTTTACCATTGCTTGGCATTTTTTAAACATCATCAGCTATTACTGATGATGCATCAGCTTTTACTCCTGGGCCAATATTGCAATGCGTGGGTGATTTCCAGACAGAGATTTCACTCTGCAATCTGGAGTTTGTTTTCTAACAAGCACTCCTGAAGGGGATGTGGCATGCATGGTGGCACTTGTGTAATCTCAGGTAGGTCTCTAAGCCTCAGTTCCACTCTAGCGAAAATGAAAGCTAAAATATCCCTGCCCCCATGGAGTTGTTGGGAGCTTCAAGGAGAGAAATATGTACAAAGGGGTTAAGACCATGTAGCACATGCAAGCTTTATGATACTAAATGTGGAAGCCATATGGGAATTCCAGCAGTGCAGCAACTAGTAGAGGATTTTGGTATCTTCACTTCTAGAATGACTCAAAGCAATAGAAAAGGCTGTCCAAAAATGCACTATTGTTCAAAATCACCAAAGAGTATTGTGTTTCTTGAATACCCACTTTTCTCTATAGAGTTGATTTGGAGTGCTTGCTGGCCATACCAAAAATCAGACCCACCTTGGAAGACAGCTGTTCGGCAAGGACACCACCATCCTCTCCACAGGTCCCTGTCATGGCAGTGGGGAGGCAGGAACCACCAACAAAGCAGACTTTGATAAGTGGTCGAGAGAGGGGCTCACACGAACTTGGGTCATATACCCAGGAACCCCCAGTTATAAATGGGTGCACCTCTGAGGCAATACCTTTGGTCTTATAGGCCTCCATTGAGAAAAGTTTTCCGAGTTAGGTCTGCTAAAAATAAATCCACCCAACGTGCATACCCAGGCTGAATTGGCATACTCAGGTTGACAAATTCCAGCAAATATGAGGTTCACTTACTAGTGAGTCTGGATTAAACTTGTGCCACCTTTGCCCAGAATACACAAATGGCCCATTATCAAGTCTGCCTAATTCTCAGCTGGCTGCCCTTGCAGCAACCAGCTATGACTTCAAAATCTAGCCTTACTGCCAACTCAAAATTGTTGGTGTCTTCACATACAGCCTAAAGTTCAGGCCTCACAACATCCATGCCAGGTTCTCTCATCTTGTCCTTGCCTTCCTCTCCAACCATCCTCCTCTTTCATGTCCCTCTCTCCTCCCCGAGATAGGAGGTTCTTACTTTGAGAATCCCATTCAATGGGACACTGAGTTGAATTTGAGTATCAGGATCACCTCAGATTTAGTTTTATTTTAAATAAACCCAAGAACACTGATAGCTGGTGTGATTTCTCTACTTATTACAATACACTCAGTAAATATATATTCAAGAAATACATTTCTGTTTTCTTATTATTCTCATAGATATAGGTATTTCCTAGTGATTTACCTACATCGTTATTTAAAAATTCAAATGATTTTCCTGTAACCTGCCTCTTAAGGAAATACATAATTAAATCAAGAGGTATCACACAAATATCTTAATATACTGAATAGTGCTTTATTTATTGTCTTTTTAAACCTTTCACAGCATGTATCATAGAATTGCCTCCTAAGAGATATACATAAATTTTTGAAATAAGGGTGTGGGAGAAGAACCCCTTTAGACTATTTTTTCCTGGTCTGATGAAAACTAGATTTAAGGCTGAGAGTCTTTTCTATTAAAATGGATAGTCATTACTACTTTGTAAGAAAACGTGTTCACTACAAAGTAATTGAAAAAAATGTTCACATACAATACAATGTCAAAACATGGCAAGTGCCAAGTAAGGAAAGCTTGGTAAATAATTTGATTTATTTTTCTTGAAGTATTATTTCTCCAGAGAGCAATATTAAAATGGGCAGCTGTTACTCACATTGGATATATAAAATAACTTTCCTACAACTATGATTCTTACAAATTCCTACAAAATTGGATTCTTGGATGAGGTGACAATTGTTTCCAAGTTTTCTGTCAGTTATTCTCAAGAGTGATATTCAAAATATTGCATCCAACAATGGTACAAGAAGTGCCAACTGATCAGAGCACACGCCCCCCACCCCCACCCCCCAGAACAGACTCTGTGAACGATCACCAGCAATATTGCTTAAACCAGCCCTGGTTCTGGATTTCTCTTTAAATGCTTCAGATTATCCTTTTTTAGAGACAAAGAGATAAAAATGCATTCGTGGCTTTTTCCCTTATTTTCTTTTTTCTTCAAGCACAATCATCTAGGAAAACCCACTCTCAGTTAGGGGTATTATAAGATAGAAATTTAACTCATGACTGGAAAAGTTGTTAGGCCTGCTGCCATTTGAGCTCAAGCACATGACAAACTTTTACTAGCATTGACTTTCCTCAGAATGTGGTCATTTGGCCAACTCACTTCAGTTAGAGTGAAATAACCCCTTCTTTGGGAAACTTTGGCTTAATGTTACTCATTCTGTTATTTCTTTGGAGACTCCCATCTGTTCACCCTAAGTTGCGATAATGCATAGGAAGACATCTAAGCGGTTTCACAAAAGATACAGAAAGCACACTAAAAATTCCATGACTGTGATTTTTATTGTTCTTGGTTTTGCTGTTGACATCAAACAGCCATGAACAGGAAAATCCCAAGGTGATCCTAATCAGGGCATTCCCCACCCTCCCCTCAGCCCCAGCTCCTCCACACTGCACCCCCCCCACCCCCTTTCCATTGCAGCCCCTGGACAGACACTCATTTTCTCACTGCTTCTCTTCTCCCAGCGCCAATCACATTTACCCATTCTTCCAAGGTTCTCCTCACCATTGGGAAGAAAAATCATTTGAAATTCTTTGAATGGACAATAATGAGTTAAAGTATTCTTTTTCTCCCCCTTCGGCTCAACATACTTACATTTTTTAACAAGGGCACTCTGGAAACATAATATGATCCTTATTTCAAAGAAGCCTGGGGGTATTGAGACTTTCAGGTAGCTTGGCAACCTGTAAGAGAAAGAAATATTTGGACCTTCAAAGCAAAGAAGACTCATTTATGGCTTTTCTTCCTTTTTTTGTAAAGGAGAGGCAGACTTCTAGTTTATTACACAATCATATGCATAAAATACTTCTTCAGGTAAACCCTTATTAATTGTAAGACAAAACCTCAGAAAAAGAACAAGCCAGCTTATTAGCAATCTTTTCATTGTGTTTCTGTAAGAAGTTTCTGTAAAAAAGAAACTGTAGGAATCTAGTCTATGGAAACTGCCTGGCTCAACTTACTCGAACATTTCCATTTTATTCATGAAGTTCTGGGGATTTGGGGCTTTGTTTTGTTTTCTTGCTCTTTGTGTTTTGCGTTTTTTTTTTTTTTTTGGTTAGAATAGTAACTGTAGGGTTGGATGCATTAAGTTTATTTTATCACATTTAATGCAAAGATTATTACTGTAATTTACATATCTCAGTAAGAGCCAAAAGCTTCCTGCTGTGACTTTTTCCACCAATGTGTTACAAATTAACAACTCTGCTACATTAAAGCAAATGAAAAAAAGTTAATTCTTTTCAATGTGAGGAAAATTATCTGCCCATGGGACTATATAATCCCCTCAACAAGTTTCTCAGAAACAAGAAAACAGAGTTTTTGTATAAACTGCATTAGTGTTTTAGTTCCTTGTAACACATTTACACACATTTTAAGAAAATATGGTAAGATCAACATTGATCACCAAAAGTGAAGGCATTGAAGCACTGCCTTCGGAGCTGGGAAGCACGCACAGTTCGGAAGAGAAAAGAAAGTGCACTCATAATATTTTCAAGAATCACTGAAGCCTTAATTATAGAATTTTTTGCAGTAAATATGAATTTCCTTCCTCATTTCCCATCAGAACCCAAATATCAGGTTCTAAGAAGCAGCTAGTCCAGTGTCCCACACGAGGGTCCTTGAGAGGAAGCATCTCTTATGGCACGTGGGTGAAGGTGCTGTGACGCCGGACTGGCACATGCCACTTCATTAGAAATATGCCAGCCGGGGAATGGAGGCTTGAAGACTTCGCTGGTGAGGAAGCTCCTGGAGCACCTAATTGGCCCTTCAGTCTTTCTCACCCCCTAGCATCCCCTGAGGAGGCGGAAAAGTCCCCCAAGGTGTCCGCAACGAGGAACTCGTTTCCAATGGCCTGCCATTTCCTCCAGGGTCCCTTTCACCCTTCACCTTCTTCCTACAGCCTCGCCGATTTGGCGGAGCTCAGGTCAGCAGAAAACCCACATGCTGCTTTTTCCTCCTTCCTCCGAAAGCCCAATCACTCCGGTAACTTTAGGACGTAGCGTATGAGAGGAGTCAATCCATTGATGAGTTCGTGATAAACAAAAGAGAATTGCAGTGGTTGAAAGGCTCTTCTGTAACTAACATTACAAAAACTTCTTGCTTCAGAGGTTTCCTAAAAGTCATTTGTCAGGATACCATAGTTTTAATTTCGATTCTTATTCCATATTTTATAAAAATGTAGGTATATAATATCTAATGATGGGTATGTATTTCCACAAATTTTGTAAATCTCTATTATCATAATAAATTATTCAAAAAATTTAAGCTATGACTTCTTTGAATTGAGAATAACAATTATTTATACAGTATCTTCTGTTGTTGAAGTACTGAGCTAGGCCTTGGGAAGATAAGATAAAATACATCTTTTTCCTCAAGGATTTCATTGTCACCCTCATGAGAAATAATTTTATTACCTTCATATTGTACTTTTTATATTGTATGATGTTAATTACATATTTATAAATGTGTAATTTAAAATTAACATGATTTAAAATTAATGTATTTAATTGCTATTATTGAAATTAATACACACTTATGTTAAAATCTCACCAACACTGAAGTGTATAAAGCAGAGAGTAAAATAATCCAATCCCTGACTTTCTGATTTTCTGCAATGCAGGTAACCATTGATAATATTTCCCTTTGTGTATACTTTAAACATATTGAATCAAATTAAGCATACTTTTCTACAATTTCCTTAATAGTATCCCAATACAGAGAAGTGTCATAATGCTTTTAACTTTTCTCCTGTAGACGTATTATTTAATCTTTATGACAAATAATCAAATGCAATAACACACGGAAAAATTCAACAAACAAATTCCCTTCCCTACCTTCCTACATGATTTAAAGTTTATGTATGTGTGTGTGTGTGGGGGGGGTGTTCTAATATTTGACAAATGTAATGATGTACCCCAGAATAAAAAAGGGTCTTAATCTTAATCCATTTCTATGGGCATAAACCCTTTGTAAACGGGACTTTTCAAAGGTGCTATACTTAGTTAAGGTGTGGTCTGACTGAATGAGGCTGGGCCTCATTTTGGGGGAGTTTATGAAGAGAAAGCAGCATTAGGGAGAAGAAGTTGGAGCCAATAGAATTGGGAAGAGAAAGCCGGGGACATTACCACGCGACAGGGAAGCCAGCAACTCAAGAACTGTCGGCCAGTCAGGACCCTGGCCCAGGGGGAGGCAAGCCCTCTAACCTCTGAAACTCCTTAGTTCTTGTTAAGGCAAATCATCGTGGTATTTGTTTCAGGAACCAGGAAACTAAAACCCACACATTCACACATACACATGCATACACATATTTATCATTCCTCCCATTTTATCCTTGATACTTAATATGTACATACTACAAAATAAACATGTTGCATATGAATGGCACTCCCTGCTAATTAAACACGAGAAAATTCATTATCTTAAAATGGATTGTGAAGAACAATGTAGAAATTGATAAAAGATTTGAATAGAGAAAAAGATAAACCAGGAATATTGTGTCTGATTCTTTATTATTAAGCAAATTGTCACTATTTATCTTGACTTTCCAGTATTTTCTACTGATAATAAAAAATAACACACACTGAAACGCTGGTGAGTGATGTTTTAGGTGGATATCACTAAATTCTCTACACAAATCTTGAAAGTTTCTTTTTAATGTCAATAATTACATTTATTTCCAACGTCTGTGTGTACGCATGTGTGTATAGGAGTGTGTGTGCGCATGTGTGAATTCACAAGCTCATCCTAAAATTCATATGTGGATGCACAATGCCTAAATTATTTAAGGAAGTTCTGAAGATTTTAAATTACCTGGGAAGAATTAAATTACCCAGATATCAATAATTATTGTAGCCTTAATAATTAAAACAGTGTGCTATTGACAATAGGATAATTAATTAACCAATAGAACAGAACAGGTAATCCAGGGAAAGATGCACTCATCTCTGATTATTTTATTTATTCCAGAAGGGCTGCTGGAATTTAGTAAGGGCAAGGATAGAGTTTTCAATAAACGGTGCTGGGCCAATTCGACAGTCACAATGGGACAAAGTAAAAGCATGAATTTATACCATTCACAAAAATTTAATGCAAGTTGGATTACAGAACCATCATGAGAGTAAAAATTAAAGTTTCTAAAGCAACAGAAAATATCTCCTTAACCTTGAGGGAAGTAAAGATTAGTTACGAGGCTCCAAAGCACTAAACCCTACAGGAAAAAAATACATGATAAACTGAATTATATAAACAAACTTAGTTCTTAGTACTTTCATTCATCAAAACAGACCACTACAATATTGAAAAGGCAAACTACACCCTGGGAAAAGATATTGGCAATTCTATAACCAAAAAAAAAAAAAAAAAGCCTTGTATCCAGAAATCAGTAATACATCAATAATATACCAATGGATAACTATATTTTAAAATGAACAAAAGACATGAAATGGATTTAGAGAAAAACACGTGTGGGGCCAATAAGCATATGTAAAATTGTTCAACATTTATTGCACATCAAAACCACAATATGGTACCTCTAAGCAACCACAACAATGACGGAATTTAAAAGAATGTAAAATCCTCAGTGTTGGTGAAGAGAAACCTTGAACTCTCCCATATTGATGGAGAGTATGTACATTTGTGCCGACACTTTGGTACACCGTTGGATGGTGGTTTTTAAAGTGGAGCATATGCCTACCTGAGGGCCCTGGAATTGCAAGCCTGGCTATATAGAGAGAAAGAAATCAGTCATGAGTACAAACAAGAACAAAAACAAAGAAACTTATGTACAAGCATGTCCACAGCAGCTGAATTCAGAATAACACAAACTGAAAATATAAATATCAAAGGGAAAGTGGATACACAAATTGTGATGTTCTTATACAATGGACTATCACCAATGATGCAAAATAACAAAGTAATTCTCTGCACAACAGCATGGATCAATATCACAGACATATTGCTGAAGGAAAGAAGCTAGATAGAATGTAATGCATAGCATATGATTTCATTTACATGATGTTCAAAAGCAGACAAAAGCAACATATGGTAATACATAGCAGAATAGTGGTTACTTCTGAGGATAATTGACCAGAAGGAAAGTTGTCCTATATTTGTAAAAGTTAATCTGGCTGTTAATCAAATGTATGCACTTTATGATATTTATGAAATTATCAAATTTTAAACAACGAAGCATGCTTATCTATCTGAGGGATGGATTTCTTGAGTAATACACATGATCTCAAACTATGTACAAACAAGGCACCACTTCATGCTCAAAACATTTCAATTATCCTTTAAAGAATTTACATAGACCTCTGAGGTAAAGGAATATTTTGCCACATTCTTGAACCTGTGTCGTTTGAGATGGACCTAGAGCTATACCACATGGGAAAAACAGACAGCTCAGGCTTTTTCCTGCCTCAGACAAATCTAGAGGGAGCTCTTTGGAAACCTGAGGCATATTCAGTGATTGTAATAAGGTCGCCAGTCAGAGTAATTCAGACTGTGCTGAACTCTTTTTAAGAACCGTGGAGAAAGTTCAAATGTTGCAACATAAATGTTCTGTTTTGACCTGCAACAATTCATCTCTGGCTTCATTTGAATTGCATACTGTTTTAGTTTTCTAGGCTGCTGAAAACAGATGCCATGGAATGGGTTGCCTTAACAGTGAGAATGTATTAGCTTACAGTTTTGAGGCTGAGAAAAGTTTCCAAATCAAGTCATCATCAAGGCAGAACTTTTTTTCCCAGTGATCCTTGTCCCCTCTGCCACATGACAAGGCACAAGGCAGTGTCTGCTGCTCTGTCCCTTCTCTTCCAGGTTTCTTTGCTTTCAGCTTCTTACTTCCATGGCTTGTGCTTATCTCTTCTTTTCTTTTCTCTTCTCTTCTCTTCTCTCCTCTTCTCTCCTCTCCTGTCCTCTCCTCTCCTCTCCTGTCCTCTCCTGTCCTCTCCTCTTCTCTTCTCTTCTCTTCACTTCTCTTCACTTCTCTTCTCTTTTCCGTCTATTAATTTTGTTTATAAAGGACCCCAGTAAGAGTATTAAGACTCACTGGGCCGTGCCTTAACTGAAATAAACTCTTCAAAGGGTAACTTACAAATGGTTACTAACAGTAGGTTTACACTCACAGAAGTGGCTATCTTTAGGAACATGATTTTCTGGGGCACACACAGTTCCAAACCACCACACATGCATTTACCCACATAATAAAATAAATCATTTCCAGTGAATAACTGAAAAATATGATAATTATTCAAAAAACTGTGTGATTATCATTGTAGGTGCTCAACAATAAATGGCTAAATGATTAAATCAATGAGTGAATTGGTTAGTTAGGGAAATTTCTTCATTACGTCCTGGATACAGCTTTGTATCCCATAAATAATATATTTTAAAGGCTTGGCCAGTGACATGTAAAACACACGAATATTACATAATTGTTAATTCAACAAATAGCCATTGAAAACTTTGTACGTCCTAGCCTTTTTTCCAGGCCCTGAGGACACAGCAGGGAAGAAAGCAAATCCTTTGCTATGATGGTGCTTTCATAGAATTTACACATCTTTCAATATTTTGAGTGCTATTTGTTTGCACTGAAACAAGCGAAAAGTTGCAAATAGAGAGAGAAGGGGACTGAGTTCTGAGTACTCTGATATTAGGCTCTATTAGCCACACACAAACACATGCTAAGACATACATACAAGCAAATATTTGTGCCCTGGATCTGGTCCCGTGACCATCCTTTGTCAGTCGCATTCAATAAAAAATGAAGTTTACCTGCAATACGACTTCCCCAGACACCATCAGCTCTATAATGAAGACATTGTTTCCCCATACTGTATTGCACTTCGACATTCATGCAATGTTATGCTAAGATTTCGGACGACATGGGTGAACAGGAAGAAACCCTGAGCATGAACTGAAATAGCTTTCAGACTTCAGCTCAGTCACTGATCCTGTGTTTAGCTCCCAGATGGCTTGTTATTTACACCACTATTTGGTGCTCACCAGATGCATTATATAAGGAATTATATTATGTTACTTTTTGCATGCATGCTTTCTATCTCCAGCTGGGTTATATTTGGCTGGACTCATTTTGTGTTTAAAAAACTGGCAGCAACCAGGAGGTCGAATTCTGGCAGCAGAAGTGTGATGCGACCAGTGGTAATGACAGTGGCGGACAGGGTGCTGATAATCACAGACATAGTAAAGTGGAGTAGATTTATTTCCTAAAGACTTAGAATATGGTGGCAGAAACAACATAAAGACTACCTTTTCATTATCTCCTTTAATATTTAAAACAACCTGATATGGTGGGTGCTGTTATGGCCATTTTACAAATGAAGAAACTGAGGTTTAAGGGGATTACAAAATTTGCCTAAAGTTACTCAGAGAGTCAGTGACAGAAAATCCATCTGTCTAAGTTGTCATCTTAACTGTCATGGCCTGATGCTATCTAATATATTTGTGTTGCTGTTTTTCAATTAAAATTAAAGTCATTATAAATGAATGACCTCCAAAATTTAGAGATAGAAATCCCTTATTAAGCAACATATAATAAAAATGCATTGGTAGATTCTATTCCTGAAACATTAAACTTATTTTAGAAAAAAGAAAAAGCTTCCAGAATGTTATCATGGTATTAAAATACTACATATGTCACTTAAGCACTTTCTAAAAACTGGGTGTCGTAAAATAGGATTGCATTCATTCATTACTTTGGTCATTCAATGTTTATATTAATAGATATAATCCTTGTATAACAGAAGTTTGATATTTAATATGGAGACAGTATTAATTACAAGACAACATGGACATGCTGATATGGATAGAGGAATGCAGAGAGAGCTGTAGAAGTTATGTTAAACAGTTAATTTTGAGAAGTCTGAGAAAGTTTCAAGGCAGATATGACATCCAAATTGACACTGGGAAGCTTTTTCACTGAGTACATGAGCAGATAGGAAAAAAAACAGAGATATCTATTATTATAAAATTGTAATATACTAATAATGTTTTTATAAATTGTGTACTAATTCTAATTGCAATGATAACCATGAGCAAAAATTTTAACCCATAGATGCTTATAATCATGTGAAATTAATAGTTTTAAAGATTATATATAAATTTGGGCATGTTTGGGCAATCAATGACATATTTTAAATAATATATACTGTATATATTTGGATAAAATGATGTGGGGGAATTTAAATGGTAAAATAGGAGGAAAAGATACAATGTAAGTATTCTAGTAAAGAAGCTCTTGTTCATCTATGTTTAAAATCGATTATGGTAGTTCATAAAATACTTCGTGCACTGGTTAGAATCTGTGGTGGACCTCAGAAAAGCCATGTCCTTTAATTCTCATTCAATATTGCTGGCTGGAAACTTTGTGATTGTTCCCGTGGAGATGTGACCACCCAGTTGTGGGTGATAACTTTTGTTTAAATATCTTTTATGGAATTTTGACTCCACCCATTCCAGGTGGGCCTTGACTGGAATCCTTTAAAAGAGGAAACATTTTGGAGAGAGTCCCTTTTTTAGAGCCACGAGGCTGAGAGTTCACCAACCAGAGACCTTTGGAGATGAAGAAGGAAAACACCCCTGGGAGAGCCTCATGAAACAAGAAGCCTAGAGAGAAACCTAGTAGATGGCACCATGTTTGCCATGTGCCTTTCCAGTTGAGAAAGAAGCACTGAACTTCGTTGGTCTTTCTTGAGTGAAGGTAACCTTAATTTGGACATTTCTATAAACTTGCTTTAATTTGGACAATTTCATGGCCTTAGAACTGTAAACTTGCAACTTAACAAATTACTCCTTTTAAAAGCCATTCTGTTTCTGATATATTGCATTCTGGCAGCTAGCAAACTAAAACACTTTGGGATTTAGATTTAACTGACTACATTTCAAAGAGTAATGTATCAGCTTTGTGTGAAGAAGGCAATATTTTCAACACACTGGAAATTTCATTATTTGTATCTTTAAACTTATAAAGAAAGAATTTAGATGGAAACTGAAAATGGTCATAAGAATATAGAGTTTAGACTATTAAAGTACAAAAACAATTTTAATATCATTTATATAGAGAAAAGGGCTAATTTATGAGACAGTATCAGGAAGAAAATGTGATAGTGAAAACGTAATGAAAAGGAGTAGGTCAAGTTTGAAATAAAAGGCAAAAGAGAACAAGTGATTTGAGTAGAGTTCTTTAAATGGTAAGTATGCTGCCCATTTCCTTTCTAAAATGTGGCCCTTTACATGTCAATGTAGGAGCCCTTATATGTTTTTTATTTATTTATTTATTTTTACATGGGCAGGCACTGAGAATCAAACCTGGGTCTTTGGCATGGCAGGTGAAAACTGCCACCGAGCCATTGTGGCCTGCCCCCTTGTATGTTTTTGATGCAACTGTTTAAACTACTAAGTAGTCATACTTGTATTACATATCATCACATAATTTAGTCATCTCCTCCAGGCAGGTTTCCCTAAGCCTGACTCCTCAGTAGCTTACATCGGTGAGCCATCAGCAAGCTCCAGATTCCAAAATGCACGTTACATGTGCAGAACACAAATGCGAAGCTTTCTTCTGGTTGTGCATTGTGTATCATCCAGGGTAGCACACCACAGGATTTTTCTGTGTCACTGTTGGCTGGAGCCGATGCCTGAACTGAGTTAGACAGCAAGTCAGGATTGTTTTCAATGCAATCCTCAGGGAGTCCTTGAGGAAAGGGAAAACAATGATTTTGAAGGTTCATTTCAGTGCCAGCTGGCAGAGATCTTAAAGGTTATTCTATTTTACCCAAACTACATAGTTATTTAAATGTCTCCATGTGCAGCCTTTGAGGGGAATGTGTATTTAGAAGCATTGGAATTTGAAAAATGTGTTTATAGTGGCAAAGGAAGAGAAAAACAGGAAAGTATGTGCTAAATACTGCTTAAGGTTGGTATATTATTTGGCTGTATTGCATTTATATTGTTGCTTTACATTTTTTAATCCATTTTTGTTTAACAGTTTTCAGAACTGAAATCTAGCTCTATCTTAGCTGGATTCCTGAAGACTCATCCTTACGTCTTCTACAGTTTCTATTTTCTTCCAAAGTAAAGATTTATTATGTGGAGGCATTTTTCTATGAGCCTAGATGCCTTTTATGGGAAGAGGTTTGGAGACTGAAAATGTTTTGAAAAGATTGGAATTCACTTAAAAGTAAACAATTGATTGAAGAAATTAATTTTCATAAGTGACTTCATTCAAATTATAGTGTTTAAGAATCATTATACAGTAGGGCAGCATTATATAACTTCAGATTTTGTTCAAAATTTTCAAGTGTTAAAAATGATGATCAACATATAAATAGCTCACCCTTAAACAAAAGCTATTAATTCTATTATTTTTCTTCAAGCAATAATTCATCTATTCACTAAAAGATGCATAAGAAGCATATGGATAGTCTATCGGCAGGGGCAGTTCTAGGGGTGTGAAAGCTTTCACTAAGTTTTGCAAATTGTGTATGTAGTTTTGCTTGTTGAATTCGTGTGAAGGTAGATAAATATATTTAAAAGATCTTGGAGACATAAAACAGATCTTGATGGCAGGGATGTTGATAAAAATGCTCTTAGAACAATTCCAACACAATATGACAAGAACTTGCTGTCAGTGAATTTCAATGAAAGGGGATAATGTAGAAGGGATTAAATATGGGGTTAGTGGGGGTTGTGGAGGTATACCTGAATGCCAGCACCATTAGCCTTCTATGAAGAATATAATTAAATCAATTTTCGATATTTACAATAAGAAGGGCTGCTTTAAATAAAAGAATATCTCCTATAGCTTTCCTTCTAAGCCAGTGACCTCACATTTCCATGCATATAGCTGTCTCTTTGCTGGCACTCATAAATTCAGTTATTCTGATGCATCAGATCCAGGATAGCCACAGTAATCATTTTTAATAAGCAGTCCCATGTGTCCTGAATCAGGCTCAACTGTGCATCAATAGTTAACAACACTGATCTAACTATCATAGTATACCATTGGTTTGAACTATCATAGTATACCATTGGTATGAAGCTGACATTACAGTTCTTACTCATCTAACCATGTAACCATGTAAATAAAGACCATGCCTATATTGGGACATGATACATATTTTTGAAAGAATCAATATTTTTAGCTAGGATCTATGCATTGTATTTTATGGAAAACCTCCCCTCACTGAATGGGAGACCCAAAAAAGCTTGACTAAAAGAGCTTGGTTGAGAACACCACAAGATAGTTGTAGCTAGTTAAATCTAGCATTTAGAGAATTGGTACCTCACTTTTTAAAAAAATTTATTGAGATATGTTGACATACCACACAAACTGACCAATGTATAAAATCACTGGCTCACAGTATCATCACACAGTTTTGTATGCATCCCCATGATCAATTTCAGAACATTTTCATAACTCCGGAATAGAAATAAGGATAAAAAATAAAACCCAAATCCTCCCATACCCCTTATTTCCCCCATTGCTGACCCATAGTATTGGAATAGTAAATTGCTACTATTGATGAAAGCATAATAAAGTGTTATCATTTACATAGTCCATAGTTTGCAATAGCTATATTTTCCCACATATCTTATATTATTACTATTTTACATTTTTAGTAGCTCATGCAAGCACTTACTTATGTATATGACTTTAAACAACCACTTTCAATCAAATTTACCTAAAATATATCACTATTACATATAATCCCAATTATGAGTTACTGTCATCTCTTACAGTCCCAAACATTTAAGTTCAAACTTGTTGACAATTCAGTACATAGGTAACCACTTCCCCTTCTCTAGCTTTTGTCTATATTTAGGTATCCTATATTCTACTTTTAAGACCTTGAGATTACATGTTCTGTTTAGTTCATATTAGTGAAATTATACAATATCTGTCCTTTTGCAACTTATTTCACTTAGCATTATGTTCTCAAGGTTCATCCATACTGTCACATACTTCAGGACCTCATTCTTTCTTACTGCTGCAAAATATGTGATTGAATACTTATACCACATTTTGTTTATTCATTCATCTGTTGATGGACTCTTGGATTGTTTCCGTCTATTGGCAATGGTGAATGATGCCACTATGAACATTGGTGTACAAATGTCTTTTTGTGTCCCTACTTTCAGATCTTCAGAGTATACTGAAAATTTGGGAATGTATATGCATATTGAGGGCAACTCAATATTTAGTTTTCTGAGGATCCATCAAACTGTCTTCCAGAGGCTGTACCATTTTACACTGTCACCACCAGTGCGTAAGGGTTCCTGTTTCTCCACATCCTCTCCAAAACTTGTAGTTTCCAGTTTGTTTAATAGTGGCCATTCCTACAGGTATGAGGTGATATCTCATTATGGTTCTGATTTGCATTTTCCTAATAGCTAATGAAGATGAACGTCTTTTCATGTGCTTTACAGCCATTTGCATCTCCTCTTTGGAGAAAAGTCTATTCATATCTTTTGTCCATTTTATAATTGTTTTGTTTGTCCTTTTATTGTTGAGTTGTAGGATTTCCTTATATAATCTGGATATCAAATCCTTATCAGATATGTGGTTACCAAATGTTTGCCCCATTGAATTAGCCGCCTCGTCCCTTTTTGACAAAGTCCTTTGAAGCACAGAAGTGGTCAGTTTTGAGGGGTTCCCATTTACTTATTTTTTTCTTTCGTTGCTTGTACTTTGGATGTTGGTACCTTATTTTTTGATGAAATTACCCTTTACATTTACAAATCACGTATTTTAAGGCAAGCAGTATATGACTAAAGTAATGAAATGGGTAGAATTGTGAGGTGAAAACCAAGCCATGCTATGAATATTTTTTGCACTATCTAAACATCAGGTTTAATTTGAAATCCAGTAATATTACTATAAAAGTACATTTAATGCTATAATTTATTTGTAAAGAAACCAGCACTATACAGATGAACGTGAATATCAAGATCCACTTGGCTTTTCATATGTTAAGTGATTAAAACAGTTACATTTTACAATCAAATGGAAGTGCTGTAGAACCAAAAAATATCCTTATGTGTGCATGTGTGTCTTTTTCCATTCTCAGCATCTAATTTTAACCAGCTAGATTATTTAAAGTATCATCTTATTCAACTCTAAAATGAAAAATTTGCTTTCTAATGGAGAATTTGCATTCATCATAAAGATAGAACAAAAAGTCCTTGGCACAGTTCTGCTCCACAGAAGCAGGTTATTTTTGCACTGTATATTTTGCAAATTATAAAAATACAAATTCCAGAAATTGTATCCCAAGCATTTCAAAACAATAAAGTCTGTATATAAGAACCTGTGTTTAGTTCTTCTTCTTAGTTTTAAGTAAATATAAAATTACATATCATATAATTATAATTCCTTCTGATAGTTAAGAGTTTATGAAGATTTTTTAGAAGGGAAGTTGAAAAGATAGTAAACTGCTTTATATAAACAATGAAATGATGCGACCAACATTGTTAGCTTTTTGGTTGTTCATGGGAAAATCAGTAACAGTAAATGCAAGCAATGAACTGCTTCAAATAAAACCTCAGATAATGTAGAAAGCTAAAAAAAAAGATATGCTATGTGTTTTTAAAATCAATATGAACACTAGGATCAATATTGGCAGCCAAAAAAGTAGGACATCATGCTGATGATATAATGAAACTGATGGTTCATTTGAATTTCATAGGCCATATATTTAGAATAATTTGTCTGACCAACAACACTTGGAATATGTAACATTGGGGCAGAAGCTGATAGACTGGGAAAATATACATCTTTAAATGAAAAATTATGAACCAATTCAACTCGCAGCAATTTGAATTGGAATAAATGTACCTGATAGTTTATCATTCTTATAAAAGTAGAATCCAAGCAAGTTATATGCACTTACATGCTTTAATTCTAGCTGTGGCTTTAACAAGATTGAAGAGACTATTTCCCTTGTAAAATTAGTAACGTGCTCCTTAATTGCAAGTTGGGAATGTATCTGCATTATTACTACTATTCTAAAATATCAAATAAGTTTTTATAAAGTGGCAACTTCATTCTCCAGAAGCCATTAAAATGTTTTACCTTGCCCTGATTCTTCAGAGCTGAAGTAATTTCCATTTTTCTTTTACTATGTGTTGCATATCTAGCTATAGAGAACCACTGTGAGAACTCAGTGGAAGTCCTCATGAGTGCCTAAAATTTGTTAACACACACCAGTTCATCGATTCGTCAGTGCTGCACATTATGTTGTTTACCTTCTGGGTAGCAGACAGGTAAGAAGATAGAAGAGATAGTAATAGGGTTATTTCCTTTATTTTTACCATTATTACTACTGCAAATATTACTATTAAATAAATGCAGACCATTATTTGGTTCTCACCAGTTCACCACCAATATGCTCCTTTCTGTTAAAGGATCCAATTCAAGATAACACAAAGATGCCTTAAAAATGAAATTTCAGAAATAAATGTGCTCCATCTCTTCTACCTCTTCCTCTACCGTGGCTTATCCAGTTGCTATTTCTGGGTCCAACATATTCAAAATAGCAGTCTGCATAGAAAGCTTCACACCTTTGATAGGGCTCAGCAAATTGTCCAAATCTGTGTCCCCTCTGGCTCTATTTCTCTAAGTTAAATATGTCTTGTATGTATGGTAAATTCTATATTTTCTGTACAAATATTGTTTCTCTTTTAGAAATGTTCCCTGCCTGCAGCTTCAACATTAATATGTATTTGCAAATCTATATTAGCAAACTGTAACCTCTGAATTTTAGCTACATGTCTATGATTTTCTCAGGAAATTTCGTCTTTCATTTTCCATCAAAATTTGAATTGACTCAAAACAGACAATTCAATTATTTTTTCTCCTCATCAGAAATCTTAATTTCTGATTTATAACAATGGAAAAATTTCTCCAGTCACGCAGCTTAAAAGAATGAAAGGATCACTGATTTTAGCTTTTTATCTCCCTCTCAGGTTCACAATCTCAAAATTCCATTAAGTATTTGTGGTAGTTAGATTCAGGTGTCAACTTGGCCAGATGAAAGTGCCTAGTTCTGTTGCTGTCGACATGAGCCAATGGCATGTGAAGCTCATCTGTTGCTGATTACATCTGCAGTCGGCTAGGAGGCATGCCTGCTGCAGGGAATGCTGTTTGATTTATTTGGCTGGTGCTCAAATGAGAGAGCACAATGTAGCACAGCCCAAGCAGCTCAGCATATTTCATCTCAGCACTTGCAGCTCAGCCCAGGCCTTTGGTGATGCAGAAAGGAATCACCCCAGGGAAAGTTGTTGGAACCCAGAGGCCTGGAGAGAAGGCCAGCAGAGATTGCCCTGTGCCTTCCTATGTAAGAAAGAAGCTCAGTTGAAAGTTAGCTGTGTTTCCTCTGAAGAACTATATGTTAACTAAATAAATCCCCTTTTATTGAAAGCCAATCTATCTCTGGCATGTTGCATTCTGGCACCTAGCAAACTAGAACAGTATTTCTAAAAGATACTTCTTCTAATCCTGTACATCTATACTGACCTTGAACCCGTAATTTTCATTGCACTCCTGGATATTTTCAAAAACATCCCAACTTGCTTTCCTTCACCATAGCATTTTCCATCAATTCAAATATGATGACCGTAATACAAATCTTAATTTTCCAAGTAATTTCTCTATTCAAAATACTCAAGACTTTCCCCTTATGGTATAAGAATCTAAATTTTTAATATTGGCACTTAAAACCCTCCAAACTCAGTCTTCCATTTCTATACCAAGGACATATACTACCCCTCGCTATGTCCTCATTCTATCCCAGCTGGGAGTTCCACCTGTGGAGGGCCAAGATCTGTGCTTGTGGGAGATGGACTTCTGGAGTGGTGGGTCGAGGACTTCATGGACTGCTTTCCTACAGGAGTGAGAATGCTGGAAAAACATAGTCAGCCATTCTAGAGCTCTGGAAATCAGCCAGATTAACAGAGCAAACTGAAAGCATCTCTGGAGTGGTGGGTCGAGGACTTCATGGACTGCTTTCCTACAGGAGTGAGAATGCTGGAAAAACATAGTCAGCCATTCTAGAGCTCTGGAAATCAGCCAGATTAACAGAGCAAACTGAAAGCATCTACTGAAGAAATTCTGCAAAATCTTGGTGAAAAATAGCAAGATCTGTCACGCTTTAGGTTGGGACTTTCCCTGTCCATCCTCCTTCCCTCCTCTTTCCCTTTCCAGATGAATTTTAGAATTAATTTGTCAATATTGTCAAAATAGCTTGTTTGCATTTTGATGGGGATTGTGTTTAACTTGACTCTTAAATTGAGAAAAAAATTACATCTTAACACCATTGACTGCAAACACAGAGAGCTCTCCATTTATTTATATCTTTTTTTTTTAATTTCTTTCATCAGTTTTGAAGTTTTCCACATGTAGGCCCTGGATGTATTGTTAGATTTATACTTAAGGACTTTGTTTTAAATTTATTCATAAATGGTATTTTTAAATTTAAAATTCCAGTGATTCATTGCTGATATATAGGAAATCAGTTGACCTTTGCATATTGACTTTGTGTTCAGCAGCTTCCTTATTACGTTAGTTCCAAGAAGTTTTGGGATTGTCTACATATAAAACATGTCACAAGTGTATAAACACAGTTTTGTTTCTTCTTTTCCATTCTGTGCACATTAAAAAAAAGTTTTTATTTCAGTAGCTGGGACTTTCAGTACCATGTTGAATCAGAGTGGTAAGAAAAGACATGTTTGCCTTGTTCCCAATCTTAAGGGAAAAGCATCTCGCTCTTTTCATTTAGTGTTATGTTAGCTGTAGGATTTTATACATGATTTTGTTAGTAAGAAAGGAAGTTCCCCTTTATTACTAACTTGCTGAGTGTTTACACCATGAATGTATATTTGATTCTGTCAAATGTTGTTTGTCAGTTGATAGGGTGGATTACATTTATTGATCTTTGAATGTTGAACCAGCCCTACGTATCTGGAATTAATCCTACTTGCTCATGAAATGAATCATAGAATAAATCCCACTAGCATAAAATCAGTTAACATGACCTGTCATATTTCTGATGTGGGTAGTTTGTTTCTTGGCTAACTTTCCTGGATGTTTTTCAAGCTTATTGATCTTTCCAAAGAATCAACTTTGGGTTTCATTGATTTTTCCCTATTGTTTTCCTGTTTTCAATTTTACTGATTTCTGCTTTAATTTTTCTTATTTCATTTCTTCTGATTAATTTTAGATCTTTCTTCTTTTCTAGCATTTACATTTGATACTATAACTTTCCTTCTAAGCAATGCTTTCATTACATCATAAAAACCTTGAATAGTTGCATTTTCATTTTTATGGAGTTAAAATTATTTTATTACCTCTTGAGACTTCTTTTGTGACCCTTTGGTTATTTAAAAGTGTGTTGTTTGATCTACAAATTTTTGCATACTTTCTGGTCATCTGTTTATTGCTGATTTCTACCTTAGTTCCATAGTGGTTTGAGAATATACCTTTTATTATTTCTTTTCTAAAAAAAAATTGCTAAGGAATATTTTATGACCCAGAATATTGCCCACATTTGTGAATGTTCCATGAGAGTTTGAGAAAAATGTGTATCCTGATGTTTTTTGAGTACTCCAGCAATGTAAATGACATGAATTCGATTGATAAGGCTACTGCCTTCATTTACAGCCTTATTGATTTTCTGCCTGCCTGCTCTATTAATTAGTAGCATAGTGCTGCTGAGGTTCCCAAGTACAATAGTGTATTTATTTCTCCTTGCAGTCCTATCAGTTTCTACCTCACGTATTTGGATTTTTTGTTTCTACATGCACCCACTTCAAGGGTTGTGAAGTATTCTTAGAAATGGACTTCTTCATCATTATCTAATGCCCTCTTTATCCTGCATAATTTCCTTGTCTGAAGTCTATTTTCAGTAAAATTTAATTTAACTAATAATTGCTTTTCACTTAATTAGTGTTAGCATGGTACATCGTTCTCTATCTTTCTATTTTTTAACTTTTTCTATATTTAATGTAATTTTTTAATAGGAAACATATATCTGGGTCTTGTTCTTTTATCCACTCTGACAATGTGCCATTGAATTGGTGTATTTAAAAAATTAATATTTAAAGTGATTGTTGAAATAGCTCGATAACTAACATGTTTGTAATTGGCTTCTCTTCATTGAATTGGTTGTTTCGATTTTTACCCCCCTTCTTATAACTTCTCTAGTTTTAATTGAACATTTATATAACTCCATTTTGTATTTTATCATGATGTTTGAATATATTTATTTTTTAGAACAGTTTTAATGGCTGCCCTAGCAGTTGCAATATATTTTGTTAACTAATCTGAATCCACTTTCAAACACCTTGTGCAGGTGCATCAAAACAGAACATTGCCAATTCCTCCCGACCGTCCCTTTGATACTGACATCATTCATTGATTTATCCGCCTGCTAAGCTCATGTCATACACCGTTACTATTATCACTTTAAGCAAAAAGTATATATCAGTTAAAAGAAAAAAGTAGTATTTATTATACTTTTATTAATTCTTAATTTGATGCTTTTCTTTTGTAATGTAGATTCAATTTTGTGACTTATATCTTTCTTTCTGATTATAGACCTTTTTAAGAATACATTTGCAGGGAAATTCTTACTATCCATGAATATCCTCACATTGTTTATTTGTTTTGTTGCTGCTGTTGTTGCTTATATTTGCTGGACAGCCTTTATTTTTTCTTTCATTTTGCAGAATAATTTCCCCAAAGAAAGCTTTCTAATTTGATGTGTTTTTCCTCCACACTTTGGATATTTCACTTTGTTCTGTTCTTGCTTACATAAATTCTGATAATCCCACAATAATTCTTTTCTTTATTCTCTATTGATAGGTGTTTTTTTCCCCTCTGATTTTAATATTATCCCTATGTCTTTGGATTTTGGGAGTTTGAATATCACATGTCTAGGTGTAAATATCTTGCTATTCATCTTGTTTTGGGTTCTAAGAGTTTCCTGGATCTGTGATTTGTTGTCTGAAATTAATTTAGGAAGTCTACTGGCTAAAATTAATTCAAATATTTCTTCTGTTCTCTCTTCATTCTCCTTTGGTATTTGAATTATTAGTTTGTAACAACTTTTGACAGGAAAGGAAAACTAAGCTTGTCTTGTAAATTGCTTGTAGAGTGAAAGTTTGACTTCTATTAGAGTTATCCTTGGAAAAAGCTGTATTACGGGCTCTAGTACTTAAGAATATCTCCTGAAAGATTACTGGATGGCCACTAAATTACAATGACACAGAGATAACATCTAGGAAGTCAGGCTTACAAATAACAAAACAAGTACTTAACAAAAAGTATCACAGAATTCAATGGCCAGAGACTGCAAGCATACAGGAAACTGCATAATTAGTTAAGAAAAATTGCCAAAAAGTAAGCACCTACAAGGAGAACAAAATGTCCATCCCACTTATTGCATTAAATTAGCAAATTTAAAAATAGGTCAATAGAGAGTATCCAGTCTGAGGAATAGAAAGTTAAAAAGAGATTTAAAATGAATAGAGCATCAGAGACCTGTGGGCCACCATTCAACCATGTCAACAAATGGATAAAGAAATACCAGTAGCAGTGACGTGTGAGAAAAAAAATATATATATATATATATTAATGAAATAAAATGATGGAAACTTTCAATTTTTGATGGATAGTCTACATATCTAAGAAGCTCAGCCATCTCCAGGAAGAATCACTTCATAAAATCCCTACCTAGACATGTCATAATTAACCTTATTAAAGTCCAAGGCAAAGAGAAGGCAGCAAAAGAAAACAAATTTAACATTTTCAAAGATGCTTGATAAGATCAACAGCCACCTTCTCTTTGGAAACCATGGGGGATGCAAGACAGTAAGATGACATATCAGAGTAAAGGACAAAGATTGTTAACCAAGAATTTTATATCCGGCAACACTCTTTTTTCAAAAATGAAGGAAAGAAGGGAGAAATTTAAGACAAGTATGTGGGAGAAATGTTTTTATTTCTTTTGGAATTAATCATTAATCTGAACTACATTGTCTGAGTTTTAACATGATGTTGTTATCCCCACATCAATCACTAGATAAATGAGTTAAACTATAGTAAAAAAAAAGATATATAATATATCTGAAAATATGTACTTACCATATAACGAGGCATTAAGAGGAGGGACAGAGGAACAAAAAAAGACATGACATACAGAGAACAAATAATACAGTGAGAGACCTAAATCCTACACTATCAATAATTACATTCCACACTCCAATCAAAAGTCTAGTTATTATTTGCTTTTTAACTTTAGAGTTAAAGACGCAAATGGGTTGAAAGTAATAGAATGGGAAAAGATTCATCATGCAAAAAATAAGCAAAAGAGTAACTATACTAATATCCAAGAATATAGACTCTAAAACACAAAAATAATTACTAAAGGAAAATAGGGAAATACCATATTCATCAGGAATTCATAGAAATTATAAATCTATATGTAACTAACAGAGTCTCAAATTATATGAAGCAATAACTGACAGAATTGCAGGAATAAATGGACAACTTAACAATACTAATTGGAGACTTTAGTATTAAACTATCATTAATTACTAGAATAACTACAGAGGAAATCACTGAGTATATGGGAGACCTGAGCAACTGCATTAACCAAGAAATCTGTAGACTATATATCATATATTCCATACATATACTCTGGGCATACATTTAGTTCTATATATAGAACAATCTACTCAACAGCAGCAGAATACACATTCTTTTAAAATGCACTTGTAACCTTTTTCCAGGATAGAATCCATACCATGACCTAAAACAAGTCTAATACATTTTAGGAGGATTAAAATCACATGCGCAAAAAAGTATGTTTTATCATCAAAAAGCAATTAAATTGGAAATCAGCAACATAAGACAATTTTGGAACTTGGCAATCAAAGTTTGGTTCCTTTGCATTATTAACCAAGAAAAAAGGAGCAATTATTTAGATAACAAAATTAGGAATGAAAAAAGGAGTATAGCTACTGACACTTCAGAAATTAAGCATTCTAAGGAAATGCTATGCAAAACTTTATGCAAATAAATTCATCAACTCACATGAAATGCACATATTCTTAGAAAAACACAAACTAAAGAAACTAACTTCAGTAGAAATTAAAATATGAATAGACTTAAATAAATAATTGAATTTGCAATTAAAACTCTTCCCATAAATAAAAACCCAGGCAAGATGGTTTGACTGCTGAATCCTATATCAAATATTTGAAGAATAAACAACACCAATATTCCACCAATTCTTCTTTAAAATAAATGAAGATCGAATAATTTGTAGCTTATTTTATGAACACAGTATTAGCCTAATATAATCAAAGGCTAAAGTTATCACAAGAATAAATAATGTCCTACTGATATCCCATGAAAAGAAATTATATCATATATTAGAAAATATATATTTACTACTAGGTTTCTCCCAAAAGAAATGAGAACATTCAACCAAAAACTTTCACCTGAATGTTCTTAGCAACATTATTGATAATCACAAAAGTTGTGAACAACCTAAACTTTCCTCTGCTGGTGAATAGATAGGTAAAATGTGGCATAGACATTTACCGGAATATTATTCAGGAAAAAAATAAAGAATATACTATGGACACATGCTACACAGTAAATGAACCTTCAAAACACACTCAGGGAAAAAGTCTAAACACAAGAGACCACATATTGCATGATTTCATTTATATGAAATATCCATAAAAGGAAAATCTACAAATACAGCAAAGAGATTAGCCTCCAAGAGTGTCCCTATGTTGGGGGCAGGGAATGGGGATTTATTTATACTAAACGTCCATGAGGGGTCATATTGTCAAGATGAAATGTCCTAAAATGATTTATGGTGATGGTTTTCCAGGAGAACCCTATACCATGACATAAAACAAGTCTTAATACATTTAAAAGGATTAAAATCATACAGAGTATGTTTTTTTCATCAAAAAGCAATTACATTTGAAATCAACAACCATGGTGATGTTTGCACAACTTGACTTCATGAAAAATATCAATTTTCGTATGAATTGTACACATAAAAAGAGTGACTTATATGATATGCAAAATATATCACAAAATATTCATTAAAAAACAAGGAGGGGAAGAATTTTATTAAGAAAACTACTGATTTTTACGAGCTCAGAGTCTACACATCTATTCAATCCAGTTAGCAGTTAGCCACCACCCACCCCACCACCGAAAATAGAAGAAAAGAAAAAAGCCAGAAACCACTACCCACCTCACCACCAAAGATAGAAGAAAAGAAAAAAGGAATTCACCAATGAACAGTAATGGAATATTCTGTTACTTTGGAGTTACAGATTGTTACATCTGAGGAACAGAAAGAAATCTCATCTTGTTGGCATCTACAACATGAGCGAGAGAAAATGTACCAAAAATTTTGAAGAAGGCAGGTAACTTTTCTGCAGCATGTAAAATCTATCCTAACAGATCAAGACTGAAAACTTGCCATAAAATGTATGGAGATCACAGTTGACTGAATTAAAGCAAGGATCCTAAGCAGTTAGAAGAATTTAAATGGTATTGAAGATACACTTGCTAGGACTTAAGCTATGATGATTTGTTGACTATCTGAGAGTAAAAATTCAAGGAATTGTATCATGTTCAGGTGTAGAAGGCAACAGGATTTCAGACAAAATAATACTTGCAATAGTGCTAATTTTTAGATTATCAGTCAACCAAGTGTGAATATGTCTTTACCTTGCAATTCTGCATTGAGACTAACATACCTTCTTCTAAATTAGGATAACCGATGCTGCTTAGAAGTAGAATGATGAGCACACACCATATAAATTCCATAGGAAAAACTTCTACAAAAACATTTCAGGGTAAGCTATAGGAAGCTGGAGAGTTTTGTCTGTTGTTTGCTTCCATCTCAACAGCACAGTCAAACAATACCTGACACATAAGAGGGACAAAGTGTGTATTTGTTGAAAAAAATAGACACACATATAAAAATAAAGAAATAAATAAACAAATAAAATAGAAACACGCAAGGAGGCAGAGGAAGATCTGTTAGAAGGGAAGTTGTTTGTCCCCAAGTGTATCAATGTGGAAGGAATTGTTTCAACAGGGATATCACAATTTAGAAATATTTTTTCCCCAGGAACTCAGAGCTAAACAGAAGAGGTCCGAACCATTCTACCTTGGACTCAAGCATAACGAGTCAGACTTATTCTACTAGGAAGGTGTCCCATCAGTATGTGGCAGCAATTAAAGAGGAGCCTGAGTATCTAATCAGATGAAAATGTCCTCACGTTATTTGTGGATATACAGTGACTTCCATAAATATAATAGTAGTAAAGGCAAACACTTTGAGACTTGGTGAAATAATGCTAGACTCTGCATTTTAGTTTGCTAAAGGTGCCAAAATGTAATATACCAGAAATGGGCTAGCCTTTACAAGGGGGATTTATTAACTTGCAAGCTTGGAGTTCTGGGGCCATGAAAATGTCCACATCAAAACACCAAAAGGTGATGTTTTCTCCCTGATGACTGGCTATTGTGATCCTCACCCCCTCTACCACATGGCGACGTCTACTGGTCCTTCTTTCCCAGTTCTGACTTTTCTCTCTCAGCCTCTCTGGGCTTTTTTTCTGTGTCTTCTCTCTGCCCGTTATCTTCTTATATAGGACTCCAGTCAGAGGATTAAGACCCACCCTGAATGAGGTGGGTCACATCTCAACTTAAGAACTTGCCAAAAGATCCTACTCACAGTGAGTCTGCACCCACAGGAATGGGTCAGCTTTAAGAACACAATCTTTTCTGGGATACACACCCACACCTTCAAACCACCACACCCTGTGAATAAAGCACAGAGGCATCCACCTTTCCACTGCTGCCAGCTTATTTCTGGTTGTCGGGGTCAGGGTATATGGAGACTTTCCAAACACAAACTGCCCGTACGTACCAGTAGGCTTTATCATTACAATTCTCCTGATGATTTGTCGGGTTTTAAGAGCCCTAATTATCCTAATTGCTTTCCATCCCCATTGACATAAACCCAAAAACAACCTGTGAGGTTGCGGTCCATTTCATTCAGTGTTACATTCCTGGTGCTCCATGGTAGATGCCCAGTGAACAAGTTCCCAGGATCTGGAATCTGGCATGACTGTAGCCAGCGTGCCGGCACCTGCAGGTGCTAAGCTAGTGTCCTCAACCACCAGCCCCTCCTGGTGTGGAGGGTCTCACCGTTGAGTTTCATGCACTCACCACATTCTTTAAGGGGATTCTAAATTAAGCACCTCCAATTTCCAATTACTTTTTCTACTGGGATTTTTCAACAGTGTATAAAATGCTCACATATAGTTTAGTAGTCTGTGTGTTTGAAAACACATGTGATGTTGATAGCTTTATCCTAATACCAAGTCTAAGACACGTTAAAGCAAATGTGACATTTACTCCTTGGGATTCCTAAGACTAAAGACTATTTCTTCCAACTAAAGAAATCAGCAGGCAAAATATGGAGAAATTATAATTAATTAATAATAAAATATTTATAAATAGCACTAACATATCTGAAATGCTGAGATATATTCTAAACCACACAAATATACATATTTAAAACATTCAAAGATATAAATAAGGTGTTTGCCATTCTATTTCCTCTGGCGGAATTCAGATCTCAAAGATTTCATAGTTGAGCTCTCAAATCTGTCTCTGGAGAGCCGTTCTTGTGGATAAACAGCAGATCTCTTCCAAGCAGGCGATGAGGATACCTCTAATCTCTGTGAGTGTGGAGTGTGGTTGGCAAAGTCAGGTAAAGGGCACTGAGAAAAAGAGAACTTACATTACAGGGGCAGAGGTAGGTGGACTTGAAGAAGCTATTTAGGTAGCTCAAAATGTTTTTGTTTCAGAAACATTCAAACGAAATCAAATAAAAAGCTGAAAGAAATAAATGATAGTCATCGCTACATTTGTTCCTGAAGCAGCAGTTTTGTTTCTTTCACTGAAGAATTTAAGCTCAACTCAGACTTTTTTGGAGACGTTTGTAGTCCATGGTTGACATTTACACACAGGTGTGAATTGCAATCACACTTTTGAGGTTGCATTCAGTTCACAACAGTGGTTTCATGCAGGGAAAGGATATAATACTAATTGTGTGGATCCTTGCAGATCTAAATAATGTCTTAAATAGTCCCACTGAATAGTACTTGAGTTAAGTTAGGTTAATAAGTCTCTCTTGCTAATAATTGTATTCTGCTGCTTTAGTGGATTGTACTGCAGTTACAAGAAAGAAGTTCATGACCAATAAGATCTGTCATTGATGAAAGAATTGTGTGTGCGTGTGTGTGTGTGTGTGTGTGTGTGTGTGCGGTGTGCGTGTGTCTCCTTCTTAGCCTACTTGTCCTGATGAGCTGGAGCAGCCTCATAGTTTCTATAAATAGACATCTTGCCAAAACCTCTGATTCTATTATTTGCAATTAGATAGATGACAACTAAAGACTCTAATTCTGCTGTATTGAGTTCCTCAAAGCCCCCTGCAATTTTGTCTGTTAGGAGTGAAAAATGGGAAACGCAAGATCTACCACTTTTATTTGTACATTTTTGTCAAAAATATGATTTAATAGCAATAGAATTTTCAACAGCTAGACAATTTCCTTTTGTTTTTATCCCAGAGTCATCGCGTGAACCTGAGTCTGTGATAAATGTCTGCATTAAAGCCATCATTGCTAATAGCATTCCATATCATTTGTCTTTGGTTCCGTGGGACCAAATTACAATCACCACATGACTGTAGCTTATCTTGTGATTAATGATGGTTTTATTAAGTCTCTGACAGTGAAGCTTCTGGGAGGAAAATGGTAATATAGTTTGAAATTTTAAATTGCGCATTTGGAAAATCATTACCCGCTTTTCAAAGAGATGGTTAATTTGTGCATTATAGGGGGTAAAAATTTAGTCCTTTTATCCACTAGAGAGAAGACTCTCAAGAAAATAATTCCATATTTTACAAGGTCATAGGTAAATGCTATAAATAACAAAACACTTCCAAAGAAGAATCAACATCTTTTAAAAAGGATGCTGAACTATTCCAAGGGAGTAAACTTTTAATACACAAAAAATGCAAAGACTCAGGAAATAACCCAAATGAAAATAAGGGTGAATTATATATGAAGAATATTCTGTATGAAATATTGAAGGTTTAAAAATTTGCTCTGCACCATTTCCCTGAGAGTCATCAGCCCATCCATGTCATTAGTGAAGGAATATTATCAGCATGCATTGAACTTTTGATATTTCCTTCTAAATTACCTCAGCCTCAACACTAATGTGAACTCACATTATTACTACTGAGACTAATTGACATTGGTTCAGTTTAAGCAAAGAGAGAGTTTTAGTTCGTTTTGCTTCAGGAAATAGGTGGCCGATATGAGGGACAGCTGTTTTGAACACAATTTTAATTCTTTTAGTATGAAAACCAAAACTTCTGCAAAAGCAGTCTCCATTTAGTTCCATGGTAATAGACTATTTGCAACTCAAATGCCCATAAAATAAACTCAAAGCTACAAAGAAGAGCCATAAAAGGCTTTGTCATCCCATTCTTTGATAAAAATAGAACAGTGGAAACTGAGATTCCATTTCTAGCCCTTCTACAAATCAATTGACCGTATCTTCCCTGATTGAAATGGTCAAAATATGTCCATCTTTCAAAAGCCCATCATCGCCCAAGTGACGGCAGTCTGAACAATGCCAGCCCAGATTGTTATTTTATTTCTGTGCTTTTCATGCTATGTTAGCTAGAGAAAAATACATTTTTCTGGCATTGTGCTGATTTTCTATGTGTACTTGGGCTGGAATATTTCATCTAATGCTTGATATAATACTGTTTGAAAAAGTAAGATTTTCCAAGACTTGATATTCTCTGTTGTTTCCATAAGAGGCCATATGATGGTGGCTTCTGTTTTTACTGAGACTCACAAAATGTTGTGGGCTGCATTGTAAAATCTGGGCAAGTGATCAATCCCACTTGTGCTCACTCTGCTATTTAGAAGACTAATTATCGTAGTAATTTCAGATGATTTTAATGTGCTAAGAGAGCTTAATGAAGACCGTTAAACATTTATTAGAAACACATTTGCCTCTATAAACCTCTAAAACAAAGATATTATTACATTTCAGCCAGTTATTTCTTAGTGATGAAATTAACATTAATTTGTCAGTGTTTATAAAGCTATTTGATTTTCTTGATTAATATAATATTTTATTGTGTTGATCTAAATAGATAAATAAGATAGAATTACTGATACAGTTTGTATAGCTGATGACAAACACATTTTAAGCCATATAACAATAATGGCCAAGTTAAAGAAATATTGGAGATAATCAAAAAAAGTAAAATTATTTCCAAAGAAAGGTAAAAGGAAGACAAGTCAAGTCATCTATAAAAGAAGCCTCTGCCGTAACAGTATGAGTAGCTCGACAGATTGGTGGAGTTTACCACTAAAAATGGTGGGCACTATAAATTAACAAACATTTGCAATTTCTGGAAATGGTCCTAAAGGAGTAGAGCAAAAGAAGACACATCTCTTCAAGGAAATCGACTAAACTTTAATAAGAATGGTGACAGCCTGAAGTTTTTGGAACAAGACAATTCTCCATCCCCTTTCTTGTTCAGTAAAATATAAATCCACTCCAGACTGTTGTGACCATTTAGCACAAGCTGCCCTCACTCACTACCTTGAATCAGAGAACTATTTTTCTGGGAAAAGCAGAATGCCAGCACTTCTCTCAGCCTCCTGTTGCTGAGGTTAATCTCTGTGTGTATGTGTGTGTATGGGGAGTATGCTGGAGAGGTTAGGGCCCCTTTCTTTGCCCAGCCCTCATTTTGGGGATAGAATTTGTTCCTCATGTGTAGCACTAGAAACACTGAGGTTTCAGTGGCTTGCCTTTGGCTTTCAAGGCAGTGGTTCCATTCTAGGAGAATCTGATCTCCTTTCAAAGGAATACTGAGATTTTCAAGCTTAAGGGCACTCTCAAAAACAATGGAGGTTGTGATGAAAGGCAATTGGCCAGAGATTGAAGACAGAGACTAAATTGAAGACTAACTACTCTGCCTCAGAGAACCAGGGAAAGAGACAGTTGGGATCTGCCCCTATGGGGCCCTGCAGCCATTCTTTTAAGGCACCTCACACCTAAGAGGTTTAGTCTATGGAGAATTCGTGCTTTAGGATAGCACGAACCTACTAATTTGTGGAGTCTAGCAGATGTGTAAGGTCAAAGAAAGAGACAGTCAAAGAAAGTCCTTCCAAAACAGCCATCCCCCAAGGATGTCCATGGTCATACCCAAGTTTGTGTCTCTGAGGACCAGTGTCAAAGCTTTACACTCAGGGAACTAGATTTTAAGAAAATATTGCTGTCAATCACCACACAAACAAATAATAAATGCGATTAACAAGCCCAATAATAAATAAGATTAACCAGCATCCAGACTTGCCACAATATATTATCTAAAATGCTCAGTTTCTAACAAAAGAGAAGGAAACACCAAGAAACAGAAAAATATGATAAATCCATTGGTGGATGAAGCAGGCAACAGAAACTTCTGTAGGAGTTACCAGATATCAGATTTAAAGAACAAACACTTCAAAGTAGCCACTCTAAATATTTTCAAAGAGCCAAAGGAGACCATGGTTAAAGAAGTAAAGGAAGGTATGATGACAATGTTGTACCACATGCAAACAAATGGGAATTTTGGAGTTGAAAAGTTTAATAACTGAAATGAAAAATTCATGAGTATGTCTTAATGAAAGACTTGAATTAGCAGAAGAAGCAATTAAAGAAATTAAAGAGAGCTCAATAAAGATTATGCAATGAGAATAACAGACTCTCATAAACATGTGAGACACCAAAAAGCACACCAACATGTGCGTACGTGGAGATCATGAAGAAGAGAGAGAAAACAGCAGAATATTATTTGAAGAAATAATGGCTTAAAATTATTGAATATTTAATTATTCAAAGTAATTAAATTATTGTAATTAAAATTAAGGTTATTTAATAAAATTAAATAATGGCTCAAAATTTATTGAAAACAATAACTTACACATCCAAGAATCTCAATGAACTAAGAGTAGGGTAAGTACAAAGATATCCACAAATAGAAACATCATCATAAAAATGCTGAAAGCAAAGACCAATAGAAAATCTTGAATGCAGCAGAAGAAAAGCAACTTATCACTTTTAAGGCAGGTTAATGAAAGTAACAATTTACTTCTCATGAGAAATACTAAGGCTAGAAGACAGTGGGATAAAATATTGGAGGTTCTCAAAGAAAATCTGTTATCCAAGAATCTCACAGCCATCAAAACTTTCAAAAAATAAAAGGGAAATGGAGATAGAAAAAATTTGAGAGAATTTGTTGCTAGAAGATGTAACTTTCAAGAAATGCTAAAGGTAGTTATTCAGCCTAAAAAACAAGTGATCCCAGATTGTAATTTGAATCTATACACATGATAGAAACAAAAACAAAAACACACAGCAGCAACAACAACAAAAACAAAAAAACTAAGAGCACTGGTAAAGGCAATTAGGCAATGATAAAAAAGTATTATAAATGGATATTTCTTCTTTCTTCACTTAACTGATTTAAAAAGAAATTGTTAAAAAGTCAACATGTTTATAATATATTTTTGGGCCTATAATCTATTGAAATATAAAATATTTGCCAATAACCAAACAAAGGTAATAAATACTAACAAAACTGTGTTTGGCTAAGGAAATGACTCCATGTGGGAACCTGATTCCACAGAAACAAAGGTGAGAACCAAAAATGATGAAAAGATACTATAAACTTTATATCTTAATTAAAAGAAATTATGATATAAATAACAAAATATAAATAAATAAGAAACTATATATGCATATATGTTCTTATTTATATCATGTTTATAGAGCAATGATAGTCTTCCTTGAAATATCTTTACTGATTATACATATTCATTGAATACACAATTAAACTGCTTAATTTTGAATTTCATTTGGGAATATAGGCATTGATACAAAAGGTGGGTTAAATTAATCTTAATTAGCGAAACCTGAAAACATTATTTATTATCTTAAATATCAACAATTCAATTTAATATACTATTTTGTATGTTGACTAAACACATTCTTAGTTTATTTAAGAGTAATATATTCGCTATCAGTTTATACACAACTTAAATTGAATTTGTGACAATCCACAAACTGAAACAAACATTTTTTTATTAATTAAAAAAAGAATTAACAAAACAATTAGAAATCATTCCATTCTACATGTACAATCAGTAATTCTTAATAACATCACATAGTTGTATATTCATCATTTCTTAGTACATTTGCATTGATTTAGAAAAAGAAATAAAAAGACAACAGAATAAGAATTAAAATGATAATAGAAAGAAAAAAAAAACCTATACCTCACATGCAGCTTCATTCAGTGTTTTAACATAATTGCATTACAATTAGGTAGTATTGTGCTGTCCATTTCTGAGTTTTTATATCCAGTTCCGTTGTACAGTCTGCATCCCTTCAGCTCCAATTACCCCTTCTCTTTTTTTTTTTTTTTTAATTAACGGAAAAAAAGAAATTAACCCAACATTTAGAAATCATACCATTCTACATATGCAATCAGTAATTCTTAACATCATCACATAGATGCATGATCATCGTTTCTTAGTACATTTGCATCGGTTTAGAAGAACTAGCAACACAACCGAAAAAGATATAGAATGTTAATATAGAGAAAAAAATAAAAGTAATAATAGTAAAATCAAAACAAAACAAAATAAAACAAAACAAAAACCTATAGCTCAGATGCAGCTTCATTCAGTGTTTTAACATGATTAGTTTGCAATTAGGTATTATTGTGCTGTCCATTTTTGAGTTTTTGTATCTAGTCCTGTTACACCGTCTGTATCCCTTCAACTCCAATTGCCCATTATCTTACCCTGTTCTACCTCCTGCTGGACTCTGTTACCAATGACATATTCCAAATTTATTCTCGAATGTCTGTTCACATCAGTGGGACCATACAGTATTTGTCCTTTAGTTTTTGGCTAGACTCACTCAGCATAATGTTCTCTAGGTCCATCCATGTTATTACATGCCTCATAAATTTATCCTGTCTTATAGCTGCATAGTATTCCATCGTATGTATATACCACAGTTTGAAACAAACATTTTTGATATGTGATTTTAACTTGTAGAATATCTAACATATAAACTAAGACTTGTGTGTGATTTTGCAATTCTGTAAATTCTATGGATAGTAGCAGATTACCTCTAGTTTGAAACCTAGGAAAATTCAATTAAGGTATTTTTTTAATCTTAACATTGAAATGAATGATGATAAGAATTCACCTTTCATACACACAAACCTAACATTGAAACAATAATAGAAAATAGATTGAGAAAGTTTGGAAATTGTCCTACATTCATCTCGCTCATTGTTCTGCCTCTTAGAACAAGGAAACCATTTCAGAAATATAGAGATATGTACAATGTTTTAATCCATATTTTGGTAAGGCCATCCCCTGGGAAACATTTTACAATATTTAATCATTGCTAACTTTATAACTAAGCTTAACATGACCTATTTCTATCATTGAAAGTTTTTCATTCATGTAGAAAAGGTTTCTTGATATTGTCATGTATCTATCCATTACTTTTCAATACACATTATCTAATAAAGTAAAACTGTTGAAGAATGAGAAGGTAGGGTCTCAAGGTGGAGTTTTAATTGTAGATAGCATAACTACATAGACATATCATAGGTCGCTATCTGAAGTCCAAAACAGAAAAAGAAATAGAAAATTCAATGGAATCTTGATGAAGAACACACACTCTCATGTGTCTTCCTAAATCATCATAATTCCACCTAGATCTCAATTGACTAGATCTCAAATCAGCAGTATCTTATGCACTTTGAAGTGGCTGGATACATATTTGAGAAGAAGGATGATATTAACTTGCTCCCCCATTTTGAAAGCAATGAAGTAAATCAGAAAAAGCAGAGTTGCTGTATAGAGTTAAGATGCATTCTTACCAAGAATTTCATATTGAGAAAACCCTATACAAGTTTTATATTAAAATACCAACATTTAAACCTGGATCAGCCCGAAAATAACACTGTTTCTGCTTTCTTCTACTCTTACCTAAGAGCCAACTGTAGGGTATACCAAAGGGTATAGGGAGCCCCTGTGTTACAGAATGGAATTAGCATGAGGTCAGCACTTAGTGCTGAATGGCCAGGTTCCTTTCCTCTTCCCTTTTCATCCGCACTTTTCTTCCTTCTCCTCTCATTTTGACTTCAATGTATCTATCATCTGCCTTATATTCCTAAATACTCATCTGAACACACTAAATAAGAGGATGTTTGTGTCATTCTTAAACCCCTCTAATGGGCCATGGTTCATCTGCTCGCAGCTCTTTCCAAGAATTCTTTTCACAGTTCAGGGTTTACACTCACTTCCTACTGCACTATAACCCTTTGCTGCATCATTTATGCATTAAAAAAATCAGGATCTTAATCATTCATCCTAGACATTGAGGATATTTTTGCCTCTTTGATAAAATTCTATTTCCCAATCTGAAGTGAGGGATTTACCTGAAAAAGAAGAGAACATTTTATTACATTGAGATAGAATCAGAGAAAGGCATTGTGAACAAAGATGTTAAAAATTTTAGCTAGTTCCTTATCTGATGGAGATTATGAGTTTTAAATGTCACCGGAATAACAGATCACAGTTCTTGCCTTGCAGTGAGAAATAGAAAAATCAACCTTTCAGGGATATTTGACATAATCCTGTACACCAAATCGGTTTGATGGGTTTTCAATAGTCTAGGTACGAGGTTCCTATATCACGTAATAAAATTGGTAATACAGAGAAACAACCATGCTGTGATCACAGTGTTTACCAAAGCAGTCGTTCCATTTACAAGCGGCTGTTCTAGTTTACACTTCGGCCTGAAACTGAGCATTTTACTTGATCCATATCTGTGCCTAAACATGGTGTCAGTCTTATTTTATTCATTCTGATCGATTTGCAGTTCACTTATTTGTGTTTTAATTTGTATTTACATATGTATGGGCATATCTGCCATTCATTTATCTTCTTTGGTAAACTATTTGTTCATTTAATTATTTTTAAAATTTGTTTGTTACTTGGTTAATGTTGGGCCCTAAGGATGCCTTATATATTTTGAATGCAATGCATTGGTAAATATATGCATTGTCAATATTTATTCCCATTCTCTAACTTCTTTTTCATTTCATTAGTGATGTCCTTCAAAGATCAGAGATGTTCAATTGAATGAAATCCAATTCATCAATTTTCTTAATTTTATTTTTTGTCCTTTTACTATCTTGTTTAAGAATGTTACCTCAGGTACCTATAGGTTTTCTACTACCTTTCATCTACAAGTTTTATAGTTTTAGTTTTTACATTTATAACTGTGAACCATTTTGTGTTATCTATGGATATGCTCTTTAAAATTCAATGTCTATTCTTTCACTATTTATGTATTCACTTGTTCTAGCGCCATTTGTTGAAAAGCCTATCCTTTATCTTTGGCATTTATTTTTAAAAAATCAACTTGTCATAACATGTGGCCATTTCTGCATTCTCTGTTCCATTGTTTTGATCTATTTTTCTATCCTCAAATCAATACCACAGTGTTGGTTACTCTAGCTTTATATAAATCTTGAAATCATGTATTGGCATTTCTGTAATTTATCTTTTCCAAATTGTGTCATTTTGAAGTCCTTCTCTGCTTATTCCATTGTCTCACATTTCTGAGACATATTTTTTCTTGTTTATGTGTCACATTTTCCTGCTTCATTGACTATTTAGTACTTTCTTATGGGGTACTGAACATATTGAATTTTACATTGTTTGCTATCTGGATTTTGTTGTGTACCTTTCATGAGTGTTCAAGTTTATTTAGACAGACAGTTAAGTCACTTGAAGATCAGTTTGGCACTTTTGAGGCTTGTTCTTAGGTTTTGTTATAGTCAGTCTGGAACAGCCATTGCTGCAGGGCTTAGTGCCATCGACTCTTAAACTTCTGGGTCCTCTACAGAATGCCTTGTGTGTTCGGCAAGATCTATCCATTTTGGCTGATGACATCTCAAACAGCTTTCAGCCATGTGTTGCCTCTAGGAACTGCCCAGCCCACAGATTGCCCAGTAACTATTTCTTGACACACTACTGGAATTTTACAATCTCCATGTGGAGTTTAGTGCTTCCTCAAAGACTCAAAGGCACTTCTATCCAGTTTGCTGGAGCTCTATCACTGTGTAGTTTCCTACTCTTTAAGACACTATTCTACAAATTCCTCTGCCATTACATTCTTAAATTCTGATTGGAGTTTCCTCAACTCAGCCAAACAACATGCTTTCTCTGAGTTTTCTCTCATGCATCAAGATCCTCAGAGTTCTTCCAGGTAGAAAGCCAGGCTGTTTCATTCTTCCCAGGAAGAGGTTGAATATGTGGACATATTTTGTTTGTTTGTTTGCTTGCCTGTGGTTGAATATGTGGGCATATTTCATTTGTCTGCTTTGCTTTGTTTGTTTTTTACTAGTCTATAGTGGGAGGAAAATGATGGTAGCAGTTTCCCCATTATGGTCAGAATGAAAACTTTTCCAGCTTATTTATAAGGCTACCATTATACTGCTAAATCCCAACAACAGAGCACAAGAATAAATCAGAACTAATTTTAAACTTTGAATAGGTATGTGATGTTCCTACATAAATTGGCAGCAAAATGTTTGCAGCAATATATTAAAGATTAATTCCCTAGAACCAATTAAAATTTGCTTCATAGTTTCTATAAGCTTTGAATGTTATGGGATATTAGCATCATATAAATAGCGATAAGAAGAAAATGAATATAGTTACCATAATAAGTCTGATTAAATCCTCAGTATATAGTCAGTGAAATAAAGTTTCTTAGCATGATAATACATATGCATTTCAAGAAAAAAATTATTATCATAGAACATAATGAACACTACTTAATTATATATTTGAATGTGGTTAAAAGAGTAACTATTAGGTTTATATATAAATGTTACTAGAAATTTTAAAAAACAGAACTGTCAACAAAAACAGTGAATCCTAATCTAAACTATAGACTATAGTTAATAGTATAATTATAATAATACTATTTTATCAGTTATAACAAAACTATAACATTAATGCAAAATATTAATAATAGGGAAATCTGTGTGTAAGGGGGGTTTATGGGAACTCTGTACTTTCTAATGATTTTTTCTATAAACCTACAAATTCTCTAATAAAAAATTAAAAGCTTTAATCATAAAATAATGAATTGAAATATAGAAATAATTACCAGTACATATACAAAGAGTACAGGAGTACCCTGTGTCAGGACTAACATTTAGTATTTGTCTAGTATCATTTTGGAACACTTTTTTAGATGCAAACTATGGAAACTCTTAGAAATTACTAAAAGAATTTTTAGTTGATAGATGTGACAATAATAATATCATTGGAAGCCAGTGATGTCTGACATTCTAGACCTGAGTTATTTCTAGGAATTAAATTATTTTAAAATCTCCACCAATTGGTACTTCATCAGTACCACAAATATCATTTCCTATGCATTTGCCCAGTGTGTATGCCTGTTCTTTTCTTTTGCCTATTTTCAATCAACCAGTACCTGCTCAAGTTCCAGAGGGAAAGATTCAGTTAATTTTATCATCATGATATTAGGCAAGGTAAGATTTCAGAATACCTAAATATTGGCTGTGGGAATTAAATACCACTCCTTATTTAATTGCTACTTACATACCACACGTTTTTTTCCAACAGCAATGGAAGAGACAAGTTGGGAATTTTTCCTTATTATGGGATAATGTGAAAGGGAAGCTCTGCGTTTGACATCTAGATTGCAACGTTTAGCCAGTTTTATAAGTCAAGAAAAAGAAACAGATTTTATTACTGTAAGTAATAGCCACTGACTTTAAGAATATCCATAGAATAATGAAAGGCAGGCAGGCAGGCAGGCAGGCAGGCAGGAAGGAAGGAAGGAAGGAAATCATGCAAAAATTATGTAAGATGGACATTAACTTGAAAATGTGAAGCATATATTCTAATGCAAGGAAACCCTTACTAAAATATGTTAATTCTTATTTTAATCAAAATGGCAATGAAATCTTTTTAATTAAAAAAATTTATTCTGAACTTCGCCTTAAATGTTAAGAGAAAAAAAACGACAAGAACATGTTGAAATAGATTATTAATTAGATATAACTTGTAGAAAACAGTAGTAGAAAACAGACTATATTTTGAAAATACAGCAAATAAAACATTACTGGTGCTAGAATAGATACAATTTGAATGGAACACAATAGAAAAGGTAAATTACACTGTAAAGTGTGTTGGAACAAATGGGAAATGCTTTTAGAATTAGGTCATTACCCCATGCTATTTATCAAAATAAATTTCAGGTAAATCAAGTAACTTAATATAAAAATAAATCCTAAACCTAGTATAATAAAATTATGGGTTATATTTATGCCACTGTATCATAACAATAAAGGTGAACCATTACAGAAAATATAGCTAGATGTGACCATGTTAAAATCTAGAATGGTTAAATGACAAATATACCACTGAATTTTTGAAGTGCAAATGAAAATGTAGAAAGTACATTTGCCATGCACTTGCAACTTAATTTTCATACATAAGCAGCAGCATTGTCAAATAAACATAATTCAAGCATTTTGGTGAAATAAATGGTCCAGAGACACAGATTGGCTAATCATCAAAGTTCAAATGTAACTGGATGCTAAAATTAGGAAAATTTTCAAAGTTACCAGGTCATCAAAAATTCAGCAGGCATAATGTTTCAGTGCACAAGATTTGCAAATGAATCTGTCAGGAGTTTGAGTTCCAGATTTGCCATTTACTGTATGTGTGAACTGGATGAACTGCTTTGTCACTTTGAACATCAGGTTTCTGAAATGTATGAAGTGATGGTTTCATGGATATTAAATGAGATAATGCAGCATGAAACTCAATGCACTCCCTTTTTCACAGTAAATTTCATTTAATGTTTATTTTGTATTACTATGTTCAATAATACATGTATTATCTCAACACACAGTGGCAATAATATATGTACTTTTCAATAAACAGTAATGATATATCATTTCCGTTTATCAAGCTGGCAAATATTTTATTTTCATGCTAAAATATATGATGTTATAAATATTATGCATAAGTAGTGGATGTGGGAATGCATATTCTCATTATTGGGAAGCTTCCATTTCTAGTAATTTGCCTTCAGTAAATCATAAAAGATATACAAAAGGCATTAGTTACAAAAATTGTTTATTGTCATTTTATTTATGATATTAATTTCTAATTCAGACTCTTCTACTTACTAGCTATGTGATGTTAGGCAAATTAATATACCTGCATATGACACAATTTCATTTGAAAGACTGGAGTAATACTACTGACTGCATAGGGATACTTTGCTAATCAATTGAGATCATCTTTTTCAAGTGGCCAATAAATGTTAATTACCACTCTTTTCAATTTTAGTAGTTTTGGTAGTGTTTTTATTATTCCAGATCCCACAAACAGTAATTGGTTGGTGTCTTAGCTTTTGCTAAGTTTTCTATGACAGAGTACCATGAACTGAAGGCTTGAAACAGTAGAGCTTTCTTGCATTGCAGTACTGGAAGCTGAACGTCCCAAATCAAGGTGTTAAAATACATGTTCCTTCTAAATTCTGGAGGAGGGGCAGCTTCTGGAGTTTATGGCAATTCTCATTATTCCACAGCTTATATGTGCATCTGTAACTTCACCCTGCATGGCTTTCTTTCTTGTTTTTATCTTCACATGGCCTCATCCTCTCATGTCTATCTGACTCTCTTTTTCCCTTCAATAGGAACACCAGTTATACTGAATCAGGGCCCACCCTAGCCCAGTTTGACCTCATCTTAACTACTCACATCTCCAAAGGTCCTGTTTCCAAACAGGGTCACATTCCCAGGACCAGAGATTAGAACTTGAATATGCCTTTTTGGGACACAACTCGACCCATACCAGTTGGCTAAAATCCTTTAGTAAACATGATCGGAAAGAATCATTAAGCAAGATAGTACAGGATAGTTTTTAGAAGATGCTCCATGAAGGTCCAATATCTCAGAGGGGCCTCAGGAAAGCCTTGGAGAAGTGAGTAGGAGCTTGGGAAGACATACGACCTCCTCGATCCAATTCAGTCAGAGTTGGTTCATTTCTGCCTTTGTCTCTATTGAGGTTTCACCTCAGGTCTGTTTGTAAAAAGGATTCTACTACTAAAATGCAAAACCCATTATTTTAAAATGCAGGCCTACTTAGGAGATACTGCTGATTTGGTTCCAGACCACCACAGAAAGCCAATATCACAATAAAGCAAGTCACAAGAACTTTTTAATTTCCCAGTGCCTGTAGAAGTTACACTTACACTCTACTGTAGTCTATTAACTATGCAACAGTCAGAATCTTATTGCTGGTAGAGGTTCTTCCCTTGATGTTGATGGTTGATCAGGGTGGTGGTCACTGAGAGTTGGGGTGGCTGTGACAGTTTCTCAAAATGAGACAACAATGAAATTTGCCACATCAATTGACTCTTCCTTTCAGAAACGATTTCGCTGTAGCATGCAGTGCTATTTGATAGCATTTTACCACAGTAGACATTCTTTCAAAGTTAGCGTTGATTCTCTCAACATCTGCCACTGCTTTATCAACTAAGCATATGTGATATTCTAAATCCTTTGTTGCAATTTTCACAATGTTCACAGCATCTTCACCAGGAATAGATTCCATTTCAAGAACCCATTTTCTTTGCTCATCCTTAAGAAGCAACTCTTTATCCATTCACATTTTATCATGAGATTGCAGTGATTCAGTTACTTCTTTAGGCTTCACTTCTAATTCTAATTATCTTGCTACTTCTATCACATCTACAGTTATTTCCTACACTGAATTCATCCATGAGGATTGGAATCAACTTCATCCAAACTCCTCTTAATGTCAATATTTGACCTCCTCCCATGAATCATGGATGTTCTTAATGGCCTCTAGAATGGTGATTCCTTTCCAGAAGGCTTTCAATTGACTTTGCCTGTCTGTTCAGGCTTTGAAGTCAGGCATTGTCTTCTCTTCAGCTGTGAGAGTTCTAGATGACATCTTCTTTTGATAGAGAGTCTTTCTGTCTACATTGAAAATGTATTGTTTAGTAGCCACCTTCATCAATTATCTTAGCTAGTTCTTCTGGATAATTTGCTACAGCTTCTACATCAGCACTTGCTATTTCACCTTGTAATATTCATGATATGGAGATGGTCTTGCTGGGCAAAGAAAGTGGATTCTTTTGCCCAATATGCTAAAGTGACCAATTTCTGAGACACTGGGGCTTCAAAGAGAGAAAACATTTTTTTCTAGGTGAGTAGCAGGAGATCAGAAGGCCTATCAGCACAAAAAAATCTACCTGCTAGAGCTACAGTAAATTTGATAATTTCATAGAATCAAAAGTTGGACAGGTTTTAGGATAATGAGCACAGTGGGCTCAGATGATGTAATTAGAGGTGATCTGATTATCGAGTATGTGCAGATTGATTACGAACTTAGTCAGAGAACATGTGTAAGAAAATGGCAGCATGAGCTATAGGTGACTTGTGGGTTAAAGCCTAAGCTAATGCACAAGTCAGGAGGGCCCATTTTGGTTAGATCTAGTCCCTGTTACCATAATAACTTTGGACTTGGGGTGGGATAGCTCTGAGCTGACCCAAGACCCTTCCTTAATAAACATTAGGGGCTGTATTTAGTGATTATAAAACCCTAAAGTTGGAAAAAGGGATCAATGGGTACAAATGAAGCTTAGTTACAAGGTTATTACAATCACAGGGACAAAAGATAAAGGCTATACAATCATTATCAGGCATCAAGGCAGCTGGATTATAATATAGAGATTTCAGGTATTTCCAATATCTATTACAATACACCAGAAAACAAAAAGCGATATCTATCTAATTTGAGTCTGTAATTAAAACCACGCCTTAAATTTCTCAGTTATAATTGCGTCTTTCCTTAAACCTCTGCTAGATTCAAACTTTTCTTCTGTAGTTTCCTCAGCTCTTTAAATTTCTCATTTGAAAGAATTAGAGCCTTGCTTAGAATTAGGCTTTGGCTTAAGAGAAGGTTGTGGCTGGTTTGACCTTCTATCTAGACCACTAAAATTTTCTCCCTATCAGCAATAAACCTGTTTCACTTTCTTATCACTCTTATGTTCACTGGAATAGCACTTTTAATTTCCTTCACAAACTTTTCCTTTGCATTAACAACTTGGTTAACTATTTGCCACAAGGGGCCTAGCTTTTGGCATATCTCAGACATGCCTTCCTCACTAAGATTAATCATTTCTAGCATTTGATTTAAAGTGAGAGATCTGCGACTTTTCTTTTCAATAGATGCCATTGGAGAGTTTCTCACTGACCTAATTTCAGTGTTCTTATTTCTCAGCTAATAGGGAAGCCTGAGGGGAGACAGAGAGACAGACACAGAGACAGAGACAGAGACAGAGGTGGGGTGGTGCACAGCTGGTGCTTCAAGGTATCAGAACACACATTTATTAATTGCATGTGCTCGGTTCTATGGAAGTGATTCATGGCACCTCAAAACAATTACAAAGCGACATCAAAGACCACCATTAAGATATAATAATAAAAAACTGTGAAATCTTGTGAGAATTGCCAAAAGAGGGCATGAAGTGAGCGCATGCTGCTTGTGCAATGGTGCTGACAGACTCGCTTGATACAGGATTGCCACAAACCTACAATTTGCAAAAAACCCACTGTCTACGAAGAGCATAACGTGAAGCACAATAGATGAGCTCTGCCCAGATGTACTGACATAAAACACACATGGCATAGTGTTAAGTTTTAAAGAATGATTTACCAAGCATTGTGGAACCTGTTTTTGATATGGAAAGACACCGTGACTGGTTGCTGATTTTGCGGTTATCATTGTTTCCTCCTTGTTTGCCATTATGTAATCATCCATGAGTGATTACTATCTGATAAACTATGATAACATCATTATAAAGTAAGAATATAAAGGAAAAATTCTATGGAAATCACTTACCCAAGATTATATATCCAAGGTTTGGAGCAAGGAATCCAAATCAGGCCACATAACTCCAAAGCTCATTCTTTGAGCCATCGTATTAAGAAATTAGTAAAAGAAACCGGATGCCTAGATGGGTGAGAATGGTAGTAGGTTAAGACAATGAATTCAATTCTGGAAATGTGGCATGCCATGGAACATCAGATGGATGAGTCAAATAGACATGAGAAAGGCTGGGGCTAAAGACCCATGTTTTGGAGCCACTGGTGTGTGGCAGGAGCCAGTGCCATGAAAATGAATGAGCTCCTCCCAGAGAGCACGTGGAGCAGACAGCCTTGGATGATGCCCTGGGAAACCCCAACTCTTAAAAAAAATTACAAGGAAATTAATTTCATCTTTTACAGAGACATAGAGAAAGTACTGGGTTACCATCAGTGATTTCTAAAGACTTGCAGTCTCAGATTTCTATGTTGATTAATGATGCATAAAAACAAATAACATATTTCCTGAGTAATAAAATAGCAGTGTATATTGGAATTAATATCCATTTTACTGCTATAAGTATCGTGCTCTGATTATATGTATTTTATTTATTTACATATTATGGGACAAATTTCTTAATCTCTCTGAGGCTCAGGTTACTCAGCTGTGAAAAGTGGTTAAAAATAATACATTTATGGGGTCAGGAGCATTAGAGATGATGCTTACAAAGGGTTTAGATCATAGAAGAACCAAAAGATAGACTAAATATCATTGAATATCATCTATCCATCTATTTGAGGATATAGAAACTTTAAAAATACTCAAATTCCAAAATTAAATTGTCTTTAAAAGTAAGGAAAAAAATTTCATCATAAGATAGTTGTAAAACTGCATGAATATATTCAGTATGTCACTAACTCATCCTTTGGAAAAGGGAAATTTCTCTTAAAACTATTATAGAGGATCTCAGACGGAACTACTGTTAATTTTTATGACTTTTCCTTTTCTGCTCAACTCTCTCTTCCATGGGACGCTGCCTTTGTTACTGAAGGGCTGCTCTTTGAGATGCATATAGATTTGTTCTTGTTAATATTTTATTAGATGCTATTTATAGTTTTAATAAAAGACCAGCTCTAACCTCTTTCTCTGCAGGCTATTCTGAGGCAGTTGTGCAGCCAATTGGAGTGGCACATATTTGTACTTTCTTTGTGAAAGAAAGTGTTGGGGCCGGAGATTGCAAGTGGGCATCAGCCTGCAGCAGGGCTGTGGACAGAGGCCTGGACATCTGTTGAACAGGTGCACTCTCTCTCTGTCTCCACCTTCCCCTCTGCCTCCCCCTCCTTCCCCTCCTCCCAGCTCCCCCATCCCCCTTCCTTCTCCTCCTCCTCCTCCTTCTCCTATTTTGTTGACCACCACTGCTGTACAGTGACATTTAATATTTTTAAATGTCAAAGAAGCCTTACTTTCGAGATAGCTCTTCCTATCATTTTTAATACATTGGTTAAACTGAACTTACATTTGTACAGTTGTACCCAGTACCTTTCACCAAGATGAAAATCATTTAAAAAAACTTGAAATGTCTCAATTTCTAAACTGTGACGCAGTCTAGCGAACATTCACCCTGTCACTGATACTGTCTCACCATTTACCTAGCCTTAGCTAAGAGCCGCCCGCTCTGCTCACATTTTCACACACTGTTGCACAGGTCGCCACCTTGGCATCTTTATTATGTCAGAAGGGTTTTTATTCTCATATCATAAAACTCATCAGAACTCAATCAGTTCTCCAAATCATATAAGTTAACTACTTAACTATGGCTACCTAGCTGGTAACTCACAGAACTAGAGTTTGATTCAACACTTTATCAAACATGCGAGGGGGCAGGCCACGGTGGCTCATCAGGCAAGAATGCTTGCCTGCAATGCCAGAGGACCGGGTTCGAGTCTCAGTGCCTGCCCATGTAGAAAATAAAAAAACGCGAGGAAAATTTTGTTGGCCAAAAAGCAAAGCAAATTTAAAAGTTTATCTAATGTTTCAAAGAATAAAACAAAGCCAAAATCCCCTTATTAATGAACAGTAAATTCTGATCTCCAACCTCAGAAGTGGCATATGTCTCATCTTCCTTGGTTCTGATGAAGGGTTTTTGTGTTGCTGATGATTTTCATACCATTGTTTATGAAAGTGGTATTTTTTGGAAATTTCAAAGATTGGGAGTAAAAGTGACTTACGATTTCTTTTGGGACAGGGAAAGCATTTTAAAATAGAAACTCTTAAGTTTTATGAACAGAAAAGGACAGTGTCCTTCTCCTCCCCATTTCCTCTCAGCATCTCTGACCACAGAGCCCTGTCAAGAGATCCCGGCCCCAGGCATCTGGAGGGGCTGAGCCGGGTTCCCATTAAGATAAGTTGGGCTGTGCTTATATCACCTTATTTTCCTCAAAATACATCCGAGGTCTCGTATTGAGGCTGGGTGATGCAGCATCCTAAAGGATTAACTAAAGGAAGGATAGTTAAGTGATGCTTGTCAGAGAGAGAAGATAATCTATTTTAGCTCTATGACTGAAATTTTCTATCCTTCAAACTAGAATATGATTGCTTGCTACCAAATTTCGTGGGTTTTGTTTAAACTACATTTAAAAATCCTTTTGATCTCTCGAAAGTAATGATCTGTATAAAAGTAAGGTGATTTAGATATTAAGTATGCAAAATCCATCATGCTAAAATTTTCTTATTTAAATTTTCTGGCTTTCAGTGAAGCAAAATGGTTTTGGCATAAAAGAGAATGTTTTCAACTATAATTTTCAGTTTTAGTAGATTAAATATGTCTGTTTAATTCTTAATAGTATGATTGACTCCTGAGGACAGATCTTGTTTTTGAACTAATGGTAGGCAAATGAAAATTCTACTCTACTGCAATTTAATTTCATCTATGATAGATTGTCTGTTCTGAATGTTGATAGGCTGTACAACAACAAAACTTATTTAAAAGTTCACTCTATTCATTCACTTCATTTGGACTATGGTTCATGCAGGATGGAAGTAAAAATCAAGCTTGTGATTTAATTTTGTCAAAAGAGATAGCTAAATAAAGTAACACAAAATGAAGCAGATATTGGCATAAGTTATAAAGTTCAACTTTCTACCTTGGTCAAATTAATCTGCAAATGGGTAAATATCTTCTCTCTTTCTAAAATTACCATTGGAAGTGTATGTTTCTTACATTAGTTCCAAAAGGCATGGGTCATATCAGATTAGTTCTTTTGCAAGGGGGATCAAACAACATTGATTCAGTACAAAATCTGTGCCAAATAGTAAGCAAATTTGACAAATGTTACCAAATCAGTTGTTTACAGAAGTAAAGCTGCTTTGGAGTGTTTGAAAATCTAATTTCCATAACAAGTGATTAAATAGATTACTAATATTTTGGGAATTTCATATAACCCATGAAAATATCTTTCAAGTCCAACTTTACATACACCTGTAAATTTACATATGCCCAATAAAATACCAGCTGTATTTAATTCTGAGTGCTAGTTTCCATAAGTCATGAGGTCAAGAAAGACAAATGTCTGAGGAAGGGAGGCAAGTGAATTTAAGATAATGACCCAAACCATAAAAGGCTATAATAGAGACCCGCAAGGTGGGAAGTGGTGATAATGAAGAAGCATCAACAATGAACTCATTTTAAGGCTGGAAACTCGAGTGTCACAGATTAATTCCTTGCTGAAGATAGACTTTCACTGTGATTTTAAAACAAGAGCTTGCTGTTAAAAGCCATTTATGAAAGAACTTAACCATTGCTTAAGGTCAGCCATTGGTCATCAACAAAGCTTATCAATACCAGCCATGTGCTTTCTTTGTCACATCCTTTTATTAACAACAACTAAAATGGCTAAAGCAAGCTACTTAAATAACCTAAATTTTCTAGACTCCAAGATCAAATTTGTTCTTATCATCTTTCCTGTTTTCATTTGCTATTGACGAATCCTACAAAAATTCTATTGGTGCTTTTTTCTCTATGAATGTGGAGCCAAAGTGATATAGAGAGATTACTGGGTTTTTCCCCGCAAATTGTTAAATCAGATACTCATTTTCTTGAAAGAAAAAAGCTCCAAGAGGTATTTGGGTGGGAATTATATGAATTGCGTTCTTCCCCCCTTTTGGTTGCTAGGTAAAAAGGTTTGCCTGCAGAAATTAGCTCATAGGAATTTTAATAACAAGAGTATGCTTTTCATTTCTCCTTACCAAATTTCTCTTCTTTCACTGTGGCCTGAATTCCATAATTGCTCTTTTATGCCATTTTTTCACACATATCTCCAACTGTAGCCTTAGGGTTTGAGAATTTCTGTCATGTTTAATAACCTATTTCATCTTACTTTTGACTAGGTAATATTTATAATAATAAAAAGCAATTCTAAAATTTATTTATTTATTCATTTTTTTCATGGGCAGGCACCAGGTATCGAACCCAGGTCTCTGACATGGCAGGTGAGAATTCTGCCACTGAGCCACCGTCTCACCAACCTAAAATTTGTTTTTAAGCAACAATTTTTAAAGTATAATTTCATATATCATGATATATGACACAAGTTTCAATGTGAGCTGAAATGAATTACTTTGAGAACACAGATATTCTAAGATAATCTGATCTCTAATTTTTAAATTAATTTTTTTTTTTGCATGGGCAGGCTCGGGGAATCGAACCTGGGTCTCTGGCAAGGCAGGCAAGAATGCTGCCCCTGAGCCACCATTGCTCACCCTAAATTAGTTAATTACCTTTTTTTTCTTTTGCATGGGCAGAAACTGGGAATCGAACTCGGGTCTCCTGCATGGCAGGCGAGAACTCTGCCTGCTATAAGCCACCATGGCCCATTCTAAGTTAATTAACTTTTACTATAACAAGCAATGATTGTGAAAATTATGGTATATGAACTAGTGTATAAAAAGGTCTTTGATCCCCGCCCCCCCCCCACCCCCCGCCGGCTGCAGTGCCCGCCTCCCCCCGCGGGGGTCGTGCGAGGCGCGGGGCGGGGCTGGGGTCCGTGTCCAGACACGTCCGCGCGCTCCGTGGCGGGGAGGGAGGGGGCTGAGGGAGGGGAGCGGCCTCGCGGACAGCGCGGAGCCCGGGTAGGGACCCCACGAGGGAGGGTCATCCGGCCTCGAGTGCCCCCGTCCCCTCCCAGCCCCGGAGGGGAGAGTGGCGACTCCAGGCCCGACCCCGGGACTCGGCCGCTTCCCACCCCCGGCCGCGGCCCCTTTAAAAAAAAAAAAAGGTCTTTGAGAGGAACATTAGTATTTTTACTGTTAATCAAGTAATATTTTCTATAATCTGTAGGTCTACTTTACTGGGACATATTATTTAGCTAATTGTGAATCTAAATTCCATGGCAGGTAAATTAATAATAAATAAAATGAAGGTGGAACATTCTCCAATGATTTAATTTTGATTAAAAAAAAGTGTTCTTTTATTAACAAGACATTTATTGAGTTTTTGATGAATGTCAGTCCATCATTTATTATAAAATCGATAGAAATTAGCTATTTTAGACTTGTTATATTTATGAATATATGACTTCAAGATTTTACAATTTATTGAGAAGAGGGGTAAACAATACTAATGTAATATAAGTAGAATATAGAATTTAGAGCTTGAAGAAAGCTTGTGCATATCTGATCTGACTTGTTCATTTTTTGAGGTAACAATTCCAGAGAACTGTAGTCAAAGTAGATAAATCTATATAGAGGCAAAACTACACCAGGGCCTGTCATATGTCCGGCATTCTAGCAGCATTTAATAAGTGAATCAATTGTTAGCTAATTAATTAATAAAGAAATCAAGGTCTCTTAAAAGGTTTATGGCTCTTTGTTTTTCTTCCCCAAACCAATGTATATTTCAATTAGTGTAAATATATTTCATATAATTCGGAATTTATAATAGTTAGGAAATGTGAAGCTTTCATTTTTGTTTGGATCTACACTGAGCTCTAAATAAGATTCAAATCTGGTTAATTTTTTAATCGTATGGGACTAAATAAATGAGTAAGTGCCAAGGATTAATAAAATGAAGAATTACAACACTTATAATTTCCAAAGTTTTACTTGTAAACTGTAAGAATGTCATTGAATTTTCTGCATTTGAGTCTTAAAAAATATATAAGCATATCCCAGAGTGTGTATGACCAACTTATACCATGTTCTGCTGCTTGATTGCACTTCTGAAGTTCGTGTTTGCATTGGTCCCCAAGTAAAGAACAAATCACCTCATAACAAGCTGTACAAGTAAAGGCTTTATATCATTTACGTAAGGAAGACTAGTGGGAAAATTAAGTCATCAAATGCACGTGGACTTTAAGCTCTACAGGACTAAATGGTATCTGATGTGTTGTATAGATTGAATTTTTGTACAGATAATTATGCTACTGTGCTTATATAGAAATTTAGATATAAAATGAAGGGCTACACATTTCAAATTATTTTATTGTATTTTATGTGTTCTACTACATTGACTAACTGTTCCACTTTGCTAGCTGCTGGAATGCAACACACCAGAGACAGATTGGCTTTTAATGAAAGGGGATTTATTCATTCATTCTTCAGAGGAAAGGCAGCTAACTTTCAACTGAGGTTCTTTCTTACGTGGGGAGGTACAGAGTGATCTCTACTGGCCTTCTCTCCAGGCCTCTGGGTTCCAACAACTTTTCCCGGGGTGATTTCTTTCTGCATTTCCAAAGGCCTGGGCTGAGCTGCAAGTGCTGAGATGAGGAATGCTGAGCGGCTTGGGGTGTGCTATGATGAGCTCTCTCATTTAAGCACCAGCCAATTAAATCAAACATCGTTCATTGCAGCAGGCATGCCTCCTAGCCGAATGCAGATGTAATCAGCAACAGATGAACTTCACATGCCATCGGCTCATAGAACTAGGCACCTTCACCTAGCAAAGTTGACACCTGAATCTAACTACCACATGTCCACCCCTTGTCAACTTGGCAATTACACTCATCACCTTAAACAATATTAAGGTGCAAAAAATTATGTTCTGGCTGTGGACCTATGAATCTCAAAACAAGTTGTCTGGTGCCAATATGCAAAGGAGGATATTCACAGGATACAGATTTTCATTTCCATAGGGAGAAGTTGGAAGAACACAGGTGTAAAACCTACAGGGCAAACACCATTGGATTTCAAAGTCTGAAAGTCATTTATCCTTCAGCTTAGAAAGTGGCAGTCCCACCCTTCCAAGGGCGTATGCAGTGGCCTGCCTCTTTCCAAATCAATCTTGGGGAATACTGATGAGACCACCTTTTTCTCGGCTCCACTCTCTCCAGGCATTGGGGCCCCACCTGGGCTCTCTGCCATTTCAGGGACAAACGCTCAACCCCTCCATGTGGTGGCAGCCAGGCTCTCCTCAGTCTACAAGGAGCGTGCTGTATGTTCTCAAAGGCCTAAGGCGGCACAACTCTTCCACTGCAAAGAGATGAGAGACTCATCCTCTGCCCTCAGGGCAAATTCACCCTCTCCATGTATATGGGTGGGTCCACTCTCCTGGCTGAGGTTTCTTGGCTTCAGACCCGAGCTTCCATGTTTCTTTGCAAACTCCAATTTGTCCCTTTTGTCTCCCCCTTTGTCCAGATTAGCAGTGGTTCCGTTTACACCAACAGTCTCTTCAAGCACTCCGGGACTTCTCCAACATTCTCTTCACAGTTCCTCCAAAATCTTCCCCTTAGCCATCTAAAAAGACTGTTCCAACATATCTAGTATTTGCAAACTGCAGCAGCACCCCAATTTCCTGTACCAAAATCTGTTCTAGTTTGCTAGCTGCCAGAACCCAACACACCAGAGACAGATTGGCTTTTAATAAAAGGGGATTTATTTCATTAGTTCTTCAGAGGAAAGGCAGCTAACTTTCAACTGAGGTTCTTTCTTATGTGGGAAGGTACGGGGTGATCTCTGCTGATCTTCTCTCCAGGCCTCTGGGTTCCAACGACTTTCCCCAACAACTTTTTCTGCATCTCCAAAGGCCTGGGCTGAGCTACAAGTGCTGAGATTAGGTGTGCCAAGCTGCTTGGGTTGTACTACGTTGAACTCTCTCATTTAAGCACCAGCCAATTGAATCAAACATCATTCATTGCAGCAGGCACGCCTCCTAGTCGACTGCAGATGTAATGAGCAATAGATGAGGTTCGCATAACATTGGCTCATGTCCACAGCAATAGAACTAGTCACCTTCACCTAGCCAAGTTGACCTGAATCTAACTACCATACTAAACTTCAAAATAATGAATTGGTGATTAAAAGTATTAGATTTTTCATAAGACAAAAAATAACAATGATAAAACATGTAATTCCAATGATTGTCCAGTCTATGCACAGTAAGAGCTGATTTAAGAAAAAGTGAGAAATTACACCTTTACACTATTAAATTCATTTATGGTTATGTTTTAATGGTCCTAAGGTGTATGCCATATTAAATTAATGCTGTTAATTTGAACTTTATTGGTTTCTTGATGAATTTAAGTATTTTATTTGAAAATGTGATTTCATAGAATTTCAGAGAGACAAGCAAAGTAAGTTTTAGTTGCACATACTTAAGTAAAGTCATAAAATTAACAACACTGCAAATTGAGGAATATTTAGCTTTGTATTTTTTAACTGAAAAGGTCTACATTATTTAAGTTGTAGAAACACCTAGAAAGAAGGTCCTAATTAAGTGTTTCTGTCAATGTAGACCAGTGCTTGTTATTTTTATTACCCACTGTCTCTATGTTAAAATCATAATTAGTATTTTAACACATGTGTGTGCTCATTTGAAGGACAAGAAGGAGAAACTTGGGTAAACAATATTGTGTTCCTTCTGCCAGAGAGTTAAACAGACCCTGACAGGAGGGCAGGTGGTATCAGTAGAAGACGAGAGACAAGAAGTCAGACCACTTAGTGTTGTGGGAAATAGACATGAGCAAACCAACGGAAGAGATATATGCTCCGCTTTTGATGGGCACATACTCCTGGAAATAAGATTAGAAGGGAACCTGCTGTCTGCCCAGGTGATGTGCACGCCATGATAAACTGCTCCTGCTGAATCAGAGCTGGGGTCCCCAGCACGGATCACGACTGGCTCATTGTCATGTCCTTTGTCCTCAGCATGACCATTCCCCGAGGGGAGCTCACACTCATCTTTTCAGCTTAAGGGGCAACACTATTCTTCTTATCTGAGCTCTTTCATTCTCCCAGCAACCCCTTCACGCAGAAACATCACACAATCTCAAAGGATGAAAGCTACAACCGTGCTAGAATCAGTGGCTGGCCTTTGAGACTAGGGAATTTCTTCTGGGTGCTGTTCCTCATATGCAATATCTGTTGCTAGGTAGTAATTTTACTTCTTTCATTAGCACAGACAGATGGGCTATTAATATATCTTTCTCCCAGGATTGTGCTATACAAGACATATTAGACACTGTGTGTTGGTTTTTCACAATAATAAAGGACACGATTTTTCTGTGCATGTGTGCATGCACAAATGGATTAAACACCAATTTAGAGAAAATTATGAAACACAATCCTAGACAAAAAGTGACTATTATTGCCTTAATGGTATCACTATCAATTCAAAATAGCAAAAATATCTTATGTACACTACAAGGGTAAATTTATTTCCTGGATGCTGGGTTTTTACGTACAATATGGATATGACAGAGCAAGACTCTATCTTATCTTTCAACCTCTGTGTCTCATTTTGTGCCTGATATATATAGGCAATGCAATGATTTTTATAGCATTATGTAGAAAGATTCTGGCGACAGGAGCTTTGCGTTTAGTACAAGAAAAATACCAGGCACATACACAGAGAGGTGTGGTTAGATAAATGACTAAAAGGATTCACAAAGACTTTTCAAAGATAGAGAATTTATGTCTGAGATAACTATAAAGGCTCTATAAGAAAAGACAGCAGTCCAAGTAACTTTCAAGTTATGAAAGGATTTTGAATGATGAATACGTAGTGAGAGAATTCCATGTAGAAGGCACAGGAACAAAATCAGAAGAAGCAACGTATGTGCAACTTTGTGTGTTATTTCGTGTACTGAATTCAACAGTTGGACTGGGGACTAGAATTCTTGCAAAGTAAACTACATCAAGCCACATTTGAAGACCTTTAGTTTAAGGGGAAGAGCATGGTGTTGAAGGTTTGTTTGTAAGAATAAAATAGAATTGGATTTATTTTTTAGAAAAAACTTATTTTGGAGATGGAAAGAAGAATTGATGGGAAGAGAAAAGGTGTAGGAAAATGTAAGACTCTATAAAAACTGGAAAAAAAAAAGTCACAACATTATAAACCCATGCAGTGTCAATGAAAATGCAAAGGATTTGTTGGGTAGAAAAGCCTTTAAAGAAGCCAACTCAGCCTACTCTGTCAACTGGCCCCAGATGGTGACTGCAGAGGAGTCATTGAAAATGCAGATCTTAAGGTTTAGCAACTGAAAAACAATCACATTTAAAGAGACATGAGGCAGGCCTCAGTGACTCAGTGGCAGAGTTATTGCCTGCTGCGCCAAGACCCAGGTTCAAGTCCCAGGGCCTGCCCATGCAAAAAAAAAAAAAAAAAAGAGAGAGAGAGAGAGACATGAGCTCAAATAAAGGGTCAGGTGAGAAATTTCTTTCTGAATATGATGAGCAAGAAGAGTCTATTGCTCAACCATGCAGATATGTCTAGCAGGAAATTTGAAATGAATGTCTAGAGATGAGGCAAATGTATAGGGTTGAATCACTGCATCCAAGTCAATTGCACTGAATCAATTGCCTAGACATGAGTCTTGGAGATGGAGTGGCATGTTGTTTGACCCACTTGTACTGAATACCCCTTGCTACACTTTTTACTTAAGAGCTTGATTTGAAATAGTATACCCACTCCCCTTCCAGACCCCTACAGACTGTCACTCACCATACACACACTTGCACTCACATTTATGCACACCATCACATGCATTCACATGCATATGCCTGCACATGCGTATGGACGTGCACCTCCATGACCTATTTGGTCCAGCATGCAGCTTGTAGAGTGTCTGACCTTGAGGCACTTTGCTGAAGCCTTCATGGTTAGCTGGGGCAACACACACACACACACACACACACATGCATAGATAAGAGGATGGGCACTTCTTCTCCTGTCTCAGGCAGCATTTTGCTTCACCAGAGACAATCTGACAGCTGTTTAAAAGGAAATCTTCATTTCCTTACTGAGACTTTCCAATTTCCTCCCTGAGATGTCTTCCGAGTTTCTGACCCCACTCCTAGAGATCTGCATGCAACCTGTCTGGGGCAGCTACTGTATTGAAACAGCTGCAAGATTACCCTTGCAATCATTTGTTCCCCTTTCAACTCTTAAAGCTTCTACAGTTTTGCTTCTCAGCAACATCCCTCTCATCCAGCCTTGCAAAAGAGCTGTCTTTGGACTTGTCTTATCTCTGCTACTAAAAATGTGAATAGTGAGAGGTCAATAATCATTTTCATACTTAGAATACTGAAAGAACTTAAAAATAGTACATACTAGACAAGTGACTAAATTACTAAATAAAAGAACAACTTTATCTGCAGAGATTTTTTTTTTTTAATTTTGACATTGTTAAAATAAACACAATGTCTTGGATATGCTTTGAGTTTCAACAAGGGTATGTGAAAGTCAAATGGGATTCACACATCCAGCAAACCCAACAAGCAACTGCAAAAACTTACACCTTTCCCAGGCAGACTATCGAAAGCCGAATTATTTGCATTTAAAGCTTAAAACATATTTCAAAAATTACTTACTTAAAAAATAAACACTGGGAGGGGAGTGCAAGATAGTTCGTGGAGGAATTCTAACCTGTAATGCGGGAGACCAGAGTTCAATTCCTGGTCCATGCATTTCCCCCAAAACAACAAACAAGCAAGCAAAACAAACAAACAAAATACCACAAACAAATAAAAATCCAACAAATGGTGCTGCAATAATTGGAAACTCACAAGGAAAAATGATGACATGTGACCCATACAAAAAAATATAAAATAAAATAAACAGTACATATTGACTAGATTCAAAGTGACATTTATAAAATGTGTTGAAAGTGCACAGTGTAATGATAGGGTGGACACCTATGTATACAGTGGTCAAATAAATGCTGGGGAATTTCTAGGCAAAATATTGTGTAGTTTGGTTTGAACTATAAATAAAATAATTGTGCACCATATATTCTGCTGCAATTTCCCACTAAATCGTAATGTTCCTGTGATTCTTCCACGTGATCACATACATGTATATTCCTTTTCCACTGCTGTAGATGTTACATTATGGCAACACTGATGACTATTTTGATTGCTGTCTAATTTTTGCTCTTTTACGTATTGCTAAGTAGATTCTCACACTTGTTTCCTGGAACACATGTACAGGAGGGGAACTCTTGAATCATCGAGTATGAACATCTTCGAAGTTTCTACATAATATCATTTTCCGCAGTGGTTTACTGATTTATCTTTCCAACAGCAGAGCCTAGTGGCTCAATTGTTCCCCACACTCACCAAGGCATCAGAGTGCCATAATGTCCGTGTTTGCCAGTCTAGTGTCAGTAGATCGTGTGATTATGTTTAATGTTCCTGATTAAAAATCTTATTTGACATCTTTTTCAGAGACTTACTGGTTATTTGGGCTTCCTAGTATGTGGAGTGTACATTTACATACTTTCTAATTTCTACCAGGTCATTTATTTTCTATCTGATGCATAGGATTATTCAATCATTCTAGATATTTGCCTGTGGTCTTCTATATGATGCATATATGTTCAGCAGTTTGGGATTTTTCACTCTACAGAGGTGTATATTCAGTGTAGTTGAAATAATCAGCAACTTAGCACTTAAGAAATTCCTAACTTAAGTTTATAAAAAATTTATCTTAACTTTTCATCTAAACTATTTTTATTTTTACCTTTCAGATGTAAGCATTTAATGCACCTGGGACTGTGCATGGTGTGAGTCAAGAGATCGAATTCCTATTTCCTCCATATAACTAAGCGCTTGTGCCAGCATCATTGGGAAAGTCCATCCTATCCACTGATCTTGAGTGAAGCCCTGTCATAAATCAGCTTACCCACATATGAGTAGTTTGGCTCTTGGAATTTTCAGACCTTAATTAGAATTGATCCAGGTCTATGAAAACAGGATAGAATGAGAGCTACAGTTTTTAATCCAATTACATATTATTTTCATAGTTAAATTTTTCACATGATTGAGATGAATATATTTATAAATACATGTAATTGAATTTTGAATTTCTTTTGGTATCCCATGGCTTTGAAAATTTTGTTAAAATATCCTAGTCATTTGTAGTAATATACCAAATTTTGGGGGGAGGGCAGATTTCTACATAGATAATCACATAATGTTCTCAATTCATTCCAGTCTTACTTGCTTTTCTTTCCTTTATTAAACTGGCTGACTAACAAACTGATAAGAGCTCAGCCTTGTCTGTCTAGTTCCTGAATATTTTCAGTGTGTTCACATTAAAAATGATGCTTTCTGTATGTATTTGTGTAAATGGTCTTGAAGAGGTAAGGAATTCCCTTCTATTTCTAGCTTTCTAATTGGTTTTATTAAGATTGGATGTTGAATTTTGACAGGTATTTTTCTACATCATTATAATTATTATTAATTGATAAAACATTTATTTTTAAAACATTGAACTAAACTTGTAAACCTTGGGTATAATGCATCATCTTTTATTTTATGCCTGTGTTTACTAATATTTTGGTGAGAAAGTTTCAGTCTGTGTTCATGTAAACATTGACAATTAAAGGATTTGAACTATATGATTTTATAATAGGATTGTTCAGCCTTTATTTTCCAGACATATTTGAATTATATTGCCTATAACGTCAATGCTTTTTTTAATCCCTCTAACTTGCAGTCTAATAACTGACTATATTTAATTTACTTTGCTATGGCTCATGACACATCCAACAAGTGCACTGCAGAGGCACCTTTACCTAACAAACTGTTTTTATCAGAGAATACACCTTCTGTTGTCTTTCAGGTGTGTGTGTGGGGGGGTGGTCTTCTTAGGTCACTTTCACTGAAAAAAAATGGTATTTATTATTGGCAGTCTTCCAAATCTAAAATTTGGAATTCTATTTAGTATACATGCTCCTTTCAAACTCCCAGATGAGTCCATGGCTGATGTAGCTGATTTGGATGTAATTATTATAACATTACTTCATTTTTCTCTCCTTTAAATTTTGCAAAATCAATTTCCTAAACATTTCTCAAATATACATCATTCTTTTCCATCCCCACTGGTTCAGTTCAGGCTTCAACTTTCTTCAAAAGACCAATTACAACAGCATTCTAAGAGGTATTTCTGTCCACTCTGGTCTTTTTGGCATCATTGTCCACATGATCATAGAGATTTCTAAAATGCAACCTAAGAATGTGACTGCTACATTTGAAAAGCTTTAGGGTAAATCAACAATAACTTATTTCTTTATTCAAGGCCCATGCCTTTTTTAGAACGAGTTATTTTCCAAGCACATTTTCCTCACTTATATGCAACTTGCACTATCATGACTTGCCCCCAAAAGTTGCAGACACTTCATTTTCTTTCACACAGTATACTCCTTTCATACAGTATACTCCTTGCCTGAGATGCTTTCCCTGCTCATTACCTGACAAAATCTAATCTCTATCTTGATCCTGAGCTGATGATTCCTCTGCTCATGGATTTCTTGTGACATTGACCACAACTCTCCTGCTCGTTGCTCTCTTGGAATGCAATGGGAAGCCAACTCCTATGAGTCCCTCATTGCTTTGTGTCTGCTTTCTTTGTTGTCACCCCCATAACACTCTAAGTTTCTTAAGGGTGCGGACATTGAAAGCCCATGAAAGTACTTAACACTATGCAAGAGATTTGGAAAAGCATAACAAAGACCAGCGGGTCTCACAGAACCATTTTGAATTTCACATCTGACACTTACCACTGCTGCTTGACTGTGAGAAAATTGCTTAACCTCTCTGAATTTCAGCTCTCAATTCAAAAACAGAGAAAAGAATGCTGTGTTTATACAGATGCAATTCTCAATAGATTTTAGTGACGATTAAATAAAATGTATGCAAAATCTTAGTACAGTATTAAGATATAGTACATTCAAGCTAATTTTGAATAAGATATAAATTAATGAATTCAAAATTAAATTAAAATTTAATAATGGTGTATTTCTGAATCCATGGACACATTTGTATTAATATAAGCATAACCCCCCACACCCACACACCAGTTGCATATTCACATATACTCATTGTTCCTCTAATCTATAAAATAAACTTTAAGCCCAGTAGGGTAAGGACTTTTACGTAGCAGCCTTTTTTTTTCCCCTCAAACTTGAATAATATGCCACTTTTTAAAAAAAGTCTCAGAAGGCCCAGATATTGACTAATTATTTTACTAAACTGTTTTTGAAGGGCACGAATGAATAAATATATGGCATTGTCATTTTTATAGCTCTTATACAACTTTATCCAAAACAAAGAGCAAAACTAAAGCGATTTAAATAAATGTTAATTAAGGGTGACAAATGATGTGCTTCTGAAATGAAATAGCTGCTTACAGTGAGCAGACAGGGCTAAATCAGCTGAAATGCGCTGTACAACTCTTGTCTGCTTTTGTTGTGATTCCATGGCTACATTCCTTAGCCCATGTGCCACGTGATGACTCAACCGCAAACACAGTCCTCTATACGGACTATTATGTAACAGGCTGCGTCTAGCTTGCCAGGATACAATTTGGCAAGGAACATCATTTATGTTTCCGGTCCCATTATATTAATTAAAAGATTACCACAAAAAAACAAAAAGGCAAGCACAAGAGGCACTGACATTCAATGTGTGACTGTGATTCTACAGCTCAATTCTTACAATGATTTGGAAATATTCAAATCAAACTTACATGTCGTTGTCCATTATGAAGGGAAAAACACTTTAAAGGATGTCTCTAGAATGTTCATGTCCCATGTGCTGTGTCATCTCCCAACTCGAGGAAATATCTTTGAGCCTTTGAACATATCTCAGAACAGAGGTTACTGACTCCCATTTTGAGAGAAACTCAGCCAGTCTTCTAAGCTGCCATCTGTTCTAACAATATCGAATTCCCTGTGTGTTGGCACCTGGAAACTTCCAAATATGGCCGTGCCGCAACCCCCAGAACCACAAGTGTTACCTTCTATGGCAAAAGGGACTCTTCAGATGTGATTAAGTTAAAGGTATTGAGTTGGGGACAGTCCTAATGGTCCTTATAAGAGGATGATTCAGAGTAAGAGGAGAAGGCAATGTGACAAAGGAAGCAGAAACTGGAGTGATACTTCTTTGATGGAGGAAGGCACACAAGCCAAGGAATGCAGGCAGCCATGAGAAGCTTTCTCAGCAACAAAGTGGGCTTTCCCCTCGGAGCCTGCCATAAGAAACTGCCTTGCTAACACATTGAGTTCCACCCCATGAAATTGGTTTTGGACTTCCGATCTCCATAACTCTCAGAGAAGAAGTCTGTGTTGTTTTAAGCTGCTGAGATTGTGTCAGTTTGTTCAGTAGTGTCAGAAAACTCATACATGATGCCTTCTCTAATGTGGCTCTTTCTGTCCGGAAACCTCCCCTTCCCAATAACTTGCCTGCCTACTGATCCTCCCAGATCCGCTTAGTCTCCCCCATTTCTGCTCAGGAAAGAACTTGGTGGAAGGTCCAGGTGGAGACCAGCTTCTCCCCCCACACCCGGGGCTTCCTCACTCCAGGCTCTGCAGTTGTCATGGCACCTACCCCATTGCATCCAAAGTCTTTCTCTACTTTCTTCCCACCTACAGTGTGAGCTGTCTGATGGCAGGGTCACCACCTTATCCATATTTTCATTTTTCAGAAACTAGAATAGAACCCGGAAAAGTCTTGTCTATATTTAATTTATTTTGGCACAAAGGAAAAAAAAAATAAGCTAGGAAAAGAGTTTTAGAGCATATGTTACCATGGAATAAGTTAATCTACTTCAACTAAGATGTGAAAATGTACTGAAAGATATGTAAATATTTGTATTATTACATGAAATGTTCTGAATTTCAAAAGGCATTGCATTCACATTTCAGCAGCCTGAAAGTACATGAGCTGAATGCCAGGTAACAACGGGAAAAAATTTTCTAGGTTAGAGGTTTTCGATTTAACTAACCTATGATGATTCCAGAGTTGTTAAGAGTCTTAGAATTTCCAAGGCCAGATTATACCAGTTGCTGGAAAAGATAAGAATAAAACCTTCCTGTGTGAAAAATAACATTTTGAACCTTATATAACACCCATGACTTTGTTTATGTGCATATTTATTTTCACTCTGCAAAGACTACCTGAAGCAAACTTGATTTCTGAATGACTTCCTTTAAAATGAATGGTCTAATCGTCCCTTCCTCAGAAAAATATATTTTCTTAAAAGTAAGAAAAGCAATGATACATGAAAAATGTAGTTTGCAAAGGATATGTATAGCTTCGAATTGGATTTATGATTATTGGAACCAGGGATTATATAATTCTCCATAACTTTTCTTTTGTTTGTTGTTGTAGTTAGAATTCCCTATGTTGTGACCCTGGAAATGGTGTGAAAGAACCTAGTGTAAAATCTAAGAACACAGAATGGGTAGAATATGCAAAGGTGAACCAGGGAGTATCTCAGAACCATTTCTGTGCACATGGCATTCAGACTACTTCAGGACTGATTTTCATATCAATTTTGGTGGCCAAATCCTCATGGTAAAGGGGAAATACCCTAGGAAGGGGAGCTGTAGGATGGCTGAGACACTGGCTATGTGGAATCACTTTATCCTAAAGATTGATATATTCCCCCCAGAAAAAAGCAGCCAAAGAGCATTAGGCTCTATGGTTCACATATGTATACTAATTAAATGATAGCTCTGTAATTCAAGTTATATTCAATAGAGGCTTATAGCCAGAAGCCTTTATTTGCCATCTGGCTCCATGGATATTACATTAAAAATGTTGATATTGCTAATGATTAAAGGAACAAACAAACATTGAATCAATGCAAGGTTTTCTGTATAATCATTATTTCCAGATTGACAAGTAATAAAAATAATTAGGACATGTGTACATGATGGCAGGCTGATGAAAGCATTCTGGTTATTTGGAAAATACTTGCAGAAGGGTTTTTGAGGACATGGGAAGGTATATTAAGAACATTGTCTCCCACTTGCTTATCTGTGCATTTTTAAATTACAAGTACTTTGAGTTAAATTGCCATTTATGTTCCAAAATTTTGCATGTACAAACATGTTGTATCTGTTTCCTCTCGTAGAAGCTGAAACAGCAGTCATCTACCCAGTTAAATATGTTTAAAAGGGTCTTGCCCTCAATACAATTTTAAATACACAACATGTAAATCTCAATTCTTGCCTGACCTCAAATAGCAGGTTATTGAACTCTGGTCACTCAAAAAGTAGAATAATTAGAGTGAAAAAGTATACCAGGGCCTGTGAAAGATCCTGTTTTGCCCTCCATGGCTGGAGCCTGATTTAGTTAAAAATGTGGGAAAGCCTTATGGTTCTTTTCACTTTCTGGGATTCAGAAGAGGAAGAGAAATAGACATTTTTAGCATAAATTCTCAGCCTTAAGCTATTCCTGGAAGCCATAGGAAGAACAGAAGTGTGCATGTGGTTAGGATGTGATGGGCTGATGAGTACTGAGAGTGAATAGTGAATGGGTGGACTCTTCAGAGTCAGCACAGCCACTTTCCTTGAACCACCTGCATCACGATGGAGGGTACCTGGCAAACCCATGCAAAATTTTATAGAAATCACACAGATCTGTCTACTCTTGCTTCAGGGAGAAGGGAGAGCAGGTATGATTTACATCTATAATTGGATTAGCCAAGTAAAGGAGAAGTGATGGGTCTATCTTTTCCTGAATGCAGGAAAAGAATATTAAAGGTACATGTTAAAATTTTGGGGGATTAACTAGATTTCATTTCCGCCTTCCCTACAATCCTTCAGCCACACCTTCTACTTCTCCCCTACTGAGTTTTCAGAATTTATTGCCTGAGGAATTTTTCATTGAAGGGAAGACACAACATTCATAAAGAATAATGACTAGAGCTCTAGACTCTGTGCGCCCAACAGGTTGCTGAGTTCTATAGAATAGATGACAGATTTCAAACATGGTGCTTTAATATGCAAGAACCAGTCATTTGAAAATCAAGTTGTATTTTATCAAAGATTTTCTTTAAATGTTTCTTACTATACCTTAATGTCTAAAGCTCTCTGTAGTGATATCTCCTCATTTAGTTCCTGAGATTAATCATCTGTCTTCTCTCATTTTTGTCTTTGTCAGAGTTGTTAGAGGTTTATGGATTTAATTGATCTTTTGAAAGAATCAGGTTTTAGTTTCATCAACTTCCTCTTTTGTTTGAGGGGAAGGGAGACTTGAAATTGCATTTCTGCTCATACCTTTATTATTTTCTTCCTTTTTCTTCCATTGGATATATTTTAGTCTTGTTTTCCTAGTTTCTTAAGAAGGAAATTTAATTTATTGTTTTGAGATCTTCCTTCTTTAATATAAATGTCTAATGTATAAATATCCCTTTAAACACCACTTTAGCTAAATCCCATGAATTTTGACATTTTTCATTTTCATTTTAATTCATCTGAGTATATTTTCCTGTAAAATTCCTCTTTGAAAAATGGATTGCTTAGGACTGTGTTCATTAATTTCAGAGTGATTGGAGATTTTCCTCTTTTCTTTCCATAATTGACATATTTTAATTCATTTAATTCCATTATGGTCAGAGAATGAACTTGAATAATTTCACGTCTTTTAAATATACTGTTTTATGACTCAGGAGATAGTCTATCTTAGTGGCTCTTCCATATGCACATGAGGAAAATCTATATTCTGCTGAAAATTTTAGGTGGAGTATTCTATTTAAGCCAATTATATTTTGTCGATTAAAGACATTGTTCTATATTCTTGTTGATTTTCTGCCTAGTGGCTCAATTAGTTAAAAGAGAAGTCTTGATGCTCCCAATAATAAGTGTGAATTTTTTCTTTCCCTCCCTTGAGTTCTGCCAGTTTTTTCCCATGGATTTTGAAGTCTGTTGCTTGCTGAGTACACATTTAGGGCTGTTATATATATTCAGTAAATTAAACTTTTTATCAAATAATGTCTCTCTTTGCCTCTGATAATTTTCTTTTTGCTCAGAAATCTACTTTGATACTAACATACTACTCCAGCTTCCTTTTATTGTTTTCATGGTATATTATTTTTTATTCTTTAATTTTTAGTTTACTTTTATCATTATATTTGAAGTGTCTCATGAAATTGGATCATTTTCTTTTAATCCTTTCTACCAATCTTATAAATTGATATATGTAGACCATTTATATTTAATGAAATTATTAATATATTTGCATTTAAGCCTACAATTTTATTCTTTGTTGCTTCATATATTATTCTTCCGTTTCCAATTCTCTGCCATTTCCTGGAATATTTGAATATTTTTAATATTGAAATTCAATTGCTCTTATTCCAGAGATTACACCATCCATATTTACCTTTTCACATTCTATTTAGAATCAAAATTTGAATACTTCTATTGGAAAATATAAACTTTATCAACATATGGGTCTCTTTCCCTCCTCTCCTTTGTGCTATACAGTTATCGCTTTCATATCACGGCTTTTCCCAATGCAGTTTCAATATATCATGGATTTGCCCAAGAAATTAAGTGTGAATTTTCGGGGAGTTTTGCTGAATTCATAGATGAGATGTGAAGGCCAGCAGATGACACAGAAAAAGTTCAGAAACTTAGAAATGCAGTATAGGTATAATATCAATGTATTTTGTCTTTTAATACCACAAACATACTCACTTTTTTTTAAAGTTAAAATAAGTTAAAAAAAAAAGATATTTACATCGATTTTCCAGACTGCAGAAGCACTACACCCCTAACCCCTGTGATACGGAAGGGATAACTGAAGTTTTGTTGTTTATTGCATCTCCTTGCATTGAAAATTCCAAGACAATTTTATGTACTTCGCTTTCAACATTCAAACATGTTTCAAATTCAGAAGGAGCTGGATATTCTGTTATATTTTCCCTATTTATGTTGTTTCTTTGTTCTTGATGTTCCAAGATGTTCAGATTTGAGAAATTCCTTTAGCCATTTATTTAGTTAGGTCTGCTGGAGACAAATTCTCTTAGTTTTCCTTGACCCGAGAATGTCTCAATTTCTTCTTCATTTCTGAAGGATATTTTCACTGATAAGGAATTCTGGGTTGACAGTAGTTTTCTTTCAGCACTTTAAAAATGGTGTGACATATTTTTCTGTCTCAGATGGTATCTGAGGAGAAGTATGTAGCCATTCAAATTGTTGTTTGCTTATTGTATGTTTATGCAACTTGCCAGACTGGAGATGTTTATAGCCATTATTTCTCTGAATATTTTTCTTAGCCCCACACTCTTTTCCCTCTCTTATTCAGATTCTGAAGACAAAAAAATGACCAATTCTAGTTGTCCCCCATGTCCAGAGGCTGTTATTTTTTTTGAAAATCTATTTCATATCTGCTTGAAATTTTCTGTGATCTATATTCAAGTTTACTGACCCTTTCCTCTATAATCTCTATTCTGCTATTGCATCAGTTTGGTGCATTTTTACATTCAGTTATTTTTTTTGTTATGAAATTTCCATTTGGTTCTTCTCTATATTTTCCATCTCTGTACTCATATTTTCTATTTAAATATTTTTAAAGATGCAATTGCTCATGCTCATTTTTATGGGACTTGCTTTAAAATCCTTACCATATATTCCAGTATTTGTCAGGAAGAGGGAAATGGAAGCTCTCATACGCTGCAGGTGGGACCACGGCCAGGTTTAACAATTTTCAAGGTTTCTTGTATACCAAATAATTTTGGTTTGACTCCTGAACATTTTGAGTATAATGATGAAACTCTTGGTTTGATTATAGACTATGGAGAAGGTTAAAACTTTTGCTTCAGCTTTAGACTGTGATTTATATGCCAGTTCAGCGGTCACAGCCTTTGCAGTGTTATATATATATACGTCCATTCTACTTGTGTTCAATTTGGGACTTTCAATCTAGATGAAGTTTTCATATTCTTTGGTATGTAAATTAGGATCAGATTCACATATGAGCAGGTCAAGAGTGAGCTCAGGAATTCATTAAAATCTGTTATGTGTTTTCTTCAATACAGTCCTCTTCCTTCTTACCTCCTCAGTACTCTTCCTTCTTTGGGCATCCATTTTTGGTTCTTTGTCCACTAACTCCCCACTATCATGATTGAACCCTTAGTAAGGACAAGTGACTTGAGGAAAGAGAAAGAGAGAGATAACAAAAGAGTTTCTCTGCCTTCTTTGTGCTCTGGCTTCACCAAAAGGAATGAGATGCTCTCTTCCCTCAAAGTTTTGGTTGCTGTAACCTTCCTATTTGTGGCTAATTTTGCCTCTAATGATGTTCTCTCATCTGCAGGATCACCTTGGCGGTGGGTGTGGAGAAAATTTTAATGAGGATAGAAAATAAAAACAGAGGATTTCCTGTACTCTAGCTAAAGCAATTCACCTGTTAATGCCTAGTTACAAAGGAATTGAGTCTGAACTCTCTTTAGAAACTCCTCTTGTCATCAGATATTTTCCATATGAAGAAGCAATGTTGATGACAAAAACCCTGCTAGGATGTCAAAAAGAGATGAGAATGTTAAAATACCAATTTACTTTAAACACATGGCAATAATATTAAAAAAGGGAATACATGTACAGATTAATATTCTTCTTATTTTAACCACAGAGTGATTTTTCTTTTTCCTTAATAAAAAATATTTTTATTTGGAAACCCACATTTGATTTTTCAGTAATAAGGAAGGATCCTGTGCACCTGTTTTAGTTTCTTTGGTTGTTCAAGCAAACACAATGAAATGAATTGGGTTAAACAATGGGAATTTACAGTGTCATAGTTTTGAGATTAGGAAAAGCATCCAAATCAAGGTGACATTTCTGCCAGAAGACTGTGGCTCTGGGGCTGGCTGCCGGTGATACTTGTTATCACATGACAAGGCACATGGTGAAACCTCCTGGTATCTCCTTTCTCTTCTGGGTTCTGTTTTTGTTCAACGTCTGGCTCCTCCCACTGTGGCTTTCTCTTCCCATGTCTGAAATTCATTCCACTTATAAAGATCTCCAGTAATAAGGTTAAGACCCAGTCTGACTCAGGTGAACCACACTTTAACCCAAGTAACCTGATCAAAATGTCTTATTTAGAGTGGGTTCACACTCAAAGGATTAGGTTAGGTTTAAGAAAAGGTTTTCTTGGGATATGTAGAGCTTCAAACCATCATAGTACTATTTGCCTTCAAATAAAATACTGCATAACCACAGTGCAATATCACAATCAAAATTTTGACATTGACAAACTCAAAATGCAAAACAGGGTAGCTTATGTTGCCACTTTAGACCATGCACACTTCTACACCCCTGAATATTCATCAAACTTGCTACCTGATCCCTGACAACCACTGATCTATTCTCTTCTTTTACGTTTTCTTTCATCTCAAGACTGTTATATAAATAGAATCTTATAGCATATAATATTTGTGATATTTTAAATTCTTTTTATTCAGTCTAATTCCCTGGAATGCCATCTAAGTTGTTATGTAAAAAAGTCCCTACTTTCTCTTGCTGAGTAGCATTCCTTGATATATGTATACCAGTTCACATGAATTCACCTATTGAAGGATATCTGGGATGCTTCCAGATTTTGGCCATTGCAAATAAAGCTTCTAGGAACATTCACATAGATAGGTTTGTGTGAACATAATTTTCAATTTCTCTGGGATAAACGCCCAAGAATACAGTTGCTGGATTGTAGGTAGTTGTATGCTTAATTTTATAAGTAACAATTAAAGTGTATTCCAGAGTGAAACCAAAAATTAAAAACATAATACACTAACAAACTCGCTAAGAAAGATACAATAAAAATGTCTGCACTATTTTAAATCCCCATCAGAATGGATGAGTGAACTATTTTCTTCATATTTGCACAGGCATTTACTGTTTTCAATATTTTTTTCAATTTTGGTAGGTCTGTAGTGATATCTCGTTTTAGTTTTTTTATTAATTAAAAAATTAACTAACACAACATTTAGAAACCATTCCATTCTACATATACAATCTCATTTTAGTTTTAATTTGCATTTCCCTAAAGACTAGACTAGTTGCTTGGAACATTGTTTCATGTGCTTATTTACCATCTGTATATCATGTAGTTTGCTTCCTAATTAATTATTCACTTTCTCACTGTTGAGCTTTGAGTTGTTATTTTTAATTAATAGATTCTATATGAATCCTTTATCAGACATGGTTCAAAAATATTTTTCCTAGCTAGTACTTTATTTTTTCATTTACTTTCTTTCACAGAGCAAAATTTTAAATTTTGATAAGGACAGTTTATCAATTTTTAAATTTATGTTTATGATTTTGGTCTCAAGTCTAAGAACTCTTACCTAGACTGAGACTGTGAAAATTTCTCCCATTTTTTTTCACATTACATAGTAAAAAATATCTTATATATTATTGTATATTTAAAGTTATTTTGAGTTAATTTTGTATAAGTTTTGCAGTTTGGATAGGGTTTTCTTTTTGCCTATAGAAAAAGAATATAAGCAATTGAAATATTCAATTGCTTCTGAACAATTTGCTGAAAATCAGTTGTGTTTATGTGTATGGACCTTTTATTGGATTTTCTATTCTTCTCCCATGACATATGTGTCAATCATTCTGCTCAAACTGCCCTATTACTGTAGTTGTATAACAGACCTTAATATTGGGGAGACTGAATGCTCCAAATTTATTCTTCTTTTTAAAGTTTTCTTGTACTTTTGGTGTAAAGTCGAAGAAACCATTGCCTACCACAGGATCTTGAAGATGCTTCTTTACATGTTCTTCTAGGAGTGTCATGGTCCTGGATCTCATATTTAGGTTTCTGGTCCATTTTGAGTTAATTTTAGTGTAGGGTACTAGATAGTAGTCCTCTTTCATGCTTTGGATAGGGAAATGCAGTTTCCCCCACATCATTTATTGAAAACACTTCTGTTCCAGTTGAGTTGACTTGGAAACCTTGTCAAAAATTAATTGACCATAGAAGGTCTATTTCTGAACTTCCAGTTCAATTCAGTTGGTCAATATATCTATCCTTCCAGCACCATGCTGCTTTGAGCACTATAACTTTGTAATATGCTTTAAAGTCAGGAAGATGTTTCCTCTAATTTCTTCCTTCTTTTACAAGATGTTTTTTCTTTCTATTCAGGGCTGCTTACCCTTCCAAATAAGTTTGAAAATTAGCTTTTCCATTTCTCCAGTGAAAGCTGTTGGAATTTTGATTGGAATTCTCTTGAATATATAAATCATTTTGGATAGAACTGACATCTTACAAATATTTAGTTTCCAATCAAGTACATGGAATGGCCTTTCATTTATCTAGGTCACTGATTTCTTTGAATAACTTTTTGTAACTTTCTGTGTATAAGTGTTTTGCATCCTCACTTATATTTATTTCTAAATACTTGCTTATTTGAATTACTATGGTAAACGGAATTTTTTTGCTTGACTTCCTCCTCAGAATATTCATTTCCAGTAGAATATTCATTGCTTCTGATTCTCATGAGTTGATCTTGTATCCTGACATTTTGCTGAAGTAGTTTATTAGCTCTAGCAGCTTTACTAATGGTTTTAGTAACTTTCAGAACTTTCTATAAATAGAATCATGTCAACTGCAAATAGTGAAAGTTTACTTCTTCCTTTCCAATCAAGATGCCTTTTATTTCTTTTTCTTGCCTAACTGCTCTAGCTAGAACTTCTAGTACAATGTTGAATAACAGTGGCCATAGTTGGCATTCTTATCTTGTTCTAGATTTTAGAGGAAAAGCTTTAGTCTTTCACCATTGAGTATGGTGTTAGCTGTGGATTTCATATATGCTCTTTATCATTTTGAAGAAGTATCCTTCTATTCCTATCTTTCAAACTATTTTTATCAAGAAAGGATGATGGTCTATGCTAAATGTCTTTACTGCATCAATCAAGATGATCATGTGTTTTTTTTTTACCTTCAATTTTGTTAAGGTGTTGGGTTACATTAAATGATTTTCTTGTGTTGAACCACTCTGCATAGTTGGTATAAAACCCACTTGATTATGTTGTATAATTATTTAAATGTGCTCTTGGCTTTGGTATTATGGTGATATTGGCTTCATAGCATGAGCTAGGTAGCATTCCCTTCTCTTAAAATTTTTTAGTTTGATTTGCTGATCAAAATCTGTAAACAGGACTAGAATGTGCCTCCAATCTTTTCTTGGGGAGAAGCCCACCATTCAGTAACCTATTCCCCACAACTGCAAGAAGGCACTGGGTCTCTAAATCATCCCCACTCTCACTCCTGTCAAAGGTGGGGTTGAAATAGAGGTAGCCAGATGTATTTTTGTCCTGGGCTGGGTGAAATTGTAGCTGTCCTCAGAGCCAGGTACCAGGATTCCACATTTGCTAATCAAAAGCCACAGTCATTGCATAGCCATGTCCCCCTCCCTCTGTTCTTGGGGAAGAGGGATTCTTTTCTAGTTAGTGGTTGGGTCCTAGGGTGACCTTCCATGAAAGTTGAAGATGGGCACTGGCCTTCACATGGTGGAGAGTTTTATTCACAGTTCTACATCTCAGGTTATCAGTCTCTTCCTTCTGCTCTTCCTTGGTTAGTTCCATTGTTGCTCTGGTCTCCTGAGCCTCCAAACAGTTGTCTCAGGTGGTTCCTGGCTGTATACTAGCTGCCCTGACAGATGAAGCGAGTCTTGAAGCACCCTGCTTTAGCATCTTACCTGGCAACTTCTGTCTTTGTGTTTGTAGTGAGTTTCTTATAAATTCTATATATTAGGTTCATTTTTTCTTTCTGCCAATCTCTACTTTTTAAAGTGATATATTTAAGCCATTTATATTTAAAGTAATTAAATATATATTTAAAACATATTTAAAGAATATAAATACATTATGTTTATTATGTAATTAATATATTATATTATGTTATAATTTTGCTTTCCATTTGTTTCCTATGTTTTTTGTTCTTCTGTATCCCTTTCCTTGTTTTTTTCTGGGTTACTTCCATAAATTTTATGATTCCATCTATCTTTACTTAAACTATCTAGTATGTCACTTTATATGGTTTTCTTGGTGTTTTCTCTTACAATAGACATACTTAACTTATCTCAGCCTACTGGTAACAGCATTTACCAATTCTAGTGAATTACTGAATCTTTATCCCTGTATTTAGTCATTTGGCACCCCTCCCACTTTAAAACTGTATTGCCTTATGTATCTCTTCTAAATATAAGGCACCATATCATAGTTGTTTCAACCATAAATTCAAAATTAAAAACTCGTAGGAAGTATGATAGCCTATCACATTTACCCTTACGTTTAACCAGTTCAGTTTTCTTCTATCCTGTCTGAAGTTCCAAGACTTCTGTTATTATTTTCTATTAAAAGAACTTCCTTAAGCTGTTCCTTAAATACAGGTTTGCCAGCAACAAATTATTTCAGTTTTCCTTCATATGAAAATGTTTTGATTCCATCTTCATTTGTGTAGTATATTGTCAATGAATATAAACTCACATTTGATAGTTATTTCTTTGTTAGTACCTGGAAAATGTTGTGCAGCTTCCTCCTGGCTGTCATGATTTCAGATGAAAAAAAAAATTTCACTATAATTTGAATTGGTGTTCCTCTATAAATAATGCATCATTTCTCTTTGAGTGCTGTATTAGTTAGGGTTCTCTAGAGAAACAGAATCAACAGGGAACACTCGCAAATATAAAATTTATTTAAGTGTCTCACGTGACCGTGGGAATGCAGAATCCAAAATCCGCAGGGCAAGCTGTGAAGGCCACGATTCCGATGGAGGGTCTGGACGAACTCCACAGGAGAGGCTCGCGGCCCAAGCAGGAAGAAGAGCCCGTCTCTTCCCAATCCTCCCCAAAAGGCCTCCAGTGACTAGATCGAGCATCACTCATTGCAGAAGACACTCCCCTTGGACGGTTACAAATGCAATCAGCCGCGGATGCTGCCGACCTGATCACAATCCAACTCCACGAAATGTCCCCACTGCCCCAGACAGGCCAGCACTCGTCCAGCCAGACAAACAGGCACTACCACTTGGCCAAGTTGACGCATGAACCCGGCCATGACAAGTGCTTTCAAGGATTTTTCCTTATGTTTAGTTTTCAATATTTTAGTTATGACGTGTTTTGGCACGGATTCCTTTGGATTTATCCAATCTGGGTTTCACTCAGCTTCTTGAATCCAGAAGTCTGTGTCTCCTGACAAATTTGGAAACTTTACACCCGTTATTTCTCTGAAAACATTTTCATACCCACTCTCTTTTCTTCTGAAATGACTGAAGATGCTAAACGATCCCTGAGTCATGGTACTGCTTTGTTTGTTTTATTATTCCTGTTTTTCATGCTGGAAAACTCTATTGATGGGTCCTCAAATTCATTTAATCTATCATTGGTCACTTTCATTCTAATATTGAGTCCATTCATTAAGGTTTTTTTTTAGTTTCAGTTTTTTTGCTTTCTTTTTATAATTTCTATGTCTTTAATGAAGTTTTCTGTTTGTTCGATTATCTCAAGAGAGATTGTAATTGCTTGTTGAAACATTTTTATGATGGCCTTTTTAAAATACATAATGACAGCATCTGATCCATCTTAGTGTTAAAATCTACTGACTGTCTATTCTTAATTTGTTGACATAAATAATTTTTATTGTATTCCTGGCATTTTGATATTATAGTATGAGACTTTGGCTGAATCCTATATTAATTTATTTATTTTAAGCGAGTCAGTCTTCTGTTGAGGTGCAGCATAAGGAGAGAGAAGGAGAGAAGAGTAGAGAGAGAAAAGAAAAGAGAGAGAGGGAAGAGAAAAGAGAAAAGACAGAGAAGAGGAGAGAAGAGAGACATACAGAGAGAGAAAGGGAAAAGGAAGGACAGAGAGATAGAGACAGAGAGCGAGCACCAGAAGCAGAGACAGAGCAACGCAGAGAGAGTTCCTACCATGCAGCCTCAGGAGAGTTGCACCTTTTGTTCTTTCACGATACAATGTCCTGAGACACGCCCCCCCCCACGCCCCAGTCCTCCTATGTGCACACATACCCCTCCTCTCCCTGGACTTGGCCTAATCTTTATCCATATTTTGAATTTCTCTCCCTACCCATATTAGATCAGGTCACACCGCCGCACCTTTCCCTCATAGTTTGCAGGGTGCTGTAATTAGATGAAAGATGTGAAATGGGACCTGTTCTCCCTTGGACACCATGAGAGCCTCCATGAAGAGCTCTGCTCTGTCTCCATAAATATGATTAAGCAAGTAATTTAAAAGAAAGGTTCAAAGAACAGTCATTTCTCACAAAGAGACTGGGTGGGGTTTCCATCAGTACCACATTTGATCCCATCAAAATTTCATGAATTTATTGAACTGAAAATTCTTCTCCCTATTGAATGTATAATGCACACTTAAGATCCGAAGTGCCTCAGAAGTCAATGCTACTTAAAGTCTCATTCTGTGTAGCTATAACAGCAATTGAAAACTGGGAATTCAGATGATAAAGGCTGCCTATTGTGCAACTCTGGAAGTATTCAAAATGTCTATATTCTGTGGCAAATACTCCATGAATATATCTTCTAAAAAATAGACACCTGATTTGTAGAGATTTAATAAATAAGAGAAATAAATAGCTACTATAAATAATAACACTGATTATCTTGGGTAATCAAACCCTCCACCTGCTGTGATACTCACTACATTTATGCAGATTAGCTGTAGGCCTTTCATCCATGAAATTATAGAATGTATAATGTGATGGGCCATGATATATTCGGTGTAATTGCTTATTTATAAAAAGAGCTATCAACAGCCCACTTTAAATAAATTCAGAAATCACCGTAGGGCATTTAGAAATGAATATTTTATATGACATTTTAAAAAGATTATGAGCATTTCTTTGAACAGTAAAATTAATGGCTGTTTGCCTGTTTAAACTCATCCAGTGTAGATTCTCTATAATAGCATATAAACTGTAATTACTGTATTTGTGTTTTAATTAGGAATACCCATCTGCCTGTCTAGTAATGCAAATTTTAACCTAAAACATGAAAAAAGGGAAAAACAATTAATAAATTTTATATTTCCTCATGGGTCTTCTGAGAGAGAAATATATCTTAATGATAGTTCTTTGTGTGTTTTTCTGTCTACCAATCCGTATTTTACCACAATAACTTTTTCTTCACAGTAACTTTTAAAGAACTATATTTCCCACCAAAAGATATCATGATTTTTGAACCTCAAATGCAATCTTAAAAATACAAAGCTTATAGTACACACAGAAACAATGAATATTTTTGTTGTCATTGATTTCTAATATAAACAAGTTTTACAGTTATTTGAGATGCATTATATAGTGAGAATTCATCATCATATCCCCGAATTCTCAAAATCCAGTTCATAGAAACTAAAGAACCATGAACTAGACCAAAATTAGCTAAAGAATAATATATACTGGTGAATCATTCATTATAGTCATTGCCTATAAGAAGGGAAACAAATGACTTTGTGAGGTATTGGATAATGGAAATATGGGGTCTTGCAAAAATAATTTACTGCACCTGATTGAATAGCTTCAGAGGATGACAAAGTTAGCTCCATATACCTCAACTTTCTCTGAATAAAAATCACTGTTCTTTGGTTCTTTTGTGTTTGTTTTTTCCATGGTGACAGATCAAAATCATTAAACAAGGCCGGGGAGGCTTTTTATTTTTTAGATTTTTCTGCTGATCTTAGCACATAATAATAATTAAATAGGAATTTGGTTACCTCTTTTATCTGTAAATCAAGTGCTGTGGAGGAGATTAAAGACAGAAAACAGTACCTGGTCATCATTTTTACCCAATAAAACACTTTCTACATTTACAGAAAGTCTAAAAGTCCTGAAGCTTTCTACAAGGAAGTCATGGCAAAAGATCAAATCCTTTTTTTTTTTTTTTTTTTTTTAACATGGGCAGGCACCGGGAAGCAAACCAGGGTCCTCTGGCGTGGCAGGGAAGCATTTTTGCCTGCTGAGCCACCGTGGCCGGCCCAAAAGATCAAATTCTTATTTCAGGGTAGGCAGGAAGGAAAACTCAGAAAAAATAATCAAATTCAAGCTATTTTTGAATCAAACTACTTGATCTTATCGTTTTAAATAGATATGGGAGATAAGGAGCAAAAATAAGAGGACTGAGGAAGATGAACTGTGAAGAATGTAGAGTTAAAACATTAATTTTGTAAGGATCCAGAAAGAAGGCCATTATGGGAACTTATCACGGAGACATCTAAATAACTTTAAAAAAAAAATACAAGAGATACAAACGTAGAGAAGCTTAACAGTTAAATGAAAAAGAATTGCATGAACAATATTGAGATTCAATCAAACTATCAACAACAGCTTGTATAGAGGCAGGGACTTTTAGACCATGTGTGGAATTATTTATTGGTCACTAGTTTAAATTAGTTTTTTTCTCTCCAGGTCTTTGATTGGGTGAAAGTTTGAGGAACCGTGTCACTCTGTGAGGCTCCTGTGCCCTCTTCACATCCATTTCAGGGACTCATGGTGAATTTGGGGTAGGCACATCCACGCATTAGAAAGAAGGAAGACCATAGAGATAGCTTCTTCCCCAAATCGAACTCTCAATCTTTGTTCCAGTTCAGCACGTCTTACATCCACCCATGAGATTCACATATTAAGGAATGCAGAAATGGAGCATTAATTTCAAATCTTCAAAAATGAATAAAATATTACAGTAATTATATTTTCACTTTTATACACATTCTGAAAAGAAAACTAAACAATCATTTCAATTCAATGAATCTATAAAATATTGTAAGATTTAATTATATATCATATTACATTTTCATAGTTTGTTTATTAAAAAATTCTACAGAACTGCAGGAGTGGAGTAACAAACAAAGGGGTATTTTTATATAAAAAATGGAATGATGAATTTACATTGGAAATGTCTAGAACAATTTTTCAATATATTCTTATATCCCGAATTATATTTGTATAGAATTTCTGGAAAGATGCTGATAAAAATTATCTCAGATATTTTGCTCAAGCAATGGCACCTAAGCATTTGAAAAGAAACTTTTTATTAACTTTCTAATTTTGTAATTACCTCAGTGATAAAAATCAGATGAGAGAGCAATGATTTTTTTAAACACTACTGGTCAGTTTGAGAAATTTGCATAAATCATGCTTGAAGGATTCCTCATTGTACTTTCAATTGATAAAATGGAAGTTTTCTGTGAAAAATGGAATGACAATAAATATAAATTTCAAGATTATATCAAGAAGGTTGAAGAATATTATATGATCAACCAACAAGGAAGAAAGAATTTTTTATTTTGTAAATTTTGATATTTTATGTTCACATGCTTGGTTCTTATTTTATTACATGTTGAACTTTCTGTTAAATATGGCTTAATTTCCTGTACTAAAATGGAAAAAAAAATGAGTCACTCAAGTAGAATGTACATATGTAATAAAGTTTCATTTGACTCTTATTGACCAAAAAAATGTGACCTTGTGTTTGACATCCACTATGTTTTTCAAATAGAAGAAGCTTTTAATCTGCTATTTATCCTAACTCCTTTGCCAAACTAATGCTACAAACTGAAGGAATTTTAATAAAAATGACTTGTTTTCGTAAAGGAAAGCATTTTTTTCAAGTGGGGATCAAACATTTTATATGAATTACTAATCAGTGCCTAGAAAAATATAGAGAACTTCATTACTTGGGGGGAAAAGCACAAAGGGATAGATTTTCTTCATAGGTGAATGGATGTGAGTGACGACCATAAGTTAACTGAGACCCCAACTTTTAGCCAAGAAAGTTCTTTTCTAAGTTAGACAAAAAGGACATTCATGAAGCCACATATGGCAAATTACCTTGAGAAATGTCTATAACTGGTTCATCTTAGTTTCTTAGGGCTGTTATAACACAGTACTAGAAGTTGTGTAACTAAAAGCAACAGAAGTGTATTTTCTCACAATTGTGGGGCTGGATGTCAGAAGCCAAGGTACTGGCAGGGCCATATCCTCTCTGGAGTCTGTAGGGTTCAGGGGTGGCCTGCAATCCGTGGTCTCTCTGGTCTCTTGACATGACTCAATCCCTGCCACCTTCACATGCCCATCTTCTTTTTCTTTCTATATTTATGGCCAAATTTCCTCTTCTGATGTTGACACTGGTCTTACCGCATTGGGGCCCTTCCTGATTCAGTTGACCTCATTTTACCTAATCAGATTTTCAAAGATTCTATTTCTAATAGGATTACATTCATAAAACTAAGGGGTTAAGACATGAACATTTATTTTGGGGGGCACAGTTCAATCAATAACACTAATATTGTGGACAAATGATGGATATGGCATATAAGTAGGAAGTAAACTCAGGAATAGCTTAACTAATACTGCATTTATATAAAAGCTAATTATATGAAGGGTATGTCCATGGATCAGAGTTTTCCATATCAATAAATATGTCTTAAGAATTTAGATAAAGAGAAAATACCTGTGCATGAGTACAAACACTGGAATATATTTCCAAAACTATTTGTAGAATGCCCATCGCTGGAGGAATTTAAAAATAATTAATGTCAAGCTCTATTCTAACATTAAAAAGTAAAAATCTCTTTAAACAGATAGAAATTTAATAGAAAATTATCTTTTAAATAAACCAATGGCTTCAGGTTTCTCAGGGTGGATAAAAATCAAATGAATAAAAATTAATTTAAAAAAGCATTAGAGTAATGAAACTTATTCACAGGGGTAAAAAGTAAAGAAAATCTTGTATTTTTCATTGAATAAGATGCAATAAAATTTAGAATTACTATCATAGGTTTTGAAGCAAATAAATGTTTATGTAGTTAATAAACATTCACTTAGACATCCCCCAAAAAGTGTACAGATGTCTTTGAGAAAGTGTTACATGACCAAGAATAGCTATTAGAATTTCACAGAGGACATTCTTCACTTCCTTTTATGACAATGCGTTCATTAAAAATGATCCTATGTGTTTCATGGAAAGACACTAGCAAGGGATTTAAGAAAATCATAATAAAAAATGTCTCTTCCAAAAAATTATGTGTGGATAAAAATGAAATCAGGATGATCCTGATGAAAACATTAATTATTTTTATATTTAGTATATATTGATACAAATAGAAGACAAGTAAATAGAAGGAATGGCAAATGCAGTGTAAAAAATTTAAATGTGCTTTTTATTGTAGGAATATAAAAATAAAATCTGAAATTAGACTTTTAAAATCCATATTAATATGATCTTAATAAATTACTTTTAGCTTATATAGCGTCTCAGATTATTGCTTTCAAAAGAATTTTTACAACCATATTTTATTTGATTCAAAATTATGACATCTTATAATTAAAAATTATCTATAAGGCATTTGATTGTTTCTAAAATTTTCTTATTAAAAATGACATATGTTCAAGCCATTATAGTGGCAAAAGATGCTCTAAGGTGTTGTTTCCCTATAGAGAAACTGCACTTCACTTTAGCCCTAGGCTAATCTTCTTGATAGGAGGGCTAACTTCTGAAAGGGAGCACATGCCAATGTAAAGTCAATCTGCAAAGACTGAGAAAATTTTAAAAAGAAAACAACAGATATCCTACAGTTGAAAACTACAATAAATAAAATGAATAATTCCCTAGTTGGTTTCCACAGAAGATTGGAACTGGCAGAAGAAAGAATCGGTGAACTTGAAGACAAGGCAATTGAGATGATGCAGTCAGAGGAGCAGAAAGGGAAAAAAAAAAAAAAGAACTATTAAAAGCAAAAATACCCTAAGAGACTAGAGGGGTGCCATCAAGCTTTCCAATATACTTGATTATGAAAGTTATGAAAGAAGAAAGAGAAAGGGGCAGAAACAGTATTGAAAGTTGTCATGTCAGAAAATTCTCAAGTTTAACTGAGGATTAATATACACATTCAAGAAATCCAACAAACTCCAAACAAGATCAACTTAAAGCAAACTTTCCCCAGTTACATAGTAGACTAAATCTTAAATGTCAAGGACAAAAAGAAAATTATGAAGGCTACAAGAGAAAAGCAACATGTTAGTACAAGGAAGCCCCAATAAGATTAAGTGTTGATTTCTCATCAGAAATCATGGAGGCAAGAAGAAAGTGGGGCAAAATTTTTGAAATGTTAAAGAAAAAAATCGCTAACCAAAAAATCTAATAATTAATTGTTAGGTTCAGGTGGCAACTTGGTGAAGGTGCCTTGTTCTATTGCTATAAACATGAGCTAATGAGATGTGAAGCTCATCTGTCACTGATTATATCTGCAGTTGGCTAGGAGGTGTGCCTGCTGCAATGAATGATGTTTGAGTTAGTCGGCTGGAAGCTTAAGTGAGAGAGTTCAAGGTAACACACCCCAAGCAGCTCAGCATACCTCATCTCAGCACTCGCAGCTCAGACCAGACCTTTGGAAATGCAGAAATGAATCACCCCGGGGAACGTTGTTGGAACCCAGAGGTCTGGAAAGAAGACCAGTAGAAATTGCGCTGTGCCTTCCCATGTTAAAAAGAACCTCAGTTGAAAGTTACTTGCCTTTCCTCTGAAGAACTATACATTTTTAATTAAAATAAATCCCCTTTTATTAAAAGTTAATCCATATCTGTTGCATTGCATTCTGGAAGCTAGCAAACTAGAACAATCTGAGACTGATATTCTAAAATGAGTGCGATTAAGATATTCTGAGATAAACAAAAGTTGAGGTAGTTCATCATTACAAGCCCTGCCATGCAAGCGATTTTAAAAGGAGTTTTCAGACTGAAAGGGAAGGACACTAAACAGTGTATTGAGGGACATAAATAAATAGAGACCTTGGTAAAGATAACCTTATGGGTAATTATAAATGCCAGTAATATTGTATTGCATTTTGGGTATGTATTTCCACTTGTTACTTTTCACAAGTTCTAAAATGCAAATACATTTAAATGTGTGATAAAGTTATGCTTTGGACCATAGAATGTATAAGGATAAATTTTGCAACTAGTACGACAAAAAGGTAGAGGGATGGGGTGGTATAAGAAGTGTTTGAATATGCAATTGAAATTAAATGGTATCAAATCAAATGTGATAGTTACAGATTGACTATATGGAATATAAGTTCCAGTGTAACGATAAGGAAAATGTCTGTAAAAAAAGCAATGAGAAGGAACTTAAAATGGTGCAATGCAAAAATCAAATGTATATGAAAGGTGGCAATACTAAAACAATTGAGGTTCATAAAAGTTATGAGACTCACAGAGACCAAATAGAAAAATGACAAGAAATTCCTGCATTATCAGTGCTGACTTGAAATGTAATGGACTGCAATCTTCAGTCAAAAGGCAGAAATTGGCAAAATGGGCAAAAATTCATATAAGATATATGCTACTTACAAGACTCTTATTTCAAATTGAAAGAAACATTAGGTTGAAAGTAAAAGGATAGAAAAAATATTACACAGGTATCTTTAGTTTGCAAATAATAACCTAAAGATATGAGGGTAGTTATACCAATTTTAGATAAAACAGACTTTAAGTCAAAAACTACCGTCAGAGATGAACAAGACCATTATACACTGACAAAGTGGTCAACTCAAGGAAAAAACATAACAATTATAAATATATATTTATATAATAGCAGAATCCCAAAATACATAAAGCAAACATTAGCAGATTGGAAGGAAGGAATAGAAGAGTCTTCAATAATAGTGGAGAAATCCATACATAAATGTTAATAATGGAACATCTAGATAGACGTCAATAAAGAATTAGAAGATATGAACAATACTACTAACTAGACCTAACAGATAAATATTTATATGATAAATAAATAAATATATGTATACATATGTGTGTGTATATATATATATACACACACATATGTACATAATAAATAAACATGTATATATATGTGTGTGTGTATATATATATATATAGAGAGAGAGAGAGAGAGAGAGAACATCTTACTTAATGGCAAAGAATACATATTCTTCTGTAGTGCGTATGGGTCATTCTAGAGTATAGACCATATTTAGGTCACAACACAAGTTTCAGTAAATTTACAGATATCGAAATCATACAATACTGCTTCTCCAACCATGATGAAGTGAAGCTAGAATCAATAATAGAGGAAAAACTAAAAAAATTACAAATCTGTGGTAGTTAAACAATACTATTTTTCTTTAACAATTTAAATTAGAGAAAGTGTAAGTTTACAGAAAAAAAGTCATGGAAAAACAGAGCATTCCTATAAATCTCCCATTACTAGCATTTATTGTACTGTGATATATATACTATAATTCATAAAAGAACATTTTTATGACTATAACATTAAATGATGGGCTGTAGTCCATCTTTTAAAATAAGATTCACTGTGCTGAATAGTCCTGTGTTTTATCTTTGAGTTTTTACTATAATAACATATATATGGCCTAAAATTTCCTGTTTAACCACATTCACAAATTTGTTTCAGTGGTGATCATTATACTCACAATGTGGTACCATCACAACCATCCATTTGCAATACTTTATAGTCAACCCAAATAGAGATTCTGTACAATTCAGCATTAACTCCCCATTTCCTACCCCTAACTCAGTCCCTGGTAATCTATATTCTATACTCTAATTATTTCATATCAGTGAAAGAATATGATATTTGTCCTATTGTGTCTGACTTATTTTACTCAACATAATGCCTTCATGGTTCATCCACATTGTGTTATGAACTAGAACTTCATTCTTTTTGAACACTGAATGATAATCCAGTGTATATGCATATCACATTTTGTTTATTCATTCATTGGTTGATGAACATGTGGGTTGCTTCCATCTTTTGGCAATTGCAAATAATGCCACTATGAACATTGGTGTGCAGATATCAGTTTGAGTCCTCTTTTCAGTTCTGTTGGGTATTTACCTAGTAGAGGGATTATCATGTCATATGATAATTCTACAAATAGCTCTCTGAGGAACTGCCCTTCACAGCAAATATACATTTTACATTCTCACCAGCAATGAATGAGTGCTTCTATTTCTCCACATCCTTTACAATTGAAATTTTCTGTTTTTTAATAGTAGCCTTTCTCACTGGTGTGAAATTATATCCCATGGTGGTTTTAATTTGAATTTCCCTAATAGATAATGATGTTGAACATCTTTTCATGTGCTTTTTAGTCATCATTATATCTTTTTTGGAGAAATGTCTATTCAAATATTTTGCTTATTTTTAACCATGTGGTTTCTTTTGTATTGTTTTCTTGTAGGATTTCTTGATTTATAAATCTGTTCCATTCTTGGATAAATTTATTCCTAGATTTCTGATTCTTTTAGTTGCTATCATAAGTGGAACTTTTCCCTTAATTTCTTCCTCATATTGGTCATTACTAGTGTATAGAATTACTACTGATTTTTGCATGTTGGTCTTGTACTCCACCACTTTGCTGAAATTGTTTCTTAGGTCTAGTAACTTTATTGTAGATTTCTTGTATATAAGATCACATTATCTCCAAATATGGAAAGTTTTACTTCTTCCACTCCTATTTAGATGCCTTTTCTTTATTTCTTCCTTTGTCTAATTCTCTAGCTAGAAATTCCAGCACATTGTGACAACAGTGGACATAGTTACTTTGTTCTAAATCTTAGAGGGAATGCTTTCAGTAATTTCGCCATGGAGTGTGATGTTAGCTGTGGATTTTTCCTATGTGCCCTTTATCATTTGAGGAAGTTCCCTTTTATTCTTATTTCCCCAACCGTTTTTATCAAGAAAGGATATGGGATTTTGTAAAATGTCTTTTCTTCATCAGTTGAGTACTGAATTTCTATCTTGGGTCATGGAAAATTCTTGGTATTGAATGGTTGGGATGGTAGCACAACATTTTTAATGTATTCGATACCACTGAATTATATATTTCAATGTGGTTAAAACCTGAAATTTTAGGTTGCTTATAATTTAGGAGAAAAAAAAGGATTACAGTGAGCCCTAATGCAAATTATGAACTATATTATATAATTACTATATAATTATATAGTGTAATTATACTGTAATAATAGTATAATTATTATAATATTATTTCATCATTGTAACAATGGCACCATATTAACATAAAATGTTAACAAAATGGAAAACTGTGTCTCTTAGGAGCACGTATGGGAATTCTATAATTTCTGTATGAGTTTTAAACAAACCTACAACTTCTGTAATAAATAAATGAAAAATAAAACATGCTCATTCACTTAGAGTTTTTTGTATTACAGGTTATATCTTTAGGAATGATTTCCTGAAGAAAAATAGCATGTTATAAACCTTTTATATATCTTGGTGCAAATAGCTGAAATATTTTCCTGATTTTTTTATCAGTGTACCTTAACAATGCATGACGAGGCCCATAGTACCACATGCTATGCAACATAAAATGCCTTGTTTATCATCAAATGCTATTGGTGACAATTGGTAACCGACTGAAAATGTTTGATTTTCATACAGTCTTTAAACTCTAAATCCTAATGTGGTTAACCTATATTGTTATTTGGTGATCATATGGAAGATGCTATCTATTTATTATTGTTTTTATTGACTATTTCCTTTCTTCTAGGACTAAATCTCCATTGGTGAGATGGGTGAGAGCTGTATTTCTATACTTCTAAAACTTAGTGGGGTAGCAGTAAAAGAAATACCTGATTGCACTGTACTCATTGGATCCCACGGTCTTTGATACTTAGGAAGTACATTGTTAAATCTAGCTGTGACCCGATGTACAATGGCCACTCAAATGTGTCAGGTCCTAATCCCTAAAACTGCAATGCTATTTTGTATCATGTAAAGGTTCTTTGCAGAAAGGATTAAGCTAAAGATCTTCACAGAAGAAGATCATCCTGGATTATCCAAATTGCCTCTAAATTGAATTGCAACATCTTTATAAGAAAGAAGCAATCACAGCAGAGGCAGAGCCATGGCTCACAGTGGCAGGGACTAGGCTGAGATGGCCACAAGCCAAGGGACCCCTGCAACCACCAAAGGCAGGCAGAGCTAAAGCACGGATTCTCCTTTAGATCCTCTGGAGGGAGCACAATTCTACCACCTTGATTTCAGCTCACTGAAACTGAATTCAGATTTAAGATCTCAGGAGCTGTAAGGAAATAAATTTCTCTTGTTCTAAGCTGACAAACTTGTGGTAATTTGTTACAGCAGTCACAGAAAATTAATTCATTAGTTATCGTTGTTAATGAACTCCTTGAACAGATTTAGGTTGAAATATCATTCTCATGTCAAAATGTGAATCCAGAAGACATTACATTTATTCCTTTAGTAGTGTTTAAAATATTCACCTTTGGAGGAAGAATTAATTCAGTAGTTATTGTTTCTAATACACCTTTGTGCAGATTTAGGTTGAAACATCATTCTCATGTCAAAATTTGAATCCAGAAGATATTATAATATTCAACTTGGGAGGAAGTATTGAGTTTTGGTGGTGTTCTAAGTCCCTGGGAAAATCACTAAAGGCTAATTATGGCATAAAATTATTCATCAGCAAGGTAAATAATGCAAAATTGCTTATCTTGCATTAAGGAAATGAAAAGCATATTCAATTTTCCAAAACAATTTTAAAATAAAAACTGCATAATACTTAGACATAGATCTATGAATGCACTCCTTTTGCATTTAAAGTAGGGAATTTTAAATTTCATTTTCTGCATTTAGATAAATATTTGTTTTAGAAAAATATAACTTTAAAATTTAAGTAGGAAATACTTATTTTATATACTTATGCACATGAATTTATGTTACATTTAATACATTTTATGTAACCTCTTCTATTAAAAACATCTCATTAGCCAAATAAATAGAATTCATATAATCAAATATAATTAGAAGCAGTAAAAATCGTTTCCTTGTTTTATATTGCTAGGAAATAAGTACTTTATACATTTTAATCCTTATTAAATTTCTAACAGCAGAAATATAAATAACTCTATTATTATATTGCCTCTTTTCCAACTTAAAAGATATTTGTGTTGAATATTTTAATCCCATCTATTTTTAAACCCCACATAATATCACTTTTATTTTTATTTTACATATTCAATGTTGATTTGCATTTATATTCATTCAAGCACTTTTTTTTCAAAATGTTTTTAAAATGGGCAGTTACCCTACAAAAAGTGATAACAAGATAACTTTTCTTCTGCCTCACTTTTTTTCTAAAGATTGCCTTTATTCAGCCCCTTTCCTTAGGATATTTTGATGAGTATAAAATTCTAGATGATAGCTAAGTTTTTTCAGCATATCATTGTTACTTTTTTACCAGCTTCTAGTTTCCATTGTTGATATAATAAAGTCAATTGTCCATTAAGTGAAATCTGATTTTTTTTCTCTTGATGCTTTCAAGATATTTCTATCTTGTTTTTCTCTTACAGTTTCATAATGATTTTCTCATTGTGTTATTTTTTTTCTGTAGGAGTCTTTAGGCATCTTGAATGAGTAAATTAATTTCTTCCAAAAATATATAAAATTCTCCAACCTAATTCATCAAATTGTTTTTTATTCTACTCTATTCTCTCTGATCATTTCTAGAATTCAATTATATGTATATTGAATGTTTCACAGAATTTTCTTTTTATTAAGTGTAATTTTGTACTTTTCCCATGTTGCCAGCATTAGGCTACATTCTGGATAGTAATTTCATACCTTTTATTTTGTTCCGTATCTCTCCTTTTAGCTATTTCTAATCAAGTGGGAGGAATCTTGTATACTTCATGCATAATTGTTATTGTATTTTTCATCTTAGGATTTCTATTTGGTTCCTTTTAAAATCTGCTTCCCACACTTCCTGAAAAAAATGCAAACTTTTCTTTGATTACTTTAATAAGAGAGATAAATGATAGCTGTGTTATAGTCTCTGACTGATACATTTGCTGAGTATGTTTTTATCTGTTTATATTGTATGTAGAATCTTCTATGCCTCACTTATCATCTCTTGTTTGCACAAGGACCTGTTGTCTTTTACTTGTTGGACACTCATTTATTTCAATTTAAAATACATTGTAGGAGTAAAACATGCCTAAAACTTATCACCCTTACTTGAGGGAAGGCAACTTTTTTGTTTTTGTGAATGGCTGGGGATGTTTCCTACCCTACTTTAAGCCATATTTAAGGCTTAAGAATTCCTTTACCTCTACATGAAGCAAAGGTGAGTGGTATTCTCTGGGAAGGGTGATTTACTTTAGGCATCCTTCACTCTAAGGAAGTAGCCCTTAGATTCTAGCTAATGGTGCAGGTTAATGTGTTAAATGAAGTTTTTAACTTTCTTAAAGTTCATGCTTTAAAAAAAAAAACTTTCCAGAAAAAAAAAAACTTGCTAGCAGAGGAAGCTACTTAAATTGCATTTCAGCTTCACAGCTTTTTCTCACTGATTGGCAAATGGCAATACATGTGTTGTTAGCTTCCCCTTGATTTTCTCCTGGAAATTCCTCAGTATCTTGGTAACTCTTCAATGTTTTAAGCAAATTTTAAAACTGATCTCATCCAGCCCTTTTAGTTGTTCTCAGTAGGGTTGGCTTTAAGCAACTGGCCCATCATCATAAGAAGCAAAATTTGTTGTAGGCAAAGACTACTTGATATCAATATATTCACATGTGTACACTCTGGAATATGTTATAGATAGAGGGGAAGATTGAAAGATATAGATATATATTCATGCATGCCCAGACAGAGCAAACATAGACATAAATTGAATGTGAATGTAAATACGCCCTTTTATTTTTACAGTCAATTTATATTGTCAATATCAATACGCTTTGAGAAATGTAGACGTGATTTGACTCTAACCTTAACTATCTTCTAAGAAACCTGATTTCTATCTCAGAAGTTATCATTTCCCTTTATAGCTGCCAAATGTAAAGGTATCCTTCTTCATTTTGTTTCTTTTAGGTATTGCCTAAAGTGGGTGAGAGAGTTGTACATAAACTCAAGAAGTTAAATATTTTGGCCAATTTCAATTATTTACTATAAATATTTGTAGTAGTATCCTTGACATCAGACTACCTACGTGCTTCTAGTTTATATTTGCTCAGATCTTGGTTATGCTTCTATTTTGACATTTTTCACAGTATTTTAATTACTTATTTACATCTCTGTCTCCCCAACTAGAATATGAGAACCCCTGTGTTGGCATTTCTTTACTTTCATGATCTTATTTTCACAACATAGCTCAGTGACTGACAGTTAGAATGCACTTGATTAATGTTTGTGAAATCAAAGTGGATAAACATGTATGATAAGCAATTTGGAGACAATGGATAGTAATAAGGTATGGTTTCTGTTAATAGGAGTCCCTAACGTGGCAAAGGAGATAAATATGAATGAAATGAAAGTTTACACAATCTCAGGGTAGTGCTGACTGTGTGCAGCATGCTTAGATGGCACAGAAGTGAGGCAACGTCATTCTATCTTGTATGGACAGAGCAGAACTTGTAGGTATTGGTTCTTGAACACTTGTAGGAATTATCTCAGATGTTAGGGAATCACGATACAAACACAAGGAATGGGGCTGTCAGACCTGGAGGTGCAAGTGCCTGAAGCCAGTCTGGAGATCAGTGAATCTCATCAGCATCCTTGCACAGTCTCACGTACACATGACGTGAAGAACACAACCGGTAAAGCGGTTCCACGCGTCATTCGTGGCTGCCCACACATCTGATACTCTCTCCATGCATGCTGATAGATGGTTCCATTTCAAGGAAGCATTTTAAAAATCCTTGTCTGAGTGGCAGCGATAGCTCCCTCTGGAGCCAACATGAGAAAGGGTCTCAGGGTGTGTACTCAATGAGCTTAGTCAGGGATTTGTGCTTTTCAAGCACTTCCATGAGAGCTATGTAATATTTTAAGCCATTTTTTTCCATCAAATATAACATAAGTACAGAAAATCACAAATCATAGGTAAACAGCTTGATGAATTTTCAAAAAATGAGCATATTGGGTACCTATCCAATAAATCAAAAAGTAGATTACCAGAATTCCAGAAGCCCCCTCTTCACTTCTGCTCACTTTCTCCACCATCCTAATCTCAAATCACCATTTTTACCCATTTTTATTTTAGTTTTATATACATGGAATGACAGAGTAAGCAGTAGTTTGTATCTGACATCTATCTAGGGCTCAATGTCTGAGTCCTAATAGGACATTCCTGCCAAAGTAAAAACAAAGTTACTGCACCTGGTAACTCTTATCCCTAAGGAAGACCCAAATCCTGGAGGAACTAACCCATATTCTTTCAGGATTCAGTGAGATCCACAGAACAAGGGAGATGGCAGCATTTCCAAGTAGTCATATGCAGTGCTCCACTACCTGCCTCTTAAAAATGAGCAGATTCCAAGCTGTCAGCAATGCCTGAGGCTGGACAGATGCTGAATGGGACACAGTCAGGAGCTGATAAGATCATCACAGCCAGTGCCCATTTGGTGGAAAGCTATGCTATTTCTGGCTTATTAATAGGCTGATATGAACAAAGTGGCTCTGGTGGGCTCAACTCAACAAATTCCTCTACAACCAGCTGGAATACAGTGACTGCTTTGCAACAGCAGAGTCCAGCTTGACCTCCTAACAGAACCAGACTTCAGGAAAAGCCATTGTCCTACCTGGCAGATGGATTCTCTTGAACCCTTTCATCACAAAGGGGTCTGCAACTAGTCCTCTCTGAAATAAACAAGTGTGCTGGGTGAGGACATTCCTTCCTTGCCACGAAGCTAGCGGCAGCTGCACAACACATCTCCTTGAGTACATTATTCACTATTATGAAATATGATTATGAGAGTCCTCACCAAGAAACTAATTTTGCAACAAAAAAAGTAAGGTTGTGCAAGGATGCTTATGAGATTCACTAATCTTCCTAAGTGCTCCAGTTCCCAGAAGCAGCCAGTCTTATACGATGGTAAAATGGACCTTTAAGCAATTCAGACATACCCTCAGCTTATATAAATCACACTAAGAATGAGGTGTGTTTTATTCAGGATGTGGTATATACCCTGGACCAGCAACCAACATGAGTTGCGAATTCTTCCAAAAGATTCTGAAAACCAAGAAGCAGAGCTGGGAGTAGCATTTCTCACTGTGATACATAAAAGGTTAAAATTTGATTATTAAGAACATTGAATGCTATACAGAGTAATTTGAAATATGTTCTGTAGGCAAAGACAAATTATTAAAAGTTATGGAAATGGTTAATAACCTGGAGTATGGGGGAAAGTGATGGCATTGAAACCAGCTAGATGGCTAATGCAATTTTCAGGCATTATATATAATAGAATGCTATTATTTTTAGCATGCACTTAGGCAAAAAATTTACTTAATCCTCCTTTACATCATGATAGTTAATTTCACATGTCAATTTGGCTAGGTTATGGTACTCAGTGGTTTGGTCAAACACTGGATTAGCTGTTACTGTGGAGTTATTCTGTAGATGGGATTTGCATCTGCAATTAGTAGGCAATAAGTAAAGCCCATTGCCCACCATAATGTGGGTGGGCCTCATCTAACTGGTTGTGGGTAAGTGTAAATAGCTGGAATTTCAGAGGAAGAAGAAATTCTACCTCAGGACTGCACCCTCTCCTCCTGAGTTTCCAGCCTAAAGACTCCTCTTCAGATTTCCAATTTAAGACTCCAATATCAACTCTTACTGGAATTTCCAGCCTGCCAACTTGTATGGATTTCAGACTTGTGACTCTCCACAAACATGTAAGCTAATTCCTTAATATAATCTATTAACACACATATACATGCACACGTATCCTATTGGTTCTGTTTTTCTAGCGAGACCTTCCCTGATGAACCTTATTTCTCTATCAGACAGCAATAACTCCTGCTGTTCCCTTTGCTTCTGAACTGTCATTTGTAATACTTTTGGACATTTCTAAACTCTCTTATGTGTGAAGAATGTGGAAAAAACAAATAAGTGAATAAACACTTCAAAGTAAAATGAATCGTTATTCTTGTTTTGAATAATTTTATATTCTAAAAGAGAAAAAAAATCAGCTTCATAAGCATCTTAAGACAGTCTTCCAACAAATAAAACTGAGCAGAAATCAAGCTGTCTAATATCAAATGGAAATTTTGCTACATTTACTGACTTTCTTTACATTGCTCACATTTTATGTTTATTTCTTAATGTTTTTATATGTCAGACACTGTGATAAACAGTTTTTACACATTTTCTCCTTTAATACACAGAGCAGTCATGCACAACCGGTGTTACAATTTTTATTTTACAAATAAGAGCCTTCTAGAAAGCATAATTAACTTGCCTGAGCTCACAAATCCAGAATTTCTCCAACTAGGATAAAAGGCTTGCTAACTTGATTCCTTTTGCCTTAGTTAGATGTCATGGCTTTACTTTCTTATTTGGCACTTACTAAAGGCATTAAATCAGATTTTTGAGGGCTAGTTCAAATGATTTAGGGAACTAGGCCCTACTTCGAATCTTTTAAAATAATTTTGAATGAATGAAGATGAATTGACATAAACCCATTGTCTTAATGTTCCATGCTACTATGACAAACACTATACAAAGGGTTCGCTTATACAACAGGGGTTCATGTGGTTATTTCTAAGGCCAGTAGTCCAAATCAAAGCATTGGCTAGAAGGCCTGCTTCCTTCTGGAGAGGGCAATGATCTGGCTGACTGGGAACCCTTGAATTTCCTTGGCATGCATCTCTGCCTCCCATTGCCACATGGTGATGTCCTCTTCCTACTCTTCAAGATTCTGTTGACTTATGACTTTAGGTTCCTCTGTGAAGCTTTCTCTAAATTTCTTCTCAAGGATTACAGTACTCAGATTAAGACCCAACCTCTCTAGGTTGGGCCGCAACTTAAGATAAAATAACATCTTTGAGAGAGCCCATTTTCAAGGGATTCACATCCATTCAAATATGGATTAAGATTAAGAACAAGTGTAAATTGGGGTCAATCTTCTATACCCATGCACAGTTTCCACCTGTAAGTGTTCTAGCCCTGAAAAAAACCCTCTCTTTCTGTGATTTTATATTGTACTTGCTTGAGGAAAAGGAAAAGAAGAAAAGGAAATACAGTATTTATAGGATTCAAGTGATTTGTTACCATGCCTAGGTATCTTACAAGACTGAAGTTTTCATTCAAACATGCATGAATGAATAAATGTTTTCTTTCTCCAGTGCCTATCAAGGTGCTCTAAGCTCTCACTAAATGTTGATGGGATAGATGGTTAAAAAATGAAGAGGAGGGGAAACACAAATAATGAGTGCAGAAGATGTACTTAATGTAATAGTGTCCAAATACTGCAAATACCATGAAGTTAAGTATGAGTGGTTACTCCACACACCATCAGCACCACAATTTATTGTTTTCAACTCAGCTCAGAAGCTCTCAAAGGCAATTGCAGCTCCTGGGACTAAAGCGTGGAGTCAAATCTTCCCAGCACAAAGCCCTGATTATGCTGAGCAAGATCTAAACCACCCACTGCACCAGCCAATCAGGAACTAGTCAACACAAGGAGGGAACGGAAAGGTTGCTGAGACAGTGGGGGACAGACATGGAAGTGGGCCCCTCCCCACATGCCTCCAGGCTTTGCTGGTGTTCTGGCATCCTATAGAATTCAGAATGTTCCACTTTCTTGCCTTATATAGACATGGCACAGTTTCAAAAATAGCCTATGCTTTTTTAGACTGCTAAAGACACCATCAATCATTGTCTTCTATGGTAATGCTTCAATTACCCAGGAGGGAAAAAACACAGTAGCCATGGAAGTGATGCCCTGATGTGCTGAAAAGCCCATCTCCAAAAAGGTAGTTTTGTATATCAGCTATGTAAGCAATGTAAGATCTGGGATGAACCATTCGTAAGCCTCTCTCATGCTTTGTTAAGTATTGGGGGAATGTACTGCCTGGCAGGTTAAATCTTTATGGAATGAGCTTAATGGTTTGTCACGTTCTGTATTGCTTGCTAATCTGTCTTTTGGTGAACAGCATAGCATCGAAGATTAGGTGTGGTTAAACTAGCCCACCATTTGCTCATGGCAAACGCCCCATTTCAGGTCCGTCCAAAATGACATCGAGCAAACATGAAGCCCTAGCGTTGCTTCCAGCTGTACAGGCCATTTTGCTTTCTTACTGCCAAGGGGGATTCAAATTGGCCAGTCCCAGGTGGTGCCTCAGAATAACGAAAACCCAGGGGCATGCTTCATCCACGCCATGCTGTTTTGTTCGCATCTCTGGGAAACAGCACAAGCAGCGGCTGCCGGGAGAGGCACACAGGTGCAGCTGGTTTGAATGCAGGCCATGCCCGGCTCCCATATGCTAGCCATGGAGTTCCGACATGTGCGAGCAGACAAAAAAAAAAAAGAGATATGAAATTTGTATCACTTTGACAGGCTTGTGTGACCCACTTCCACAGCAGAGAAATGTAGACTGTCATTTATATAAGTGTTTTTCTACAGCTCCTTATGTGAACCAAACATACTCAGTGCCTACAGGGAAAAAGGGTCAATAGTGGTTCTGAATAGACAATGGCTATCAATCTTTTTTTTTTTTCAGATATGAAATCTTAAGAGGACAAATCCCATCTACTGATATTTTTATCAATACATTTGCACACAACAACTAAACATATATTGTAGCATTGTTTCCAATATGAAATACTTCACACTGCAGTAAGCCTGGTAATTAGATTTTCTGATTATCATCTGTGACTGTTGATGATAAACATCACAGAGTTCTCTTGAAACATTTGGGGTATGTGTTCCTGCACCACTGAGTTTATGAGTGTTCATATTTGGTGAATACGATCAAATTTAAACATGCTTTATATGCCATGCTAACCTCTATGAGAGACTTCCACAGAAGCATATCAGGTGGCTTCTTAACCCCCCCATCACAGGCACCTTATTTATACTACTTTAGGGTTCCTTTCTCAATTCTATTAATTTGCCTCAAGGGGCTGATAATAGGATAAAGAGTTTTTCACTACTCCATCACATATTATGAACCCACTTGGAAACTGTAATGACCACTAATGTTTAGTTTTAAAATATTGTTTTATGCAATCCATTTTCTCTTTGAAATGCCTGCGTTTTAAATAAACTATATGTAGAATACTTTAAGTCCCTTTTCTTGGTCATAACTTTTTGAGCTTTAATGATTGGCTAGACAATTACATTGTGAAGATTCACACTATTTTAGTTCTTTTATTTTGGGGTGTGTGGGGTGAATGGTCCGGGAATCGGGTAGAATAAAAGGCGAGCATTCTACCACTGAACCACACATGCACCCTATTTTAGTCCTTTAAATCTATTTTGTTTAAGCAAAAATAATTAGTGAGAAAAATTACTTCACATCATATATATCATCAATATCATTTAAGTAGTTCAAGTTAAACAAAGCTCACTATCAATCTCAACACACATACTGTGAACAGGCATGTGTTTGATAAAACACTAAAATTCTCTATTAGATGCTAAAATGATAAAATATATATTTTAATACTGTTCAAAAAAGTTGGAGCTAATTCAATCAGTGGTTGCTAAAAAAAGTTCACAACACCATTTTTGTTGAGGAAAGAAGAAAGAAGATGCTTAATGTTATCTTTCTCTTCTGAAGTTCCACTCTTGTCACTGAAAAGAGATTCTATAGTTAAAATAAAATAGTTAGAAATGCTATAACATTTAAATTTTGCATTGGAATAAAATATCTCAAAAGCTTCAAAAGAGCTTATAAACTAAAAGTCAAATAGCATTTATAAGACCACCAAGGTGGATTTCAGATAACAGATTGATAGAGCTAGACATAGAGAGATAAAAAAATATAAATATATGATTGATAGATATTAGAAGAGAGAATAGATAGATGCATATGTAGATGATATATAGAGGATAGGTAAGTAATTGATAAATAGACAGACAAACATATAGAGAGATGATCGCTAGATGAGTGAAAAGTGATAGGTTAGATATATGATAGGTAGATGGAAGATCAAGTTTTATATATATATAAAACTCTTAGAAAAAGGAGACATTTATTAATACCAAAGTGCATCTTAAGAAGTTTGGCTGAAAGTTGTCAAAATAGAGTTGTCTCTTTGAAAATGACCCTTTGTGAGGCTCCTGGTATGACATCCTCACACTCCACACTCCATCTCAGGCGGCACTGACCTGTCAACACAGCCTTTTGTTGAAGAAAAACACAGATGGAAAATTAAAGTGGGAGATAAATAGGATGGAAATGGAAAAATAAATAAAGATTCCAAAGACAGGCAAGAATGAAAGATGCTCTACTAAATAAAAATGACACATAGGATTTGAAATGAGATTAAAAACAAGAGCTTCACATTGTTACAGGAAAGGATTGCAACTGATTGTAAACATTAAATTGCTAAATAATGGGGAACTCATTGCAGACTGAGGTTGGCAGAAATGTGACTCAGTTAAATAGTCAAGACTGGGAGATGAGAAAAAAAAGCTATCAGAAACCCCAAAAACCCTGTAGAGATGTATGAGTAGATATAGCAAAAGCAAAAGGCAATTCCTATCTCAGGGCCACAGAAAAGATAATTTTAACATATTTAGACCTTGATGGGCTTCTCAGTATTGAAATGTCTTACTTATCTTGAACATCAGATTAATTGTGAAATATGTAAAATTCCAAAAAATGATTAAAACAGCAAGGCTTTATGGCAACAAATGTCAACACACAGCACATATGCTTTACTACTAATCAAACCCCTGTTATTCAAACATACTTTCCTTCCTCCTACCTAACAGTAACAATGAAAGATAGGATTCCTATGATTACTGGGTTGACAAAACGGTCAACATTTCTCCACCAAATTTTTTAGTGCTGCATATACACAGATCTTTGCAAACATATCTATTTCCTTCTAATTTCTAATCCAAAGCACAATTTAATGGTGTATTCATTTAAATGAAAGAAACATGGACTTCACTACTCTCATTCAAGACCATTTTCTGGATAATAATCATTTAATTGTACATATCTTTTCTAATCAGTATGAAGTGAAAATAAATTCTTTGCAAATGGGCAGAAAAGCAGTCTCAGTCATAATCTAATTTTCTCTGGATACAGCATTTCTATTTAAGCTTCTTCGCCAAGTGCCAAACAATCAGGAAGACTTAATAAATGTTTGGGGCTATATATATATATACATATATACACACACACAAACACACACATACATATATAGTACAGTGTCAACAAACCCCTCTGAGGTCAAGGAAGTTATGGTAATGGTTTTCCCAGGGTCAGTTCTTACACTGAATGTCCATCAGCTGTTAGACTGTGTTTTGTTTCTCTGGATTTATTGTTGAAATTTTTATGGATTGTTGAATTTTCTTTTGATTAGAGGGAATTAGATTTGTTTCCCTGCTTCAAATATTATCCATCTGTTGCATGAAAACTTTTCATTCTAAACATGGCTCTCCTATTCAAAAATTTGATTTTCTTTTATAAGTTTAACCATAAACAAATTAGTTTTCTAAGAACATTAGATGTGAGCTGGACTCTCAGTTTCAATGTTTCTATTTTGAAAATGGAATGTGATCACTATCTACATTCTTTGCCCAAACCACCTTTCTATTAATATTTATGAGGGAAAACAATGAAGATGGATGCCTTTTATATCACAATATCTAAAAAAGGATTTTTACAGTATTTATCTTATCCACCAAGAACACACACTTTCAATAGCATTGTTTCTTCTTTTAATTGTGTTTTTTTATGTTGTCCTTTTACAAGAAATGCATTGAAAATACAGTTGAAGTATAATTTGAAATGTAAAGATCAAGAAACAAGTAATTTAACAATATTTCACCTTTAAATTTGATTTTATTGTTTATTGAAAAGTTAAATCTAAAAGTATGTGCCAAATCTGAGATATATAGATGGAAATTATCTCATGGAAAAAGGGACATTATAGGTTGGTGAGTGATCATTTTATTCTTTTTATGTCTCTGTGGGCCCTCTGTAAAATACATAAACACCTAAGTCCAAGCTGTACCCCACAGGATTCTAAGAATGTTCTTCCACAAAAGTTGGTTTGGCTAGCATCTTGATTCTTGATATTTCATAAAAATGGCTATAAGGTTTAGTGAACTCATATATTCTCCTAACTCAGAAAGTTCAAATATTCCCTATCTCCCAACTTCTGTCTTTAACAGTGATCTATACATGCCATGACTGGTAATTTTCTTAAATATGCTTGAATAATCAGCCTATCACATTCTAAGATAATGTTGGATTATGTTTTCTATTTACAATGTATTTGCTGTTTAAAATATCATAGTTGCCATATTAAATATTATATTTAAATAATAAGTAACTGCTAGGTAGGAAATGCCACTATCATAAGTGTGATTTGTTGGGTCTAAGCAAAATGAAGCTATTATATTGCAATAGATTCTGAATTCTCAGTGGCCCTGGTTTATTTGTTTATTTGTTTTGTTGGTAATTATGGAATAGAAAAAGAAAGCAATCATATAAATTTCTAAGCACAGTAAGTGTGGTAGTTATGTTCAGGTGTCAACTTGGCCATGTGAAGATGCCTAATTCTGTTACTGCGGACACGAGCCAATGGTACGTGAACCTCATCTGTTGCTCATTACATCTGCAGTCAGGTAGGAAGCTTTTTTTTAAAAAAAAACAAAACAAAAAGAATGATGTTTGATTTAATTGGCTGGTGCTTAAATGAGATAACTCAATGTAGACAGCCCAAGCAGCTCAGCATACCTCATCTCAGCGCTTGCAGCTCAGCCCAGGCCTTTGGAGATGCAGAAAGAAATCACCCGAGGGAAAGTTGTTGGAACCCAGAGTCCTGGAGAGAAGGCCAGCAGAGATCACCCTGTGCCTTCTTATGTAAGAAAGAACCTCAGTTGAAAGTTACTTACTTTTCCTCTGAAGAACTAATGAAATAAATCCCCTTTTATTAAAAGCCATTCTGTCTCTGGTGTGCTGCATTCTGGCAGCTAGAAAACTTGAACAGTAAGTTTTAAGGTCCTGGAATTTTGTTTGTCTATTCGCTCTTTTAAATCATGAGACATACTTTGAATGATGTCTCATACTCATTTTTACCTGGGAATGCCCATTGAAATCTGAGGTATTTGAAGCTCCAAGAAATGCATGTCAAATAGATTGAGTTTAGTTTTATTTAACTCAGTACATGAATTCACATGTACACACAGGTCAGTAACCTCTGAGGAAAAACTAAAGGTTTCACTGCTAGTGAATAACACTATTCATTTAATCTGAAGTTGTCTTCCATATGTATAAATCAGTAGGAAAATGTATTTCAATCAAAGATTATTTTCTATAGAATCTTCATATTAATTCAACCTGCTTTTAATGGTTCTCAGGTACGCTAGCAGTTTTGATAATTTAACTTTTGAAATACTAAAGTTATTTTATAATGCACTTATTACTTTTAATTCATTAAATGCATTCACTGAATACAAAATAAAAAGAACACCAATGAGAAGTCTGGCAGCTTAAGTATTTCTATAGATTTATAATCAGAAAAAACAAAAACAGGGAGCAGGCCAATTAACTGTAGCTCAGTTTAAATATGGTTTGCAAAAATAAACCATGTTTCTCCATTGAAATCATTCCAAACAAAGTTAGCTCAAGGGAAACTATGTTAACAAAAATATTCTATATGTGTTAGTGTTTTTGGAATTTCATTTTCTATAGGCTTTTCTCAGAATATTGTGCAATATATCTAGTACCAATGCGTGCTTCTGTGATGCCCCCCATTGAAAAGCTGATTTGATATCTGCACAATGAAGGAGATACAGGAATGATTATACTTCAAGGCAATGTTGGCTATAAAATCGGTGCTTTAAAAGAATTAGGAGCATTTATTGAACCAACATTCAGGAATTTTCTAAATGCTTCATAAAAAAATTAAGATTTTCAAGTATTATACACAACTTGAACAATGTTAATACTGTCAATATTAGTGTTATGGTACACTCAGTAGATAGTCATGACAACTCAGAAGTGAACCCACTAGGGATCCTAAAAATTCCTTTGGAAGGCCCAAACCGTGGAGTGGTCCTTTGGCTTTCTTGGAATTTTGATTGCTTTGTGATAAAAAATAAAAAAGTCATCTCAGTATGTGTTCATCTTAGAACAACAGGAGAATTCTATAAAGGTCTTTTGGAATATCAGGTTCTTGATATTAAATTAAGCAAATTGTAATATCTGCTCAATGACCATCTGCAAGAATGACGAGGTCAAGGTGATTCGAGGACATTACAAAAGTCAGTAAATTGGCAAGGTAGTCCAGGTGTACAGAAAAAAAGTATGTCATCTACCTTGAGAGGATGCACTATGAGAAGGCTGACTGCACAACCGTCTACGTGGGCACAGAAGCATGCATGTTGGCCTTGTAGAATGAGTTAAGGAGTGTTCCCTCCTCTTCAATTTTTTGGAAGAGCTTGAGAAGAATTAGAGTTAGATCTTGGAAAGTTTGTTAGATTCTCCTCTGAATCTATATGGTCTTGGGCTTTTCTTTAACGGGTGGTTGGATGACTGATTAAATCTCTTTACTTGTCATTGGCTTGTTGAGGTCTTCTATTTCTTCTTCAGCCAAGGTAGGCAGTTTGTGTTGCCCATTTCATCTAGGTTATCAAATTGATTGGAACACATTTGTTAATAGTATCCTCTATTACTCATTTTTATTTCAGTGGTATTGGTACTCTTCTCATTTGTGATTTTTGTAATTTGTATCTTCTATTTCTCTTTGCCAATCTAGATAAACACTTGTCACTTTCATTGATCTTTTCAAAGACCAACTTTTGGTTTTGTTGATTCTATTCTGTTTACTTTGTATTTTATTTTTCTTTGCTCTACTCTTTGTTATTTCCTTCCTTCTGCTTGCCTAGGGTTTAGTTTGCTCTTCTTTTGTTTCAATTCTTTTAATTGATAGGTTAGGTCTCTGATTTGAAGTACTTCTCCTTTTTTAATGCAAACATTTCCCTCTCAGCACTGCCTTTACTGTGTCACATAAGTTTTCATATGTTGTATTTTCATTTTCATTCATGTTGAGATATTTCCTAAATTTGTTTGATTTCTTCTTTAACCCTCGGTTGTTCAAGGGCATGTTTTTATCTTAATTTCCACATATTTGTGAATTTCCCATTTCTCCCAAGTTCTTGATTTCCTGCTTCATTCTGATTTAATTGTAGATTATATATCATATGATATCAATATTTTTAATTTACTGAGACTTATTTTTGATCCAACATATAGTCTATCCTGAGGAATTGTTAATGTGCGTTCGAGAATAATGTGTATTTTTTTTTTCCCACTGGGTACAGTGTTCTACATATATATCTGTTAGGTCTACTTGGTTTAGTGAATCATCTAAGTCTTCTACTTTGTTACTGATCTTTTGGCTAGATGTTCTATCCATGATTGAGTGTGGTGTGTTAGCATATATTACTGTTAATCTAGAAACATGAATTTCTCCCATTACATATGCCAGAATTTGTTTCATATTTTGGAGTTCTGCTGGAACAAGTTATTGTTACATTTTCCTGTTAAATTGTCCTATTTATCCGTATGTAAAGACCATCTTTAACCCTAAGTTTTTTACTTAAACTCTACTTTATCTGGTGTATAACCACATCGGGTCTCTCTCAGTTAATACTTGCTTGGTATATTTTTTCCCATCCATTCATCCTCAACTTACTTGTATCTTTGACTTTAAAGTGAGTCTCTTGCAAACAGCATAGTTGGGTCATACTTTTCTTTCTTTTTTTTTTTCCTATCCTGCCAATCTCTGTCTTTTGACTGGGAAGTTTAATCCATTTACATTTAAAGTTACTACTGATAACGCAAGACTTTCTTCTGCCATTTTGCTAAACTTTGTAAATCTTAAGCTTTTTTGTGTCCCTCATTTCTGTTAGTACCTACTTTTGTAATTCTTTACTTTTTTTTTTTTTGTGCTGTGCCATATTGAGTAACTTCTCCTTTCTATCTGGATATAGTTTTCATACATTTTCTTTGTGGCTACCCTGGGGTTAAAATTTAACATACTAAATATGTAAAAATCATATTTTGGTTTCAACGACTATCTAGCATCCTTTTCTTTACGTTAGAAGAACTCTCTTTAGCATTGTTTCTAGGGCAAGTGTAGTGGTGATGAACTCTGTCAGTTTTTGTTTATTTGAGAATATCTTAATCTGCCCCTCATTTTTGAAAGAGAGTCTCACTAGATGTAAAATGCTTAGCCAGCAGTTGTTTCCTTTCAGTACTTTAGGTACTTCAGCCACTGCCTTCTTGCGTCCAAAGCTTCTAATAAGAAATTGGCACTCAATATAATTGGAACTCCCTTGAACACAGTGCTTTTCCTTCCTCTGGCAGCTTTCAGAACTCTCTCCTTATCCTTTGCATTGATAATGTAATCAGTATATGGCAAGGTGTATTTTTCTTCATATTTATCTTCTTTGCTGTTCTCCATGCTTCTTGGATGTGCACATTCACATATTTTGTAAGTGTGGGGAGTTCTCTGCCATTGTTTCTTTAAATAATCATTCCGCCTCTTTTTCTCATCCTTTACTTTTGGGACTCCCACAGCGCATTATATTGGTATGCTTGTTGGGGCCCCATAGATGAATTAGGTTATTTTCATGTTTAGTATTTCTTCTTTCTGCTTCTTAGCCTGATTTATTTCAAGTGTCTTTTATTCAAGTTCACTTATTCTTTCTTCTGCAAACCCCAGTTTGCACTTGAAACCCTCCTGGGTAATTTTCATTTCAGTTATTGTGGTCTTCAACTCCAGTAGTTCTGTTTGTTTCTTTTTTAAAATTCCTATCTCTTACTCTCATATTGCATTGATTGTTTTCCTAATATCCTTTAGCTCTTTCTCTGTAATTTTCTTCATCTACTTGAGCATTTTAAGATCATTTTAAAGGCTTTTTTTTTTTTTAGTATGTCCACATGCTCTTCTTTTTCATTAGTGTTTTCTGTATTTTTACACTCTTCCTTTGGTGAATGAGCCATCATTTCCTATTTCTTTGTTTGCCATGTATTCTTTTGTTATACATAGCACAGTTTAATATTTTAAAATCTTAACTCTGGGATTTGTCCTTTGGGATGTCTGCTTCTTGGTTTTATAACCAGATGGATATAAGAGAGATTTTCTTGAGCATCAGCCCTCTTGTAAAAGAAGGTCTGTCCAAGGTGACTGCACCATGCAAGGTTTTCCCTGTTTTTTCTGAGCCTCTGACTTGTACTGGGCCTTCACTTGTTAGTTGATTTGGAGTTTGTTTGTCCCCTCTGTTTTCCAGGAGACAGACCTCTCCTGAGTGTTTGCAGCTGGCTGACCTAGTCCCAGATTATCTAAATCTACAGGTTATTTTTTACATTCCTTTGGTAGTCTTATGTGCATTTATTTATTTATTTATTTATTTATTTATTTATTTATTTTGATCTTTAAATCTCTACTACCTCCACTCTTGTCTCTGGGGACTGTTGAAGCAATGGCTGCCCTCAGAGACAGGACCCAGGGGTCAAATTTTTAATTAAAAGCCATGATCACAATCGACTATTGCTATCCTTAGAAAGGTGGAATTTTACGTCACTTTTTATTTCTTTTTTTTTATTTTTCTTTCTTTTCTTTTCTTTTCTTTTATTTTATTAATTAAAAAAATTAACAAAACATTTAGAAATCATTCCATTCTACATGTACAATCAGTAATTCTTAATATCATATAGTTGCATATTCATCATTTCTTAGTACATTTGCATCGATTTAGAAAAAGAAATAAAAAGACAACAGAATAAGAATTAAAATGATAATAGAGAGAAAAAAAAACCTATACCTCACATGCAGCTTCATTCAATGTTTTAACATAATTGCATTACAATTAGGTAGTATTGTGCTGTCCATTTCTGAGTTTTTATATCCAGTCCTGTTGCACAGTCTGTATCCCTTCAGCTCCAATTACCCCTTCTCTTTTTTTTTTTTTAATTAACGGAAAAAAAGAAATGAACCCAACATTTAGAAATCATACCATTCTACATTATTTTATTTTTTTATTATTATTATTATTTTTTTTACATCACTTTTTGTCACTAGTGAGTAGGACAAACCTGCAGTAACCTGCTGGGAGCTGGGGGATGTGCATTGGTCACCACCATAGTGGGGAAGCAGTTTACTCTTCTTTACAGTAATTTATCAGCCTCTTCCTCTGGTTCTACCTTGGATGCTGTAAAGTATACTTCTAGTCTCTGAAATTTCAAAATGCTGGCTTAAGGCAGTTCTTATCTGCTTAATGGTTATTTTTGTGGAGGAACTGAGTTCTGGAGCTCCCTACTCTGCCACCTTCTCCATGTCTTGTTTTCTTATAAGCTGGATTATTTAAAAAAATAAAATTAGCATTCTAACTTACCGAATGTTTATCTTCACCACAACATTTTTAAATGAAAGATTAGTAAAATCATTTCACCTTACAGTAATGTTTATATTAATACATATTTGCATGGATATTTTCTGGAACACAGCCAAACCATAGATAAAGCTATATTTATAAATACCAGAAATGGTATTCTTTGGAGATATACAACCCTAATTTTCTCTTTCAATTCATTCCAATTTAATAAAATGTATTATGTGAATACCTGGGCAAAGCTCTGCTTTATCCTTCTTGGAATATCTGGAACATCCTCCTCGCAGTGAGCTTAGTGCTTAATATGAGGGTTAATTAAGTACCTGAGTAATAGTAGTGAAGTATTAAAAATGTAAATACACAAAAACAGTATTCTCAAAGTGCTAAAATAATTTTTGGAGAAGAGAAAAATCACTTCTGGAGGATTTGCAGAAAGAACATTGCATTTAATTTAACTGGATCTGATATTTGCTTGACTTTTAACAATTTTTATTAAGGTAAACATATTTTGCATGAATGGAATACACAAACAGCAAGTGTACAGCTGAATGACTTTTTATATAGGTATACATCCACATGTGATTTCAGCAAGATTGAGTGTTCAACATATTCATCATCCACATACGCCTTTCTGGTCGATGCCACCCACCCTCAGAGATAACAAATACATGTAGTTCTATTATAAATCAGTTTTGCTTACTCTAGAACTTGGTATGTTTGAAATCATACAACCTAATACATGCCCTTTTGCATCTAGTTTCCTTCTCTTGGCACAATGTATCTGAGCTTCTTTCATGCTGCTCTAGGAGAAAGTAATTCCTCCTACTGACAGTTGAGGAGTGTTCTATTGTGATGGATTCTTGGGTGGTTTTCAATTGGGACAATTATGGAAGAAACTTTTATTCCTATTCTTGCACAAGTAAATAATTGTTTCTCTTTAGCCTATTCTCAGAAGAAGAATCTGTAAATCACAGCATAGATGCATATGAACAGTTTTCCATAGTGGTTCAACCATCTTCACTTCTGTCAACAATGTATGAGCCTTCTACTGTCTCCATTCACACCACCACATATCATTACTGCTCGTTCTCAACTTTCACCTTTACGTGTTCATGTAATGATTTCTCCCTGTGTTTTAATTCATATCTTTTTGATGATGCTGAGCACCCTCTAAGCCATTTTAGATCTTTCAGATATCTTCTTTCATGAAAAACTCATTATATCTACATCTATATATCTATATCTAATCCATAACTATCCATAGATTTATAGCTATCTATACATCTATAGTCATATATCTATAGGTGTTTATATTTAACTTTCTGTCTATCTACACACACATACACACCATCAGGGATGCTATAGCATAGTGTATGCACTCCTGAAAATCACCATGTTGAGCAAAGCTATGTGATTAAAACCAGAGATCTACGAAAAAAATGGTTTTAGGGACATAATACTCATTTTTGTCAGGCACATACATAAAGGCATAGATAAGAAACTAAGTATAATAACCTATTAAAATGATATCACATTTTGCACATGTTAAATGGTTACTAAATGCGTGAATATTGCTATAAATATAACAATTTTCCTTGAACAAGACCAGAAATTGCTTGGGGAAGTGGGCATCCAAAGATTGCAAGTTGTGGTTATAAACTAAGCGGTAGAAGACGGTTTTCTGAGACTGAACGGAAGGTTGCAGGCCACTGAGGATGAGGGGCTTACAAATGCAGAGCAACTGAGGCAGCATGCAGACGTCTGAGTATGTGCCCCAGTGTGTGATTTGTGTATCCCTGTGCAGCTTGGTTCTGTTGGGTGCAGGTTTTCTCTTTACAGATAGCATCTCTTGTGGATATAATTGTGCATAAGTGAAGTCAAAATTTGCATTATGGCTAAATTCCTCACTAATGTATCAAATGTGTTGGAAAAAGTTCACGTTTCAAAACCAGTGTTAGAGCAGACTAACTGTACCTTTTAAATGTAATTCTCAAAATGTGTTGGTAACAATTTAAATCTTGAGCTCATCAACACATTAATATCCTTGGATACCTAGATTGGCAAACGTTTTCTGTAAAAGGCCAGATAGTAAATATTTCAGGCTTTGGGACCATATGGTCCCTGTCACCATTACTCAATTCTGCTGTAATGGGCAAAAGCAGCCATAGATGATGTTAAAACTATTGCTCATGTCTGTGGTCTAATAAAAGTCTATTTACAAAAACAGGTGGCAGGTCAGCAGTTTATAAACATTTGCCTCTTTCTTTTATCCATTATCAAGGTTTGCATCATTGTGAGGTGTGCTAGTAAACTTGTATATTTTTTGCCACTTTGAGAAGGTATAAAAGGGTTGGAGGTAGCTGAAAAAATTTGGTCTATGTGTGTCTATAGGCTCTGCTAACCTCCAATAATGCTTATACTGATGATCAGCTTATAATGTATCTGAACAGTTTTTGTTCATGAAATAGGAGTTAGTTACATTGCTAAAATGAATAATTGATAGGAGTGGCTGAGGGAATGCTAGGAGCAATACTGATAGAAAAATACAACCATGTACATAAGGTAATAGAGTGACTTTTTGTTATTTTTTCAAGGAAAAAAGGGAGGTTTTGATGTAAAATAAGTCTCAATTTATGATATGAAAAAGCATTGCAAAGGATAAAAATATTGAATGTTTTTAGAAAGTAATAGAGACTTTGGAGAAATTTAGTTTCATTTTTTGGGATTCATAATACCTGAGACTAAAAAATTGCTATGAAAACTGTTAAAATGTTTGTAAAGTTTGCTCAAATTTATGGATTTATTCAAAAGATGCTTATGTTAAAAAAAATGAAGTAGACGGGAAAACTCATGAAACATTTACTGCAAGGTATGCTAGTTTGTCTTTCCCTCATTAAAATAGTAAATCAGTTTTAGAAATATTAACAAGGGCTAGTGAAAAATTATTCTTTATATTCTGTGTAATATGCTGCTATTTTACAGACTCACAATCTCTTCAAAATGATTGTATTTACATTGTGATGACTTTATCATTTATATTTATTAAAATATTATAATAAATTTAAAAAATTAAAAACATAACATGAACAATGTTTTCTCACTTCTGTAAAAAAGAATGTTCCTTGCAATTGTGTTAGAATCTTTCAAGTTTATTTTAAATTATGTTATTGCCACTTTGATTAGATAGGTGAGAGAGTTATTATTTCCCAGGTGTTCACGTGCCTATTTTAATCTAGCAATCAAATCTGCTGGCAACTCTTCTGATTTTACATTCCCATGATCAAGACCTAAAAATTAATAAAACAAAAACTAAATTCAGGATGTCTTTTACCGCTAAGATGATCATTGAAATTTCCCAGAGGACTTGAAAAATCACAAAGATTTGACATTTCATCTTCTGAAAATAAGAATGGTTGAAATAACAAGATTAGTTTTGGGGGTGCTATATTTCTAAATAGCTTAATACTCCATTCTGAGTGCATGGGAAAAGTTGTGGACCAAATTTGGAGGCACAGCATTTCCAAAGCTTAAAATGTTTAGGTAATATATTATATAAATTTTTCAAATTGAAATTTTATGGAAAGACCCTAAAGATTTATCAGTGGCCTCACTGTCCATCATATTCTTGCCCTCAGGGCCAAACCTTATATAATAGTTTATGTATCATACTGCAATGGGACATTCTATTCTCCCCTGATATCACTGGTTATTGTAATAAATTCACCACAGCCTTTCAGTCTTATTATCAAACAAGTTCCTCTGTTTCTCTGATACTTACCTGAAGTCCATACACTAATATGCTCTAGAATTTGTGTTGCAAAAATGAAAAAGAATGTATCAGACAATCTGAACTGTTGATAATTCCAAAAATAGATTCTTGGATGCAGGTTTCCAAAGTTGACCTCACCCAGACAAGTTTCTGAATGTGCCAGTGCATTGAGCAAAGGTTTCCATGACTCTTCAGCCCAGGAGATGAACTTTGTGGAAACAACCAGCTAGCACAAAGTCCTGAGGACTGAGAATTAATCTCATAGAACTGAATGAAGTGATGAGGGAAATTTAATCATGGTAATTTGATTGGGATATTCTTGTTTTGTTGTTGTTGTTGTTGTTTATTTTAACGTATCTTTGAGGAAGATCTTTTTCTTTGTCTTAAACTCCAACTTTCTCCTTTGTAGACTCTGCTTTTGTAAGCTTAAATTGTTTTTATGGGTATCTGATTGTCACTGATCTCTTAGAAGTCAGAATCAAGTGCAGTATCTCCTTACTTTTAGCAGAATGTAATTCTTTCCATCAGTTCCTCATATTGCTAGCATATAAGTGGACAAATCAATCATCCAGATGTTGTACATAGTTGGAGTGGAGTGCTTTATCTTGATTCCTATTATTCAGGTATAATAAAAAGTGGAAGGTGGAGAGAAAGCATGTTAGCCAGGACTTATCAGCTCTCTAATAAGAAACACGGTGAGACTTTACTGCTGGGTCTGATGTCCACAGAGCCATCCTTAGAGCAAAGACTTGGAACTGGCTTATGAGGTCACAGCCTTTCTGCAGTAAGAAAGAGAATCTCCTTGTAGGCCACAGACTGTAGCACATTGCTGGGTCCCCAAGAAGAGAGAAATTCACTTAAATTTATGAGCAGTACAGGTGAAACCTTGTGGACAGAAGGCCTTAGTCACGTTTTCCCAGCCTCAAAATAAAAGAGATAATAATAGAGGAGTTTCAAGTTCAATCTGAAATGTCTTTTGAAAATTTCCTTGAAGAAGCAAATTCTCTTGCCTTCACTCCCTGAGAAATTAACCCTTCTGATGCATTTATATAAATATAAGGTACAAGCATAATGACACAATGTTTTTGTATATGCGTATGTGTGATCCAGGATATTTGGAGGTATTTTAATAATAACAAATGAAAAATTGGTTAAAATTATGCATTAAAGGTCACAGATTCATTTAGTCAAAACTTACAGAATTTAGTCTGATACCTATAAATAATTTCTGTCCAATGTAAAAGATAATCCCAAGACTTGTACTATATTGCCCTATCAGATATTACCTTTTAAAAATCAAACGCAGAAAATTTATCATAAATTTTTTTATTACTTCATCCCTGTAGACAGTTCGTCAAATGCTCATTGAACAGGTCATAATACCTTGCTGATTCCCTCATTAATTAATGAGTTGAAGGAAATCTTTTACAATCATCCATTTATTAACATGATAATTCCCTTTTGAAAATTATACTTCAGCAAGCTCCCATGAAAAATTATTCCATGGAGAATTCTAGGTAATTACAAAGAAATGTACTAAAATGTTTAATGTTAGAAATTTCCACTTCCATGAAGATGAAGTATAAATACTTTGTATCCCTCCTTTTAAATACAACTAAAAATTCTGAATATCAGAGATAAAACAAAATAGAAAGACTCTGAAAGACAGAAGGAAAGCATCCTGGCTACTAAGTTTAGTGAGTTAGTTTTTTTATTCCTCATAAGTTCCAAATTGAAGCTGGAGAAGAGAATAACCTGGAAAAAACAAATGGTTACAGGCAAAAATGCAGTGACAGAAGCCTTTTCCTTCTAGCCACAGGGCAAGGAAAGGAGCGGGCTAGCAAGACAACATTTTTAGGCAGTCACTACTCTGCTCCAGCCAAACATCTCTGACAAAGCTAATGAGTGGGAAGCCTAAACTTTCACCATCACCAATCTGTAATGAGACACCCCAACCTCCTGCTAGAATGGTGCCAGAGAAAACTGTGTAAGGAGCAGGAACTTTTAACCACTGCAGTAATGATTTAGCAGAGAACCCACCCAGCATGAGTCAGTGGAGCACAAGTGAGGTGCCTGGATTTCTACCCCCCTCTGCATCAGATGGATGCCTCTCCCTTTCATGCTAGTGTCAGAGGAGGCAAAGGGGGAAGTCAGGGCATTTATGGATTGAATTGTGTCCTGCAGCAAGATATGTTGAGGTCCTAATCCCTAGTTCCTCAGAATGTGACCTATTTGGAAATAAGGTCATTACAGATAAAACTAGGTAAATGAAAGTGAAGTCATATTGGAGTAGGATGGCCACAATCCAATAAGACTGTTGTCCTTGTAGGGGGGAAATTGGATACAGAGACAGAGAGAGGGGAGAAGACCATGTAATGACTGAAGCATGGATTGAAAACCAAGAATTGCTGCAAACCTCCAGAAGTTAGGAAGAGGCAAGGAAGGATTCTTCCCTATGGATATCAGACTTCTGGCCTCCAGATTGTGACATAATAGTTTTCCGTTGCTTTATTTAAGCCATCTAGCTTGCAATATTTTTTACAGCACCTACAGGAAACTGAGACAAGGATTTCTACCAGTTCCATGTTTAATGAAGCCATGCCCTTGGTGTCAGTGGTGGTTACTCAGGGAACAGTAACTTCTGCCATCTTAGGCAGAGTGGTATCAAATGATCCTTAGTGCTGGATCAAGACTCCCACTCCACCCAACAGTAACCATGGGACCCTGTATATACTACCCTTACTGGGCAGTGACATTCTCTCCCTGTTGGCGTGATTTCATAGAAAGCCAGCTCAAACAGAAGGCTAAAATGAGATCCAGAGTTCCATATATAATACCTCAAATGTCCATATTTGATGGGAAAAAAATGAAGTCATTATACAAAGATCCAAGAAAACGCCAACCTGAATGAAAAAATAGCAACCAATATATGCCAATAATGAGATGATAGAGATACTGCAAAAATCTGAAAAATATTTTAACTCATCCATCAAAAAAAAGCTTTGATAATTAATTATGAACTCATATATATAGCAAATAAGAAAATAGAAAGTCACAGAAAGAAATGGAAAGTCTTATTAAATCAATCAAGCTCATAAAGAAGAACCGAATGTAATTTTATAAGTGAAAAGACAATCACTGAAGTAAAATCTAAATGGATAGGCTCAAAATAAAACTTAATGGAGTGGGCAGAATAAATAATTAGTGAACAGGAAAATAGAACAATCAAAATTAAGCAATCTTAATAGCAGAGAGAAAATAGCTTTAAGAGTAAAACAAAACAAAACAAAAAATGAAGAGATCCTCACTTACCTAAGGTACTATAATAAAGAAAATATAACATTTGTGCCATTGGAGTCCCAGAAGAGAAAGAGGGAAAGGGCTGAAAAAGCACCCAAAAGTAGAAGTACTGAAATCTTCCCAATTTTGGCAAAATACGTATACTGACAGATATAAGAAACTAAACAGACTTTAAATAAGATAAACACAAATCTACACCAAGACACATTATAGTCAAATTTCTAAAAATAAATGCAAAGAAAAAATCTTGAAAGCAGTAAGAAAAAACCTAACACCTTACTTATAGAAAAATAAAATTCAAATGGTGGAGATTTATGGTTAGAATACATGGAGGACAAAACAAAGTACATGAGAGAAAATGACTGCCAATTCAGAGTTCTATAACTTGCAAAAAACATCCTTAAGAAATGAAAGGAAATCAAGAAATCTCAAAAGAAGGAAAACTAAGATAACATGTTATCAATAGAACTAACCTTTTCATTTTGAATTTTCTAAATTATGCTTGATGGTTGGCTGAAAAATGACACTGCCTTATGTGGTTTTAAAAGCAAGCAAAAGAAATATTTAAGATACGTAAATGATAGATGATAGATATATAGATTAGTATAGTATATATAGACTATAGGTATAGAAATTATAAATAGAGGAGGGTAAGGGGACATAAAAGGAGGTAAGGTTTCTACATTTCATTTGAACTGCCAAAAATGGTAAAACCATTAGACTGTGATAAGTTATATAGACATGTTAGAACTTGTACAATCATTAAAAACCTACACAAACAGATACACCCCAAAACACCAGATAATCACAATCACTCTGGGAAACAGTTTGGCAATTTCTTGAAAAACAAAACATGCCACTACCTTCAGTTGACCCAGTCATTGCCCTTCTGGGCACTTATCCCAAACAAAAACTTTTTTTCATGCAAATATCAGTACACAAATGTGCATAGCAGCTTTACTCTTAATACCCCAAACCAGAAATGACTAGATGTCCTCAGTGGGTAAATGGTTAAGCAAATTATGCTACATCCAAACCATGGAATACCATTCTGTAATAAAATGGTAGAAACTATAGATACAAATAATGCCTTGGATGAATCTACAGAGAATTATGCTGAGTCAAAAAAATACTTAAGCTAAAAAAAGTTACCTACTACACGTTTCCACTTATATAACATTCTTGCAATGATGAAATTACAGAAATAGAGAACAGATAAGTTGCCAAATATCAAGGAAGGGAAAGGGGAATTGGGTGTGATATAAAAGGGCCACTTGAGAGAGCCTTGTGGGTGTGAAAATGTTCTGTATCTTGATTTTGCCAACGTCAATAGGTTCTGATACTGTGCTGTGTTTTTCCAAGTCAGTACCCTAGGGAAGACCTGGGAAAGGTTACATGGGTTTTCTCTGTATTATTTCTCACAATTGCATGAGACTCTCATGATCTCAAATTTTTAAAATGTAATTAAAAATAAAGATTTAATACTCAAGAGACATTGATAAAATGACCTGCAACGAAAATATTGCATATTGATAAAACACTGGGGATTTATGTTTACAGAATATACCATCAATATTACAAACTTCAACCTAAATATTCATAGTCTAAGTAACGCAAAGTTAGAAGGTAAGTTAAGGTGAAGGAGAAAGCTATATAGCGGTAATTGTATTATATCTTGTAGAAATCATCAGTAAATTTTGTCAAAGTTGTTAAAATCCTATTATGAAAAACATTGAGAGACTGAATCAACCGTTTTAGGTAAAGGGTCTTTAAGAAATTATGTATCTTGAGGTAGAAAACATTAATATGAAATTCTAGTCCTCTTCAAGTTTGCTTCAGATTGTTTTTTGTTTATTGTTAATTCAGGCTAAATTAATATATCACTAAATAATATTCTATTATAGTTGTAATGATTGTAAATCTGTATAGATGAATAGAACATGTTTTAGAATGATGTTTATCAAATATCGAAATGGGTTATCCTTAGGTGGTTTATTGTTGAATGACATTTATTTAAGCATTTACTTTTCTCTTCATAGTTTAATATGACAATTATTTAAAAAGTGAACTTTTTCTTTCAAGCAGTGTTTTAAAAAATAAATTAATACTAACAATTTGGATGTTTGTTATTGATACATGATCATTTGAAGTAGAGGGGTGATGTTAGTGTGAGAATTTTTTCCCTCTTTTATGTCATGAATAAGATCAGTTAAATCAAAAGAAAAATCTAGCTCCAAGAAATTGATGTCAAATATTAAAATTTTATTCTGAATTTTTCCTTGCAAAAATTTTTGTTCTCTGGGGTGACAGCAAGCATATTACTCAGTCTTATTGAGATCAATTTACTCAGCTATTCTAAGAAAAAACTGTATAGTAACAATTGCATTATAGAGTAGAATCATACATTAACTGTCTTTCAAATGAATGCTCTTAATTTCTTTGTTGGTTTATGCCAAGTTCCACTGAAATATACCTCTATGGGATATACAATGTCATAGAATAAAAAGGATTGTGCTTAGGGATAAAATGTCTTTTGAATAGTTAAGAGAAAACAAGTATTTTTTCCTAATTGAAATAGATAAGACTCTATGAACTGTTTTGCATTTTACCATAAAATCATGGCTGCTTTTTTTTTTTAATTTTTTGAAAATGCCTTTCCTTAAAATAAAATTAATGAGAATGATAGTATATTTGATATGGGTTTGCTAGTCCTTTAAATAAAACTGCTGGCTCTATATTAGTTCCTATGTAAATATTTATTTTTAAGTCCAAGAGTATTTGCCATTACTTTTAATGGACAAAAAGTTCCTCTTACTTAATAGCTTTTAATTGTTTATGTAACAATCCTAGTTAGCACAGCCAGTATTGTTTATACTTATTTATCATCCTTTGTAAATCATTTAAGTTCTAATTTTAAGTCTTAGTAGCAAATGATTCAAAATAACTACTATCAAAGTCTGTTACTTCTTAAATAAGCTTTCTACTCTTTTATCTAGCTAATGTGGGACATACATATTCATTTCTCTATATGTCTGGAAGATTTTAAAGTTTAATTAACATTCCAAAGATCACGTGGATTGCAGTAGCATATAGTGGAGAGGGCTGTAGATTATGTGGGTGGAAATACTAATTTATTTGATAATTTTTCATCTTGAATACTTCAATTTGTGGTATTTTAATTGCCTCCCATCCAATGAGGGGTTAATAAACATTCTTTACAGTGATATATGATGTATAAACCAAGGAGATGCTCACAGAGGCACTTGAACAATACGTTCAATATTAGCATAGAGCGTTAATTATGATCATAAAACTTCTGTATTAGCATATAGGTTATTTTATAGATGTGAAATAAGATGATTTTATACATTTTTATTTTCTTTCTTGGTTGTACTATTACTGCTCTCAGGGACTATTCTTGTTTAACAGAGCATCAGACATTTGAATGTGTCAATTTGATATTGATACAACTTCTTTCAGGAATAAATAACATCACACAGCTGGGAATGCACTTTTCTAATGTAACATTGTTTTCAAGTATTTTACCCTTTCTTTCCTAATCTATCTAAACTCTGAGCAAACTTTAAAAGGCTTGCAGGTGTATCAGGAAAAAAATAAGTGCCATTTTATCATGTTTGGGATTAAATTGTTGAAACAATTAAGAGGAAATGAACAATGAAGTTGAAATCAAATTCATTCTTAATTACAAAATCTTCTAGAGTTTGCATAAAATTATACTCATCTAGAGTCATTAGTTTAGTGATCAGTTTTTATGTTTTTGGCTTACTATCACCTGGGAGCAGGGTAGAAGTACAAAATTAGAATTTACTCAATTTGACAATTGAGTTCAAATAAGTGAGAACAGTAAATTATTCACAGTGGAAAGGGGCATTTCTGCAAGGAAAAAAATGTGATTAAGTTTCTAAATCTACTATTTAGACAGTATGCCAATATTGCACACAGCTAGACAGGTTTATCTTATCTAAGGGATACAGTGCATCTTAGAGTGCATAGGACATCTACAGCCCATGACATTCATTTAGGAGTTTTTTGTTTTCTCAAAAATGTGCTTAACAACCTGATGTCAGCTCTCCCACTTTGAAGGATTGTGACCAAAATAAATCCAGCATAAATTAGTTCTAAGGCTGTAGGTACATCACAATGGTTCAGTCTAACCCATTCCGTAATGAACACGCCCAGGTGTCATTAAAGGCTCCTCAGTGAAGAATTTTAAACTTCTATGTCCAGGGCTTGATCTCTCACTGCATTGCTGCCTGCCCTTCTCAACTTACACCACAGGTTCCCAATATTAGTGCATCCATTTATTTACTAAGAAAAAAAGACTTGAACAAGTTTTACAATTTCACATTCTTACTGAGGTGCTGATGTTGCAAAACTTTGGGTCCAGAGGGAGCTCGTGACTTGGTGGGAGGAACAGAAATTTAGATAGTTAATTATGGAGCATAAACAGATGCTAAAATGCTGAGATGGGCAATGCAAATTAGTAAGAGCGTAGTCCAGAATTTTAAATGGTCAATCAGCCCAGACCACTGGTGTAAGTAAAGTCATATTTATATGATTCATCTGGTTGTATAAGTGGTGGGATTCACAGGGTGAATGCACACTCCCAGTGAGTGTCCTTCTTGGGTAGTCACTAGTGCCAACCAGTTTACACCCACGCTGTAGGAAGATTTCACTCTCCCCCCAAAGGCTGCCTTTCTTCCTTGCTCTGCTGTGGCCGGGGCTTCCGTTTTGTCACACAGGCTGTCTGCAGCAGAAGGCCCCGTCTCTGAGGTGCCCCTCAGCCCTGAGAGATCTCTCAACCCTCCTTCCCATCGTGTCCTCCTTCTCTGCCTTCAGGAAGCTCCCAAGTCGACAATGTTCTCCTTTTCCTTCACATGACACTGGTCTCACCCAGTAGGTAGAAACAAGATTTTCCTCTTTGGCCAATATGACTTGACTCTCCAAAAGGCACATGGCTCCCCATGGGTCCCCAGTTAACTGTTTTTAGTGCAGGATGAGCACAGGAGAGATATTTACCCTCACAATCTCATTCTAAATCAAAGATGAGACATGCCACCTAACAAGGTCATTTTCAAGAAAGAAAATCCTGATTAAAGGGTGAATGAACCTAATTGTAGAATCATATTATACTCCTAAAGGAAAAAGATAGGGTGGTCTGTTAGTAACATTTAACCTACAGTACAGAAGAATCAGTTTAGTATTAATAGCAAATGCATTTATATTAAATACAGCCATGAATATTTTATGGAATATTGTATCAGCAGATGGGATATAAAAACATGGCTAAAATATCCATTCTAGAAGAATGTACAAGAGAGAAAGAAAATGAGCCATGTGAAGGTATCAAGGTTGCCCACGGGGTTTTCTCTGTGACATCTCTGGAGGCCTTCACCAGGGAAGTTATGGCAAGTTCAGTGTAAGGTCCTGTAAAGAGGGAAAGCAAGCTAGGGCCCTTCAGCCCAATATTCCAGCAAAGTCGTACTATACTAGCAATGATCAAATGAGGCAAAAGCCAACGTTTAAAGCACCTGAAACCACAAGAGAGGTAAGAACTAGCATCAATAAAATACTGAGGGGATAATACTTGATGCTGGATGTAGTGAAAGCGAGGCAAGCGGGAGCATATCTGTTCCACTATTCTCTGTGAAGGGTACTTAAAACAATAAAAGTTACAGGATCTTCATGGGAAAAATGAACATAATATAAAAATTCCTTAAAAACTTGCCCAAATACAAGTAATTCTCTTCTGGATATAAAGTTCCAATGCTGTGAAATGTCCATGATTTCTAAAGTATTATTAAATTCAATGAATTGTCATAAAGATTTAAACCAGATGTGTGACTGTTTTTAGGATCTGACAAAATAATTCTTATATTTCATCTGAGTAAAAAATAACAGGGGAGAAAAACAAAGAGAAAAATATATATGTAAAGGAGACTAAAGAAAACATTATTAGTTGTGAAATAATATGCAACATTACTGCAAACAATTTGTTTAGGAAAAGAAATTACTGAAGAAATAAAGTGAACTATTTCTTTAAAAGAGGGTCTCCAAATTCACAGTGTATGATAAATGTGGCATTTCAGTCGGTGAAAAAATATGCACAATTTCATTACAGTATTGGAAAAGCTGAGTAGCCAAGAAACAATATAAATTTCTTCATAGCAATATTTGAGCTGGATCACAGGGTTTAATGCATAAAGCAAAACAAACCAAAATGAAAATAAGGAAACAAATAAATGTGTTCCAGAATAACAAAGATAGAAAACCTCTTTCAAAGAAAAGCAAAACAACTTATAAATGTGATTAATAGATGCTTTAAATGGCAGACCATGGTAGCTCAGCAGGCAGAGTTCTCACCTGCTGTGCCGGAGACCTGGGCTCGTTTCCTGGTATCTGCCCACTCAAAAAAAAAAAAAAAGATGATTTAAAGTTCTTTGTAGTATACACATCAGAAACATGCTTTTAATATATTTAAACAACAACAACAAAACTAAGACATTTAGAGCTAACTCACTTAGTTGAAGGCAAAAGTGAACAGCCAGCCTCAAGGTTAAAGGACAGTTCAGAGATGAAGTGGAGACATTCATGACACGGTCATTTGCATAACCCAGCTGCAACCATTTCCAGGTTTTAAAATTTTAAATTGCATAATTACGGGAGAAAATAATCTAGACGGCCCAGTTTGGGTGAAGTGGCTTTCCTTGGTGTAGGAGTTAGGTTCAGGTGACAACTTGGCCAGGGGATGGTGCCCAGTTGCTTTCTTGCTGTGGACTTAAATCACCAGCACATGACATTCATCTATGGCAGATTACATCTGTGGTTGGCTAAGGGGAGCGTCTTCCGTATGAGCGAGGCTCAAAAGGAGGAGTCAGAAAAGAGGAGCTCAGACCCAGACATCTGAAGGTGCAGAAAGGACCTGCGCCGGGCAAAGCCATGTGAACTCCCAAGCCAGGAGACAGGACCAGCAGACATTGCCATGTGCCTGCCCAGAGGAAAGCTGGCTGCCTTTCCTCGGAGGAGCTGTACCTTTTTAACTAAATAAATCCTCTTTATAAAAGCCAATCCATCTCTGGTGTTATTGCATTCTGGCACGTGCTGGTGTGAAAGGAAGTATGCCCCTAAGAAAAGCCATGTTTTAATATAAATCCCATTTCATAAAGGTAAAATAATCTCTATTCAAAACTGTATGTTTGAAACTGTAATGAGATCATCTCCCTGGATGATGTGATTTAGTCAAGAATGGTTGTTAAACTGGATTAGGGGACGACATGTCTCCACCCATTTGGGTGGGCCTTGATTGGTTTATTGGAGTCCTATAAAAGGAAATATTTTGGAGAATGAGAGATTCAGAGAGAGCAGAGAATGCTGCAGCACCATGAAGCAGAGAGTCCATCAGCCAGTGACCTTTGGAGATGAAGAAGGAAAACGCCTCCTGGAGAGCTTCATGAAATAAGAAGCCAAGAGAGAAAGCTAGCAGATGACGCCGTATTCGCCATGTGCCTTTCCAGATGAGAGAGAAACTATGACTGTGTTCTCCATGTACCTTCTCACTTGAGAGAGAAACCCTGAACTTCATCGGCCTTCTTGAACCAAGGTATCTTTACCTGTATGCCTTTGATCGGACATTTCTATAGACTTGTTTTAATTGGGACATTTTCTCGGCCTTAGAACTGTAAACTGGCAACTCATTAAATTACCCCTTTTAAAAGCCATTCCACTTCTGGTGTGTTGCATTCTGGCAGCTAGCAAACTAGAACACGGCAGCTTTAGCAAAGTAAAACATTTGAGAAAATCACCTGCATAAGCAGAGCATTTTGTGGTCATTGACAATGCATCTGATTGCTGACATATTCCCTCAAACACAGGCTTTATGAGCTGGAATCCACGTGGGTCTCTTAAAACTACCACTTTTACAGCCTCAGCACAGCAAACAAAGACAAAAGATTGAAAGGGGGCATTTTTGCAACAAATATAATGGATACTACATTTCCAGTTTTAAGAGTGAATACATGAACAAGTAAGAAAAACAAGTCATGGAGGAAAGAAAGTCAGCATGGTTGAAGACAGAGAATTGGCTACAAAGCTCTGCTCTGCTCTCCCAGGTGCCTGGCACAAGTTTCTTATTTCTGAGCATCTGTCTCCTCACCTACGCCGTGGGGGTAAAAATGGTCTGCACTTTATGCTGCTTTGCAGATGAGATGAAATAATTCAAGAAAATATTTACTGTCATACCTACCATAGAGTAGTGCTCAGAAAAGAATGACTCTATTTGTTTAATAAATATTATCATTAATCCATAAGAGAGAGGATTATATGATTATAGCAGTCTACAGGTAAAAAATACATAAATGGTCAATACTTGTATGGAAAATATCTCAATCTTATTCATATTTAAAGTGATTCAAGTTTAAACAACCTGGGAAGTCTCATTATTGCTTATCACATTGCTAAAATGTAAACAATGCCAAGTGTTGTGGAATGTTTTCATTTGAACATATTTTGTTACAAACTTTCTGAAGGTGATTTAATGATGACTCTCAAAATTAAAAAGGAAAACTGGATACACCACATTTGGGGGGGGGGGACGGTACCGTGATGCTTCAGAAGCTGGGCACAACCCCACTCGGCTCAAGTACCGCCTCCTCTGGGACTCGCCCTCCTCATCTCTGGTTTGCATGTGTCCTGCCCCAGGAGCAGAGAGAAAGGCAGGTGGGGTATGCAAGATGGGCTTGCCGTGCTGTGTGCCTGGCAAGATGCAAGCCTCTGTGAATGGAACTGTGACCCCAAAAGGCATGCTGAAGTCCTAGTCTCTGGAGTTGTGAATGTGAACTCATTTGGAAATAGGATCTTTGAAGCTACTCAAAGATTCAAAGATCCTATGAAGCTGTTATCAGTTAAAATTAGGGCAAAAGTTTAAAGGCAGGTCCCTAAACCCATATGATTGCAGCACACAGAAGGGGAGGAGATTTGCACAGAAACTCCGACGACTGATGCTGAGACAGGGAGAGATGGCCATGTGATGGAGGCAGGGATGGAATTATGGATTTCCACCTAACCACCGCCAGTACATTATGGACTTCAGAGGAAATATGGCCCTGTCATCAGCTTGGGTTTGGATCTCTAATCTCCAGAACCACGAGAGAATAAATTCCCACTGGTGGAGACGACTGGACTGTGGCATGTTGTCACAGAAGCCATGGCAGGCTGAGATATGCCCCAGATTGCTAGACCTGCCTCAATCATTCAGTGGGATGGAGGGCCAGCTAGAAAGGGATAGGGGAGATGCCCAATGGGCCTCAACACAGCCATGCCTCAAGAACTTGACAGTGGGGACATTTCCCATCATTTTGAATCCAATTTGCCTCATAGTTTCTCTTTACTATCAGTTAAAATACAATGAAGAGACAAATGATTAATACTCCCAAATCCCATCTAAATCCATACTCAGTAGATGCCTGAGTAGATAGGTGTGCTTCCAAAATTTATCCAATAATAAGGAAAAAAGAAACTGCCTATATGCAGGGACTGGAAAATATATTATGGTATTATACATAAAGTGGAATACTATGTGACTATAAAAACTAAGAGTGATATAAATGTGTGCACACTGATATGAAAAATGTTCACCACATCTTATTAAGAAATGGAGCAAGGTAAGGTAAGTAGGAGTAGCATGATCATTTACACAACACCCCCCCCACGCACACACGCACACTAATCCTTCATGTTCATTGTAAGGGTCACAATTTAATTGTTGTCTTTCAAAATCCAGGCGATTGGGTGCACGGGTGGCTGAGTGGTAGAATACTCGCCTGCCACGTGGGAGAGCAGGGTCCGAGTACTGGCTCAGGCACCAAGAAACCCAGGCAAGAATCACTGTCTGTGTCAGCTAAGTAAAACAACGATGTGAATTGTGGGATGAATTTCACACCAAAGTACAATGAAATGCAATCTTTAAAATGTAAAATACCATACTGCTCAAACTCATACTCAAATACTATTTCTACAAGGCTGTATGTGAAGTTGTGACCAAAGATTAATACTTTGAGTTGGAGGGAAGATGGTAAAAGGGGACCTTGATTTTATACTTCACACTCTCTAGTACAGTTTTACGTTTTACTATGAGCATGTATTTCTTTATGATAAAAAGGGTATCACAAATAAAACCCATTTGTTAATATATGTATTTATATATTATATACATATATAAATATATATTAATATACACATTATATATAATACATATTTTACTATGTATTTATATATATTATATATTTTTATTTTAATGTATATATATTAAAACAAAAATGTTTGGCTAAAATAGAAAATACTCATATTTTGACATTCTCATTCTAATAATATCTGACTACATACAATTCCCTTTATGCTCTTCTACTATAACTTTTTATTGTGATATTGTATTGTATGTAAAATATGACATGGCTTTACATATGTTACTTTACCAGGAATTTTTTTCCTCTTTCCCCCTTGTTTGGGGTAGGTATAGGTTCATTTTTCTCCACTGTGCATGTGATACTCATATATTTTCTCATCCCCTACCTCAATAATGGAAAATCATGAGCTCCTCTTTGTTGCATCTTTACCTTACATGTTGTCATCTTGTATACAAAACAGTGAGCTATTATCTATTTGAATGTTTATTATGTCCTATAATCCAAAACCTGCTTGAAAGCAGAGATAATGTCTTATTTCCCTAAATATCACCAGCAGTGTCCTGCAGAATGCTGGAAACATAATAGACTCCCAGTAACATTTATTAAACCAAACTGCTGGAAAATATTTCAATCTGTGGACAGTCTGTGAATCATCCTTAGAGTTAAGAATAAAATTAGTCACTACTATTTACTGGGGGCTTACTAAGTCACTTCTTAAACACATGATATGCGTTATCTCTTAACATTTACAAAAACCCTGTATTTAGTTATTAAGTTCAGTTTACAAATGAGGAGCTTGAAGTTCTAACAATTAATTTTCTTAGCCAAACTCTAACATGTAGAGATTGTTTAGGAGGTCATTGGTTCACATTTAAACCTGGAAAAAATGAAAATCATGAATTTCTTTTAATTAACACCCAGATCCAAGTAAGCATAAACTGAGAGTATGCCTTAAATTTTAATTTGTAAGGTTTAAATGTTGATGGAACAGGAATTTTAGCTCAATAGTAGGCCAATGAGAATTTATAAATAATAAAATTGAAAAATAAATAGCATAGGAATTAAGATTGATTAATTTAAAATTCAGTAGGAAAAATCCAGTTAGTACAAATGAATTGAATTATGGAGCTATATGTAAAATGTCCTGGTCTCAATAATGTTTACCATGTATTAGCTAACACAATGTGCAGTTTAGAAAATGTTCTTTACTAAAGAAAAAGGATCTTTTCTATGGAAATAAGTATTTTATATTTTTAACTTTTTATCTGAAACACCTTCAAATCTACAGGACAGCTACAAAAATAATATTTAAAATGCTTAGAAAGAACTCTGGGATATATAAGGGATTACAGAGATTCAGAGTGTCCAAAAGCAAGAAAATCAACAAGTGATTTCAAAATCATATTATAATATGAGGAAAAAAAGGAAAATACTTGAAAATTGATTTTATTAGGGTATTTCATTTTAGTAAAGGAAATATATATTTTTAGACAAAATAGAACTTTCAAATTGTAAAAAAAAACACCTGGGGCCATAAAACTGTGTTTAAAAAAAAAAAGCAGAAAAAAAATTAGTTAAAATTGGTTGCATCCCCAGTCCAGTACTTCTAAATTTAAAGTCCCTGTAAATGAAGAATGGCTCCATTTACATTCTCAAGCATATAAAGTGTTATTCAACAAAGGAATTCATGTGCTCATCTTGGACTCATGAATTCTCTCCCCTGCTGTAAAGAGTGGCTACAAAGCTACCATCTTGCTGGACATATACTGATCCCAAATGGATATGGATAGTTGTTGCCATTGTCATCCGTTACTAATTCCACATCTAAAGACATATAAGAAAATTCAGGAAATCATTAGGATTTTATTTCACTGATATTTAGGTTAAAAAAAAAATGCCCCTCAAGAAATGTCCAGCTGACAGTGAACGACCTTCTTGGGGCCTTACCTCCAGGTCTCCAAGCTGTTTAGTGGCCTGTGTCAAAAAAATTACTTGTTTCACTCCAATTTCTCTCAATTCAATAACCCCTGAGCCTCTCCAAACAAAGCAAAGTAAAAATGATTTTCAATTGCTTTCGACTAAGCTGTGTCAGCAGTCACCAGCATTTCATGGACATCAATAGAACAAAGCGCTCACCCTTAAACCTTTCTCCTTTTCTCATTAATCAAAATTCCAATGAGCTGATTTCTTTTGAGGCTAGTCTAGAAGAGATTTATGAGAAATGGGATTTTTCTGACTCTTGACTCTAGACATATATTCCAGAGAAAACAACACAGCTCATCATCCCACTTAACTCTAAATAATAGGGGCTTGATTACGTGGCTTTTTTTTTTTTTTTTTTTTTTAATCAGGCAGCTAGACAGAGTGAGAGTGCAGGTTTCTGTTCTGGACTCTATTTCTTGGCAAATGGCTTTTCACACTGGGTTTATTTAGTCACACATTCTAATATAAGTTCATTGTGTCAGAAAGGGAGCATCACAAGAAGTAACGATGGAGGATTTCACTTACTCAGCCACCTGTCGTCACCTGTCAACTTTCTACCCATTCCCCGCCTCACTTGTCACACTTGATATAGGCTTCAGAAGGGAGGGGCGAACGGGAGGCAGGGCAGGCTGGATAAATGTCTTCATGCTCGTCTTTAGCAATGTCACTAGCTCGGCTCTCTCAGTGTTTTAGACTTGCCTGTGACAGCTTTCCCACTGGCTCTGAAGCTGCATTCCACATTGCTATTTGTAGCCACTGGGACACTGGGCTAGAGCAATGCCTGAGGACAGCTGAATCTGCAGAGTGATACCAGTCTCCAACAGCACCTCTCTTTGTGCCTACACGGATGAGCTGGAGTGGAATGAGGGAAGGCTAACTTTAAATGACAGTTGCCACAGGTGATTAATTTATTTTCTGCCTTGTGCAGATTTACTCTGCCCATTCTGATTTAAATTGGTGTTCATAATAATCCTTTCATTTCACATGAAAGCTAATGAGACACGTCCAGTGGGGAAACAAATGACAAGGAAGGTGTCATGCCCAATGCACAGCCACTGCAGGTGAGGTGTGCAGTTGGGTCATTTCCTGGATGCCGACACTCACCTGAGGAATGAGGAAGAGATACAACTAGGACCCTGCTGATGGGAGGAAAGGGTGGGAGCCATAATGTTTCTATTTCAAGGATGCTGTATGAGTTTGTAAAACTGTGAGATGCTATACACTAGAAATGGAGGGGCTCTTAAAAAGGAAATTTATTAAGTTGCACATTTATGTAGATCTAAGGCTGGGCAAACCAAATTAAGACACCAACAGGTTACCTGCACTCACAAAAGCTGATGATGCCATCTGGAACACCTCTGTCAGCTGGGAAGGCACATGGCTGGCTTCTGCTGGTCTTTGCTCCCAGTTCTGTTGCTTTCAGCTTCTGATGCTGGTGGTTTCCTCTCTCAGCATCCGTGGGCCTTCACTTAGCTCCTCTGGGACACCACTCTGGCTCTGGCTTGCCTAGCATCTCATGGTGATGTCTGCTGGGCGCTGCCTGTGTCTAGGCATCTGCTCTCCAAGCATCTGCATCTGCGTCACCTCTGACCTCTCTCCAAAATGTTTCACTTTTTAAAGGACTCCAGCAAACAAATCAAGACCCATCTTGAATGGGTGGAGTCACATCTCCATCTAACCAAAAGTCCACACCCACAATTGGGCATGCTGCAGCTCTAATCAAAAGTGTCTGTCTTGTCATGTTGATTCAGGATTAAAGAAATGCTGCAGGGCAGGCCACAGTGGCTCCACAGGCAGAGTTCTCACCTGCCATGCTGGAGACCTGGGTTCGATTCCTGGTGCCTGTCCATGTGAAAAAAAAGAAAAAATGCTGTCTCTACAAGATTGGATCAGGATTAGAAAACATGACTTCTCTGGCTTCCCAGGGACTGGAAAAGAGCCCAGGCAGAGTCAGACTGCAACAAACTCATTCCAGCTCAACATTTCTAAATGCATTCAAGGAAAAATGACTTAGCTCTCTGTGCCACAGTGAACAAGGCATAATACACAAAGCTACCATCAAGGCCTTTCATGAAGATTTAATATGACAAAGCTTAAGAAAATGTTCTAAAAGTTACAAAACATTATTCAGATCTAGTGACATATTATCAGTAATTATCTCATATCAAAGCGAAACTAGCTGGCTGACAATTGAGGCTTTAAACTTGGCCTTGGGAATCAGAAAACGTATACAATCTCATGTTTTATTAACTTCCCCATTTTTTTTATTTTTAAAAAGTTTATGGCCTAATCTTAGTCATATTTAAGTTTCCCTTTTGGGCTACATGTAAACATGAAAGTAGTAGGATAGGTATATATCAAAATATTTAAGTAATTCATATTTAGAAAAGTTGGCAGCATAGATGTGAACAAATTTTGAGTAATTTTAACCATCCCATGGGAAAATTACAACATAGAAATAAGGCAGTGCAGTGCTAAATACGGCCCTTCCAGTAAATGACTACCTAAACCATAAATTATTTTTATGGACCATAGATTAGCAAGTTGTTTCTTGAAAATAAACAAAAATCCAAACCAAACCCAAACAAAATCCTCATGTTTATGTAATGCAGAAGTGTCCTTAGAATTTGAGATTACAATGGAACATAACAGGATTTCCCACTTCTTCCTTCCTCAACCAATAGTCAGGGGTTGTGCCATGATTACCTGACATATATTCAAACAAATGTGAGCTCCCACATTGATCTATCGCTCTCCGGGGATTGCTGTTCTCAGAAATTCTGTTTCTGTGTAATCAGGTGAGAGTGAGCTGATGCAAACTTCCCTCAAAAGGAAATGTCAGTTCTGGGGGAGAAAAACAGAAATATCACAGCTTTCTTTGAAAGACGCACTGGGCTGCATTTCCTAAAGTAGGTCTTATGGACACATACCCTTTGAAAATCTGATGAACACACTTACCCAAAATATTTATGGGTTCTCTCAGATCTCAGAGGAAAAGAGCATATGTACCAATAACTCTAAACTGTATCCAAAAATTATTTACAATATGAAGCCCAAAACTAAGCCATGACAGCTTTGTTCTAATTTAGAAAGCCCTCGGATGCAAAAGATGGCATTTATGCAATAGGTGGGAACTGGAGGATAAAAGATACACAGAAAATTAAAAAATCAGTTTATTAGTAGTCTCCACTATTACTCTTCTAATACCTCATATCCTTTTAGCTAGACCATTATTTTACCTTTGAGCAACCTGTCCCTAGCCTCTCTGTAGTTCAAACCAGCACGTGTACAATAGACAGATTTAGATTTCCAAAGTCCACTTCTAATCATGGTTCTCTCATTCTCAAAATTTCCAATGGCTTCCCATTCCCACTTCTTACCCCCTCATACCCCCAAAAGTCACATTCCATGACTGCACCTTTTTATCCCTATGTCCCCTTGGATTCCATATAACTATATTCCAGGAAAACAGAAACTCCTATTTTCTTCCTGTCACTAGCTGGGCTCTTCTCTGCCACTCTGCTTTCTCTGAAATATCATCACTCTTCTTCCATTCTCTGACATCTGCTGATCAAAAAATCATATAAATCCTTCAAGATCTATATTAAATGTCACATTCCTGGTTTTCTGATTGAATACCAAGTCTCAGCACCCTGAATTTCCCTTAACATTCCTGAGAAGACTTAAAAGTGAATGGCAGTTCTTAACAATGGAGCTCAATACTAAAAGCCAAAGTGCAATCAGAATCTAGGAGGCATTTCCATTAGTTTCCAGATGGACCAACCTGAAGTGCCATCCCACTCTGGCAAAGAATTTAGCTCCTTGAAGGCATCTGATGAGTGGCACCCTGTACAGCCCATGGAGAGTGAATGCTTGCTCTAATTCATCTGCCCATCTAAGTACATGCCCTATGGTTAAGATCACAGTATTATTATCTTAGGGTCTCTGTGCTGCATTCTATTAATTTTGAGATGGTCAAATCTGCCCCATTAGATGGTCGCATTACATTTTATTTTCTTAAACAAATTGACATTCCCAGAAAATTGTAAGGTCAGGAAGAAGGAAGCACTGCTGGTGAAGCAGAGGGAAGCTGAGTCTTCAACTGGGTGATCCAAACACACCCCTGCTTGTGAGAGGGGTAGAGAAACAAGAACCTGGAGCAATTTCTCTCTGGGTGAGTTGGGATGTGCATGACCAGTTTACATCAGTTGAAGAGTCAATGGGGAATAGGCAAAAAATTATACCCTACCAGACACACCTTCACTATGAAAATTGTACCAGGAGGTACAAATATTCACCTGCCTTTCAGCTGCAGGTCAGAGAAAACAGGGTGCCAAACCAACAAGCGCAGGTGTCGGTGGTTCTGTTTCTTTGAACTGCATAGCAGAAATAGCTTCGCTTTGATTTTGAGAATCAAGGGCATTGTGTGAAATGAATTGTGTGCAACTATTTTTTGCTTACTCTGTAGGTTTGTAATATGCACAATAATGCAAAATTGATGTTTGTATTCCATATTGTAAGACTTCCTACATCTGCTGTATGTATCTGACAAATCCTCCCCAAGGATAGAGCGAGTCAGGGGACTAAGGGTGTGCCACATGCCCTATGGTTTTTGTGTCCATCCATTTTGGATGGATTTTTCCTGCATTCAGGATAGATAAAAAGAAAAATGTCTGGCCTGGGACCCTTGGAAGACAATGAACATGTAGTGAATTTCTAGTTGACATTTTGGATATGTGTATCTCTGAGATACAGAGAAATAGAGCCATAATTCTAGCTATAATGCATAAAGACAGTCCTCCAAAAAGTTGTTGGGACATGTTTGAGAAAAGATGTTGACTTAAAATGCACAAATTACTGTGAATGACTAAGGTACTTCTCTCCCATTCACAAAAGCTTTTGAAATAAGATGTTTTGAACGAAATAAAACAATGTATTCCAATTGCATTCTAAGAAGATTACTAGATTATCTAGTAAAAGAGAGCCCACTGTATCTAGTAAGCATAATATATCAGTTACAATAGTTAATGGGTCCTACAAAAGAGGATAGAGGATATATGAGATATGATTGAGCTGTAAAAGGTCATTCATAAATGCTTTTATGGAGGGGGATAAAGCACAAAAGCACATCAGCAAAAGCAACCAGTAAATATAACTACTGAGACTTTTTTTTTATGTGATAAAACCACTTACCAAAATGTATCAAAAATGTAAAAAACAAGGGATTTAGAGAACTATTTGTCATGGATACAAACTGGCTTAGAGACAAGAAGAAAGGTTAGGAATAAGTAGGCTTTCTTTTTCTCTAAATAAAGAAGTGCAAATGCCAATGTTCCTTCGGGAGCAGGGCCAGCATATGCCTTGTTTAACATTTTTATAAATGATTTAAAGGAGAAGTGCATAAATTAATCTCGAAATTTGTGGAAGGCTTTTCTGGTTAATGCAAAGATTTCCTGCAGCTAAGTGATTTCTAGAATATTTGTAATTTGGCTTTGAAATGGAAAATAACCTTAATTTTGTGCTATCAATTTAGAAAAAAAGAATCTAAACAATAGTCATAGGATGGTCAATTTGCAAATATCAATTTTCATGCAATTTATATTTCTTGGCATTATATAAACTAATAAAAAGAGCAGACATAAGGAAAGAAGGGTATTTGCATTCAGAAATAATCATCAAATATTCACTATCTTTAAGCAAACTCTTTAGCGCTCTCCTAAAAATACTTCATTGTATTTATTCTATCCCAAAGAAGATTCATAAATGGATAACTAAACTTCTCTAAGAGAAGAAGGGACAGCCATATAATGCATCCCCCCCTGCAAAAAACAAGAACAAAAGCAAAATCCTAATTCCCACTGGCTAAATTCTGAATAGCATCATCCTTTTCTGCTCGGTCCCCACTTACACATCTGTGCCTCTCCTGTATCTTCAATACCTCACTCACTCAGTACTTAATCTTTTCCATTAATATCAGTATTTAAACACACTCTGGTGGGTCATGTTGCCAAAGTCACTGATTAAATTTCTAGTTCAAGAAGGAAAATAGAGCATATGTATTTACTCCTGTAGTCTCCTAAAAAAAAACAGAATAATATTTTAAAAGGAATGATATAAATATATTTATCTGTATATATTTGTGGAGGGTGAGTGTGCATTTGATTTTTGCAAATGTCTGAAAGACAAAGGCACATTGGAAGAATACTGGCGAAAATGAATGGGGAAGAAGAGTGCCAGCACCTATATATATATATATATATATGTATCTTCACAAAGTGTAAAGGATAATGAGACTTTCTGAAAAATGTCTAGGAAGGAATATGTAACTTATTTATGAAGAAATAATAATCAGATTGACATCAGAGTTCTTAAAAGAAACACAGGATCACAGGTTGCTAGAAGACAACGACACACAATAACTTCCAACTCCAGAATTTCTGCCCCCAAATTAACAATCAGGTGTGAGAGCAAAGCATCGGAATATTTTTCTACCATTGTACTTTTTGAATACAGTAAATTGGAACTAGAAATAGCAATCTCAATAATTTAACAATTAGCATAATAACAAATATATATATTATATATTATATATATATATAGTTGTAATTTGGTGAAAAGCTCTCTATTTTTTTTTATAAATAAAGCAAATCTATTTTAAGTTAATTAATCAAGTAGTAGAGGCATAATTAAATTATTTAGAAACAGGAAAATAGCTTCCCTAAACAAAAATAATGGAAGTGATTAATAGGTTTCATATTTTTTTCTTAGAAATTGGTTTAGGTTGAGAAGGGAGAGAGAAAATAAAATTGTGAATGGAAGGTTATAGAGGTTATTATTTAATTAAAAATTTCTGAATTTCTCAGTAGCATTTGACCCTGTCAAAAGCATTCTGTCAAGGCTTGTATCAAAGCATTCTATCTTTGAAACACTCTCTTTACTTGATTTCAGAGACACAAAACTCTCCTGGCTTTTCCCCAGCTCTCTGAACTGTCTCTTAAGGTTTTTGTAAGTGTCTTTTCCTGGAATATGAGGGGTCCTGGATCAAATGACTGGTGCCCTGATTCGGAACCAGAGAGGGAAGTCAGGTGAGGTAGAGGCAGGGATTGACGTGGCTTCCACAAGGCAAAGGGATGCCTGGAGCCTCCAGAAGCTGCAGCAGGCCATAGAAGATGCACCCATAAGCCTTGACTTCAGACATTTAACTTCCAGAACTGTGACAGAATGCAATTCATGCTGTCTCACGTCACCAAGTCTGTGGTGATTTATTATGGCATGCCTAAGAGTCCATACGCTTTCCCATCACCTGTCCCCTAAGGCACCACCTGTCAACCCCCAAGGGTACCACCTGTCAACCCCTGCTCATCTCTCTTGTTTTTGTTTCACTTTCCCTTACTTGGGGACAATTTTTATGACACCCTAGCTTATTTTACACCATCTATGACCACTCTGATGTTATTGTTTTAACTTGTGTTTTACACCATTTATTGCTACCAGAGAGCTACTTTTTGAACTAATTGTGTGATGTTTGCTTTACAGCCCCTCTCCCACCAAAAAGAGGAAGCCTGAAGCTCCATGAAATGAGATGCTGGGCTATTATTTTTATGGCTAATTCCGAATTATCTCATACGTTACCTGGCTGGTACTCAGAATTTATGAAGTATATTTAATGTGTGGCCAAGAGAAGTAGACACAGTCTTAGTCAATGAAGAAGATGGTAGAACACAGATATACTGTCCCTTGATACTGCTAAATAAACACGTTTCCTATTTTACACAAGTAAATTTAGGAAAAGCAAATTCAATCGCTATTTTATGGAAAGGTTAATAATTTCATGAAATGCACTGCTTCTAAGGGAATGTAAAGGATAAAATATAAATAGATGCAACAACAGATCAGCCATATGGGGGCATGGCAGGATATGGGTTGCTAAAGAAAATGAGACCGGGAAGTTTTGAGAATCACCTACGACTTGATTTCATGTCAGGTATTTATTTCATGTTTAATTACCAAATTATACTTATTTGTTTTATTCTTGAAATTTTCAATTCTGGTTAACAAATTCAGTTTGGCTTGACTTCTTCAACTGATTTTTCAAAAACCTGGGTTACTCTTTCACTGTAGCATCTCAGCTCCATCATCTAACCCAATTTTAGTGATGATTTTGCAAAGTACTGTAAAAAATGGCACCCAAGACATACTAAAAATTTCTGCTACATACATTAACATAAAACATAGCTGTTTGTTAATGCTTGGTCTTTCAGTGTGGATTATAGGATCTGTGAGGCTGGGTCTTACCTTCCTTGCTTATCTTTCATTCCTAGCACCTAGAACAGTGCTTCAAACACAATAAATACTTCTTGATTTAGTAAATATAATCCAGTAAGGAGATATGTATGGTTCTACTCTTTTGGGAGACACAATTTAAGATAAATATTGCTGTAGCACAATTCAAAGTAGTTAAACATCTCAAGCATAAAAAATACAAAGAAGCCTATAATTTATGCAGAACAATAATCATTGGATTTCCTCTTTCCAAGCAGAGAAAGATCAGATATAAATATTACTGTGGGATTGAACAAATAAAAAGATAAAGTAAAAAACAAATTGGTTCAGTCCCCCATCTGTTTTGTAAGGAACAATTAGTTTCTAGCCCAAAGACTGTGTTGTGATTTTGGTCGGTTCACAAAACCACAGAGATGTTGTTCCATTCACTTGTCTAGATAGGCCATAGAGACTATAATCAAGCAGTTGCATCTCCTTAAAAGTCCTTTATTCTCCGTTAAGCCTAGACTCAAACTCTCAGGCAGTCCATCAGTGGTCCTGGTATCCTTACAGCCATTGCAAATGACTTGGGATAATATGAATTAGGGAAAAAAAGGTTAAAATAAAAGTACTGACAGAGGTGGAACAGAAACCTGCAATAAGAGATTCAGGCCACTGACTTAGAAGTGAAATCTGATTGTTCTCAGACACTGCTTGTTTACTCCCTTGCTTTCTATTCCTGCTGGGCCTAAGCCACATGGGTCCTCAGGCAATGTCTGTTTCCAGAAAGAACTGAAAGTGAAAGTGTGCAAATAAATTCCCCTTCGATTTTGGCAGAAGGAAGCTCCTAGGGGATCCTCAAATTAAGGTTTCCATTAGTTGCTCCAGAGTCAGCAAAACAAGACAAAATACAGCACAGCACCCCAAACCTGTAGCAATCATATCAGTGGATGCCAAGTAAGTTTCAAAAGAAATCGTTTGGAATTAAGACACTGTGCATTGCATTATTTGTTCAAAGATCTATTTGGTTGTACTGGCTGTCACTGAACCTAATTACCAGCCTGCAGAAAATAACTTCATTGCCAAATCTGTCAACGTGAACCCAGTGCATAACACATAAAGTCCATCACCGTGACTGTTAAACTTCAAATTGAGCATCAATCTCAGCAAAGAAATCCTATAGACTAATGACTCGCCCTTACTGTAAAGCTACAATACAAAAATATCTCAAAACCCAGTTAATATGAATTATTAACTGTTTTCTGTTTTTACAAAGCTTTACATTTCTCAGTGCAGATATATATATATGCATACACATATACAAATGTGCGTTAATTCACATGTATTATGTCACCTTTTAGATCAGTAATTTTAACTAGGCTCTAAGTCCTGGGTTACAATGGTGGCTGAAGGGTATTTAGAGAGTCAGTTGTAAAAACATAAATCATTAGGATGCCACTTAAACAAAATGCTCTTTAACCAAACAGAATGTTCAAGAGGCACCAACGTGGAAAATATACACTGAAAAATTATGCCATTATATTTAGCAAGTTTTTGCATGAAACAGCTCTCTCTTATTGTATTGATTTAAACTGCAGCAATCCTAGTTTCGTGAAGATATTTTTCTGTCCTTGTGCAAGTTACTTTTAATTCGTGAGCCTAAATTTATCCATCATTTTAAAGGATATATGTGAAACCATTCATATTTTATAACTCTAAAGTACCAAGAAAAGAGAGAAGTTCTATTATCGTTGCACTCTTACTCTTCTAGGGAGGTATTTCTGGATACATCAACTGATCCTGTCATCACACAGAATTTTCCCACGCAAAATAATGACTTTCATATTTTGTGGAATTCAGAATTAGTTTGAGCTTGCAGTGTAAACAGTAGAAGTGTTTGTTAATCCCAGCTGTATTTGTAGTTAGTAGGAATTTACGTAGACACTGCCATTAACTTATTTTTAGTTATGGTGACTTTTCAAGAAATATTGACATTTGTACCATAGGAAAAAAATGTGGTTAAAACTTAAGAAAGCATTTTCCACAAAAAAATACTCTCTACGAGGAAATAAATATTAATGTATTTTAGACATAAGACCTCTGGACTTATTTTCACCAGAGAAGCTGCAAACATGTTGATGATAGTTCCTATCCAGAAATGGTCATCTTTCCATTTACCATATGTTTCCAGAAGGTAAAGATACTTCCTCCCAATTGTTTATCAGAAAAAGTGAAGTTCCTTCAATAATACAGAATTGTGACAAATTTTATAGCTACCATAGAACTATGAAAATGTCCATTTATCCAAAATGTTTTTAACATTTGCAATTATGGTCGCTACTAATCTTTGGTGATCAGATTCATGAGGAAAAGACTCTGAGGTTTAAATTAGTTTTGATCACATGCATAAGTGTTGTGCATATTACTAATGAACTTTTTACTTAAGAAGAGTCTTAGATGTACAGAAATCATGTAACTATAGTATAGAGTTCCTATAACTCCACACCCGGTTTCTCCTATTAGCATCTCATAATACTAAAGTAGATTCGTCATCACTAATGAGCCAGTATTGATATTCTCTTATTAATTAAACTTCATACTTTTTTCAAGTTTTAATAGTTTTCCTCTAGTGTCATGTTATAGCTCCAGCATCCTATCTAGCACATCGGATCACATTTACTCCTCATTTCTTCTGAGGTCCCTTTAGGCTGTGCAATTTCTCACACTCCCTTTGCTTTTGGTTATCTTGTCAATTTTAAGGATTAAAGATCAGGTATTTTGTAAAATGTTCCTCTGATGTTATTTGCCTAATGTTTTCCTCAGAGTTAGCCTGGGGTTATGGGTTTTGGAAGGAAAACACAGAGGTAAAATGCTACTCTTAACACAATTTATCAAAGGCATGCTTAAATCATCTTGATTTATCAATGTTGATGTCACCTTGATCATCTGTTTAGGCTGGTGGTTGCCAGATTCTCCACTGTATCATCACTTGGTTTTATTTTCCCCCTTTCCCCGCTGTGCTCTTGAAAACAAGTTGCTATGTGCATCCTATAATTGGAGAATGGGTTGTTATCATCAACCTTCCTGAGGTGAGAAGGGGTATCCATATAAATTATTTGGAATTTTAAGTAATGAAGATTTGTCTTTTCTCCCATGTATTAATTTATTTAATCACTTATGCATATCAGTATAGACTAATGGATATTTATTACGTATTTTGAACTATATTCCAATACTACTTTATTTATTTATAAAATTGTGACATTTCATGTCTACCGTGGATCTATGAAAATGTCCATTTAGCCAAAATGACTTTAACATTTGCTGTTATTGTTGCTATTAATCTTTGGTAATCAGATTCATGAGGAAAATATTTTGTGGTTTAAATTAGTTTTGATTGCATGCATGAATGTTATATGTACTTATTAATGAACTTTTTATTTTAGAAGATTTACAGAAAATATGCAACAATAATACATGATTTAGCCATTGGGGGCTCTTTTCATTGGCTCTTGGGTCCCTTTAACATATCCCATTGCTTTGTTTTGGTAGTATTTCCTTACATTCTGGCACTACAAGATTCACTCACTAGGCTCTCCTTTGCCCCAAGCCTTAAATTTAGCCATTTCTCTAAGAAGCCCTGGATCTTTTTTTAAATTACTACTGGGGGAATTGTCCTTTAGAAACCAACATCTGCTATGGGTATGTTCCTTTGCTGCTGGAGTGTCATTGTTTTTAGTCCCTCTTGGCAGAACACTAGAACATGTCTGATGTATGTTAACCCGCACTTACATACATATAGTCATTCCTGTACCTATCCATTTCTATTAATGTTAAACTAAGCAAGGTTCATACTGACCTCCATTTCTAACCCAGCACCATGCCACTCATTCTACCTTTCCTACTTTGATTACCTATAGCCTCCTTCTTCAACAGTGAGAAACCTGACTCCCAACATCTGCCATCCATTTATTTTTGGCCAATTCCAGAATATATGTACAACAGATTCACAAGTGTTAACCCATAATCGCCTGAGAAGCAACTTTACCAAATACAGTACAGCGATATATGTGCTGATATTTTTGTCTTTAGTCTGTGAGTTTCCAGTCATTTCCAAAGTTACCTAAATTAGCCTCTTTCCCCCTACCATGTGCAGGGAGGTTATGTCATACCTTTGTAATAGAGTCAGCTTCTTTGTCACAGTCTGTCTTCCACACTGGGATCCTCAGACCTACTAGCGGAATTTTTAAACATTTCTAAATACTATGATTCATGTTTGTGCTCTGAAAGTCTCTGGGTTTTGACAAACAGTGTCATCGATAGAATAATTTGACTTTACTCAAAATTCCATGACAATCAATTTTTGTATTACTCTACTATTAACCCATTCTTACATCTTTTTATAGTCTTGGCATATTTGTTATGGAATGTTTTGCACACTAGAATTCTAATGCTTATTAGACCTTAAATTAGGAATTATAACCTGTCATGTCAGTTGTAAATACGTTCCTTTTGATATATGACTCTTCCAATCATACTGTGATATACCTCATTTACAATAAAATTCTCCCCAATTCAACTGTATAATGATATAAATTTGATTAATTGTATATGGTCATGTAACCTCTACTATAATCGAGGTATAGAAAAATCCAGGGTGCATGGGTGGTTCAGTGCACCCCCTTCCATGTGGGCAACCCAGGTGTGATTCCCTGACCATGCACCCCCCCCAAAAAAGAAAGCCCAATCACCCTAAATGATTGCCTCTGAATCTTTATAGGGAATGCCCCTACCTGACACCCAACCGAAAATAAGTACTAATTGGCTTTTTTCACAAGAATTTTGCTTTACCTAGAAATTCATATATATTTAACATATAGTATCCATTGCCAAATCTGAAATCATAAATGTTTAACCCCTATGTTTTCTTCCATGATTTTTGTAGGTTTAAGACTTGCATTTAGATGTTTGATCCATTTAGAGTTAATTTTTGTGGATGGTGGGAAATAAAGATCTAATTCCTTTCTTTTGCTAATGGTATTCAGTTGTCCCAGCACCAATTGTTGAAAAGACTATTCTTTCCATATTGAATGATCTCGGAACCCTTGTCAAAGATTATTTAAATATAGGGCGGGCTGCGGTGGCTCAGCGGGCAAGAGTGCTTGCCTGCCGTGCCGGAGGACCCCGGTTCGATTCCCGGCCCCAGCCCATGTAAAAAACAAACAAACAAACAAAATATAATAAAACAAGAAAATGTTTAAAAATGTTTCCCTTTCTTAAAAAAAAAAAAATTATTTAAATATAGACACCTTGACTTATTTCTGGACTCATCCATTCCATTGATCTAATTCCTGTCTTATCACATTACCATACCATCTTGAAACAAGGCTAATTTAAGCTTTAAATTTCTTCTCTAGTCAATTCGAGTAGTTGGATCTTTCTAGAAATGAGACATTTTTATTTTAAATTTAGACCTTGAAGAACATGATCAACAAATTGAAAGTATAACCTACAAAAAGAAAGAAATATTTGCAAATTATATATGGGATAAGGTACTTGTGTTCTTGGATACATAACAAACTCACTCAACTTAAAAAATAAAACTTAACAATAACAAAATAATAAACTCCCTCATTTGTTTATAATCAACAAATAAATCAATTTTAAAAATGCGTAAAGGATATGAAAAAAAATTTCTTCAAGAAAGTTATATAGATGATCAATATGCATATAAATGAAATTTGATATCAGCAATGAGGGAAATGCAAATCAAAACCACAATGAGATGCCATTTCTGCTCATTTACATGGCTAGAATCAGAGTCACAGGTGTGATGAGGACATGAAATCATAAACCTCATACATGGCTGGTGGAAATGTAAAATGGTGAAGCCATATTGAAAAACCATCCAGCAGTTACTCACACAATTAACCACAGCATTACCATATAAACCCAAGAATTTCATTCCGTGGATATACCCCAAAATGAAATAAAAATGATCCACACAAAACTTGTGTGTAAATATTTATAGTAGTAGTGGTATTAGTAATAAAAAGATAGAAACAAATCTAATGCCCACGATTAATGGGTAAACAAAATATCATATCTCCATACATTGGACCATTATTTTACCATTAAAGAAATAATTGGAATTGCAGATACATGCTGCAAGTGGCTGCACCTTGAAAACATTATGCTAAGTGAAAGAAGTTAATTACAAAAGAAAACATGTTTTCATTATTATTAATTTTTCAGAATTGTTAAATATAGAGAAGTAGAAAGACCATAAGTGGTTTCTTAAGGTAGGGGTAGAAGGTGAGGTCAGATTAAGAGCACCGTGTTTCTTTTTGAAGTAATGAAATTATCCTAAAATTGACTATAATGGTTGTTACACATATGTGTAGATATACTCAAAGCATTGCATTGTACAGTCTATTTAATTGTGTGCTAAATGAATTTTATTACAATGAAGCTCTTTACAAAAGCAAACTATAAAAGAAAAAAATTCATATATGATCGCCTCAACAGAAGCAGAAAAAGCAAGTTATACCATCCAACACACAGTCCATTGTAACTATTGCAATAAGGCAACAAAAAATAAATAAAATGTATCCAGATTTCAAAGCAAAAAGTAAACAATCTTTATTTGCAGATTACCCCATATAAATAGAAAATGCAGTGGTATCTACAAAAAGTTATTAGTAATAATAAGGTATCGTAGCAAGAGTTCAGTTCAATACATATTGGATTTCTGTTTGTTGTCAAAGAACAATCAGAAATTGTCATTCTAAAATTTATATGGAAATGTGAAGGATCAAGAATGGGCAAAAAATAAGACCTATATATATCTGGGCAACTATTTTTTAACAAAGATGAAAATGCAATTCAATGGGAGAAGGTATTTTATTCAACAAATTGTGCTGCAACAATTGGATATATACTTGAAAATAAAAAACAAAGACCTTTCATCCATATCTTACTCTATAAACAAAAAACTCTCAAAACTGATCATAGACTAAAATACATAACCTACAACATGAAAGATATAGAAGAATCAGCTGGCTGTCAGCTCAGATCAACTGCAGTTAATGCTAGAAGGCAAAGAAACAACGCCACTGAAACCTTGTAGATAGGTATCATGAATACATAATTACAAATGTATCCAAATAGGTTTTCCAGTGTGTCCTCCCTCTTAGCACCTATTGAGTATGTGGTGATCCTAAAGAGAGCAGTCCAGAGAGGTCTCTCGGGAGTTGCTGAAAAGAGACATGAGGCTGCAGGCAGGGGCAGATTGATCAAAATGGCATTGGGCTTATCATCACAGCCCCTCACTTGGATGCGTTTCCCAGTCTGCTCACCTAGCTCCAACAGAAATGCTCACTAGAGACACTCTATCAAGAGGAAGGAAAGAGGGAGATGGGAAATGTTGGTGGCTAGGATGGCATAGAGGCAAAACGTCTTATTTAGAAAAGGATTGAAATAAACACATTTATAGGAAAGGTGGTGACAGGGAGAGAAAAGGGGAAGATCTAAGGGGAAGTGGGGATAACCTGTGGAGCACAGTATCAGAGAAGACAAAAATGGGTTTGATTAAGAAGTCAAATGGAGAAATCTGTCTTGAAAACAGAGCAGATTTTTCCCCTCCTCTTCTTAGCAGTCTAGAGAGAACATTGGAAAGCAGGCTGATGTCCATTTTCTTGAGGGAGTGGAGTTGTGGCTGCTTATTTGTGCCTGATGGCTTCATTTTTCCTTATGAAATAGAAAGAATGCCATCTGCTAATATAGAGGCCTTTTCTGAAGGCAATTTCCCCTGGTGTGCAATTTATTTGCAACAACTTCAGGAATGAACAATTATGTTGCAGAATCAATATGACACACATATTGTGATCAGTCTCCAAATACAAACTCTGTAGACAGCCTTCTTTCGTGTCCGTTGATCTTACAGATAAACAGGTCGAGATGTTTTAATGTCATCTGTTAACCACTTGCTCACTACGTACAAACACAGAGAAGCAGCACACCAAGACTTCCTTTCCATTGTGTTTCTCTGGCCTCTCTTTGTTTTAAAATTGTATTATCCTATTTTTAATGTGTTTTACATCTAAACAGAAAATCTGGAGTATGGCAGAATAAGAAATGATTATAAACTGAAATAATCAGTGCATCTTTAGGAAGAATAAGCAGTTCAGACTTTCTTGAATCTGCATAATAAAATCTTATAATACTTGTATTATTTTTTAGGCTACAAAACTCTTTCATTTAAATAGTACTTTATTCCTTCTATCATAGGTATATCATGTAACAGAATTATTTCCATTATAGAGAAATACATTGAAACTCAGAAAAAAACAAAACAATAGCGCTCCAATTTTCACATTATCCTCTATAGTCCAGGCATCATGAGAGATTTGGGACAGCCCAAAGTAAATAAGGTATGGCCAGTATTCTAGGGGAGCTTGCTAATAAATGCATGTGATGGAGAGATTGGGAAATGAAGCTTGTGTCATAGATTGCTTTGAATGATAATCAGAAACTTGCAGGTAACTTCCCTTTTGCTACCCAGATATTTAGTCCAAACAAAGCAAAATATTGGTAAAATTCCTAGTGTCTTCTTTACATCATACATTGGTTTGCTACCTCATTTCAACAGAAACAAAAAAGATATTTTCAATACGAAGAAGGTGATAATCTAAAAGGGGTTTGTTTATATTCCTATCCAATTTGCATTATACATGTTTAATTAACTAGATATCTGCAATATATCTGAAGTTATTAAATATACTTCATGAATAGTCAATAAAAGCCAGTCATACATAATAATATGGAAAAATACTGAAAGAGAATCATTCAGCTCATTATGAGGAGTAATTTCATAATAAAAACTAGAATGGTGACCTATTTCTTAAATAATTAAACTGAATTTCCTGTAACAAAGAAGTCATTTTGTAATTTAAATGCCTGTCTTCTTAGCACCTCAAATTTTCATTCATGTTTCTTCTCTGTAGTCTACCTCTGCATTTTAAGCATAAGAAATATATTGTCTTTTATTAATTATAAATCGTTTTGAATGTGTTTGCATTTTTGTTCATACCCTATGCATGAATGTCAGAAAATTATTTATTCCTTTACACAAGTATGAGCTACACTAAATAATTATTTTTAAATAATTTTAAATTCCGAATGAGGAAAATATAATGTATTGCAATATATTTTAAATACATCTTGCAAACCCTGGATCATAGTATCTTAATGGAAATGCGTTCTGCGACAAATCAGATGTCCTGGCAAAGGCACCTAGATAAAATTCAATTTACTCCGACCCAAAGGAGCTTAGTACAAGCAATGTCACATGTGTTTCAGGCTCACCATTCTGGCCCAAACTATCTTAGAGCATGTGGTTCTGAGACCATCTTGTCAGTGATGCCTCTATCAAAAGCAGCAGCATCTCCAAACTATCTCAGTCCAAATTTCAAGAGTGCGTGGAATATAACTTTGTTTAGTTTTCTGCAAGCCAATTTAACTTTTTCTGAACTTCATTCCACTTGGTGTTGGAAACTTCATCAGTCAATGGAACGGCAGAGGATATATGGTACTCCTCTGCATCTGCCCACATTTCCATCAGCTTTGCTGTGTATTTGATCACAGGACCCTTGGTGGTCAGTTTATTAATATGCTTATTTATGCCCTTAGAAGTCTTTCCAGCGTGGCTCAATTTCCACTACTCATCCCACATGCTGAGCAACAGAAAACTGTTCAGGTCTTTAAAACCAGGACTCATCTGAGCAGTTGAGAAGGTGTAAGTGCTTCGACCTCTCTCATGTCCTCACCCTCCTTTCCCCTTCTCCCTGAGTAAACAAAATGAAAGGCATCAATTTGGGGAAGGGTCCAGAGTAAAATGAACAGATGCTTTAAATTGCTATAATTACTAGATGCTCCACCACTTACTGTGGCTAAACTAACATCTACAGCCTAAGTAGATCTTAAAATTACATGATTTAATATGTCAAAAAGTGCATGTATCCATCACCATTTGGAGCCCAGCAGAAACTACTGAGTCTGAGGTAGAAAGTATGTGCTTCAAGGTGCACAGGAAAATGTGAAGAGATGGGCAAGGTCTCTACACCCTGAGAAGAGCTGTGCATTGCTGAGGATGTCAGGAGGCAGAGAGGCTTCTTATTGGAACCTGAAGCAGTTGGAGCTAAGGCAGCTGCTCCATGACTGGTCTAGGGCAGAAGAGTTAAAAGCGCTCTCCACTGCTCTTTGCACTGCTTTTCTTCCAGATATCCAATAAACAATTACAGCATAAGAATCCCAAGTCCAAGGTGGTCAGTGACAAGGTTCAAGTGATAGTAGAGAGGAAATTAAAACTGAATTAGAAGCCATCTAGGGAGCAATACATTGACAACAACCTTTAGATTGGTTATGCAAGGAAGTGAGAGCTGGAGTCCAGAGCAGGGGAGACTTTTCAGACTCTGATTGTCACTGGAACATCCCCTAGCTTGTAGATTTAGCCACCTGGAGGCTATCTGGCAGAGTAGAACTCCAGACCGCAAGGTGTCCTCTCAAAGAAGAAAAACAGGCACAGGAGAAGTGGAAAGCAGGGACAGGATCAGGAACCCAATTCCCCACAGACAAGATTCCCCCTCACAAAGCAATGCAGCTGATTGGGGCATTAGGAAGGAGCTGTCCAAGGAAGGCAGGTCTGAAAGTTCAGGGTCTTTCATCTTCACTCAACAACCTACCCAGAAAAACTCCTGGCGGAAGGGCCACTCCAGTCTGCATCTGAAGCATAGAAGCTCCCTCATTTCCAGCACTGCCCTGTGGGTCATGTACCACTCAGGGTTGCTCGGGGAGGCCCTGTGAGCCTTGCATTAGAGAACTTGTGCTCCGGGTACTTACGCATTGCAAGTTCCATTCTGTGTCAGATGACATGGGCTCTCCCTCCATCTCTTAGCACATCAATTACCCAATTAAATGTGCATCCTAATCAGACTGTGCTGAGTCAGATGGGAGACTAAATGACCAATAAGACAGCCACATCAATACAGAAGTCAGGATATTCTCATTCACTCCCCTTTGAGTTAGTTAACCACACTAAGTGACTAGGAAAGTCAGTAGGATGGAAGTATTTGAACTACTTTCGAGGGTAATGACATAGGACTGGGAAGACAGATAAAAGCAGGAGGGTTTGAGCTCAGAAAGGAGACATGACATAAGGTCAACCTACTTTTCTCCCCTATATGATTTGGCCTAGAATTACTCTTGGAAGAGCGCAGGTCTTCGACCAATTACTGGCATCATCACACTCCAACCTTTTCCTCTTATTCTCACTATGAACTTGCCTAAATGAGTGGAATTTTGTGACAGATGGAGTCCACAGGAAGAGGTGACTCAGAAAACTGGGGAGGGTTGACTTTCTCTTTGCTATGTTTCCTGTTTTCCTTACAATTGATGTATTTTTGGCAGGGAGCCTTGTTATAAACCGTCTGGGGCCGTTGTTTCATGATGCGGTATTAAGTTGCTAAAAAGAGAGAATTCGGAGTTACTGAATGACTAAACTGTGTTTCCATCCTGAATAATGATAGATCTACTAGACAGTTGTAACTGGATTTTCCATTTCCTTCCTGACAAACAGCATAAGGCTATAGGAGCTCTCAAGTCCCTTAAATAGATGGACGTGTAAACTATAAATGCTTGTCTTCCTTATTTTCTTCCCAGTACAAATTTTTAGATAATGGTACTAACTTTGGTGTGCTTTTCATTATTCTAGGAAACTGTAGCTATAGAATTTTTTTTTTAGTCTGGGAATTTGTCTACTTTATTTATTTTTTTCTTTTTTCAAAAATTAGATAGTTTCTTGTGAAGAATTAGGGATAAGTTAACTTGCTATTTTAAATCTTTGCCATACTTAGGATAAGGAGCTTTCTAAAAAGAGAAATGCCTTCTTAGTTTGAAAAAAATGACAATATTGCTGACACTAGATTTCAAAATGAGTTCATTTGACAAAGAATGGTGAATTTTAAGATAAAAGAAAATCCCTTTCTTCTCTCTACGTAAAATAAATGTTTCTGTTTATTGATCTGAGATCTAAAGTGCCCATTGCCATCCTACCAGGTTGCCAAGATAGTAGCTTTCCAGGAAGTTTAATAATAATAGTTTATTACTAAAGTATAAAATTTCTTCACTTTGCGTTGTTACCTGATCAACGTGGATATTCTTGATTAAAAATTCTCACCTGCTAATGAAACATAGATAAATAGAGTGGATCTTTCTGAAATATTCTTGACCATTTTCTATTAATTTCTTTAAAAGTTTTAAGGGTATTTTATCAAGTTCTGCATGGTCCAGGAAAGTAGTTTAAGGATTTATTATAGAGGACTAAATGGCAATTCAAAGGCAAATGGAATCACTAAATCAAAAGAGTGCCTTTGAGAGTGACATGGACTGCGCAGAATTTGAAATATGAGCTTAAAGATCTGTAATTCCTTACCCTTGTTTTTAAGCTATATTTGTTTAGTTTCCAAAGAGATGAGATAATATTTCAAATACCTCTTTGATGATTCTGCATCATCAGCAAGGTTCATGGTTTTAGCAGTGGCATTATTGATTTACATCTTATAGATACGTCCTCAAAACAATTTTCTCTTTAGAAGAATCCTTTTGTATAGGGCCTACTCCTGGGATTTTGACAAATTTTTGCTACCACCTGTAGCAAAAATCCCCAAACTGGGAAATAAACGGTAGACCAGATATTCTTAGGCGACTTGGTCTCAATCCCTTCCTGGTAGTGGAGTAATTATCTTGCTGAAAAAACATTTTTGTTTTTAAAGAAACAAATTGATTCAAATCATCCAAAATTATTTTTCCCAAAAGTTTACAACAAGAAAACAAAAACCTCTACATACTGATCCTCTTGGAGTAAAATCATAATCTGCTTTTACATCCCAGGTTTACTTAGACACAATCTAAGTATATTAACTTGAGTGAGTCATTTAATCTTTCTGGGCTTTATTTATAAAACAGATGCAATGGTTTTATGAACATGTAGGATTGTTGTGAGCATTAACAGAAAAATCAGATTTGTGGCAGAGACTATAGTTTCACAAAAACTCACTTCCCAGCCCCCTTTGCAGCTGGATATGGCCAGCAGAGGTGACATAATCCTCTTCCTGAATTGGCCCTTACAATCTTTTTGCATGATCCACCCATATTATTCATAATCTGTCTGCTGAATGGAAAGGCTGCTGAGGAGCTAGAGAGGGCAGAGCCCTGAGATGGAAAACTCTTTGGGTCTTGAACGACCTCATGGAGAAGATGATTTGCTGGGCAGGAAAATACACATTAGAATATGTGTTAGCCAAACAAAACTTTCATTTGAAAACCAGTGAGTTGCAGGGAATTATTTGACACTGCCACTGAGATTGCTAACCCTAAAGTGTACAGAATATCAGCTCCCACTGGACTGAGAGCTTCAGAAAGGCAGCTACCTTTCACTGTGCTCACCATGGCCCAGTGCTCAGAGATTAGGGAGACACCCAAACTATGGATGAAAACAGAAATAACTGGAATAAATACCTGCAAAGATGCCTGGGTGTGCTTAATAAATCAGATGTTTTCATTGTGCTATCATCTTATTTCATGGGTACTATTTAAAACTACAGACTTTCCTTTCCTTTTAGGTTCATCATTTTCAATATTTAGACCCTTGCTGTTCTTGTAAAGGATTTCAGCTTCCAAACTGTGGGTCTTCTGGGCTCTTGTTTCCCCTCAAAACAGAATCATTTCTTCTTTAGTACACCATGGATACCATATCAAAGTACGATGATTTTCCAAGAGGATTCATTTGAATCAGTTACTCTTTCGAATGAGTTATTATTCAAATCGTTTAGCAAATTTAAAGTTCTTAGAAACATAGCTGGCATACTAGAGGTGCTATAAAATGCCTGTTTTAGCAAAACACTGTGTCATCTTCACACTTCTGTTTGCCTTTCTCCTTCCAGTTCACAACAAATTCTTTCTTTCATGTATTTTTACTTTTCCTATGAGATGTTTTTAACTTATACCTGATATTTTTGCTCCTCCTGTTAAAGTTTTGTTTGAATTTTGGCACAAAGACACTTCTGTTCATATTCACATCTTATCATGAACATGAAAATTGATCTTTCAAACAACTGTGTGGCATGAATCCCAATGGTGTACTGCAGTCATTGCCTGCTGGCTTGCAAGAGCTGATTTTCAGCCTTTCTTCCCAGCCCCATGTTCAGGGACCTCATGTAGGTAACAGGAAAGCAGCCATGGTGGCAATATTTACACCAGGGAAACTGGCAGATGCCACGAATCAGTCTCCTTCTCTCTCTCTTTCTCTCATCTTTGTCTCCTTCTGGAAAGCCAGTTGTTAAATATTTACTAGTACACCACTGTTAAAAAAATCTCCATGAGAAAGTGAACATAAATCCTTATCAGGGTACTGGTAGATATGCATCTATTCAAGGCCAAAGAAAAGATAGCGGTTCCAGGATCTCTTCTGTGCATCCAGATATTTTCATGGTACTTGACAAATAATAGACACAACGCCATTGTTGAATAAATGAAACCAAGTAAAGATGATAGGTACTTTATTTAAAATACTAATTGCTAACTTTTACTGATTACTTACCAGAAGCACAAAGATGTAAATATTGAACATGATGCAATTACTGCAGATTCACAGAATCTTTAGAAAAACTTCGAGTCAAACATTAATTTCTTCATTTGTTCCTAATTGAGAAACAAATTTTCAATTAGGCTTATGAGCCAAAATTAAATGGTCAAATAGCTGCTCCATTTATAATTCAGTATACTCCAGGTACAATTCATTTATCTGAAGTTTCTCCAAAAATTGGAATATCCAGCTATAGTCCACTTTCTAGAATGGCAAATCAGCTGAATTGTATACCATTTGTATTCCTATTTTGATGCAGTATCAATTCTCTAATTTACCACTGTCTTCACCCCTGTCATTTTATACTTAGTTACTTTTCAGCTCATGTCTGTAAGGTTTCTGAACTCTAGAAATGGTTGAGGTGGTATTCCTGATGTATAAGTCATACAAGTAATACCAGAACCCAGCTTCAAAGTCTGTGCTCTTAACCAAGATGATACAAGGATGGAAATGAAAAGCATAGGACAAATTTGGATATATTTGGTTTGTCTTCATTCCCAATATTGTTTTAAAAACAAAGTTGTGGATGAGTATGATTATGTGTAATATGAATCATGCATATGCATTTGAGCCTCATGCACGCCATCTATAGTAGCATTTGGACAAACGCATAAATAAAATTCACAATTTTGCAACTAACACAAAAAGAGTCAGAGGCATTGATTTGATTCAGCATATTATCCTTCCCGCACCTGCTTGCTAAGGAAGCATCCTGTTTTTCTTAGGATTCAGATTCCCAATCTACTCACGCAGCCCCAGCTTCTCATGCCTCATGTCAGGCTTCCATTTCCCAAGTGAACTTAATAGCTCTGGAACAAATCCAGTCCAACCCAAATATCTGTATACACACATGCATATTGGATAGCAAATTCTATTATCATGATATTGATGGTATTTTAGATGAAGTCTCCTAGTGATTTGATTGTTCTGAAGCAATTGTTATAGAAGGAGTGGCTCCATTCTCATTTCCAGCAAATACAGCTGGGCAGGTAGAATAAAATAATTGAGAATGGAACTCCTCAGCAAGTGTCTCCAGAGGGTGGGGCTGGTGTCCCAGAAACAACGAGCACCGCAACAATTCCACCCCATCAAGGAGCTGTAATGCTTCTGACTATTATTCCGTTTTGGCCACCACTCATCCACAAGGGCATACTGTGTGGGGGACATTCTGGAGCATAAAATCCTCAGCATGCCTTTTGCCCCTGATCATTTTCCAAGGCGCAATCATCACCTTTTGATTGGGGAAGAAAATGAGTGAGGAGGAGGGGGTATGTGAACTTTAAGCTCATGTAGAAAGACTTTGCTCTGTAGCCCGGCATGGAGTAGTTTTCTGTATCTCTAACCGGAGGCATAAAATAATTAAAAAGAGAAGAGACAAAGGGACTTTTCTTACTTTTAGATGTGTCATTTTAGAACATGTCACCTAGATTTTATCAATTCCAAATGAAACTATTCTTATTTCACTATCAGGACCAGTTAATGGGGCATCCTGGGGAGCTACTAGTTGGCTATGGGAGTGCAGGTACAAGCAAGAAGTAAAGGGTGATGAAGGGAATAAAGACTGATGCTTGCTGCCAGCCTGAGGAGCACAGGTTGACCAGGTCTGCTGTGACCAGAGACAAACGACCTCATTCTCCGAGACTCTGACTCGTTGGCATAGAAGTTAAGTCTGAAGCCAAGGTTCATAGCATTTTCTAGGCAGAAGCAATGGGAGAAATAGAAGTTGCAGTGCCTTTTCTCTTTTCCTCCATAGAGTTCTCTATGAATTTGAAAGCTGGACTTGAATTCGGTGTGCTATTTTAAGGCATGAGTCACCAACAGCCCGAAATGGTTAATAAGCAAGAAACCAACTTATCCAAGAGTGAGGAAGGCATCTGGGATAATCTGGCTTCCTGAGAATAATGATTCATTCTATTGCTCCTTTTTATAAATATATTAGTGAATAACATGTTATAACAAATGATGCCCCTACACAAACACACACACACATGAGCCTCAGCTAGTGATAAAATAATAAGAAGGCCATTTTTACCTGTTTGTTGTCCTAATATTTGCCACCACATCCAGGTCCCATAAATGGTCAGAGTACGTGCATTTCTATTTGCTCATGAGGGTATGCTGGATTCGATTGCTAGAGGCGCACGGCAACTCACAGCATGAAGCAGTATCAGCTTCCAGCAGGAAAGCAGCAGGATGATGGGAGGCCACGTTCTGATTTGCTTACAAAGTAATAGGATATACTTTATGCTCACCTGCTTTTTCATGCCCCCAGCCATGCCACCCCTTCATCCCCAGCCACAGCAGCTCTCTACTTAATAATTGTTCTAAAGTGGATCTCTCTAGGCATCCTCTTTATCTGTAAAATGCCATTTCACAATATTAAATTATCTAGATTGATATTTACATGATCAGTTATTTGACAACACTAAAAAATAAAGGTATTAATAGTATGGTAATATTAATTATTGATAAAGATCAGTCCTAATGGAGTTTAAATTTGAATCAAATTATTATTTCATATTATGATTACAAATGGAGCAGCAAAGATTAAAAATCCAATAAAGTAAGGACATTGTTCACAAGATGCTTATTATTTTCCCTCTGTTTTTTAAAGGCTGATGTGCCAGCTGCTCTGTTTCATAGCATTTTAACACTCTTAACAGGCTCATATGGTACAAAGAATGTGTTCTTTTCTCATTCCCAACACTGACAGCATGGAAGATCGAATGACATTAGTAAGGATGGAGATCCCAAGCAAATGTTTTCAGGAAGAGCAGGGAATAAAATATAAAATAAAAAGTTTTATCTATAAAATAATATAAATGAAAATATTACTCAGCATTCTTGCTTTCCAAGCCATATACTTGTTTGTCTTTAATTGAAGTTCAATAAATTTCCCTTTTGTATTTGCTGTTAGGAAATTTAGAATGAAAATGTTTTTTATTTTATTTTATTATTGTTTATTTATGATCACTCACTCACATGTTCCCGCCTAATCTCTTTCAGAGAACTCTGTGCTCATTTTTCGTCTTCTATAATTTCTTCTCTTCTGTGGTGTTTTAATCATCAAGACATTTCAACAAGTTTTAAGATAGGATTCACATAAAATAAATGGGCTTATTCATGCACATGAATGTCAATGAATGTAGTTGTGTGTTAAAGATATTTATGCCAATAAAATAACAAATCTTGACTGCATTACGTACCAGGCCTTTTTCTTTAAGATTTATAAAATCCCTGTGCAATACACACTGTTGTGGGTCCTGCTTTAGTGCAGAGGTAAGAGAGGGTAGTACAGCTGGCTTGCTCTGGATATATGCAACTGGGCTCACTGCAGAGCCCACTCTCCAAATCAACATGCTGGGCTGCCTCCCGGAAGCAAAGAGGGTTTATAATTTGATTGTATTAATACATACACAACAAAATTACATTTTTATTTTTTACTTATCTTTATGACACAAAAATTACAGTAATAAATTGACTAAATAAATTAAATAAATGAGAAATCTTTTTACCCTCATCCAAGGAAATTTTAAATTTGCCAAAAATTTAATAGTTTGTTTTTCTGTTTGTTTGTTTTTTACATGGGTACGCACCAGGAACTGAATCCGGGTCTCTGGCATGGCAGGCAAGAACTCTGCCACTGAGCCACGGTGGCCCACCCAAATTTGCCAAAAATTTAAACAGTTTTATATCAAATTTTATTTTGTATCAAAATGACCAAGCATGAAGAGAAATAACCTGAATATAAAGTGTCTTGACAAAGAGGAAAACTAGCACACACATTTTTGTGTGTGTGGTCATATTGGACCCTCAATATTTTTAAATTCTGGAATGAACAAAGTAATGACAAAACCAAGAGCTAAAGCAGTGGGATTTCAAAGGCTTCAGGGCTGGTGGAAGAGCACCTCTGCTTGTCCATTGTCCAGCACAGACAATCCTTGGCTCCCTAGTGCCCCTGCAGGCCGTTCTTAGAATGGTCATGAACTCGAGTCTGATGTCAGGCATCATCAGTGAATCAGCCCAAGGGCAGTGGGTCTAGTTAGGACGGTAAGATTAAGGAGGATAATTAAAGGACATGCAAAATTCAAACCCCATGAGCAACATTATATTGAAAAGGTCATTATTGAACTAAACTAAGAACCAGTTGAGCAGGTCACTGATAAACAATGAGAGGAATGAGAGATCATGGGGCCATTTATTTTGTTTTTTCTTTGATTTCAAAGCTTTCATTTGGATGAGTGAGTCATGCATATTATGCCATACAAACTTACATCACTTATTTCTCCCTTTCTCTACATCTATAAGGTAAACATATTAGTATTGGAAGAGGTGATGTAGAACAACGTGACAATTAAAAATTCTTATAGGTTATTAATAACCCCCTTTTAACTCTAGCTAAAGGCATAAACACAATATTAATGACAAAAATACTATTATGTGATATGATCTAGCACTAATATGATAGAAAATTATAATGTAAGATTTTTATATATCACTAGTAGCATTTCTTATAATGGGATTTTCATGCAAGATCAAGCATTTTCCTCAGTGCCTCTAGCTAAGAAGCAGTCCCATATTTCATATTCATAAAACACATTGTGGATGCATTAGCCTTGATCCCATTGTTATTTCATGTTGCCCAAAGCAGAAAGAAGATGTGGTAGAGACATGATGGTGAGAGTTTTATAATTTTCTGTAGATTTATTGATTAGGATTTGCTTCAGGTTGATAATCCCCTACAGTTTGCTTTGGAATAGGAACATGTGTTTATTATTATTCTATACTTACCTATGCATAATTTATGAGTACTTTAACATGTATGTTATAAATGCAGCTTTTTGAAACGTTCTGTAATCCAGACAACTAAAAGAATGAGTTTCAACTTGATAAATAGTATCAACTTTTAAAGTCAAATGCAACTTTTTAATTAGATTTATAAAAATAGTTTTGGAAAAATAGACATTTTAGGTGAAGAAAAACGAAACACATTAATTTGTTTCTGGAATTACCTGACACCCTCCTTTAGAATGGAAAGTGATAATGTTCCTTTTGTCAAAGATTAATTTATGAATTTTAAATTATTTCTCTTGCGGTCAATGATTGTTCTCTGTTTTTTTTCTCTTAATAAAAGCACAGAGATTTTCAAGTAACACATTTTTCTTACATGCAAACTTTCTGCATCCTCCAGTAAAGCAATATACATAACCAAAACATAGTCACTTATTTCCTAGGACGAGCAAAATCCCCTCTTTCCTGTACTGCCACGCAATTGGCAATCTGGACACTGCAAATGATCCCAGGGGCACTCTCCAACCCTTTAATTTGCAAAGGACTAGTATATGCAAATCTTGCTTTTATGCACCTTGAGAGGACTCTGATGACTTGTTCCAATCATCCTAGGTAAATTAATAACCCCCAGGCATTCATACAAGTGCCAATAAATTTCTTGTTGGTCTCTTGAGGTTCCACTGATTCCTGTAAGGATTACTTGGTCTAGCTAGTTAAAAGCTGATGTGGTTACATGAAAAAAAAATTATTAGCCAGGGTTCTGTATAGAAACAGAACCAACAGCAGTTGCCTGTAAATATGAGATTTATAAAGGTGTCTTATGCAGCCATGGGAATGGAAGAGTCTAAAATCCATAGGGCAAACTGTGAAGCTGGCAACTCCAATGAAGGGTCTTGATGAATTTCACAGGTGTGGCTCACTGGCTGAAGAAGCAGTAAAAATCCTCTCTTGTCTCTTAAAAGTCTTCAACTGACCAAACCAAACCTAACTGATTGGATTATCCTTTTGCAGGAGACATGCCCTTGATTAGTGGTAGGTGTAATCAAATGCCGCTGCAATCAGCTGGCTGTTGATTTAATAAACCAGCCTTCTGGTTTATCAACCAGCAAAGAAATACCCTTGCAGCAATGGTTAGGCCAGTGCTTGCCTGACCAGACAACCGGGCATCATTATCTGGCCAAGTTGATACCAGAATGTAACCATCACAGACCCTCTAAGATACTATTTAGGTGTGGCCAAACTGAATTAGGATGGTCTTAATCCATGTTATTGGAAACCCTACACAGAAAAAGCTGCAGGAAGTAGCCAGATGTCAGGAAGTGGGATGGAGAAGACAGTTGGCCATCAGCAAAACATTACTGGTCTCAATAGAAGGCCTAGCCTTGCATACATCTTAATTTCAGACTTCTAGTCCGCTAAACTGTGAAATAACAAATGCTTGTTGTTTATAACAACCCACTGTATGGTGTTTGTCAAAGCAGCTCTTGCAGACTAAGACTTCTTCTTTACTCATTTTATAAAAAGAAACAAAATGGACTTAACTGCTATGCTTTCTAAGAGCACTATAAATCCTAACTTGTTTGTCCATGAAAGAATACAACCATCTCTTAACAATAAAAATGTCTCACTAGTAAGTTGCGGTACCCTTCATCAAAGTTTATGGTAATTATAAAAATGAATACAAAGTATTAAAAGTAATAATACTTTACAAAAAGTTCTCCATCATAAATCTGGGCCCAGAGATCCATATTAATCAAATAAATAAATAAACAAGAATTCATCAAATCCTTATAAGGTCTTCTTCACTGAGCTAGAAAGTATAGATAAGGCTAGAAAGCAGATAACTTAAATATAGTCAGTTTCCCAAAAAAAAGAATCTCTATTCTAGAATTTCAGCTGACATTGTAGCACAAGTAGGTTTTATTGATAAACTGTTTGGTCCATTAACTGATATGACAAATAATATAAATGAGCTCTTATGTGAAATTTAAGTTACTTTAGAAAAGGTAATTGAATATCATATTTTCAAGACACAGCTCAAATTTAATAAATAGGATGTAAGACTCCATCTAGGTCTAGAGACTTTTTATGAAATCCCAACATCTTCGGCTAAACAGTAGTATGTCCAAATATTAGGATGGACAGTTTTCAGTTCCCTTATATTACCTACATGAGTAACACAGCCTGGTTCTAGAATACTGCCACATATGACTAAACTGAACCCTATATGAGTTGTCAGAGCATGTGCAATTACAAAAAACTGGATATCATCAAGATTTCTGAACAAGTGGTATAGACTCTTTTGGAGTTTCTGTTAAATATGTAATTAGTAAATGACTGTATGTGTGACAGAATTAAGTCTAAAAGTTTATTTCACTGGCAGTGAAAAGAGTCTTCAGGGGTATAACTAAACCAACCCCACCATACTTGCTATTATAACTCATGAGAAAAAAAAAAAGATACAAGGGTTGTGTGTATCAAAATTGCCTTGAGTTCATTTAAAAATGTACCTGACATTTAAAATTGTATCTTACATCTAGAATGTATGTCTTATATTTTCTTCTCATGTTATCCTAAGAAACTTATAAAACATATCTTATTTAAACAAGTTGCAAATCTATAAACATTTCAAGAACATAATTTGTAATAGTTTATCGTTAGGACTACAGACCAATTTTTCATAAGATATATATATATATATGATTTTCGTTGAAATTCAGTTTTCTCATTTGAAACATGAATGTGTCAATGTATTATTTCAGTGTTATAAGCACAGTCACGAATTTAACTTCATTCTTATCTAGAGTGATTCCATAGTGGAAGAGAAAATGTGGATAGAGTTACTCAAATACATTGGAAGTTGTGGAGTAAGAGCTGTATCTGTATGGATACATATAAGCAAAGTGAAATAATGAACAAGTCATTTGAAGCAAAGTTCTCCTTTTGTTCAAATGTTTTCAAATACAAAATCCAAATTACTCATTTTTATTTCTATTACCCATGGAAATGAGTCAGTCCAGTCACTGTATTATGATGAAAATTTAAGAGACTCAAGAATTCTGATGCTACCTTTTATTAAAGTCCTTTATGTGCATCCTGCCCACTAATATGATTCACCATGCCTTTATGTGAGGGAAGAATGAGTACATTTTCAGAGAGTGACTAACTAATAATGGATTTTGGAAGAAAATAATGTCATCTGGAAAGTAAGAGTATCAAACAAAATTACTCAATATTTAATAGCCTCTTTTAAATGCCTTTTAAAGGGCAGTTCTTATACCAGTAAATGGGAAGAACATTCATTTATTCTCATACAACAAATACTTACCAGGAGCCTGGAATTGTGGTTATTGGCTGGAAAAATCAACTGTACCTATATTAGTCAGCATTCTCTAGAGAAATAGAACCAACAGAAGATATCTGTAAATATGAGAATTTATAAAGGTATCTCATGCAACCATGCAACCATGCGAATAGAAGAGTTCAAAATCCACAGGGCAGACTGTGAAACTGACAGATCCGATGAAGGGTCTGGATGAACTCCACTGGTGAGAACTCAGTGGCTGAAGAAGCGATGAAAGAGTCTCTCTTCTTCTTTAAGGGCCTTCAACTGGCTGGATTATCTTATTGAGGGGCGCACCTTGGTTGATCACAGATGTAATCAACCACAGGGACAATCAAGTGACATGGTTTAATACACCAGCCTTCCGGTTTATGAACCAGCTGTGAAATATCCTTGCAGCAATAGTCAGACTGGTGCTTACCTAACCAGACAACTGGTATTATCACATGACCAAATTGACACAAGAACCTAACCATCACAGTCCACCCCTTGCCAACTTGGCAGCTATATACATCACCTGGAAACAGGCTTAATTTTCAAATAGAGCATAATAGCTGACACGTGATTTGCCTAACAATACTCAGCTCTCCTGTGTACAACCGGAAATGCACTGCATCTCTCCAGAATAGAATGAAAGTCCTTAGGCAATATTCACTCTTAAGTGTCATATCCTATGACTTAAATACTATAACATGAACAATATAATTTATGTCATATAAGAAGAAAACGTGATATTTGTTTTTGTACAAATGTAAACGTATTCATAACAAAACAGGGAGGAAATACTCATACAATCACAGTTCTTATTTCTGTAACTGGTTACATGGTCATGATTCATATTTATCATTATCTTCTTCTACTACCCAGTCCATGTTCCCTTTACTCTCAGCAAACACTTTATTTGGCCATGTTCCTTTGCCAGGTGGAATGACCCAGGCCTTCATTCCTGAAGTTTCTGGGCCATTGGTAGTCTTCCCTGGATCGGGTTGTTGAAGCTTTCCATTGACTTTAATCACAGGGCATGGTAGTACTAATAGGTGCCCTAGAGGACCTCCTGTTTTCCAGGAAAACTCTTCTTTACCTCCGTTGTGTAATTGTATTCCTATTTCCCCTTGATAGTCAAGATTAATCACCCTAGATGGAACAGTAATCCCATTGAATGCCTGCTGATTCAGTAGCATGAGAAGCCTGAAGTGCCAGGTGGCAGTCTTAACTTCCAATTCAATGGAATCATTGTTTTGTCTCCCAGTAGGAGCACTCCTCCTTTTGTAATAAGACCTGTAGATCAGCAAAGATTAAGGTGTTAGGGACAGGAGGGAAAAAGTTTCCTAGTGAATCTCTAAGGGTGGTAGTGAGTGGTGCCACTCTCATTTACACCCTTTGATTCCTAGACCTGTTAATCCTGCCTAGAAGAGAAACAGCACCATTCAGTGAACACTAATTCAGAGCATTTGTAGCCTCCTGGAGAACACTGCCCCAGCTCTGCAAAGTATTGTCACCTAGTTGGCCCATAACTGGGTCTTTCAAAAGCCATTCCACCAATCTATCAACTCAGTTTTTTCTAAGGAACATGGTACAAACAGAGAATCCCATGGGCATGTGCCCCATTCCTGCACAATATTTGGTATGGATTGAGTTCCTTGATCAGAAGCAATGCTGTGTGGAATACCATGATGGTGGATAAAACATTCTATAAGTCCATAGATGGTAGTTTTTATGGAAGTATTGCATTCAGGGAAGGAAAACCGATATCCAAGGTATGTGTCTCTTCCAGGTGGAACAAAACACTGCCCCTTCCATGATGGAAGTGTTCCAATCTAATCAACCAGCCTGGTAGCAGGCTGATCACCCCAGGAAATGGTGCCATATCATAGACTGAGTGTGGGTCTCTGAGGTTAGCAGACTGGGCATTCAGCAGTGTCTATAGTCAGGTTAGTCATGGTGAGTGGAAGACCATGTTGCTGAGCCCATGCATAAACTCCATCCCTCCCACATTGCCTACTTTGTTCACGAGACCATTGGACAATGGCAGGAGTGGCTGAGGAAAGAGGATGACTTGTATTCACAGGATGGGTCATCTTATCCACTTGATTATTAAAATCTTCCTCTGCTCAAGTCAACCCCTGATAAGCAATCATATGAGAAACAAATATATTCATGTTCTTTACCCACTCAGAAAGGTCTAGCCACTTACCTCTTCTCCAGAACTCTTTGTCACCAATTTTCCAATGATGCTCCTTCCAAGTCCCTGACCATCCAGCCAAATTATTAGCAACAGTCCATGAGTCAGTATACAATGAACCTCTGGCCATTTCTTCTTCCAAGCAAAATGAACAACTAAGTGCACTGTTTGAAATTCTTCCCACTGGGAGAATTTCCCCTCACCACTGTCCTTTAAGACATTCCAGAAAGGTATTGTAGTGTTGCAGCTGTCCACTTTCAGGTCATCTCCGCATATCATGCAGAAGTATCTGTAAACCAGACCTGAGCTTTCTCTTCCCCGGTCAACTGACTGTAAGGAACTCCTCAAGAAGCCACAGTACTGGTCTGGGAAAGAGATATTAATGTGGCAAAAATAAGGATCATGGGCATTTGGGCCACTTCCTCATGTAACTTACTGGTGCCTTCAGGAACTGCTCGAGCCCTATCTCTTACATATAATTTCCATTTTATGATGGAGTATTGCTGCACATGCTCAACTTTATGGTTTGGTGCATCAGACAACACCTAGCTCATGATAGGAAACTCAAGTCTCATGGTAACTTGGTGGTACAAAGTCAAGTTTTCAGTTTCTACTAAGGTCCAGTTACAGGCTAAATGCTGTTTCTCAAAAGGAGAAACTGCTGTGGATGATAAGGCTTTAATTAAAATCTGAAGGGTCTGCATTGTAATTCCCCTATGGGGGCCTGCCAAAGGCTCCAGACAGCACTACTATTTGCTACCGAGACTTCCAGCACCATTGGATCTGCTGGATCACATGGCCCAAGTGGCGGAGCAGCTTTCACAGTAGCTTGGACATGTTGCAGAGCCTCCTCTTTTCCCATTCAAAACTAGCCAGTTTTCTGGTCACTTGGCAAATGATCTAGAGCAGCACACTCAAATGAGGACTATGTTGCTGCCAAAATCCAAAGAGATCAACTAGGCATTATGCCTCTTTTTATGGTAGTAGGAGGTGCCAGATGCAAGAGCTTATCCTTCACCTTAGAAGGGATACCTTGATATTCCTTATACCACTGGACACTTAGAAATTTCACTTAGGTGGAAGGCCCCAGCATTTTGTTTGGATTTATCTCCCACCCCCTAACTTGAAAATGTCTTACCAATAAGACTCTTATTCACTAGGTCCAATAGAGATGATATCATCATCGTGCATGTGTGGTACAGAGGGAAAATGCTTACCTTCCATGTGGGAGACCCGGGTTTGATTCCTAGACCATGCACCTCCCCCACCCCCCAAAAAAGAAGATGATATCAGTATAATGGACCAATGTGATGTCCTGTGGGTGGCAGAAGTGATCAAGGTCCCTGCAGACAAGATTGTGACATAGTACTGGAGAGTTTATATGCCCTGAGGCAGGCCAGTGAAGGTATACTGCTGGCCTTTCCAGCTGAATGCAAGCTGTTTCTAGTGGTGCTTGCTGACAGCTATTAAGAAAAAAAAAGCATTTGCCAGTCAATAGCTGTATACCAGGTATCAGGCAATATGTTGATTTGCTCAGGCAATAATACTACATCTGGAACAGCAGCTGCAATTGGAGTCAGCACCTGGTTAAGTTTATGATAATCCACTGTCATCCTCTGGCCCATCTCTTTTCTGCACAGGCCAAATAAGAGAGTTGAATGGGGATGTGGTAGGAATCACCACTCTTACACCCTTCAAGTCCTTAAGGGTGGCACTAATCTCCACAATCCCTCCAAGAATATAGTATTGCTTCTGATTTATTATTCTACTAGGAAGGGGGAGTTTTACTGGCTTCCACTTGGCTTTGACTACTAGAATAACTCATACTGCATGAATCATAGAACGAATGTTGGGATTTTGCCAGTTGCTGAGTCAATTCCAATTATGCATTCTGGAACTAGGGAAATAACCACAAAATGGGTCCGGGGATGCACTGGCACACTGTGAGATGGACTTGAGCTAAAACTCCATTGAACACCTGACCTCCATAAGCCCCTCCTCTGACTGGTGGACTAGAGGGATGTTTTGGGTCTCCTGAAATTAGTGTCACTTCTGAGCCAGTATCTATTAATCCCTGAAATATCAGATCATTTCCTATTCCCCAAAGCATAGTCACCTTGGTAAAAGACTGTAAGTCTCCTTGAAGAAGGCTGGGAGGAAGGTAACATGGTAAATTTGGGGCAATGTAAAGGGGTTTTTCCCCAAGGTTATATGGCCCTCCCTCATTTGAGGGGATCTGGGTCTGTAAATTGTCTCTAGAGTGGGAATTGATTAAGGAGCAGTGACTCTCCATTTTTGGAATTCAAGTTAGACTTCAGTCCCCTTGACTTAGAATTCTTCTGCTTATACATCTCAAACAAGAATTTAGTAGACTGCCCATCTATTTTACTTCTAGGTACCCATGATCTACTAGCCAATGCGACGAGTCTCTGTGAGTTACATTATTTTGACTGCGGCTTTGAGTCTGCTGTCCATTATGGTGGACCACCTTATCTATGGTGAGTAACTGTCACCACAAATCTTCTGCCAACTCGGGATCTGATCATCCCCATTCTGTTTAAGGATTCGAGCTCAGTAACAGCCATTCCCATGCTAATATCTGGCCTACAGAGAAGAATGACTATAGAGTTCTTCAGGAATGATGGAGCTAGTATCATGAACTTATTTCTCAAGGTCCTGGTGAAAAATGTGTCATCTGAACATTCCTGAGATGTGTGAGCAGGTCTTCCTTGATAATTTTACCCTAAAATTCCATTCTCTTTAAGACTCTTGGTCCCCTCATCTATATTATATCAACAAAGTTCTTGCATTTTGACCTCAGGTAATTTGGTCACCTTTTGACCCATGTTTCAGCCAACTATCCAAACAAACTGTCAATGCCCTTTCTAACCCATCGAGCTGCAGCATTGCATGTAGAATCTTTGCTTAATAGGCCTATATCAGTAAATTCAGCTTGATACAACTTTATATTCCTTCTGCCATTATCCCACATTCTTAATAACCATTCTGACATATTCCCCTGATTTCTGTCTATATAGATTGGAAAATTTATGCAGTTCTTTTGGAGTGTAACAACTTTGTACCTCACATTTAGAGGCCAATTAGGACATTAATTTAGTTATAGATCTTGAAGAAAAAAGGAGTGGTGGGGGTGGGCCATGAAAAGAAACAGAAGAGTCTTTCAAGCCAATAACCTCAGGGCATTCCATTGCAGTTCCATTGGGTGAAACAGAATTAGTTGCTCCAGACAGAGGAGTGAGGACTGTTTCCCCAGAAGAGGTAGTTACATGGTTAGCAGAGACTGAAGGCTTTATCTCATAAAGTGAAGATTGTATGGCAGACTCCTCTGGGCAAAGCAGAGTCCAGGACGATGTTTCTTCAGGCAGGCTGGAAGTCAGGAAGCTCTTTCCTCAGAGCAGTCCATTACAGGTCTATTTAGCAAAGTCTCAGCTTATTACAGGGTTTCTATCTGCCCATTTCCATCATTATCAAGCCATATATCTCCATCCCATGTTTCAGAATCCCATTTTTTTTCCAATCAAATCCCTTACTTTAGCTTTAAAAGCAGACATTCTGCAAGGTTGGGATTTTAGTTTTTGTTGTATATCTGCTAATCACACAATGAGGCTCTGTGTCAGCTTTTATGGAGATCTCCTGTCTGTGACCACCACAGGAAATAAGATTTTTTTCAAAGCGAACATGGAAAAGTTTACATTGTTCATGCAGTGTTTAGGTAGCAAATTTTAAGACTTCTGCTCATTCCTTTCTCTCATCACTGTATTCAGCATATCTAACAACAACCAACCAATATCACATACCCCTTAATTCCACAAAACTCTGTAAAGTTGTCAAAAACACTCTCATCCAGAGCCTTGCCTCATATAAATATACAATTAGTGAATCTGATGGTGATATTTTGCATATCTCTCTTTCAAACTCATCCCATGGACACTCAGTGCCATCTTGATTACTAGAAACAGTCATTAGTGCCTCTGAGGCTAATCAGAGTAGAAAACCAATTATAAAAACTAATTTTTAGGATTCTGTTTCTCAAGAGCCACCCCTGGTACCAAGTTGTTTTAGTCAGTGTCCTCTAGAAAAACAGAATCAACAGGAGAGATTTGTAAATATGAGATTTATAAAGGTTTCTCCCACAACTGTGGGGCTGGAAGAGAACAAAATCTACAAAGCAGGCTGTAAAGCTGGCGGCTCCAGTGAAGGCTCTCAACAAACTCCACAGGAGTTTGCTCATTGCTTCTTCACTGGCCGAAGAAGCAATGAGAATGTCTCTATTCTTCCTTAAAACTTTTCCAGTGATTGGATCAGCTAATTGAGAGACAAGCCTCAGTTGGTCACTGATGTGATCAGCCACAAATTCAATCAATTGACTGATAATTTAATACACTAGCCTTATGGTTTAGCAACCAGCCATGAAATGTCCTTGCAGCCATGGTGAAGCCAGTGCTTACCTGACCAGACAAATGAGTATCATCACTTGGCCAAGTTGACACCAGAACCTAACCATCACAATATCCTAGAAAGTCATGCTCCCTGACCTTCCACTGCTGATGATTATTTGGGGAATATGGACAAATATGAAAACAGCAAGAACAAAATCAATTTATTGTGATTGGGAAAATTCAGGATGGTAAAGAATGATAGAGCAGCAGGATTTAATCCATTCTGTAGAGATCAAGGAAGGCTACTTTAAAAAGTAACTTTTCAGATTAGTTGTAAAAGTAGAGAACAAATTTTCCAGTGAAGGTGGCATGATGTATAGAAGAAGAAGGATGAATCCCCAAAGAGTAAAGTTTTATGGGAAGTGGGATTCGAGTGCATTCTAGGTACAGAAAGAAGTTAATTATGATAAAAATGTGAACTGTAATGGGAGGACCAGGAAAGGATTACATAGGGAAGACAAGCAGTTCTAGAATACTCAAGAATTTAGAAATTATTGTAAGGAGTACAATGTGGATAGGAACCAGTAAGGATTAGAAGCAAATGGATTGCATAATTACATTATTTTAGAAACATCAGTCTGACCACGTGCAGGAATTGGTTTAGCATGCAATGAATAACCACAAACAAGAAAATATACATTAATTGCAACATCACTATTTTTTCTAAGATAAAGGCCAAATAATATTCTGAAACTTGCAACTTTAATTGTTTTCTTAATTATTTTCAATTGAAATGTTTTCTACTTTAAATATCTTTACCTTATAAACAAAATGTTTCTCCAGTTTAAATTAAGTGAATTTTTAAAATGGCTGTTAATATTTGATGCCTATTTTCATTGCATGTACTTGAATTTAAAATAAATATCAAGTAACTAAAAAGTTATTGGACTTCTCTTTCCACTTAGGATGTGGAAAGCACAAGAGAATATCATTCCATATAACAATGAAAAACAAACAGATAATCTACCAAGTTTAATTTCTTCTGAACCCATCAGAGAGCTGAGACTGTCAGGATAACTGAATTTTAAAGTGTAGAAACATGTGAAAAAGAGGTGACCATCAGAGAAATGGGTAAAATGAAATCAGCTAACACATAATTTTAGATTAACTGGGAGCTATAAGCAAAAGGGGATTTTGCACAATGTGTACAAACTTTCTTCCTCAAGTTAGTTTCTTTTAGGTTCTCAGGAGAAAGATTTGTAGGGAAAGTGATTCGGGGAGTCCCCTCAGAAGCATAGGTATTCAGAATGTGGTTGGCTGCCACTGGGGGAGAGGCATAATACATCATCTGCTTTTTGGACCCTTTCAATATGCAAAGAAAAATCCTTTAACTCTGGAAGCAGAGCAATAAAACTTCTTTTTTCAAGGATTAAACAAAAATATACTGCAGTGGAAGCAAAATCCATCTTCCATTTAGGGAGGGGAGAAAGAACTTTGATCCACTGTCATACCCCAATGCAAAGCAATGGTCTGCTATCACACAAGAAGAGTAAGAAAAGTCTCTCTCCATCTTTTAATTTTTAATGAAAACTTCATTTTCAAAAAACTGTCTAATTGCATCCTACCATGCATTCAGAAAACACACTCTTGGGAAAAAATACGCTACAGATAAATATTGGAGTTTGGATTCATAGTGGGAAAGGCCAATGCTGAGACGTCCCATATTAAGATCTGAACATGATAACTGAGAACACCTGCCCCACCATGATCCTAGTGATGAGTTACAATCAACAGAAAGCTACTGATAAGAAAGGTGGCTATGTGGATAGAACCCTTTCGAGACACAAATGTACAGGGGCTACAGAAAGTTGATGCTGGAAAATGAACACGCATACAAATCATTGTCACAGAATTCTCTACAGTAGACACAAAGAGTGGCAAACTGAAGGAGAAATTTAAGGCAGTAGCATATCAGTGGTAAAAATTGCAACAACAATTCTCAAACATATTTCAACCATTCTTTAGACTGACAATTCCCAATACAAATGGCCTGACAAAAGAATACTGCAGTGCCCATGACAGAGGGAGTTATCCTAGACCTCAGTCTCAATTGTTCTCTAACACATGATGCCCAGCATTCAACAACAACAATATACAGGGTTCACAAAAAGATCACCTTAATCAATAAACAAAGTAGTCAGTAGAATGAGACTCAGAGAAGACTCAAATAGAGTGACTATCATATTGGATTGAAAAATAACAATGATTAGCATGATGAAAGGTTTAATGGAAAAGGAGGAACATATGCATAAGACAGATGCTGAATTACAATGAAGTAATACAAAATACAAAAGAGAGACAAGTAGAAATACTAGAAACAAAAATGCATGATTTTCAAGATTAAAAATTTCACTGTTGGATTATCTGAAGATTGATACATTTGAGGAAAGATTTAATAAATGCTCCTGAGTATAAGTCAATCAATTCTATAACCTGTAAGACAAAAAGAAAAAGTTTAGTGGAAAAATAACATTCAAGAGCTGTGGGATAAAAACATATCTTTGAGCATTTGTGCAATAAAGTCCCGAAAACAGAAGGAAGGAAGAATGCAGCAGAGGAAATATTTGAAGAAATAGTTACCAAGAATTCGTTCAAAATTACTAAATAGGCACAACCCACAGATTTAATGATTTTAGAGAATGGGCAAGTAGAACAAGTACAAAAGAGAAGGAAAGGAAAGGGAAGGGAATGTAAGGGAAGGAAAGGAAAGGAAAAGAGAGAGGAAAGGAATAGAAGAGAGTGAAGGAAAGGGAGAAGAAGGAAGAAAGGAAGGAAAGAAGGAAGAGAGGGATTGAGGGAGGAAGAAAGGAGGGAAAGAAGGAAGGAAGAGAAAGAAGCAAAATTCTACACTGAGTATTCAATTTCCATCAAAAATATATTTCAAAATTAAATGTAAAATGATGACTTTATCAGATATTAAAATCTCAGCACGAGAAATGTCAAAGAAAAAAGTTGTAAAGAGAGAAGTAATATGATAATATGATATTTTATCCTGCTGGATTCTCCAGAAAAACAGGACCAACAGTATGGGTGTGTGTGTGCACACATGGGTGTATATGTGTGTGTGCAAATTATTTCAAGGAATTGACTTACATAATTATGGGGCTAGAAAGTCCAAAGTTTGGATTTTATACTCTAGTCTTGAGTCAGAGTTTCTTCTCTATGATACCTCATTTTTTCCTCTCAAATTGATTAAATTGTACCCATCCATATTTTCCAGTGTAATTTCCTTTACTTAAAATCACCTGATTGTAGACGTCAACCACTTCTACAAAATAATTTCAGAGCTATATTAGTCTATGGCTAAATCACTGGGTAGTACAGCCTAGATAAGTTGACACAAAAGAAAAATTTGTATCAAGTGGAATATGAAAAGAAAATTTGAAGCAACAGAAATGAATAAAGCCATTAGAAATGACAACAAGCTAAAGGTGAAATGTTTTTAATTTTTGTGCTTCAAAGGACATTATCAAGAAAGTAAAAGCAGCCCAAATGATGGGAGATAATACTTGTAAACTAAATAACTGACAATTCCCAATTATCCAGAAAATATATACAACTTTTATAACCCAACAGTAATTAGACAAATAACCCTACTCAAAAATGGATGGAGGATTTCAAAAGGCATTACTCCATAGAAGATTTAACATAAATGGTCTAGGAGTACATGAAATAATGTTCAACATCATTCATTGTTAAGATATGTGATTAAAAAACCACAACCATGACTACATGCACTACAATGACTATCAAATATTTGGACAATAAAGAAAAGTGTTGGCAAAAAATTGTAAGAAAAAAGAGTCAAAGCAGTAAGAAACTATAACCTTCATATATTGCTCTTTTAAATGTAAAATGGTGCAAGGACGTGCAGAGCAGATTGGCACTTCCTCAAAAAGTTAAACTAAGAGTTTCTATGTCATAGTTCCTGGGGCCCCCAAAACAAAGTACCACAAATTGGGTGCCTTAAAACAGCTGGAATGCATTGTTGCACAGTTCTGGATACTAAAGTCCAAAATCGAGGTTTTGACAGGGCCCTGCTTCCTTGTAAATGGAAATTCTGTCCCATGCCCTTCTCCTGGCCTCTGATGGGGAAGGAAGGAACCTATGGCATTCCTTGCCTTGTGGCAACATAACTCAGTCTCTGCTTCCATCATGCAACCCTCCTTCACTCTCTCTCTCTCTCTTTCTGTCCTACTGGCTGCCAACACTAGTCATGTTAAACTCAGGACACACCCTAATCCATTGTGTCTCATCTCAACTAATAACATATTCAAAGACTGTATTTTCAAATGAGATCATACTCTGGGACTGTACTTTAGGACTTGGACATATCTTTTTGGGGAAGCACAATTCAATCCATAATAAAGTATGGCACCAATTTCTACTCTTAGGTATATACTCAAGAAAAAGTATACATATGTATGCAAAAAAACTTAATAGCATCATTATTCATAATAGCCCAAAGTGTAAATGATTGAAATGTCAATCAATAGAAGAACTGATACACAAAACATGGTGTACAGACATACCTCATTTTATTGTGCTTTGCTTCACAGTGTCCATATGTCTTTGTTCGCCAGGCTGTTATGACAAATACCTCAAAATGCGTTGGCTTAAAAACAAGAATTTAATAGCTCATGGTTTGCAAAGCTAGAAATTCAAAATCAAGGTTTTGGCAGGGCATTATTTCTCCTCCAAATCTGTAACTTTTTGGTGCTGGCTTGCCATGATCCCTGGGGTTCCTTTGCTTGAATCTCTGCCCTTCCCCCGCCCCCACCGCCACCCCACCAACACACAGCAATCTCTCTATCTTGATGTCTGCTCTTCTGGTTTCCACTAACGTTTGACTTCTTCTTGTGGCTTTCTATAACAAACAGTTATATCTTTTGTAATATCTTGCTGGTAAATGTGCCCAAAGTTTTGGGATACAATTCAGTGGTTTCTCATTAAATTAAATGTACACTCACCATATGACTGAGCAAACTGGCTCAAGAGGATTAAACAGCATAGAACATATCCACATAAAGACCTTTACACAAATTATTATAGTAGCTTTATTCAAAATAAGCAAAATAATTGAAATGTTTCTCAACCAAAGAATGGATAATCTAATTATGGTACATCTGTGCAATGGATACCGCTGATTATAAAAACAAATTATCTACTGAATCATGCAATTTACTACTGGATGAATCACAAAACAAACAAGCAAACCAACAAACAACATTATGCTCAGTGACAAAAGCCAGGCACAAAAGGGTATATACATATAATTTCACTTTTGTAATATTCTTGCAAAGACAAAATTTAAGGACAGGAAAAAAACAAATGGTTTCTTGGTATTGAGGGTGGAGGGAGGGATATCTACAAAGAGGTTCATAGAAATATTTCAGAGTGATAGAACTATTCTATTTCTTGACTGTTATGGTGGTTACCTTTTTGTATATCTAAAAAGAGTTTGTTTTACTTTGTAATTTATACCTCAATAATCCTGACTTTTGAAATATTTTATTTCATTTATTTTTGTTCCCAAAATTTGAAAATTAAATAATGACCATCATAATACTTCCATTCCAATAATGGCACAGAACTTAAATATCTATATGTGCATGTAGTCTACACAGTGCATTCAGCCAATGAAAGAAAAGGAGTTGACTCAATTTTTCACATTTATCAGCTTCTATATATTTGAGTAGGTTGTTCCTGTAGTTCCTTTAGTCAAATATGTTCAAGTTATACTTTTTCTATATTTTCCAAAGCTCTGAATTTATGCATATCTTAATGATTAAATAGTGCTTTAATTGTTAGTGGTACAGTCCATCTGGTATCAGCTATATCATAAACTTAGTATTGCATGAACATTGTCCAACCTACTTATATGAATGATTCTGGAAATGTATAGGGAGATACATTTAAAGCACCAAGTCATGGATCATTTCCATATACCTAATATCCTTTAACATGCAGATTCCTATAGAGGATCTGCTCTGATGTACTTTGTGTATGGTTTTCAATTGGAAGGTGGCATGGTGCCTTCTCATCTTGGCACCTGGTCATTGTACATGGTGGTGACTCAACAATAATTCCAATGGTTTGGTGAGGTGGAATAGACCTTGTACTAATATGGAAGCCAAAATTCACTATAATTTGAAAAGCTCTAAATCATGCTCTGTCTGGATACTGCTACATACTTAGAAAAGAATGGACATAATCAGAAAGAATTAGTTTCTTATACTCAAAATTGGCAAGTTCAAGCACCTCAGTCATGAATCTCAATGTTGGAAGCAGGCCTAGGGTAGGAGGCCATTGACTAGCTGAGCAGAAATACCATCAATACATCAGTCTTTAAATGAATTTCAACAGACATGTTAAAGAAGTTTGTTGCAATTCCAATGCTTATAATCATCACGAGTGCACTAAAGAAGTCTTTTTTCAACTAACATCCTATTATTTAATTCAATCCTTTCCATTGCAGTTGACCTCTGCAATCTCCTTAATGAACAGGTATTTAATTAAATGCCCCCTTGATCAATTTTATATAGAGTACATCCAAAGGTCATGTGCTAGGACATCTAAATTTTAATATTATTTTTAAGTACATTAAAATAAATCATTTAAATTAAACTAATTTTCACATACTCTTATAAATTTTCATACAAAATGACAAGCAGAAGCTTGAAAGGATTAGTAGATTGATTACACATTTTAGTTTCCTTTTAGGCCACGAGTTCAAAACCAACTTCAGATTTACAATAATGGAAAAGAAATAAGCAGCTGCTGTAAATAAAACTGCATGCTGTGAGTTCATTAACTTTTGTTTGCATGTGTCTACTAGAAAAAATAAAGAAACTAAAAAGATACAAATATTTTTCAGGTTTTAGAAAGAAATCCTTGAAGATAGAGTGGACTAGGGAGACGGAGAAATATGGGGGTGGAGAATGAGAGAAGCAGGGAGGGGAGAAAGAGAAAAGGAGGAAAGAGAGAACAAGAGTGAGGGAGAGGAAGAGAGAAAGAAAACGTGTTTACAAGTAATAGCAACTCATATCCACAGCTACATAAGAATAACCCATTTATTAGTAAACTTGCATACATTTTCTCTTGTAGATAATATGGATATGAATACCGGAAAAAAGAAAGTGTATTCTGACAGTGATTTTCTTCTATATCCTTTTAAAGCATAATTAACATCCTTCCTGGTGCATCTTTTTTGCTTAAACCAAATATTCTTCTCTGTAATTCTTTGCAACCCAAAATCCACCAACTTTTGTGTAGTATGAGTGCATGGTGTTGCCTAGAGGATTTTCTGGGCAGAAACCAGACACTGTTTTTACTGGAGTTGAGATATCAATTAAAAATTAAGAATTCACTTTTCTTTCAGTTCCAGGAAAGCCTGCTGCTGAATACTTCTTGGCTTCTTATGGAATGGACACTCACTATGCTCTGCCCTGGATTTCATAACTTTTTTTTTTTTTTTTTTTTTTTTTTGCATGGGCAGGCACTGGGAATCGAACCCGGGTCCTCTGGCATCACAGGTAGGCATTCCTGCCTGCTGAGCCACCGTGGCCCACCTGATTTCATAACTTTTGTCTTTAGAGAGTTTGCAACCAGCCGAGTCAGGGAAGGGTTCACTTAAAGGAATCAACGTCAACTACTCCATAGTCGAGTGAAGACACATACCGAAGTAGTTCTGTCTACATGATGAGCACAGAAAACTGCTGAGTTCTAAAATAGTTTCTACAAGGCAAAAATGGAATAAGGCAAACAATTCCATGAAAGTGGGAAGAAGAAATGCTCCAAGGAAACAATGAAGTGGCCTTGAATCAACATTAATACCTGGGAGATGACAGTGACAGACAAGCTACTTCAGTGCAAAACAAGGAGGGATGGCAGGCTTCTATTGGAACAGTAGTTTGCACTGGTCAGAAAACTAACAGACAGAACTGCAAACAACAACAAGCTCCATTCCTGTTCACAGTACCTGCTAGCATCATTGACTGAACAGTTGAGGGGTTTAATTGGTGACCTAGGAATCACTAACTGGGCATTAATCTTTCAGTCAGTCATGTTTGCTATAGAACTAACGCTTTCGTAAGCTTCATTTCTTTTCCCCACAAAGCCAGACAGGTCTGTGTTTAACATTAGAAGACAAATCTACTTAAGTAGCAGATCTGGCTTTCCATGGGGCAAAGCCACTGATTCCACAATTAGAAAGATGGCTTAAAATGTCAAGAACCCCGAGTAAGGTAATACTTTTCCCCAAATTGACAGCCAGGTATGAACAGGTGAGACCACATCCTTTGTTGAGAGCAGACTTAATTGGCTGGGGACAGGAAATTTCATAAAGTTATGGAGTTCCTTAAGGATGTGAAGAAAAGTACTCTGAAGAGGAGAAAAAGCTGCCTAAAGTAGATCAGGTCACGCCACTGTCAATCATTTCCTTCACAGTCTTGCCTCAGGCTGGTTCTGCCAAGAGGAAGCAGCCTCTGACATTGCTATGGTATATTCATAGTACTGAGATATTTCATTTTACTTCTTGGTAAAAAGAAATTCGGGGTTTCTTTTCACAAATAAAAATGGGGAGGAATTCAATCATTAGTTTGTTTTTCTTCTGAAATGACACATTGCTCTACATAAAAAAGTTAAAATAAATACTTACTATCAGAACTCCAATCTGATTTTCATTCCTACTTGTCATGTATAGGAAAATTAATTTGGTGTCAAGTCCAGTAGTTAGAGTTGTGAGAGTTTCTAAATAGCCTAAAATGGTTTTGCTTCGGGATTTAATGAACATACTCACTTGGTTGAAAAATTCCTTCCATACTTGGATTTATGGGAAGGGTGTTAGTTTTAAATGTGTATTTAATTTACCCTCAAAAAGTAATATTTCCAAACTACTACTCCAGTTTTGTGAATTGTATGATGGGTGTATTGTTTCCATAATGTTTGCAAATGCATTAAAATGAAATATTCTAATCTGGATAAAATGGATGCCTATAAACTGGCTCCAGTTCTAAAATATCATATTTACGACTGTGTAAACATAATTATTAATATCATCAGAATTCCCACACTGATTTGAATCAGTGGCACTGATCTCAGTAGATTCAGCCTTGAAAAAATTGGGAAGATTCCTATTTAAAGAACTTAGTTATTTAGCAAAGACATTCAGTTCTCCAATTCCATCCATGCCAAAAACCCCATAGGGATTTATCACCCAATATTATTTTTAATTATCTTTTTCAACTCATGACTCAATTAGGTCTTCTTTCGATAGGAAAATTAACAGACTTGGGCACATATTTGTTTTTCAAGTTTTTGTGTCTTTGGTGATCCATTTTTTTTTTTTAGTCATTCGCTTCCCCAATTTCCGTGAAGCAGTTTAAAAAGTTTTGCAGAGAGTTTTCTTACTGCTAAATGTCAGTCATGTTACTGCCCAGTGTTGTAGCTCATTTCCTTTGACTATGGTTATGCCAGTGTGTGGATAACACTGTTTGCTCTTTCACTCTACCTCGGGGATATCTGGGTTGTTTCCAGCTTTTCCTGTCCCATTTTCTTTCACAGGTCTCTCATTGTACTCACGTGTGAGTTTCTCTTGGGTGCCTACTTAGGGGTACAATTCTGGGGTATGGGGCTCACAAATGTTCAACCTTAAAACTAAAATAAACAATGCTTACTACCTTTGTTGTTTTTCACCAAGTTGAACTCCCGCTTTTTCAAGAATTATCAAATCACCATGCATGAAAACTGCTACTCTTTTCACTTAAAGGTATTTTGTCTAACCTAGCAGTCTCAGAATTTGTTGTTTGGGAGCGTTGAAATACTGTTTCATTTTTTTTTCCTCAGTGAGAAGGTGAGTTTTATTGCACATGCACATGTAAGGATATGGAGGAAAGATTTTCCAAGAGCAGTTCAAGGTGAGAAAGGTGATTTGAGCTTTTATCGTACAATCAGACTAAAGCATGGATGAAGTCCAGCAGAAAGCAGGAAAAAAAGAAAACATACTAAGTGAAAGTCACAGGATTCTGTGACTTTCAAATTATGTAACAGTCAACTGCTTCATTTTGTTTGGTCACCATATCCTGTCATCTTGTAGGTCCTTTTCTCTTTTTTTTACCATTCAGGCTTTTTTAAAAAAATATTTGTATTGATAAATCTTAACATACAAACATACCAACATTCTTAATATCACAAACGTTTTCTACATGGTGTACAATCAATGGCTCACAAAGTCATCACATAGTTGTGTATTCATCACCATGATTTTTTAGAAGATTTGTGTCATTCCAGAAAAAGAAATAAGAAAGAACTCATACGTACCATACTCCTTATACCTCTCTCTCTCATTGACCACTAGTATTTCTACCTACCTAATTTATTTTAACCTTTGTCTCCCCTATTATTGATTTTTATCTATATTTTTTACTCATCTGTCCATATTCCTGGATGAAAGGAGCATCAGACACAAATGTTTCACAATCGCGCAGTCACACTGTAAAAGACATGTCATTTTACAATCATCTTCAAGAAACATGGCTACTGGAACACAGCTCTATGGTTTCAGGTACCTCCCTTTAACTACTCCAAAAAAAGAGATATCCATATAATGCATAGGAATAACCTCCAGGATAACCTCTTGACTCTGTTTGAAATCTCTCAGCCACTGACAGTTTATTTTGTTTCATTTCTCTCTTCTCCCTTTTGGTCAAAAAGATTTTCTCAATCTCTTGTTGCTGGGTCCCAGCTCAATCCAGGATTTCTGTTCCATGTTGCCAGGGAGATTTTCACCCCTGGGAGTCATGTCCTATGTAGAGAGGGAAGGCAGTGAGCTCACGTGCTACATTGGCTTAGAGAGAGAATGGCCACATCTGAGCAACAAAAGGGGTTCTCTGGGGATGACTTTTAGGCCTACGTGTAACTAGACTTGGCCTATCCTTTGCAGGAATATGTTTCATAGGGGCAAACCCCAAGATCGAGGGCTCAGACTATTGATTCGGTTATCTTCTTTCACTTTTAGCCAAACTTTATATCTTCATGATTTAGCTCATTTTGGAGTAATGTCTGGCATCATCACATGAGAAGTAATGCTTGACCACACTCTCGCACAGATCAGTCAAATAAACCATCGTGATTCGCTTAAATGTAAAAGTCTCACTTAAAGACTCACTTTAATTTTTTTCATTCAATTGTACCTGTTAATCTGCATTTAAGGAATATTTAAAAAAAAAGTGAGAGAGAAATAAATCTCAGAAGCATCTTGTAAAATAAATTATTAAACATGGAGAAATTAAATTAAATACCATAAATGGAATATAATTAATTTAATTTGGGTAATTCTATTTATCTCTTTACTTTATAAGTAATAATTTAATGCAATGAAAGTAAAAATTATGGATTTTTTAAAAACAAAGTGTACGATAAACATATGGTTTTCTTTCAGAAAATATGTTCTTGTGTCTAACTATGACATTCAGCATCTGGGAAAAATTCATAGAAATGATTCCATAATTTTACTAAGACATGATAATAAAATGTTTTTCTATGTATTTAATGAAAGAGAATGGGCTATATTATTGAAAAATGGTCCAGCTACTATTAAAATTGTATTTTTTAAATAAATGTCAGAGTATCTTTTAACAAGAAATAATTAAAATAAAGTAAATGATTTTTTTAAATAATTAAGGCAAATTTCAAGCTAGCTTGATTAAAATGAGGTTTGGATGTTTAAAATAAATGTATTTTGATCTATAAATTTCATCCATTTTAATTTGAAAACCATGGTATCTTGAATCCCATTCTAGTTATGTTTAAAAATATTAAAGTAACCATAATTTGCTCTGCATTGGCTGTTTGGAAATGTATTTCTTTCTACTTAATTGTGTATCTTAGGGTTATGTATTGAAAGTAACTTTTGAAAATCACTTATATTATGTATGAGAATAAAATCCACTTTAAAGAGTTTATTATTTTTTACTGGAGCTCCCTTGTTTTATTCTATTTCCTTAAGAAGAATGCATTCTTTGAAAACAGTGGGGACAGGCAGACATTTAGCCATTGAGTGAAAACTGTCATCCAGTTGACTACATCCTACAGGACAGAAACTGACCATTCCATATTACCTGTTCTTCTTTAGCAGAAATAGAGATGGGACAGAGAAAAACGGAAGGTTCTATGCTGGGGTTAAGGTGCTTATTGAGGCATCTGTGACAGCAATGGTAACTTGAAATAACCTTGCCTGATTGCTGGAGGATTTCACAATCCGGGCAAGGGACTCCAGTAGGATTTGTGATAAATGATGGGAAAGTGTGTCTATGTGGGGGTGGGGTAGATGGGTGAGGAATGGGGGTAAATTGTTAGAAAGGAAATAATGAAAAAGGATTTAAGAAATAAAAATCTATGCCTTGCCAGGTGATATCATGCCTGGGAGTTGAGCATCTATAAAGTGACTACCTTAAAACTGTCTGCACTCATGCACTTGGGAATGTCATCATTCCATAACACCAAGGAAGAAGCACCATCTTCTTTTTTCTATTGAAAATGAAATATGCATTTAATAGTCCCAGTCAAGGTTTTACATAAACATGCATAAGACAGAAGTTGGAAACCCAAACTAGAAATCAGCTGAGGCTGGGGTCAGGAGAGGTGTCCCGGGATTGAGTTCCTTCTACCTGTGAAGACCTGATGTCCTAGTTTGATTTCTCCAGAGGGATCTAAGTTACATCTAATATCCATGTTTGTTTTTTTTTTTTTTAATTCACATGCAAACTGCCCCAAACTATATGATCAATTTTATGATCACTCTACTCCATCCTCAATCCCATCCAGTTAATATGACCTATTGCAGAAATGTGATTCACGGTTGAGTCATAGTTATGTATAAAAAAGCTAGAGCCACACAGTTTTACAAGTGAAGGCTGCTCCCATTCTTAGCACTAGTAACCCAGAGACCAAGGTGCTGTGCTTTTGTAACTATAGTTTCAGTGCTGGGTACAAAAGAATTAGCTAAAATAATGACCAACCTAAGACTATTTTTCACTGTGAGAAAGGGAGGAGGAATTTCATAGGAATTGGCTATTGAATTTGCAAAATTAAAGGTGGTCATTAGGTTTATATAAAAGATGAGCTGTCTATTGAATGCTTACATCAATGTCCTTTAAGGGAATAAGACAAAGTGAAAACGTGGGAGCTTTCTACGTCTCAGTTTAGCATAAAGCATACGAATGAATTATATTCATTTTCTTTCAACTTTCACTCTTCAATTATTTATTAAATGTTCACGGGTGCCGCAATGCCAGTAGCCAAGGTTCAAAGTTAAGTAGAGGAGACAGACAAGCAAACAAAGAAATGCAATATAAGGTGAGATGTGCTGCAAAGGCATAAAGAGGGAAAACAAAGGACCAACTTCCAGCATGTCAAAATATATTAGGAAACCCTGCTGATCCTCCCTGACTTTAGAGAAGTAAACAGAGCTCTGTATTTTGGTTGTTCAACTGACTTCCTTAATTGAAACAAAGAAAAGACATAAGTCCCCCTCCCCTCAAATTTTGAATCTTAAAGCCAAATGTAATTGGAATCTATTTTTGAACTTTTATAAACTCTTTTGTGTTAAGAGATTTTGTTTCTTGATGCAAAGCCATGGGCAACTGCAGTTCACCATAACTGCTCTCCCTGCTGCCTGAATTCTTTGAATAAGGCATTGTGTGAAATTCCGACCTCATTAAATCTGCTGTTTAGCTGCTCTCTGGGCAGCCACTGCAAAGCTGCTCTGGGTCAACCCTCCTGCTTGTGAAACCATTTAAGGCAAACAAGATGCTTGAACCATGAGGTGTAACATAAAACCAAAGTCAGACTAGCTACATTTTTCACTACGTAAGTAAATTCCTACATTCTTTGCTGATCAAACTAAATTCTTCCATTTTTATTGGGTAGAATCATTCAGGCAAAATGTTCCTTGTTTTCAAATATTATATAACATTGAACGGACATAGAGTAAAAGATACCACCCTCCAAAAAAATTCACTTAATTTCACTCTAGTCTACAGAAAGATCAAAATAACAACTTAGGCGTTTGCCCCTGCAAGAGCAAACTGCTGTAATTCTAGAGAGGAAACTGACTGCTAAGATACTGCTTAGAAAAACTAAGCAAAATATTTTCTATTCTTTACTACAATTTCAAAGCAGAAGAATAAGCCCAGAATAATTTTAGTCTGTTCTGAACTAACCAAAAGAATCACTGAGAAAGAGAGAGTGTGTGTGTGTGTTTGTGCGTGTGCATGAGTGTGTGTGCTTGTGTGGGTGGGATAGGTAAATGGGATGTATGTCTGCTGGAATGAGACCATAGTCACATTTCACATGATTTGACAGTTCTTACACGGCAGCAATTACTGTTTTTCTACCTACTTTAGTGACAGTCTCAAATCAGCCAGTGACCCAGATGGGAAAGATTTTATAGCCCATTACCCAAGCCTTCAGTCATTCACTTCTGTTGCAACCAAAATGGTTTTTAACTCCAAAAATAGACTCTGTTACTGACCGAATGGGATTGTCCAAACAGAGACAATAGTGTGGTCAGATTGGAGCTGACTTGCAGGGATTTTTGTTTTATAACTTCTGTTATTCATGGTGCTTAAAATGTATACTTTAACACTCTGCCCTATATTAATACTCACCTTGACAGCAAATAATACATTCTTAGAAAAGACTTTGTTTTTGTTAAATTTCCTTATACATTAAAAAAAAAATTATGGAATTTTCTTCCAAAAAAGTCCACCAACCTTTAAATGAAACCAATATTACCCAATGTTTTGGGATATTTTAATAGTATAACTGGAATAACATTTTTGTTTTTTTGTATTATCACATAAAGTCTGTGGCAAATTCGGATGTGTTAAATGAAGGAAGGAGTGAATATCTTCAATATGTATACAAACACAACCATCTTAAGAAAGTATAAAATAGAATATCAAGATGTTATGATGTTTTAATATGCAAAAAGGAAAACTTGAATTTGAAAATTGATAAAATTGAAAAAGACATTTCATTTTATGCTGATTCAGAATGAGAAAAAATTATTATATTTTATCTTTAATAAGTTAGTATTTACTTATTATTTTTTTATGTTTGTGGAATCTGAATTTTAGAATGTTTGAAAATTGAAAGTAATCATACATGGAAAACTAAATAGATGTTACATAAAAAAAGTTTTAAAAAGTTAATGAGCCTGAATTAGGTTTTCAGAAAAATGAGAACATCACCATCCAACTTAGAATTGATGACTTAAGATACATTTTTGATGAACTAGAAATAATCACAGAAAAATGGAAAGATATAACATTAATGTCTTTATGAGTAGACAAAATGTTCAAAAGAAGTGCAAAATATTATTTTCTGAGGAATAGTGCATGTTTTAAACTGCATGTTTTTAATTATATGACAAAATTTTCCACCTTCAAAATATATTTAAGCATTAGGGAATATTAAGAAATTGCATTTTCTTTCTCTCTCTTTCTTCATTTCATGAAAATCTAAATGCTATCCAGTGAATAGTTCTGGTTGAAAAAAATAAAAAATAAAAGATTCTGATTATTTTCATTACTTTTCTCTTATAATTAAAACCAGATAGAATAACCCTACACATAAAAGGTATATTCAGCAAACATACAATTAATATCTAGCCCATCTGATGTAGTGTCTCAGTAGTAGAGAATATAGATCATTAAAACTCTGCCACCACATTTTCTGATTTAACTTGTATGGTCAGTTTAATTGAACCCCATAAGTACATGGAACCTTGAATAGGGCATAAAATTTGGTTGGTTTATCCAGGTTAGTGTGATGCCCTGAT